>NC_074689.1:891644-1570644 GCF_029448725.1 Salvelinus fontinalis | reverse complement strand
GACAGAACCCCCCCCTCAAGGTGCGAACGCCAGGCGCACCAGCACAAAGTCCAGGGGAGGGTCTGGGTGGGCATCTGACCACGGTGGTGGCTCAGGCTCCGGACGCTGTCCCCACACCACCATAGTCACTCCCCGCTTCTGTATTCCCCTCCCAATGACCACCCTCCAACTAAAACCCCCTAAATGAAAGGCCAGCACCGGGATAAGGGGCAGCACCGGGATAAGGGGCAGCACCGGGATAAGGGGCAGCACCGGGACAAGGGGCAGCACCGGGACAAGGGGCAGCACCGGGACAAGGGGCAGCACCGGGACAAGGGGCAGCACCGGGACAAGGGGCGGCAGGTCCCGGCTGAGGAACTCTGGCAGATCCTGGCTGAGGGACTCTGGCAGGTCCTGGCTGAGGGACTCTGGCAGGTCCTGGCTGATGGACTCTGGCAGGTCCTGGCTGAGGGACTCTGGCAGGTCCTGGCTGAGGGACTCTGGCAGGTCCTGGCTGAGGGACTCTGGCAGGTCCTGGCTGAGGGACTCTGGCAGGTCCTGGCTGAGGGACTCTGGCAGGTCCTGGCTGAGGGACTCTGGCAGGTCCTGGCTGGACGGACTCTGGCAGGTCCTGGCTGGACGGACTCTGGCAGGTCCTGGCTGGACGGACTCTGGCAGGTCCTGGCTGGACGGACTCTGGCAGGTCCTGGCTGGACGGCTCTGGCAGGTCCTGGCTGGACGGCTCTGGCAGGTCCTGGCTGGACGGCTCTGGCAGGTCCTGGCTGGACGGCTCTGGCAGGTCCTGGCTGGACGGCTCTGGCTGGTCCTGGCTGGACGGCTCTGGCTGGTCATGGCAGGACGGCTCTGGCTGGTCATGGCAGGACGGCTCTGGCTGGTCATGGCAGGACGGCTCTGGCTGGTCATGGCAGGACGGCTCTGGCTGGTCATGGCAGGACGGCTCTGGCTGGTCATGGCAGGACGGCTCTGGCTGGTCATGGCTGGACGGCTCTGGCTGGTCCTGGCTGGACGGCTCTGGCCAGACGGGCAGCTCTGTAGGGAGGAGACGGAGAGACAGCCTGGTGCGTGGTATAGGCACTGGCTGCGCTGGAGAGGAGGAAACAGCTGGAGAGAGAACCCGGAGAGACAGCCTGGTACGGGGGGCTGCCACCGGAGGACTGGTACATGGAGGTGGCACCGGGTATACCGGACCGTGAAGGAGGACACGTGCTCTTGAGCACCGAGCCTGCCCAACCTTACCAGGTTGAATGGTGCCCGTAGCCCTGCCAGTGCGGCGAGGTGGAATAGCCCGCACTGGGCTATACTGGCGAACCGGGGACACCATTCGTAAGGCTGGTGTCATGTATGCCGGCCCGAGGAGACGCACTGGTGGCCAGATGCGTTGGGCCGGCTTCATGACATCCGGCTCGATGCCCAACTTAGCCCTCCCAGTGCGGCGAGGTGGAATAGCCCGCACTGGGCTAAGCACGCGTACTGGGGACACCGTGCGCTTTACCGCATAACACGGTGTCTGACCAGTACGACGCCCTCTCACTCCACGGTAAGCACGGGGAGTTGGCTCAGGTATCCTACCCGGCTTTGCCACACTCCTCGTGTGCCCCCCCCCAAGAAATTTTTGGGTCTGACTCACGGGCTCCCAACCACGTCGCCGCGCTGCCTCCTCATACCAGCGCCTCTCTGCCTTCGCTGCTTCCAACTCCGCCTTGGGACGGCGATATTCCCCTGGCTGAGCCCAGGGTCCTTTACCGTCCAGGATCTCCTCCCAAGTCCAGGAGTCCTGGTTGCTCTGTTGAGCTTTCCCTTGCTGCTTGGTCCTAGTTTGGTGGGTGATTCTGTAAGGGCTGTTGTCCTCCTCCTCCTCGGACGAGGAGAGGAGAGAAGGATCAGTGGACCAATACGCAGCAGTAGGAAAATAAGCCATCTCTTTTATTGAATACGACGGCAAAACGAAAACAAAACACTTACAAAACTAACAAAATAAGAAAACGACGTAGACGAAACCTGAACATGAACTTACACAACTATACGTAGAACTCACGGACAGGAACAGACTACATCAAATGAACGAACAGCCAAACAGTCCCGTATGGTACAGACATGGACGACACAGGAGACAATCACCCACAAACAAACAGTGAGAACACCCTACCTTAATATGACTCTCAATTAGAGGAAAACGCAAAACACCTGCCTCTAATTAAGAGCCATACCAGGCAACCCAAAACCAACATAGAAACAGAAAACATAGACTGCCCACCCAAAACTCACGCCCTGACCATCACACACATACAAAAACAACAGAAAACAGGTCAGGAACGTGACACACAGTGCATCTCTGACCACCTTACTGAAGTGGTGAGCCAGATCTGAACACAATCAGACCACAAAATGACTTTTGTGTGTCTACACCTGTTTTTTCAATGCTATCTTCATATTCTGAGTGCATTTGGAAAGTACTCAGACGCCTTTTTCCCCACATTTTGTTACGGTACAGCCTTATTCTAAAATGGATTTTAGAAATCCTCAATGTACACACATTACTGTACCCCATAATGACAAAACAAAAACTGTTTTTTAGACTATTTTGTAAATGTATTACAAATAAAAAAACTGAAATACCTTAGTATTCAGACCCCTCGAAATTGAGCTCAGGTGCATCCTGTATCCATTGATCATCCTTGACGTTTCTACAACTTGATTGGAGTCCACCTGTGGAAAATTCAATTGATTGGACATGATTTGGACAGGCACACACCTGTCAATATTACGTCCCACAGTTGACAGTGTATGTCAGAGCAAAAACCAAGCCATGAGGTCGAAGGAATTGTCCGTAGAGCTCCGAGGCAGGATTGTGTCGAGGCACAGATCTGGAGAAGGGTACCAAAAGATTTCTGCCGCATTGGAGGTCCCCAAGAACACAGTGGCCTCCATCAGTCATAAATGGAAGAAGTTTAGAACCACCAAGACTCTTCATAGAGCTGGCCGCCCGGCCAAACTGCGCAATCGGGGGAGAAGGGCCTTGGTCAGGAAGGTGACCAAGAACCCAATGGTCACTCTGACAGAGCTCCAGAGTTCCTCTGTGGAGAGGGGAGAAACTTCCAGAAGGACAACCATCTCTGCAGCACTCCACCAATCAGGCCTTTATGGTAGAGTGGCCAGACGGAAGCCACTCCTCAGTAAAAGGCACATGCCAGTCCGCTTGGAGTTTGCCATAAAGCACCTAAACAAGATTTTCTAGTCTGATGAAACCAAGATTGAACTATTTGGCCTGAATGCCAAGCGTCGCATCTGGAGGAAATCAGGCACCATCTCTACGGTGAAGCATGGTGGTGGCAACATCATGCTGTGGGGATGTTTTTCCAGAATCGGGGACTGAGAGACTAGTCAGGATCGAAGGAAAGTTGAATGGAGCAAAGTACAGAGAGATCCTTGATGAAACCTGCTCCAGACCTCAGACTGGGGCGAAGGTTCACCTTCCAACAGGACAACGACCCTAAGCACACAGCCAAGACAATGCAGGAGTGGCTTTGGGACGAGTCTCTAAATGTCCTTGAGTGGCCCAGCCAGAGCCCGGCCTTGAACCCGATCGAACATCTCTGGAGAGACCGGAAAATAGCTGTGCAGCGACGCTCCCCATCCAACCTGACAGAGCTTGAGAGAATCTGCAGAGAAGAATGGGAGAAACTCTCCAAGTACAGGTGTGCCAAGCTTGTAGCGTCATACCCGAGAAGACTCAAGGCTGTAATCGCTGCCAAAGGTGCTTCAACAAAGTACTGAGTAAAGGGTCTGAATACTTATGTAAATGTGTTTTTGCTTTGTCATGGGGTTTTGTGTGTACAATAAAAATTTATAAAAATTTAATTAAATTTAGAATAAGGCTGTAACGTAACAAAATGTGGAAAAAGTCAAGGGGTCTGAATACTTTCCCGAATGCACTGTAAGTGTCAAGTGGTGACACGACCCTTTAGGAATAGGTGACATGCTGCAAGAATTCTGCAAGGTTCATCCGTATATGTCATTGTTGTCGAAATCCCATGACTTCCCTGCCACCTTGGATCCATGTCACAGTGTCACTTGGCAGTTTGAGGGTGCCACCGGTGGGTAATTAGTTTGTGGTGAAATGTTGATTTTAGCCCTGTTTTGTTATGTTGATTGATTAATATTCTTCTGATCACTTCCTTCATTCCGATAAGTTAACTTTTAGTAGGGATAATTCTAGAAAGTGCATATTACTACTGACAGAGCCATTAAGATTTGCATAATTTAAAAGTCCAATGATGCCACCATCAATGTTCTCTCTAAGCTTTGCGCCCACGCACAGTAGCCCGAGACTGCCACACAGCTCCCCCCCAGCCCAAGGAGAGAAGCACAAGATTGAACTAAACTCAACTTTCCCCTGTTAGTTAA
The DNA here is from genome assembly GCF_029448725.1 of Salvelinus fontinalis. NCBI lineage: Eukaryota > Metazoa > Chordata > Actinopteri > Salmoniformes > Salmonidae > Salvelinus > Salvelinus fontinalis. The sequence goes on along the minus strand of NC_074689.1, from coordinate 1,566,240 downwards.
CAGTATCAACGTTTCCCTTTACTGTGGGAATTGTGATCGAATAATCAACGCAATATTAGCCACTTTCAATGCAACATACCGAAACAAAATGTAACTATGCAGGATATTTTGTCAAAGACAGAACGCATCGGAGTACAATTCTAATGTGCAGGACCATATCAGAGTATGTGAGCAGAGTTGAGCCGGTTGGAATCCAGCTCAGAGCGGTGTGCAAGCTCCTGCTCTCCATGTCCTTTCCTACCGCTCCATGTCCTTTCCTACCGCTCCATGGCCTTTCTTACCGCTCCATGTCCTTTCTTACCGCTCCATGTCCTTTCCTACCGCTCCATGTCCTTTCTTACCGCTCCATGTCCTTTCTTACCGCTCCATGTCCTTTCTTACCGCTCCATGTCCTTTCCTACCGCTCCATGTCCTTTCCTACCGCTCCATGTCCTTTCCTACCGCTCCATGTCCTTTCCTACCGCTCCATGTCCTTTCTTACCGCTCCATGTCCTTTCCTACCGCCCCATGTCCTTTCCTACCGCTCCATGTCCTTTCTTACCGCTCCATGTCCTTTCTTACCGCTCCATGTCCTTTCTTACCGCTCCATGTCCTTTCCTACCGCTCCATGTCCTTTCCTACCGCTCCATGTCCTTTCCTACCGCTCCATGTCCTTTCCTACCGCTCCATGTCCTTTCCTACCGCTCCATGTCCTTTCTTACCGCTCCATGTCCTTTCTTACCGCTCCATGTCCTTTCCTACCGCTCCATGTCCTTTCCTACCGCTCCATGTCCTTTCATACCGCTCCATGTCCTTTCTTACCGCTCCATGTCCTTTCTTACCGCTCCATGTCCTTTCCTACCGCTCCATGTCCTTTCCTACCGCTCCATGTCCTTTCTTACCGCTCCATGGCCTTTCTTACCGCTCCATGGCCTTTCTTACCGCTCCATGTCCTTTCTTACCGCTCCATGTCCTTTCCTACCGCTCCATGGCCTTTCTTACCGCTCCATGGCCTTTGTTACCGCTCCATGTCCTTTCTTACCGCTCCATGTCCTTTCCTACCGCTCCATGGCCTTTCTTACCGCTCCATGTCCTTTCTTACCGCTCCATGTCCTTTCCTACCGCTCCATGTCCTTTTCTACCGCTCCATGTCCTTTCCTACCGCTCCATGTCCTTTCCTACCGCTCCATGTCCTTTCCTACCGCTCCATGTCCTTTCCTACCGCTCCATGTCCTTTCCTACCGCTCCATGTCCTTTCTTACCGCTCCATGTCCTTTCTTACCGCTCCATGTCCTTTCCTACCGCTCCATGTCCTTTCTTACCGCTCCATGTCCTTTCTTACCGCTCCATGTCCTTTCCTACCGCTCCATGTCCTTTCCTACCGCTCCATGTCCTTTCCTACCGCTCCATGTCCTTTCTTACCGCTCCATGTCCTTTCTTACCGCTCTGCTAAAAAAATAGGGGAAAAAATGATATTCCAAATCGCCGCCTTCATTAAAATCACAATTTAACCAACACCCATCGATTTTTGTGACTATCTGGACCTACCATTTGGTTTTGAAGTATTGAAACCACACCATATGGATTTGAATGACAAGTATTTGAATAAACATGAAAAGGTGAATGTAACAAGCGAACATAATTTCAAATAGGCTACATGTCATATTAAACAGCTTATAGGTCAGGGGCCAGACAGGGAGCCTAAGGCTACAAATAAATACTTTGTGAACCATTTGCGAGTGCGACACAATAGGCTGGTAGGGACATAGACCTCAGCATTTAAACAACATTTAATTGTATTAAATCATTATAGTCTATAAATTGCGCATATAGGCTGTGACTTACTTAGAATTAAATAAAAATGAAAAATGCCTTATTAGGCTCAGTGCCATTGAATTCACTTTTAGAAACACGAGTTTGGTGTCTGGAGAGATGCGCACTTGCAGAGCCACTGGGGATGCTAAATACCCTTCGGGCCACTCTTGCCAGGCTGGGCAGGGATGCAGTTGTTTTTAAGAAATTATATCGGTAGGCCTAAAGGGTTTTAGGCAAAATAACCCAATCAAAACAGAAAGCTCCTTGAACATGGGAATATGCCAAGCCTATTGGGCCAAAATCAATTAGGGCCTAGATGTATAGATAATTTAACAAAACTGAACGAAACGTTTAAGAGATCTGATTTTTAGTTTATATATACACTTTTTCCTACAATGACACACTTATCTACCCACCTCGTTCCTTTCTTTTAGCATGTGCGCATAGTACACCATCATGCTTTCGGGATACTTCTCTTTTCAGATTCCACAAGGATTATTTAGTTGTGGACACTACATCACCGCACTCCCTCTCTTGGTCCTCATGTTTGTAAGTCATTTTGGTTTAGCGCCTGTGTATTTTATTAGTTTCTTTATAAAAATATTTAGCGAACTCCATGACAGTATCTAAAGCAAGGGGCTAAAGACAGCAGCACACAAGTAGACTAGAAACGCATGCTGGGCTGGGCATGCCCTGAGCTCGTGAAGTGAGTGCTACTGAGGTGAAGTGAGTGCTACTGGCCTGAGATCGTGAAGTAAGTGCTACTGGCCTGAGCTCGTGAAGTAAGTGTTCCTGGAGTGGGCTAAAAGGCTGACACTCCTTGTCAGCCTTTGGGAATCTCGCTCCAAGCTCCAGTCAAATTGGGCCCGCTCCGCTCCTCGCTCCGCTCACATACCCTGGTCCATACTCTACACAGCCCAGTCCGGCATAACCAAACCGAGCTGCAGTAGGCCTATATGCAAATAGACCAGCGCCATATATGGATCTGTGCCATTTACTTTGAACTGGACTGTTTATATAGCTGTGGTCGTGAGTAGATGCACTTGTTTTGCGATCAAAGCAAGAGCTGCATGTAGTCAGCAATAGGTGAGTGATTGCTTCCTACAAGAGCACACAACATGTACAGTCAGGTAAAGAGCTTTTTTTTTGTCTTAAAGGGGCAGTGTTCTATTTAGACAGGCTTTTTAAATTTAATTTATTTAACCTTTATATAATAGGCTTGAATAAGTTAAATAGGCAGGAGATAGCATAATTTGTCTGATTCTCTGTAATAATGGTATGGGAATAATAATGCATTTTATTTTGTAAAGTGGTTTCTTGCATCAAACAACTCAACAACATTATCAATTACCTCCTTGTCTGAAGGACAAGTGGATTAACAGGTTAATGTCAAGCCTACATTGAACACCACACATTGGCTGCTGCTGTATGCTGAATGACAGCTATTTCCATGTTAATATGTTATGGAATGCTTTTTCTCCATTGTTTCTGTTGGTAGGCCACTGATAGGCCCACATTATGACCAAATGGCCACTGTTAAAACTAACAAAGCGGGTATAGCCTCAGTATTTACAGTAAACATGCATTGGAAGTTGCGTAGAATTTTGACAACGTTCAAGTTTGCGATCAGCAAACCTGAAATTTGCTCAGTGCTGAAATACATTTGAGAGAACATTGGTCACCATGGAAGGCCAAAACTCCATCCCACCAAATCAGTCTCACATTTTTGACTGCACCTGGCCTTTAAAGAATAATGCATCCACTGATCTATTTATCTCCCAATTTTCATTGATAGTAGGAGAAGTAGAGCTTTCCCACTGGGCCTCCAATTTCCTACTCCGCAATGGTTAGGCCTATTAAATGTTGATATCCATCTTGTTCGATTCAAATGGAATGGTGCTTCTCTCATTAAAATATGCGCCAAATAATATACTCAGTGTCGCAACTAAAATAACAAAAGTCATCAATCAATCAAATGTATTTATAAAGCCCTTTTTACATCAGCCAATGTCACAAAGTGCTGTACAGAAACCCCGCCTAAAACCCCAAACATCAAGCAATGCAGATGTAGAAGCACCGTGGCTAGGAAAATCTCCCTAGAAAGGCCGGCACCTAGGAAGAAACCTAGAGAGGAACCTGGCTCTGGGGGGTGGCCAGTCCTCTTCTGGCTGTGCCGGGTGGAGATTATAACAGAACATGGCCAAGATGTTCAAACGTTCATAGATGACCAGCAGGGTCAGATAATAATAATCACAGTGGTTGTAGAGGGTGCAACAGGTCAGCACCTCAGGAGTAAATGTCAGTTGGCTTTTCATAGCCGAGCATTCAGAGTTCAAGACAGCAGGTGCGGTAGAGAGAGATTCCAAAACAGCAGGTCCGGGACAAGGTAGCAGGTCCAGTGAACAGGTTCCATAGCCGCATGCAGAATAGTTGAAACTGGAACAGCAGCATGACCAGGTGGACTGGGGACAGCAAGGAGTCATCAGGCCAGGTAGTCCTGAGGCATGGTTCTAGGGCTCAGGGCCTCCGAGAGAGCGAAAGACAGAGAGAATTAGAGGGAGCATACTTAAATTCACACAGGACACCGGATAAGACAGGAGAAATACTCCAGATATAACAGACTGACACTAACCCCCCGACACAAACTATTGCAGCATAAATACTGGAGGCTGAGACAGGAGGGGTCGGGAGACACTGTGGCCCTGTCAAACAGGCAGGATATAACCCCACCCACTTTGCCAAAGCACAGCCCCCACACCACTAGAGGGATATCGTCAACCACCACCCTACTACCCTGAGACCAGGCCGAGTATAGCCCATGAAGATCTCTCCCACGGCACGAACCTGGGGGGGGGGGCGCCAAACCGGACAGGAAGTTCACGTCAGTGACTCAACCCACTCAAGTGACGCACCTCTCATAGGGACGGCATGGAAGAGCACCAGTAAGCCAGTGACTCAGCCCCCATTATAGGGTTAGAGACACAGAATCCCAGTGGAGAGAGGGGAACCGGCCAGGCAGAGACAGCAAGGGCGGTTCGTCGCTCCTGTGCCTTTCCGTTCACTTTCACACCCCTGGGCCAGACTACACTCAATCATAGGACCCACTGAAGAGATGAGTCTTCAATAAAGACTTAAAGGTTGACACAGAGTCTGCGTCTCTCACATGGATAGGCAGACCATTCCATAAAAATGGAGCTCTGTAGGAGAAAGCCCTGCCTCCAGCTGTTTGCTTAGAAATTCTAGGGACAGTAAAGAGGCCTGCGTCTTGTGACCGTAGCGTACGTGTAGGTATGTACGGCAGGACCAAATCGTAAAGATAGGTAGGAGCAAGCCCATCTAATGCTTTGTAGGTTAGCAGTAAAACCTTGAAATCAGTCCTAGCCTTAACAGGAAGCCAGTGTAGAGAGGCTAGCACTGGAGTAATATGACAACATTTTTGGGTTCTAGACAATATTCTAGCAGCCCTGTTTAGCACTAACTGAAGTTTATTTAGTGCTTTATCGTCGGTAGTCGGAAAGTTGAGCATTGCAGCAGTCTAATCTAGAAGTGACAAAAGCATGGATCCATTTTTCTGCATCATCTTTGGACAGAAAGTTTCTGATTTTTACAATGTTACAAAGATGGAAAAAAGCTGTCCTTGAAATATTCTTGAAATGTTCGTCAAAAGAGAGATCAGGGTCCAGAGTAACTCCGAGGTCCTTCACAGTTTTATTTGAGACTACTTTACAACCATCAAGATTAATTGTCAGATTCAACAGAAGATCTCTTTGTTTCTTGGGACCTAGAACTAGCATCTCTGTTTTGTCTAAAAGTTTAAAAGTAAAAATGTTGCCGCCATCCACTTCCTTATGTCTGAAACACAGGCTTCCAGAGAGGGCAATTTTGGGGCTTCACCATATTTCATCGATATGTACAGCTGTGTATCGTCCACATAGCAGTGAAAGTTAACATCATGTTTCTGAATGACATCACCAAGAGGTAAAATATATACTGAAAACAATGGACCTAAAACGGAACCTTGAGGAACACCGAAATTTACAGTTGATTTGTCAGAAGACAAACCATTCACAGAGACAAACTGATATCTTTCCGACAGATAAGATCTAAACCAGGCCAGAACTTGTCCGTGTAGACCAATTTGGGTTTCAAATCTCTCCAAAAGAATGTGGTGATCGATGTTATCAAAAGCAGCACTAAGGTCTAGGAGCACAAGGACAGATGCAGAGCCTCGGTCTGACGCCATTGAAAGGTAATTTACCACCCTCACGAGTGCAGTCTCAGTGCTATGATGGGGTCTTAAACCAGACTGAAGCGTTTCGTATACATTGTTTGTCTTCAGGAAGGCAGTGAGTTGCTGCGCAACAGCTTTTTCAACAAAAATTGAGAGGAATGGGAGATTCGATATAGGCCAATTAAATTTTTTATATTTTCTGGATCAAGGTTTGGCTTTTTCAAGAGAGGCTTTATTACTGCCACTTTCAGTGAGTTTGGTACACATCCGGTGGATAGGGAGCCATTTATTATATTCAACATAGGAATCAGCTCTTTCAGTAGTTAAGTTGGAATAGGGTCCAGTATGCAGCTTGAAGGTTTAGAGGCCAATACTATTTTCATCACTGTCCCAAGAGATATAGGATTAAAAAACTTGAGTCTCCCTTGATCCTAGGTCCTGGCAGTGTTGTGCAGACTCAGGACAACTGAGCTTTGGAGAAATACGCAGATTTAAAGAGGAATCCGTAATTCGCATTCAATGATCATGATCTTTTTGTCAAAGAAGGGCATGAATTTATCACTGCTGAAGTGAAAAACATCCTCTCTTGGGGAATGCTGCTTTTTAGTTAGCTTTGCGACAGTATCAAAAATAAATGTTGTTCTTATTCCCCTAAATTAAGTTAGAAAAATAGGATGATCGAGCAGCAGTGAGGGCACTTCGATACTGCACGGTACTGTCTTTCCAAGCTAGTCGGAAGACTTCCAGTTTGATGTGGCGCCATTTCCGGAAGCTTGCTTCAGGGCTCGGGTATTTTCTGTATATCAGGGAGCTAGTTTCTTATGACAAATGTTTTTTGTTTTTAGGTGTGAGACTGCATCTAGGGTATTACGCAAGGTTAAATTTAGTTCCTCAGTTAGGTGGTTAACCAATTTTTGTGCTCTGATGTCCTTGGGTATGTGGAGGGAGTCTGGAAGGGCATCTAGGAATCTTTGGGTTGTCTGAGAATTTATAGCACGGCTTTTGATAATCCTTGATTGGGGTCTGAGCGGATTATTTGTTGCAATTGCAAATTTTATAAAATGGTGGTCTGATAGTCCAGGAATATGAGGAAAAACATTAAGATCCACAATATTTATTACACGGGACAAAATTAGGTCCAGAGTATGACCAAAGACATGTTGGACAAAACCCACTGAGTCGATGATGGCTCCGAAAGCCTTTTGGAGTGGGTCTGTGGTAGAGGTCGACCGATTATGATTTTTCTACGCCGATACCGATTATTGGAGGACCCAAAAAAGCTACTACCAATTAAATCGACCAATTGTTATATATATATATATATATATATATATATATATATATATATATATATATATATATATATGTAAAAATGACAATTACAACAATACTGAATGAACAATAAACACTTATTTTAACTTAATATAATACATAAATAAAATCTATTTAGTCTCAAATAAATAATGAAACATGTTCAATTTGGTTTAAATAATGCAAAAACACAGTGTTGGAGAAGAAAGTAAAAGTGCAATATGTGCCATATAAAAAAAGCTAACGTTTTAGTTCCTTGCTCAGAACACATGAAAGCTGGTGGTTCAATATTCCCAGTTCTTCAATATTCCCAGTTAAGAAGTTTTAGGTTGTAGTTATTATCGGAATTATGACGCGTCGACTTTCTCTCTATATCATTTGTATTTCATATACCTTTGACTATTGGATGTTCTAATAGGCACTTTAGTATTGCCAGCCTAATCTCAGCAGTTGATGGGCTTGAAACCATAAACAGTGCTGTGAATCAAGCATTGCTAAGAGCTGCTGGCAAACGCAGTAAAGTTTGAATGAATGCTTACGAGCCTGCTGCTGCCTACCACCGCTCAGTCAGACTGCTCTATCAAATATCAACTCATAGACTTAATTATAATATAATAAACACAGAAATACGAGCCTTAGGTCATTAATATGGTAAAATCCGGAAACTATAATTTCAAAAACAAAATGTTTATTCTTTCAGTGAAATACGGAACCATTCCGGGTGGGAACCCTAAGTCTAAATATTGCTGTTACATTGCATAACCTTCAATGTTATGTCATAATTATGTAAAATTCTGGCAAATTAGTTCGCAACGAGCCAGGCGGCCCAAACTGTTGCATATACCCTGACTCTGCGTGCAATGAACACAAGAGAAGTGACACAATTTCCCTAGTTAATATTGCCTGCTAACATGAATTTCTTTTAACTAAATATGCAGGTTTAAAAAAATATATACTTGTGTGTATTGATTTTAAGAAAGGCATGGATGTTTATGGTTAGGTACAGTACATTCGTGCAACTATTGTGCTTTTTTCGTGAACGCTCTTTTGTTAAACATCACCCGTTTGGCGATGTAGGCTATGATTCGATGATAAATTAACAGGCACCGCATTGAACGCAGGACAAGCTAGTTAACCTAGTAATATCATCAACCATGTGTAGTTAACTAGTGATTATGTGAAGATTGATTGTTTTTTATAAGATAAGTTTAATGCTAGCTAACAACTTACCTTGGCTCCTTGCTGCACTCGTGTAACAGGTGGTCAGCCTGCCACGCAGTCTCCTTGTGGAGTGCAATGTAATCGCCCATAATCGGCATCCAAAAATGCAGATTACCGATTGTTATGAAAACATGAAATCGGCCCTATTTAATCGGCTATGGCGATTAATCGGGCGACCTCTAGTCTGTGGACTTTTCCATGTGAGTATTAAAGTCACCAAAAATGTGAATATTATCTGCCATGACAACAAGGTCCGATAGGAATTCATGGAACTCAGTGAGGAACGCTGTATATGGCCCAGGAGGCCTGTAAACAGTAGCTATAAAAAGTGATTCAGTAGGCTGCATAGATTTCATGAATAGAAGCTCAACAGATGAAAACGCAGTCTTTTTTTTGTAAATTGAAATTTGCTATCGTAAACGTTAGCAACACCTCCGCCTTTGCGGGATGCGTGGGGAATATGGTCACTAGTGTAACCAGGAGGGGAGGTCTCATTTTAACACAATAAATTTATCAGGCTTAAGCCATGTTTCAGTGAGGCCAATGCAATCAAGATTATGATCAGTGATTAGTTCATTGACTATAACTGCCTTGGAAGTGAGGGATCTAACATTAAGTAGCCCTATTTTGAGATGTGAGATTTCACAATCTCTTTCAATAATGACAGGAATGGAGGAGGTCTTTATTCCAGTGAGAATTGCTAAGGCGAACACCGCCATGTTTAGTTTTGCCCAACCTAGATCGAGGCACAGACACAGTCTAAATGGGGATAGCTGAGCTGACTACACTGACTATGCTAGTGGCAGACTCTACTAAGCTGGCAGGGTTGCTAACAGCCTGCTGCCTGGCCTGCACCCTATCTCATTGTGGAGCTAGGGGAGTTAGAGCCGTGTCTATGTTCATAGATAAGATGAGAGCACCCTTCCAGCTAGGATGGAGTCCGTCACTCCTCAGCAGGCCAGGCTTGGTCCTGTTTGTGAGGGAGTCCCAGAAAGAGGGCCAATTATCTACAAATGCTATCCTTTGGGAGAGGCAGAAAACAGTTTTCAACCAGCGATTGAGTTGTGAGACTCTGCTGTAGAGCTCATCACTCCCCCTAACTGGGAGGGGGCCAGAGACAATTACTCGATGCCGACACGTCTTTCTAGCTGATTTACATGCTGAAGCTATGTTGCGCTTGGTGACCTCTGACTGTTTCATCCTAACATCGTTGGTGCCGACGTGGATAACAATATCCCTATACTCTCTACACTCGCCAGTTTTAGCCTTATCCAGCACCATTTTTACATTAGCCTTAACGTCGGTAGCCCTGCCCCCTGGTAAACAGTGTATGATCACTGGATGATTCTTTTTCAGTCTAATACTGCAGGTAATGGAGTCGCCAATTACTAGGGTGTTCAATTTGTCAGAGCTAACGGTGGGAGGCTTCGGTGTCCCAGACCACGTAACGGATGGAGGAGAGACCAGAGAAGACTCGAACTCTGACTCCGACTCACTGCATAATGGGGAGAACCGGTTGAAAGTTTCTGTCAGCTGAATGAGCGACACCGGTTGAGCATTCCTACAGCATTTCCTTCCAGAAGCCATGAGAAAATTGTCCGGCTGCGGGGACTGTTAGAGGGGATTTATACTACTATCTGTACTTACTGGTGGCACAGATGCTGTTTCATCCTTTCCTACACTTACCTACCCTTGCCTAACAATTGCGTCTGAAGCTGGGTTTGCAGCACAGCTATCCTCACGATTAGGCGATCGTTCTCCTGTATATTATGAGTACAGCGACTGCAATTAGAAGGCATAATGTTAATGTTACTACTTAGCTTCGGCTGGTGGAGGTCGTGTAGAACCACGTCCAGATAAAGCGTCCAGGGTGAAAAAGTTTAATGAAAAAATTGAGCGAGTTGAAAAATAAAAAATATAAAACGGTAAATAAAAAGTAAAAAACGTAAAGTTGGCAGGTAGCAAAGAAACGTTAGCAACAAACCGCACAGCAGCACGTAAACAAGTCTACAAGTGACTCCTGTAAGGCATTTGGTCCTATACTGTTTATGGGAATTCTGGTTTTGAAAAACAGCTCACAGCTGAGGTCCTCTTTCAAAACTCTGAGAATTCAGGTTAGGACTCACGGTGTCGCGGGGATACGTGCTCAATTTGTTCTGCTTCGCTGCGTTGGAAGCTCACCGTCGCGTGTTAGGTACAGTGGTGGGTGAAACAGCCTAGGATACGCTGTGTTCAGTGATAGCTATAGACTGAAGAGGAAATACACTGTGACATTTTATAGCCAAGAGGCTTCAAAGCATAGCAACACGTTCAGAACCATTACAAGCCAGAAGAAAAACAGCCTTGCAGTCTCACTATTGAACCCAAAGTTCATCACCCTCCCCAACCAACAGCATGAGATGATTCAGGGGTCTACAAGAAGGGGCAAGGTCATGAACTCTGCCTTCTCACAGTGACCTTGGGGGCTTTGATATTCTATTCCTGGTTCACAGTAGGATCTATCATGTTGGTCATGGGTCATTCATTCCAAAACCAAACAAAAATGTCCACGAGGCCAACAACACATTCATAACATTCCTGCTTCAAATATGTTTTTTCTAAAACCAGACTCTCCAAAAGCTAGAGATGCCATGCAACTGTAACCCAGGAACCAATGGTGTTTTTGACCTCTTATTTTGATAAGAGGGTAGGTTTCCTACCCTAAACACATATCAAAGCAAATGTGAAACTAACAGAAGAGTTTCAGGTCAGGGATATGAACAATGAACATCTAACCTTATTATTTGCCTGTTAGTCCATTAGCGCCCTCCAAGTTCATCCTCTCTCTCATTGTTTTCCATAATCTTTGCCATGGCGGCACAAATCTAACCACCGCCTCAATATAAATAACTCCTGTGATCCATGCTCAAGGGATTATAAGAGGTTTTCATTTTCTAATTTGAATGTGTGTCTTGTTCCTGCAGCCTGGCGAGAAGTAAGCAGGTCTTTTGCGTGCAGGGACCAGAGTAGAGAGTAAAATGTGACTCAACACCAACCGACTGTTCATTAATTAAACTTGCTTTGGCTTCTGTGAATGGCCTCCTGCTGTGAACTGGTGAGACATAACTTTACTAGTGCAGTAGGCTCATTTAGTGGACAGCTCAGTGAAATTGGCATTGGATATTTATAAAAGACTGATTGTAGTAGCGTACATCCCTTGTCCCGTGCTTGGACAGACACTTTGATCCTGCTTTGTTTTTCATTCTGCTAATTTGAATGGACAGTCCTCTGTCACACAATCTGACATCATAGTGCTCTTCGGCCAACATGCAGATGTTTGGCATTTTGAGCATGCTTTGTCTTCCATTGCATTTCATAGTGTCAGTTAGCCTAGCGGTTAAGAGCGTTGGGCCAGTAACCAAAATGTCGCTGGTTCGAATCCCCGACCCGGGCCCGTGTGAAAATTCTGTCTGTGCTCTTGAGCAAGGCACTTAACCCTAATTGCTCCTGTAAGTCGCTCTAGATAAGAGCGTCTGCTAAATGACTAAAATGTAAATGTAAAAATGATGCAAACTTAATAATGGCCACTTTAAGCATCTCTCACACAATCTGAAGTCATAGTGGTCTTCGGTCAACATGTTGCCTAACAGCCAGTCAAACGCCAAGCTGTCAGTCCAGTGTGTTACTCATTCTCTGATTCAGAGGGGTTGGGTTAAATGCGGAAGACACATTTCAGTTGAATGCATTCAGTTGTACAACTGACTAGGTATCCCCTTTCCCTTTCATCACACTGCCTCCCAGGGTAAGGGATACAACGGATACCCATCAATCATGAGCACAAGCACTACACTGCCAAAGGACACACTCACTCCCTCAACTGTCTCTCTCCTCTCCCTCGTCTCCCTCCCTTTGTCTCTCCATCTCTCTCTGCATGGGGTCAACATAATAAGCTCAACACAAGTTACTAAACTAATTACAACCATATAACAAAAAATCTATGTCTGAGAGATTTTTTCATTAAGTTAAATACTTTCCTAGACGCACTCAGATATGTGTATTCTATTTAGTCCGCCTACACGAGAAAGAACATTTAAACAAAACTTGCAACATATTCGAGTGAGTGCTTGGCTTGAAAACGTTTTTTTTTATGTGATCGATGGTTGGCTCCAAGCACGCTTTCATTTATTTTCACAAGAGAATAAGAATGGAGCACATTCCTTCCCTTATCAGATATTGTGCAGATCTTTTACATTATTTTCTATGTTTCTAATGGACTGTAACATATTGTCAGATTTTAGGCGTGTGCTTGCTTTATTTTGAAAGATAAGATGGGTGTGAGATAATGCCAGTTGAATGTGACCAACATTCACTTGTTGCACGCCACCCAAAACTCTGTCCAAGCTGCTCTTCTTACAGTAACTGGCCACTGTGTCAAATAGTGCAAACTTGTCTTTGCTAAACTGGCCAAGCCAAGCTGTAGGCTTTCAGCCCTTTGTTACCTCTTACTTTCTCTTCCTGGCACAGTGCTGAACTTGTTTGACCTCTGAGGTTTTGCAAGGGGTACAGACTCAGACCCTGTTGTTCCTCTTCTGGTTCTGTAGTGGCCTTTTTAAACAGGCAATATGTGTGATTTTACAAACATGAATTGGATCATCCAGTGGGCAGCAATGACCCCTCTTTATGGAGAACTTGAATACATGGGTGGACTTTGCCGGGCTCTAATAAGCCTCTTCGGGAACCAAGTCAATCTCAGATGTTTTTAAGTAGTGGGACAGGTGCCAGATTCAGGTCAAAGCAAGCACTCATCCCATTAGCCTGGCTGCCGGACCTATCGACTGACTGGGTCGTGTAGAAGTCTCACCCAGTTCTAATCATTCTTCCTGGAATTTGACTGTTTTTGTTCATAAATACCACATTTTTGAGCAATTCATCTTTGTTTTGTAAACCTGCCATTTTTATATTTTATTCTTGCAATTGGCTGCTGCCAGCATTGTCGAGGTGCAAATGAATATATTTAGCCTGAAAGGGCTCCAACTGCAGAGCAGTGTCTGATTTCCACCCAAATATAATAATCATAAAGGCCCTGCTTCTGGTTCTCTCATGAAATCATTTTTACGGTCTTGGAAGGCATAAACACCCATTTGATTTAGTGTTGTTGCCTGCATTGGAGAAGGATCTAGTTCATCACTTTAAGTGGTGAATGGCAAATACCGCTAAAAGTGGTATGCAGTGACCATGATCTCCATAATATTGCGTTGTAACTGGCCTCCCAGAGCATGAAAGTCACATTGATCGTCATAAATCTCTAATGCATGATGTATTAATTATGTGCTTATTGGAGTCGTGCTCATTGAAGTTGTAGAATGTGTGAAACGAGCTGTATATCATTTGATATACAGTCAGGTCCATAATTATTGGCACCCTCAGTAAAGATGAGCAAAAAAGACTATATAAAATAAACAATACAAATACTGAGCTATGTTCCATGCTCAAAAGAATGATATTATTTTATAATAATACAATTGCTGAAGTAATAAAAAAATCTAAAAAAGATAGGGGTCAAGATTATTGGCACCCCTGTTTTTACTACTCCAGCACCCTTGCGAGGATAATGAGACTGAGCCTTTTTCTAAGATGTTTTATGAGATTGGACAACACATTGGGAGGGATCTTTGACCATTCTTCCAGACAGAATCTTTCCAGATCTTTGATATCCTGTGTGTATGGACTGCCCTCTTCAATTCAAGCAACATGTTTTCAGTGGGGTTCAAGTCTGGAGACTGAGATGGCCATTGCAAATTGTTGATATTGTGGTCAATTCAAATCAAATTGTATTTGTCACATACACGTGGTTAGGAGATGTTAATGCGAGTGTAGCGAAATGCTTGTGCTTCTAGTTCCGACAATGCAGTAATAACCAACGAGTAATCTAACCTAACAATTCCACAACTACTACTTTATACACACAAGTGTAAAGGGATAAAGAATATGTACATAAAGATATATGAATGAGTGATGGTACAGAACGGCATAGGCAAGATGCAGTAGATGGTATCGAGTACAGTATATACATATGAGATGAGTAATGTAGGGTAAACATAAAAGTGGCATAGTTTAAAGTGGCTAGTGATACATGTATTACATAAAGATGGCAAGATGCAGTAGATGATAGAGTACAGTATATACATATACATTATATTAAGTGGCATTGTTTGAAGTGGCTAGTGATACATTTTTGATCAATTTCCATCAATTCCATTGTTAAAGTGAGCTGGAGTTGAGTCAGTATGTTGGCAGCAGCCACTCAATGTTAGTGGTGGCTGTTTAACAGTCTGTTGGCCTTGAGATAGAAGCTGTTTTTCAGTCTCTCAGTTAACCATTTCTTTGTGTATTTTGATGTGCGCTTGGGGTTATTGTCTAGCTGGAAGATCCACTTGTGGCCAAGTGTCAGCCTCCTGGCAGGGGCAGACAGGTTTTGGGCTAAAATGTCCTGCAACTTGGTAAAGTTAATGATAACCAGGCTATTGATTTATTTAACAAATTTCTTTACAAAATTAAACAGTTTATACTTTGTCAATATAACTTGTTATATAACCATCCCCAACTGAGCATAGATAGTTAATTTCCATATTGCTTGACCTAGCAACTCAGAAATCAGTTTGAAATATAGCTCTCCCTTTAATCCTTTCAACAAACAATTGTTAATGGATAATGCATTTTTAAACACACAAATTCCCTTCACCTCTTTGTTTTGAGATGCTGATATGAATTGAGCAGGTGGATGACCTCTTATCAGGCTACACAGCGCCCCCTAGACTGGAAGAAACCGACTAAGTACTGTACTGATCCTCACTAAAGTACTGTACCAACCCTCGCTATATGAGCCACTTGACAATTCTCACCAAGTGGCTTAACCCTGTTGGCGTGATACGTAGGGTGTTTCCCTTTCATGCCGGGTTCGCTTCCCTACCCCGCCGTTCACTACAGTATTATAAAAACCAACCTATAGAACACACAGTCTTTGTCTCCCCTGTTCAGTTATTGGATTGTTTTTGGGCTGTTTAATCCCGCCTGTTGTTAGAAGAACAGGGTCGTTCCTCCTCAAAAAGCACAAGAGGATTTCGACACCTGAGATACTTCTGAAATCGTTTCTGTAGTTGGAAACAGATACGATTAGCATTCCTGAAAAATTATTTTGTTGAAATATAATTAGATTTCTGAGACATTAAGCTAATTGATTGCACCCAAATATGCCATTTTTTATTCATAGGATTCAGATAATATTCAGTAAATACACTGAGTGTACAAAACATTAGCCAGTGTGTCTATGTATGCGGATGACTCAACACTATACAACTACAGCAACTGAAATGACTAGTTTCAGAATGGGTGGCAAGGAATAAGTTAGTCCTAAATATTTTTTAAAAGCATTGGGAAAAATCATTCACTAAACCCTAAAACTCAACTAAATATTGTAATAAATCATGTGAAAATTTACCAAGTTGAGGTGACTTAACTGCTTGGAGTAACCCTGGATTGTAAACTATCATGGTCAAAACATATTGATACAATAGTAGCTAAGATGGGGAGAAGTCTGTCCATAATAAAGTCCTGCTCTACCATCTTAAAACCACTATCAACAAGGCAGGTCCTACAGGCTCTAGTTTTGCCGCACCTGGACTACTGTTCAGTCGTGTGGTCAGGTGCCACACAGAGGGACTTACCTTGTGTGAAAATTGCAGTTGGCTCAGAACAGGGCAGCATGGCTGTTCATTGGATGTACACAAAGAGCTAATATGAATAATATGCATGTCAATCTCTCCTGGCTCAAAGTAGAGGAGAATGACTTCATCACTATTTGTATTTGTGAGAGGTATGTATTCCATACATTTTCATGGAACAGAAGACCTTAAATATTTTTCAGAGCTTTTTGTAGGACTGGTAAAGCCCATGTTGTTACAGTTAAAATCTGTAGATTCATATTTCCATTGTTGATGTAAGCACATTTGAAGTTGTGTGTTTTCAAATGGTTGAATTGAGTGGCTCTATACTGTCAACGTCTCCCAAATCCCCAGACTGTTTTGTGTTTGGGAAATGATGAGGAATCTTGCCATCTCCACTTCCCACTCGAGCTCTCAGGAGCAAAGGCAACGTCAACAATGCTTCCCACTGTGTTTTGATTGTATTGTGTCGTACAGGTCTGTGTTATGGAACAGCTTTGTGTCTACTGACTCAGGGCTTAAGATCTTTCAGCCTGCCTTGCTCTCGTACATTCCATCCTTGACATGGCCCTCAAGAAAATGATCAGGTGAAACTTGAGAGGTTGTCTCTCTATGGATGAAGTCTTGCTAATCCTTTCAAAGAGCCAGAACATTTCGGAGCTTTGGAAAGAAATAGTGCGAAGAATGACTGTGCTATTAAACTTGAGGAGGAGGAGTCTGTTCAAATCTCCCATCGGCCATTATTCCGAAGAGCTTCAGGTTAAAGACTTTGGAGAAGATATCATTTGTCTGGGACTGAGATAACCAATGACAAATTCAGTGTTAGGAAATTGTTTGACTGTTTAATTAGCAATATAATTCAAGTTATTCCTTGGTTTGTTGTGGGATGTGCAGTATGGGGATGCTGGTCATTTTCTATTCATCCAAATGATTTTGTATTTGTCAAAGCAAAGAATAACACTAGATTGTGGGTTGCTTCATCACCATTGTTAGATTGAAAACCAGTAAACCACAGAACAGAGCGCCAATATCTCCGTCCCGTTTAATGTTAAGCTTGTCACGCGGGACTAGGTGGGTGCAGGAATCAGACGCAGAGAGAGTTCCACTGGGGTATAGTGCTCTTTACTAAGGCACACACAAAATATGAGCCCAACAATACAGGGCGCGGACATACAACGTGACAAGCCAAAAACCACAGGGTGTCAAGTGAAAGAAAGAAAATCCACCTCAGCCTACAATGCACACACGTAACAAAATAAAGACAAATCCTGCACAAAACAAGGGCGGGTCTACCTACTAAATATAGGGAAGCTCATTAACCGAAAACAACAGAAACACAGGTGAAACTAATAAGACAAAACAAGGGCGGGTCTACCTACTAATTATAGGGAAGCTCATTAACCGAAAACAACAGAAACACAGGTGAAACTAATAAGACAAAACAAACAGACAAACGAAAAAGGGATCGGTGGCGGCTAGTAGGCCGGTGACGACGACCGCCGAGCACCGCCCGAACAGGCAGGGGGGCCAACTTCGGCGGAAGTCGTGACAATGCTGATGTAACAAAATGTAGCAGTTGAGTAGACCTACCCTGAGTCGTTATCTGGTATTAAAATTGGTGTAGGAGGAGGCAGAGAGAGAGAGATATGGTAGTGGGGAGACGGAGTCCTTTGTTATTCTCAGGACCCACACACTTACATTGTATCCCCCTCAGACAAAGGAACTCTTTTTAATTTGTTCTCTGCTACAGTGAGTACAGTACAGAGACACCCACTGCACGGCCATAGATAGTGACATTGTAGAGGGCCTTAATAACATCCTCCCTTCCACCTCTCCCTAAGCTTTCATTCATCCTCATGGTGTGTGTAGTGGTGCTGTCTCTAGTGTTGGCTTTCCCGGCTCTATATCTATAATCAGGTTATTTCCAGGGAGGCCTGAGATCAGATCTTCAGTCATTTGTTCTGTCTCCCAAATGGCAAACTATTCCCTTTATAGTGCACTACTTTTGACCAGGTCCCATAGAGCTCTGGTCAAAAGTATGCACTATAGGCTATAGAGTGCCATTTGCGCCGGTGCCCTGGTTTCCTCCAGTTAGGGTTTGGAGCAGAGCCAGAGATGGACATCCACAAGCCTATTTATGCCTACTATAAGTGTATCCGGAGTTGGTGTGAAAAGCTTAGTATGCAGTTTTGACCCCATTCTCACCCCCCCCCCCCTCCTGTGGCCTAGGTTGCGCCCCCGGCCAGAGGATTGTGACTGACTGTCTGTGGATTACCTGTGGCTGACTGCTTATGGATTCAACAACATAATTTTTAATCAGCTTGCTATAGATCATTACATTTGTTTGACATACATTTGAGATTGCTTTGAGTAATATTCGTATCTGACCAGTTTACTTGTTTATTAGTATTAGGAAATGGACTGGTACAGTGAATGTCCAAGATGGCAGGATGGCAGCATGTCAAGTCGTTTGTCTGACTAGTACATTTTAACCTACTAATAACCTATTTATTTATGGTTGAGTCATTTCCTTGTTGTGTAGTGCAAACTATTTTGTTTTTGCTGGTGTGAAGATCACTGTTCTCCCTCAACTCGGCACTTCATTACTCAATGTTTTTAATTTGCTGTTTTTGATTTTGAAATACTCTTGTGAATTCTATGGTTTTTACTAGATTACTTGTAGTTTTTCATGTTGTTTGTCTGTAATTTTTGTAATGACTTGGTCCTGACTATCTTGGCCAGGACGCTCTTGAAAAAGAGATTTTAAATCTCAATGAGCCCTTCCTGGTTAAATAAAGGTAAAATAAAAATGTAAATAGGGTGACAGGTAGCATAGCGGTTAAGAGCATTGGGCCAGTAACTGAAAAGTCCAAGAGCTGACTAGGTGAAAAGTCTGTCGATGTTCCTTTGAGCAAGGCGCTTAACCCTAATTGTACCTGTAAGTCGCTCTGGATAAGTTTCCTAAATGACAAAAAAATATAAATAAACAAGCATTTTGAATATGGGTATTTTCCACGTAAAAAGCCCGATGAGCATTAACATGTGAAGTTCATAAGAGCATATCAAATTTGGTGTCAAATGTAAGCTACGGGTCTATATTTGTGAGAAATGACAGCATATATAAATGATTCTACCATTTTTCATCCCAAAAATTTGTAATAAACAAAGGTTTTGATTTCTGGTCAAAAAGACGGAAAAAGGCTTAGAAAACATTTACCAGAAAAAGTCTTAAAAAGGTGTCACGTTCCTGACCTGTTTTCCTTTGTCTTGTATTTATTTTAGTTGGTCAGGGCGTGAGTTGGGTGGGTTTGTCTATGGTTGATTTTCTATGTTGGGATTTTTGTGTTCGGCCTGGTATGATTCTCAATCAGAGGCAGCTGTCAATCGTTGTCCCTGATTGAGAATCATACTTAGGCAGACTGGGTTTCACTTGTGTTTTGTGGGTGTTTGTTTACGTGTTTGTGTGTTTCACCACACGGTACTGTATAGGTTTCTGCACTTCGTTTATTTGTTTTGTAATTCAGTGTTCAGTTTTCGTTATATTAAATCATTATGAACACTAACCACTCTGCGTATTGGTCCGATCCGTCTCGCCTCTCCTCGTCCAAGGAGGAGGACGAATATGAAAGCCGTTACAAAAGGTATTAGAAATTGTTAAAAACACTATAATGCTAGAAGTAAAGACCCCTGCCAACTAATATCAACATAATTATTTGCCTTCTGTAAGTTAAGAAATAATGCCTAGTGTCATTCTGTTACCAAAACCCCACATATTTTCAAATTTAAATCCCTCATGAGGAGGAAGGTTAATGAAAGTTCACAGAAGTTACAAGGTAGACCTACCAATTAGTTATAGTGTTTTACTGATAACAATTTGGTTTATGATATATTAAGTGATTAAAACACGTTACCAAATCAGTAACAGAATGACCCAAAAATCTGTAACAGAATGATTGCAACTGAATTGGCTACCATAGGAATGGTATTGAGGGAGCGTGCATTTGGCATGCTGACTGCAGGAATGTCCACCAGCACTGTTGCCAGAGAATTGAATGTTCATTTCTGTAACGGCTGTCGTCTTCCTCCTCGTCCGAGGAGGATAATTTAGAAGGATCAGAGGACCAATGCGCAGCGTGGTAATTGTTCATCTTAATTTAATAAAGGTGAACGCTCAAATACAAAAACAACAAATGTAACAACCGAAACAGTTCTATCTGGTGCAGACACACAAAGACTGAAAACAACCACCCACAAAACCCAACACAAAACAGGCTACCTAAATATGGTTCCCAATCAGAGACAACACAAAACACCTGCCTCTGATTGAGAACCATATCAGGCCAAACACAGAAATAGGAAAACATAGAAATATAAACATAGACTGCCCACCCCAACTCACGCCCTGACCATACTAAATAAAGACAAAACAAAGGAAATAAAGGTCAGAACGTGACAATTTCTATACAGTAAGCTGCCTTCCACGTCATATTAGAGAATTTGGCAGTACGTCCAGCCTCACAACAGCAGACCACGCCAGCTGAGGACCTCCACATCCTGCTTCACTTGCGGGATCGTCTGAGACCAGCCATCCGGACAGCTGATGAAACTGTTGGTTTGCACAACCAAATCATTTCTGCACAAACTGTCAGAAACCGTCTCAAGGAAGCACATCTGCGTGTTGTTGTCCTCACCAGGGTCTTGGCCTGACTGCAGTTTGGTGTCGTAACCGACAAAAGTTGTCTGTGGACATTTTTAAAGTAGTCATTGTGCACAGAGTTGTATGGTTTGTTTAACTTTGCAATCAATGTTTTTTGTTTGACATACTTATAAAGTGAAAAATCATAGTCTCCGTGTCATTCTGTTACTGTGGATCTATCGGACTAAATACTTTCCAAACAACAGAAAGCCTTCCAGACAGATTCACTGAAATGACCTGCATTATCTGATCATCTTTTTTTTTAACACCAAAACATCAACATCAATGTTTGTGTTTTTTTTTTTTACCTGAACCCAACAACATTTTCCCCAACCTTAACCCACCTCCCTTCAGCAACCAATCACAGCCTGTTTACTATTTTCACCCTACCATGACTGAGCACCAAACTCCACCGCCCCAATAAACACACCCAGGGAGCATACTCAAGCACAGGGGGCTGTTTCGTAACACAGAGGGAAAATAAACAACAGCATCCAAACATGATTCCCTGTGTAGCCCCAGTAGACATGCTTTACAGTAGCTCAAAGACCATGGAATCCCCAGCCAGCCAGCCGCCCCATTTAGTGCCACTATGTCAGAGCATTGTGTTCTTACTTCACTCTTATTTATAATGTAATCTCCTTACAGCCCCTCTAGACTAGGGCTCTCCGTACTTCAAGTTGGAGAGTATTGGAACCACAGGTTGCAGGTTGACTTGTGTAATAGATAAAGCCAACAGTGTTTACAAGAACATTTTAACTATGAAATGGATATACCGTATATACCCCAGATATTGGTTTTCTCTACAGACATAACAGTTATATTAAAAGCATCTTGTGCGGTCAACACTGTGTTGCGACCTCACGTAAGGCCTCAAGTCATTATGTGCCAATGCCAATCGCCTACGCACCTTGGGTAGAAGGCAGCGCTAGGTGGGCAGAGTATGGGCCAAAGCAGCCTGGTAGGATGCCAATGTGGCAGGCTGCTGTCATCTGGGCTGTATATTTATGGCAGTGGGCACAGCAGGGTGGGTCTGTGGATTGGGTGTGGGCTTGTTGATTAACAATGTGGTAACACCGTGGTGAAAGAGGCCATTTTAAATGCGTTTATAACTACAGTATGTGTAAGCTCTTGCATTTCGTGAAGGTGCCTATGAAAATGTCTACTGTGCTGCTACTACTACTACATAATTACTATTTAAGATATTAATAGTACATTCAATTATAACTTGAAAGCTTATAAGCACTTAAGTAATAGCTTTCATATGGTAGACACCCAAAATGAAATAGCATCACATCACTGTTTAGACATAATGTTTTATCTCAGATTCCCTCTTTCAAATGAACTCTAACACTTTCATTGAAGACATACAGATGTCAGTTGGACCAGCGCCAGCTATCAAAATCACCCTCCCTCTCTTACTCGGTCAAACGCTAAAGCAGCAGACGGACAGAAAATGAATAAATCTGCTGCACTGCATTCAAATGTATCTGAAATGCATCCAAACACATCAGCAACAGTTGTTTTCTATACAGTAGCTTAATAACTAACACAAGATAGATATTGGTCTCCACTACAACATACAAGTGTCAAGTTTCTCGGGAAATGCAGCCTTACAGTAGGCTACACCTAGGTTTCTAGCGAACCGAAGGTTACAAATCAACTGTCAAAATGTAGTTCAATCGTGGCCTGGGATAGTCTAGCGGTTAGGGCCACTGCCTTCAGCATGCACATGTAAGCCTACCCTGTATGCGTGGGTTGGATTCCCGCCCAAATAACTCAATCGACTGATTTTAGTTACACATAAATAAAAAATCCCCTATAAAATCAGTCAGTTTCAGCTAGAGATATCAGGTTTGCGTCTCAATCCACCGCATTTGCCAATGTCGGCCTTCCCCATCTGCTGCGGAAGGTGACCGAGCTACAGCGGTATTTGTCAGACCATGGAGACATCACAAAACTCGGTTTTCTCACGAAAACGTCTGTAGCGTTTTGCCTACAACCTGTTATGACCACTCTATAGAAAGGGAAGACTTTATTTCAATTGTACGTAATGCTTGTCAAACCTTAGTCTTTCAAAAAGGACTAAGTTGTTCCGATGATAATACCAAACAGAGGGCGAAGGTATCTTAAAAGACTTTGGTTGCAAGCAGAAATAAGAAAACACCAACATCATCTTTTAGGGAGAGGTATATATTAAACAATCCCTATCACAGTCTGCTGTCCCATCATGCTTCAAGATGGCCACCATTGTTCCTGTTCCCAAGAAAGCTAAGGTAACTGAACTAAATGACTTCTGTCATTGTGAAGTGCTTCGAGAGACTAGTCAAGGATCATATCACCTCCACCCTACCTGTCACCCAAGACCCACAACAATTTGCTTACCGCCCCAATAGGTCCACAGACGATGCAATCGCCATCACACTGCACACTGCCCTATCCCATCTGGACAAGAGGAATACCCATGTAAGAATGCTGTTCATTGACTACAGCTTAGCATTCAACACCATAGTACCCTCCAAACTCATCATTAAGCTTGAGGCCCTGGGTCTGAACCCCGCCCTGTGCAATTGGGTCCTGGACTTCCTGACGGGCCGCCCCCAGGTGGTGACGGTAGGAAACAACATCTCCACTCCGATGAACCTCAACACTGCGGCCCCACAAGGGTGCGTTCTCAGCCCCCTCCTGTACTCCCTGTTCATCCACGACTGCATGGCCATGCACGCCTCCAACTCAATCATCAAGTTTGCAGATGACACAACAGTGTCAGTGTCTTGATTACCAACAATGACGAGACAGCCTACAGGGAGCAGGTGAGGGCCCTCAGAGTGTGGTGTTACCTCAATGTCAGCAAAACAAAAGAGATGATCGTGTTCTTCAGGAAACAGCAAAGGGAGCACCCCCCTATCCACATCGACAGGACAGCAGTGGAGAAGGTGGAAAGTTCCTCGATGTACACATCACCGACAAACTGAAATGGTCCACGCACACAGACAGTGTGGTGAAGAAGGCGCAACAGCGCCTCTTCAACCTCAGGAGGCTGAAAAAATGTGTCTTGTCACCAAAAACACTCACTAACCATTACAGGTGCACAATTGAGAGCATCCTGCCGGGCTGTATCACCGCCTGGTACAGCAACTGCACCGCCCACAACTACAAGGCTCTCCAGAGGGTGGTGTGGTCTGCACAACACATCACCGGGGGCAAACTACCTGCCCTCCAGGACACTTACAGCACCCGATGTCACAGGAAGGCAAAAAGAATAATCAAGGACAATAACCACCCGAGCCACTGCCTGTTCACCCCGCTACCATCCAGAAGGCGAGGTCAGTACAGGTGCATCAAAGCTGGGACAGAGAGATTGAAAAACAGCTTCTATCTCAGGGTCATCAGATTGTTAAACAGCCACCACTAGCACAGAGAGGTGGCTGCCTACCTACAGACTTGATATCATTGGCCACTTTAATAAATGGAACACTAGTCACTTTAATAATGTCACTTTAAGAATGTTTACATATCTCACATTACTCATCTCATATGTATATACTGTATACTGTATCCTTCACTATCTATTCTTTACTATCTATTGCATCTTAGCCGCTCTGTCACTGCTCATCCATATATTTTATACTTATATATTCTTATCCCATTCCTTTACTAGATTGTGTGTATTAGGTTTTGTGGAATTTGATAGATATTATTTTGTTGTTGTTATTACCTGTTAGATACTGATGCGCTGTCGGATCTAGAAGCATAAGCATTTCGCTACACTCGCAATAACATCTGCTAACCATGTGTATGTGACCAATAAAATTTGATTTGGTAATGAGGTGACCAATAATGGTTGCTATTGAGATCAGCTGTGCGGGTGAATTTAGCGCATATTGATGGTTTAACGAGACATCAGCTGGCGATAATCTAGTGCTATCGATGGTATAGGCCCCTTGTTATTTTTATTATATTCTAATACATTCTGAAGGCTACCTGTTAGCCTATCCATTGTCACATAATGAATGGTGTGAAAACCCGATAGATTACTTTTTGTGTTTCCATGGCTGAGCTGATTTGGGCCTTCAGTTGATTGACAGCTTGTTGAACAGCTAATTTCACCATTCGCGCCAACCCTGTCTCTTTAATCAAACGACAATGATTTGGTCATTATTTTCAAGAATCTGGCACTTTGCCACACCCATGTGTTAATGTTAAAATCCTCCCACTGCTAAATGGCATATTGTTAGACCTAGCCTATATTGTCATTATCCTGTGTGATCATTATATCATTTATAAGCCTATCATGTTTTGCTGACGAGCACAGACCGAGTCATTCCACCTTAAAAAGCACACGAAAAAGATTGTTCTGAAATTGTTTCTGTTAGAAACAGAAAGTGTGCATTCCTACAAGATTATTTTATTGAAATAAAATGTGATCTCTGAGAAATTAAGCTAATTGATTGCACCCAAATTGGCCATTTTAATTTATAGGATTTATGTAATATTCAATAAATATATATAGTACCTAAAGTCCAATTTGGACAAAACTTATTTCTAGGTATGGTACTGCATTGTATACAAACACCACTTCCACCACTTCCACCACTTCCACCACTTCCACCACTTCCACCACTTCCGATTCTAAATATTTCTTCAGCCATTCAAATCCTCCTGCAGCAGGATTATTTTCCTCCTGTACAGGGTGGCTTGAGAAGAGGTGATGATCAAATATGGCTTATGCCTATTCTGTAAATGCTATTAAGTTTTTAATGTAAATCTTACATGAGGGATAACACAGCATATCGTGTGAAAGATCAGTGCTGCTCTGGAACACAGACACAGTGCTGCTGCTGCTCCGTTCAGAGTCAGTCTGGCCTTTTCCCTGACTCGGTGTCCTCATAAGTCTGGTAGCACCACATGCCCCTGGCAGTCGACTCCCTCGCCCAAATCTTTCTCTCTCTCTTTGGCTCTGCCTGAGCAACATCCTATTGCTCAGGATCATTAAGAGACTGCCGGGTATTAACAAGTGGGATGGGTTTGGGTGCATCGTACAATTGAATACTGCAGTAGATGTGTAGGCGTTGAACCCGTCAGGTTTTCTGAGGGTTTCACGGTAACAGCTGATCTTTGTACTGTTCAACATTTTTTGGACTCCATAGAGACAGGAAGGGCAGCCCTCCTGTATCTGTCAAGAACAGGTTCGACCACTGTGGGCCTTACTTTTGCCTCTTTTGTGTTATCTGTACATCAGGGGAAAAAGGGATTGGGATAAGCTATCTTGTGTGTGCTTAGCTCTGAGCTGCAATGTGTAACTGACTATTCTCTTGCTGGCTGTCTTCTGGGCTGAGCAGTCATCAGTGCTGTGTTAATGCATACTCACTGCTCATCTGTGGCAGAAAGAATGGGAGCCCAGGGCTTGTCTGTCTCTGTCTGCTCTGCCAGGCTCTGGAACACAGACAAACAGTGCTGCTGCTGCTCCGCTCGGAGTCAGTCTGGCCTTTTCCCTGACTCAGTGTCCTCATAAGTCTGGTAGCACCACATGCCCCTGGCAGTCGGCTCCCTCGCCCAAATCTTTCTCTCTCTATTTGGCTTTGTCCTTCTTTCTCACATCCTATTGCTCACCCCCACTCCCAATTTCTCTCTCATCCCCTCTCTCCCAATCTCTCTTTTGTTCTCAGTTCCATCTCCCCTCCCCCTTGTCTCGCCTTTTCATGAATCCATCTCTTCACTCTGGAAGTATCTCTGATCCTCGCTCCCCTTGTCTTTCTGCGTCATCATGACACAGATGGTCGGGGCAGCAGGTTTTTAGCAGTCAGACGTTATGGGACATCAGTGCTATAGAATTTTTGTTAACATAAGATCCATATCTGCCCATTTAATGAATGAAAACCGGTATCCATTCAGGATTTAAAATGGGGATGCATATCTTTGCAAAACGGCTGGCAATCCTCCCCATGCAGGGTCATTCTAAATCTCCTGTGACGTTTTGCAGCCATATAGAGCATGGCTGGCTCCGAAGCTTCTAAATGATTCACGATAATGGCTACATGTAGTAAGTTATGGCTGGAACAAGACACATGCTATATTTATGCTTGTTCCTCCTCAGTTATGGCATATGCGGCGCTTGTGAGATCTCTTGTGTGTGTTTGTCTCCCCCTGTAGATCAGTCAAGGTAATGTCCCAGGTGTTGAGAGTGCTTCACTGGCCATGGACACAGAGGAGGGAGTGGAGGTGGTGTGGAATGAGGTGCTCTTCAATGACAGGAAGATCTTCAAGGCACAGGAGGTACGTCAGACATAAGCTGTGCACCCTATTCCCTATATAGTGCACTACTTTTGACCAGGGGTCATAGGACACTATACAGGGAATATGGTGCCAATTGGGATGCAGACAGGGTTTCTATTGTCAATGGCTATATGTTCCATTCAGAGGAGGCTGGTGGGAGGGGATATGGGAGGACGAGCTCATTGTAATAGCTGAATCAATGGAACGGAGTCAAACATGGGTTCGATGTGTTTGATAACGTTCCATTTATTTCATTCCAGCCATTACAATGAGCCCGTCCTCCCATAGCTCCTCCCACCAGCGTCCTCTCGTTCAATTATATGTACTTTCATTCTCCAGAGAAAGCTCACCAATGGAAGTAGAAGTCAATGATTTATAAGTGCATATTTTGGCGAACCACCTATTACTGTACATACAGTACCAGTCAAAAGCTTGAACACCTACTTATTCAAGGGTTTTTTCTTTATTTTTTACTATTTTCTACATTGTAGAATAATAGTGAAGACATCAAAACGATTAAATAACACATACGGAATCATGTAGTAACCATGAAAGTGTTAAATCAATCTAAATATATTTTATATTTGAGATTCTTCAAAGTAGTCACCTCTTGCCTTGACAACAACTTTGCATTCTCTTGGCATTCTCTCAACCAGCTTCACCTGGAATGCTTTTCCAACAGTTTTGAAGGAGTTCGCACATATGCTGAGCACTTGTTGGCTGCTTTCCCTTCAGACTGTGGTCCAACTCATCCCAAACCATCTCAATTGTGTTGAGGTCGGGGGATTGTGGAGGCCAGGTCATCTGAAGCAGCACTCCATCACTCTCCTTCTTTGTCAAATAGCCCTTACACAGCCTGGAGGTGTGTTGGGTCATTGTACTGTTGAAAAACAAATGACAGTCCCACAAAGCGCAAACCAGATGGGATGACATATAGCTGCAGAATGCTGTGGTAGCCATGCTGGTTAAGTGTGCCTTGAATTCTAAATAAATCACAGACAGTGTCACCAGCAAAGGACCCCAACACCATCACACCTCCTCCATGCTTCACGGTGGGAACCACACATGCAAAGGTCATCCGTTCACCTACTCTGCGTCACAAAGACACAGCGGTTGGAATCAAAAATCTCAAATTTGGACTCATCAGACCAAAGGACAGATTTCCACCGGTCTAATGTCCATTTCTTGTGTTTCTTGGCCCAAGTAAGTCTCTTCTTTTTGGTGTCCTTTAGTAGTGGTTTCTTTGCAGCAATTCGGCCATGAAGGCCTGATTCACGCTGTCTCTTCTGAACAGTTGATGTTGAAATGTGTCTGTTACTTGAACTCTGAAGCATTTATTTGGGCTGCAATTTCTGAGGCTGGTAACTCTAATGAACTTATCCTCTGGAGAGGAGGTAATGCTGGGTCTTCCTTTCCTGTGGCGGTCCTCATGAGAGCCAGTTTCATCATAGTGCTTGATTGTTTTTACGACTACCTTGTTAAAAGTTGTTAATTCTCCATATTGACTGACCTTCATGTCTTAAAGTAATGATGGACTGTCATTTCTCTTTGCTTATTTGAACTGTTCTTGTCATAATATGGACTTGGTCTTTTACCAAGTAAGGCTATCTTCTGTATACCACCCCTACCTTGTCACAACACAACTGATTGGCTCAAAAGCATTAAGGAAAGAAATTCAGCAAATGAACTTAAAGGCACACCTGTTAATTGAAATGCATTCCAGATGACTACCTCATGAAGCTGGTTGAGAGAATGCCAAGTGTGCAAAGCTGTCATAAAGGCACATTTGTTTAACACTTTTTTGGTAACTACATGATTCTATATGTGTTATTTCATAGTTTTGATGTCTTCACTATTATTCTACAATGTCGAAAATAGTAAAAATAAAGAAAAACCCTTGAATGAGTAGGTGTGTCCAAACTTTTGACTGGTACTGTATGTACTCAAACCTCTCCCCACCCCATCTGTTTTTCAGGAAAAGATAAAGGAGATGTTTGATAACCTGATGCAGGTTGAGCACCCAAATATAGTGAAGTTCCATAAGTACTGGCTGGACATGAGAGAGAGTCAAGCTCGGGTATGTCTGCTATCTATACTAAACAAAAACATAAACGCAACATATAAAAGTGTTGGTCCCATGTTTCATGTGCTGAAATAAAATATCCCAGAAATGTTCCATACTCACAAAAAGCTTATTTCTCTCAAATGTTGTGCATAAATGTGTTTACATCCCTGTTAGTGAGGATTTCTCATTTTCCAAGATAATCCATCCACCTGACCGGTGTGGCATATCAAGAAGCTGATTAAGCATGATCATTACACAGGTGCATCTTGTGCTGGTGTAACTGGTGTGAAATGGCTAGCTAGTTAGCGGGGTGCGCGCTAATAGCGTTTCAATCTGCGATGTCACTTGCTCTGAGACCTTGAAGTAGTTGTTTCCCTTGCTCTGGAGCGATGATAACGATGCTTCGAGGGTGGCTGTTGTCGATGTGTGCAGAAGGTCCCTGGTTCGAGCCCGGGTAGGGGCGAGGAGAGGGACGGAAACTATACTGTTACACTGGGGACAATAAAAGGCCACTCTAAAATGTGCAGTTTTGTCATACAACACAGTTTTGATGGAGCTTGCAATTGGCATGCTGACTGCAGGAATATCCACCAGAGCTGTTGCCAGATAATTTAATGTTAATTTCTGTACCATAAGCCGCCTCCAATGTTGTTTTTAGTGAACTTGGCAGTACGTCCAACCGGCCTCACAACCGCAGACCACGTGTGACCACGCCAGCCCAGGACCTCCACATCCGGCTTCTTCATCTGCGGGATCATCTGAGGCGGGGAAGGGGGGTGCTGAGGAGCATTTCTGTCTGTAATAAAGCCCTTTTGTGGGGAAAAACTAATTCTGATTGGCTGGGCCTGGCTCCCCAGTGGGTGGGCATGGCTCCCAAGTGAGGGGGCCTATGCCCTCCCAGGTCCAGCCATGGTTGCGCCCCTGCCCAGTCATGTAAAATCCATAGATTAGGGCCTAATGAATTTATTTAAATTGACTGATTTCCTTCTAAATTGACTGATTTCCTTCTAACTCAGTAAAATCTTTGAAATTGTTGCATGTTGCGTTTATATATTTTTTCATAATAGATCATTCTCACTCACTCTCGGGAAATGTTTCTCTCCCTTCATCTCCTGGTTTGGTCTGCAGACTGATAGTATCTCTTTCTGCTAATCTGTTGGACAGGTCATCTTTATCACAGAGTACATGTCCTCAGGAAGCCTGAAGCAGTTTCTCAAGAAAACCAAGAAAAACCACAAGACCATGAATGTCAAGGTCAGTGTCTCTCCCATAGGGGAAATACCCTGTGACATCCGTGACACTAGTCAGTTAATGACATACTTGTTGATTCCCACAGTACCATGAGTTGGGTTGTGTTCAGTAGGGAGGAAACATTTGAAACGGGGAGGTACTACCTGAACTGTCCAATAAGAACACAGATTTACATTCTCCGTTTGAAAACGTTTTTCTACCTTGAGCACGGCCCTGATCAGACATTAGAGGATTATACTTTGGTAGTTCCCTTTGTCGGTCAGCTCCGTATGGAAAAAGTGGTAAGCAAGTTAGGTCCAAATAAATAGATTTTCACCAAGTCAAATGTATTTATTATATTAGAGGTTTCGTGATGCTTTTATCTAAACCAAAGTAGATCATTTAAAGATTGTTCAAAACATCAGTTGGGGTCTCTATAAGCTTCAATATGAGGTCCTAAACCTAGAATGAAAGTGCATCCTTGTAGCTGTGTGGGCTAATATAGACAAAATGCTTGGAATAAGTTGAACCAATGGCCATGTGGTAAGTTGAGCAAATGGCAAGTTTAGCAAATTGAAGTGTTTTCTTCCCAGGCGTAATGCAAGGCATTATTGCTGGGATATGAGGTAACAACAGGGCCTGGGATATGAGATAACAACAGGGCCTGGGATATGAGGTAACAACAGGGCCTAAGATATGAGGTAACAACAGGGCCTGGGATATGAGGTAACAACAGGGCCTGGGATATGAGGTAACAACAGGGCCTGGGATATGAGGTAACAACAGGGCCTGACCTATGGTAATTGTAACGTTCTTTGCTTCACGGAAACATGGCTCACTCGAGAGACGCTAACGGAGTCGGTGCAGCCAGCTGGTTTCTTCACGCATCGCGCTGACAGAAACAAACATCTTTCTGGTAAGAAGAGGGGCGGGGGTGTATGCCTTATGATCAACGAGACGTGGTGTGATCATAACAACATACAGGAACTCAAGTCATTCTGTTCACAAGATTTAGAATTCCTCACAATCAAATGTCGACCGCATTATCTACCAAGGGAATTCTCTTCGATTATAATCACAGCCGTATATATTCCCCCCCAAGCAGACACATCGATGGCCCTGAACGAACTTTATTTGACTCTTTGTAAACTGGAAACCACACACCCTGAGGCTGCACTCATCGTAGCTGGGGATTTTAATAAGGCTAATCTGAAAACAAAACTCCCTAAATTCTATCAGCATATCGATTGTGCTACCAGGGCTGGTAAAACCTTGGATCATTGTTATACTAACTTCCGCGACGCATATAAGGCCCTCCCCCGCCCTCCTTTCGGAAAAGCTGACCACGACTCAATTTTGTTGCTTCCAGCCTACAAACAGAAACTAAAACAGCAAGCTCCCGCGTTCAGGTCTGGTCAACGCTGGTCCGACCAATCTGATTCCACGCTTCAAAACTGCTTCGATCACGTGGATTGGGATATGTTCCGCATTGCGTCCAACAACAACATTGACGAATACGCTGATTCGGTGAGCGAGTTCATTAGAAAGTGCATTGACGATGTCGTACCCACAGCAACGATTAAAACATTCCCAAACCAGAAACCGTGGATTGATGGCAGCATTCGCGTGAAACTGAAAGCACAAACCACTGCTTTTAACCAGGGCAAGGTGACCGGAAATATGACCGAATACAAACAGTGTAGTTATTCCCTCCGCAAGGCAATCAAACAAGCTAAGTCCCAGTATAGAGACAAAGTAGAGTCGCAATTCAACAGCTCAGACACAAGAGGTATGTGGCAGGGTCTACAGTCAATCACGGATTACATAAAGAAAACCAGCTCCGTCGCGGACCAGGATGTCTTGCTCCCAGACAGACTAAATAACTTTTTTGCTCGCTTCGAGGACAATACAGTGCCACTGACACGGCCCGCTACCAAAACCTGCGGGCTCTCCTTCACTGCAGCCGAGGTGAGTAAAACATTTAAACGTGTTAACCCTCGCAAGGCTGCAGGCCCAGACGGCATTCCCAGCCGCGTCCTCAGAGCATGCGCAGACCAGCTGGCTGGTGTGTTTACGGACATATTCAATCAATCCTTATCCCAGTCTGCTGTTCCCACATGCTTCAAGAGTGCCACCATTTTTCCTGTTCCCAAGAAAGCTAAGGTAACTGAGCTAAACAACTACCGCCCCGTAGCACTCACTTCCGTCATCATGAAGTGCTTTGAGAGACTAGTCAAGGACCATATCACCTCCACCCTACCTGACACCCTAGACCCACTCCAATTTGCTTACCGACCCAATAGGTCCACAGACGACGCAATCGCAACCACACTGCACACTGCCCTAACCCATCTGGACAAGAGGAATACCTATGTGAGAATGCTGTTCATTGACTACAGCTCAGCATTTAACACCATAGTACCCTCCAAACTCATCATCAAGCTCGAGACCCTGGGTCTCGACCCCGCCCTGTGCAACTGGGTCCTGGACTTCCTGACGGGCCGCCCCCAGGTGGTGAGGGTAGGTAACAACATCTCCACCCCGCTGATCCTCAACACTGGGGCCCCACAAGGGTGCGTTCTGAGCCCTCTCCTGTACTCCCTGTTCACCCACGACTGCGTGGCCATGCACGCCTCCAACTCAATCATCAAGTTTGCGGACGACACTACAGTGGTAGGCTTGATTACCAACAACGACGAGACGGCCTACAGGGAGGAGGTGAGGGCCCTCGGAGTGTGGTGTCAGGAAAATAACCTCACACTCAACGTCAACAAAACAAAGGAGATGATTGTGGACTTCAGGAAACAGCAGAGGGAGCACCCCCCTATCCACATCGACGGGACAGTAGTGGAGAAGGTGGAAAGTTAAGTTCCTCGGTGTACACATCACGGACAAACTGAATTGGTCCACCCACACAGACAGCGTTGTGAAGAAGGCGCAGCAGCAGCGCTTCTTCAACCTCAGGAGGCTGAAGAAATTCGGCTTGTCACCAAAAGCACTCACAAACTTCTACAGATGCACAATCGAGAGCATCCTGTCGGGCTGTATCACCGCCTGGTACGGCAACTGCTCCGCCCACAACCGTAAGGCTCTCCAGAGGGTAGTGAGGTCTGCACAACGCATCACCGGGGGCAAACTACCTGCCCTCCAGGACACCTACACCACCCGATGTCACAGGAAGGCCATAAAGATCATCAAGGACAACAACCACCCGAGCCACTGCCTGTTCACCCCGCTATCATCCAGAAGGCGAGGTCAGTACAGGTGCATCAAAGCAGGGACCGAGAGACTGAAAAACAGCTTCTATCTCAAGGCCATCAGACTGTTAAACAGCCACCACTAACATTTAGTGGCCGCTGCCAACATACTGACTCAACTCCAGCCACTTTAATAATGGGAATTAATGGAAATTATGTAAAAATGTACCACCAGCCACTTTAAACAATGCCACCTAATATAATGTTTACATACCCTACATTACACATCTCTTATGTATATGTATATACTGTACTCTATATCATCTACTGCATCTTGCCATCTTATGTAATACATGGACCACTAGCCACTTTAAACTATGCCACTTTATGTTTACATACCCTACAGTACTCATCTCATAGGTATATACCGTACTCTATACCATGTACTGCACCATTGCCTATGCCGTTCTGTACCATCACTCATTCATATATCTCTATGTACATATTCTTTATCCCTTTACACTTGCGTGTATAAGGTAGTAGTTGCGGAATTGTTAGGTTAGATTACTTGTTGTTATTACTGCATTGTCGGAACTAGAAGCACAAGCATTTCGCTACACTCGCATTAACATCTGCTAACCATGTGTATGTGATAAATAAAATTTGATTTGATTTTGATTTGTGACAAAGTGTTTGTTAGGTGTTAAGCCTGTGTTAAAAGATTCTTACAATTATTTAAAGGCAAAAAAACGATTGTGGTTGTGTTGAATTGTGTTTGGGAAATAAAAATAGACATGGTTTTTAAAAGGGTAGTGATATTAACTTACCCTGTCCTGCTGCTCAACTTACCCCATACCCAGGGTAAGTTGTGCCAATTTGGGGACAAGCTATGTTTTTAAAACTAATGTTTACATGAATTCTGATTATTTCCAGTGATCCACAACATCCTGAAATATATGTAGATATCTTTGTTAGAAAGAACACTATATTTCCCTTGACAGAGAGATGCTGAATGTAAATAATGGCTAAACCTAGCCCAGTCTGCCTTTCAACACAGCAATGGGGGAGTTTGTGCACTAGCGCCCTCTACTGAAGAACATTAGAATCAAGCTTGGCAAGGCCAATGAACACGATTCACTCCTTCAATTCTTCCGCTCTTCACCTTGAGCTGAGCAGAACAATACAGGCATTTCTTAAACAAACATTGGAATATGACATTTATCAGGCTTTACTCCAACTTAACTGTCCCAGAAGGGCGTGCTCATCCTTCTGGACATTGTTTGTTAAAGTTTGGTTAACTAGTTTTGTGAAGTTTCAATTTGTTATTTATTATTCTGCCTGTTTAGGCTCGCTAACTGGTTGTAATCAGGGTTGGTTAGGTTACTTTTTAAAATGTAGTCCATTACATTTACTAGTTACCTTTCCAATTTTTTTTATCGGTAACATAGTTTTTGGATTACCCAAAAGCAGTAACGTAATCTGATTAGTTTCCATGACTTTTGGATTACTTTCCTCTTAAAAGGCATTAGAAGAAGACAAAAAGGATCCATCAAACGCATTTGGTGTCATCATCATAGTGGTCTCTGACTTGTGGTTAAACTCGCTCAGGTGTAACTTAAACTTAAACTTGCGCCTATTTTCAATGCTGAATTGAATATCATTGAGAAAACAGGTGTCAATGTATTTTTTTCTCCCAACCATCCTTTCTGAAGATATAATCATCTAATTTTTCAAAATTATCTGTAATCTGATTACTAGTAACGTAACAGATTTACAGTTTTTGGGGAATCAGATTACTTGTAACTCCCCAACCCTGGTTGTAAGTAAAATGACTGGCACGAACGAGTCGACATAGTCTGTTAAACCGGGTCACAACCTTGCCCACAGTCATGCTGTTTCACCATGTTTTTGAATGATACTCGCAAGTGTTGTCTTGTATGTCTCGGCTGGGTGCATGCTCGGGCTGCTCTGGATCGAACCAGCAGCCTTCACCCCTAAGGTCATGACTATGTCCTACAGGTCTCTAGCTTTTGAACTTTTTCCATTTCTGCCTCCTCTGTTTGCTTCTGAGGAGCAACGAAAGTTACATGCCCTATGGCCGGTAATGGCATTACGCAGGTATATTGAGCGGACTAGGGGTGTCAGTTTGTGCGACCAACTGTCTGTTTTGGTAGTCCGGCTTGTGGTAGAGTGCTTTCTAAGCAGCGTCTCTCCCAATGGATTGTGGAGGATATTGCTCTGTCATATGACAGCAAAAGGCAATAATGACCTACACCAGGGGTCTGGTGGCGTCTTGGGTGTTGTTTAAAGGGTTGCCTGTAGGAGATATTTGTGCTGTGGTGAGTTGGACATCACCACGCACTTTTGTGAAGGTCTATCGCTTGGATGTCACTGCCCCCAGTGTAGCCCATATCGTGCTTTCAACTGGGGCATGAGAAGGTCATTAGTCAGGGCAGATTGCAGATAGGCAGATTGCACAATACCCAAGTACCACAGGTTTTCCTGTCGGGTTGGAATTCTGGGTAGGCCATTTCATTTGGTGTCCACTTGGGGCGTGATTTCATATCCCCATAGCTGTGTTGTACCGAGTTGACCGACTAAAATGGAATGTTCCATTATGACTATAACTACTGTTCCCTGAAGGAGGGAAACAAGGTACGACACCTGTTCGGCCCCATGCTGCCTAGTTCTGGGCTCAGTGAAGTGGGGTACTGAATTGAAAGGATGAATCCTTGTCAGGCGCGATTCTAATGTTATTCAGTAGAGGGTGCTAGCGAGCCAACTCCCCATAGCTGTGTTGTACCTCGTTTCCCTACTTCAGGAAAAAGTAGTTGCAGTCATAACTGTATGTTTACTGTTCCCGCATACTTAAACCATATTACACTTTTTAAGTGTCTGCTGTTCACTCTGTCATTCCAGGCTTGGAAGAGATGGTGTACCCAAATTCTCTCTGCCCTCAGGTAAGACCAATAACTTTCCCTTTCTCTCATCCCCTCGATTTATATCCAATGGCAGTCTGAACTATTAATCTAAGACTGGGGTCTTTTAACTCTTGTTCCAGTCCAGCACTAACATATCTGATTTGACTAATCATGTTCCAGCAGCTCTCCGGGGCCAAAGTGTTCAGTCAAGTGAATGGATCTTCAATTGCCATCTTATTTACCCCCAGTTACCTGCACTCCTGTGAGCCGCCCATCATCCATGGCAACCTGACCTGTGACACCATCTTCATCCAACACAACGGCCTCATCAAGATTGGCTCAGGTCTTACACCGCAGACTTTCTACCTTAATCTTAACCCGAACCTAACTACAACCTAAACCTAACCCTGTGATAGCATGCATTAGGAACAGTTCAATTGTGACTTGAGAGCGTCATCTGAATAAACGGTAGCAGTAACAGTTAGCATTGCATGCTAGCAATCCCCTATACTGTACATTGTGCGTACTACAATTGCCCAAATATGTATTATCATTATCATTATCTATGCAACTTAAGTTAATACTGGACACCCTGCTCTTTTCTATCCACAGTATGGCACCGGTTGTTTGTGAATGGTAAGAACCATATAAGTGTGGCGCACATCTAATTCTCAGTGAACGCCACAATACTCTTGTGTGGTCTGGGTTTGGTTTTCTAGCTGTCTGTCTTGTCCTCCCAGTGTTTCCGGAGGCCAGTGTTCACGGTAAAGTCCGTGCACACCGAGACGAGCAGAGGAACCTGCACTTCTTCTCTCCTGAATACGGCTGTGAGTGTTTTACTGAGCCTTCCTCGATTCTGATACAGTATATGTGCTGTATGTCTGGTCTTCATGCTTTTATTGGTTGCCAGTTTCACTCCGGAATTTCCCACCATGCTGTGACTAGGCAGTTAATATCCTACATGTTAGAATAAACGTTCTCTCTCTCTCTCTGTGTGTCTAGCGGCTGAGGATGACTATGCCATTGACATCTTCTCCTTCGGGATTTGTGCTCTAGAGGTGAGCACCCAGCTGCAATAGTTTATAAATGTATTATAAACCTTACTCTCCGTCCTTACGGACGCTAAGAAAATGATTTAATTCTGATCAATGAATTTTGTCCTTTAGGACAGTGAAGCACTGCTAGCAAATCTGAGCTTTGTGTATATAAAACAATTATATTGTTAAGTTATTGAAATGTGTAGGCCTGTCACAATCCTTGCCACAGAAAATATTACCATCAGGAAATGGAGAGTTTGCTCTTCATTTTCTTTATTGCTCTCTTAAAGTTTTTCCATGTTTAGGCTTACACAGGAAAAAGGGTACATTACAGTGGTAAGGTAATAGGGCCTAAAGCATTGTGAATTCCACTACAGTAGCACAAACATCACCAATTGTTAGGGTTGCGAAAGTTCAACTGAGATAGGAACAATAGTACACCTGAACTTGGTTAAAATAATTGTTTAATTCAAAAGTTAATAAATGGCAAATACAATTTCCGTATATACGGGTTCAATGTTTCATCACGCAGGATAAGACAGAGAACTGATTTGTTTCTGACAAAGATATTATATTATACTCTGACAGAGGTTAGTTCCCACTTCCGAGCCGGCCTGTCAGAGTAGAGACTGGGCGTGGTTTAGACTCACCCAGCCTATCGTTGAAGTTGGCACACAAGCTGGTCCCAGCTTCTTTGCGCTTTCTGGTGTCCTTTCACTGTTGCTGTGTAGATTACGCTCCTTCACCCCAGAGACTGGGGTCAGACAGTTTTATAACATTGTCTGAGATATCTGCACCTGTATACATTGTCCACTGTTCTCGCTCAAGGCTAACTACAGCTTCCCAGCTTCTTATCTGAGCTAACTGTTACTTCCAGCACACACACACAGACATCCAGTCGCCCAGACCAACAGGTTGTCAATATCAAATCACGTTTGTTATAGTATTCAATCACATATAATACAGTTGCTAATCACGTTTGTTATAGTATTGGGTTATAGTGTATGACTCAGAACCTCACGTATGTTTTTCGTGTGTATAGTTTATCTGTTATTGTCTGGTCAGCAGTCTCCTGATTCACCCCCCTCCTGTGTCTCTCTAAGATTAGCACAGTCTCTGCCACACAGTACAGCGCCCACACTACTGATACATTTGTTGTATACACACACATATTTCACACACACACATATTTCAGGCTGTGGCCTCATGGTTAGACAGAGCACTTTCAAACTTTAATGCATAAGAAGCCCTACTAGCTTATAGTTAGTTAAGCATGTCAAAAAACCTTATAAAAACCCCACAATCCCCCGTTTGACACCTAAAGGTGTCAACATAAACATTTTTGATTAACATAGACATTTGTTTTTATTACCTAAACATTTTTGATTGATATTTTTATTTTTGATTCCCCCGTTTGACACCTGTCACAACCAATAAAAATTCCATCCCTTTTCCATATACTAGGTGGGCTCGTTACCACCCAGGAACTTAAAACCTTCTTAGGGAGAACAGTGTTATTAATAAACCTCCTTTACAGCAAACCATGGGTCATCCTCAGTCAAACCCCTCTGTTCATTGGTCTCGGCATCCTCCCTACTAGCTGCAAGCAGGGGCATCATGCCAGAGGCCTTAGCAGCATCTGTAATACATTTCTTGGCACAAGGTAAAATGCAAGTAGCGCAACATAGTAGCAAAAGGAACACGACTACTAGGGTCAGAAATCCAGTAACCAACATGGCAGTATACTTACCAAACAGACCAGTGAACCACGGGAACAGACTTCCCTCCTCCACTCCAGCGAAACCCCTCATCTCCACAGAGAGCTGCTGCAACCCTGTCAAAGCCTTGGCAATGCTCCCATCTGGACTAGTGTCATTCGGGATAAAAGTACAACACTGTTCCCCAAACATCTTACAGACTCCCCCCTGGTTTGCCAATAGCATGTCTAAGGCCAATCTATTTTGCCTTGCCGTTTGTGAGGTAGCCTCTAATTGTTCAGCCAATCCTGTTAAAGCCACACGAGAGTAATTAACGAAACGTTGTTGGTTGTAATAGATGTAATTTATCCATGCCGTTTGTTTAGCATCCACTATAGCAGGGCCTATAATAGGGAGTAGATGCCATAATCCATTGTTCCGTCCAAATGCCTGGAACTCATGGGGCACACCAATTGGTACTCCTAGCATGTTGGTATGTATAGTAGTTTCATCCCATGGTGCATTACGTTTTCGTCTAGACAGAGTGTTAGGCACAGCTGTCCTTTTTCCCCCCATTAACTGCTCTGCCGTAACTTCAACAATAGTAAGAGGAACTATTATGCTAGCCAATGCACAGGTACCTGTCCAATTTCCCTTTAACGTAGGAGTCAAAAATCTTTTGGGCCCACAAATCCACCATACATCTGCCACTCCAAATGTCTGATTAAGCCCCATCCCCGGCCAGGTATCATTTAGTCTATGAGTCTGGCCACAGTCATTGCTGGGCAGATGTCCATAGTCCACCCCATCCCCCACACTAGTAATGCAGCTGTAATTTCCCCCATATGCTTTTACACCCATTGGGGCCTTTGTTGGTGGTCCTGTAGGGAACACTAGAGCTAGAGTTTGACACAGGGTTGAGGTTGAATTTACAGAATAGAATCTTAGTAATATGCACTCCCATCCTTCCCCAGAATACAGTGCGAAAGGGTGGGTTGCCAGTACAGGTCGTGCATGTCCACAGATAACACAGTTTTGTTTGGCTAGAGATCGTGCTGTATATCTCATATATGCCAACCACATGTTATCTGTCCCCCCATATCCTGTTTCTGTAGCTAATTGATCGCTGTCTGAAATGTCTTTTATATTAATTACCTGGACTGGGTTAAGGTCAGAGGAGTCAGAGAGGGTCACCGTGGTGGAGGAGGTCGATGGTCCCATGGAATTCTGGGTCTGGAGAGCGGGTTTTGTAGATACCACAATGGTAAGCGTACCTAATGTATCCATCCCAATCCTCTCCAACCCCAGGGTGTAAGTGCCTGCATCAGAGAGCTTAATAGATCTAATGGTTAGTAGGATTTCATCACCTTTACACAAATTCCTAGGCTTCCCAAAATCCCCCCATGCGAGGGAGAACCTATCTACTTTGGTCGGGTCCCCAATGCTATATGGGTATCCCCTCCTCCAATTCCACAATTTTCCAGTATTTGTTATCATAAAATCCCAGTAGGGACACCCTTTCCCACTGCATAGATATGCGGGGATACCTCGGTAGGATTTTATTAGCCTTGTCACATAGTCACTACTTATATAATAGTTGGTATCCCCACACCTGTTGTGCGGGGTGCACACATCCTTGTTTCTCCCTCCCACCGTAAAAATCGTACATGCCTCTAGTATTAACACACTGGTTTGGCCTTCTATCAATCGTATAGTTGTGTGTTTTGGGGTATGGGGGCCATCAGGGTAGGATGTAACCCCCTGAACCCCCAATATGAAAAATAAGAACATCCCCTCCTCCCTTCATCTTTAAACTATTGGATTTCAGCTAGATCAGTTGCCACTTGTTCAAGGGATCGCTCTGGTGTGGAGTCTTTTGCGCAGTGGGCTCGGTGATACCAAGTATCCCCTTGTTCTCCGCTTACCCTTAACGAATGACTTGCCACCTCTTTGACTTGGTAAGGACCCTTCCACCTGGGCTCAGTCCACTTTCTGGAGTGCACCTTCACCCTCACCCAGCTTCCCACCTGCACGTCTCTGTTTTCGTCTGTGGTCTCAACACCAGGGGTCCGCACCTCCACCACCTGTTTGGACAGTCTTTGGACAAGAGAAGTTAGAGCCTGCATGTAATCTGAGTATCTGATTTTAGCAATGTCCAGGCCTGGCAAACTAAGGTTGTCATTTGGAGGCCCTGGCATTCTTCTGCCTGTCATTAACTCGTGTGGTGTGAGGTTTGTGTCAGACCCTGGAGAGGTTCTCATGGACATGAGGGCCAAAGGTAGTGCATCCACCCATTTCAGTTTTGTTCCAGCCATTATCTTCGCCATCTTCCGTTTCAGCGTCTGATTGGCGCGTTCCACAAGGCCCTGCGATTGGGGGTGATACACAGAACCGAACCTATGGGTTATGCCCAAGGCCTGTTCCACTTCTTTTAGTAGTTCATTCCGGAAGTGGGAGCCATTGTCAGATCGGATAAGCCTAGGAACCCCGAATCTAGGCACCAACTCTCTTCTCAGCCATTTTACCACAGTCTTCCCATCCTCCCTTGCAGTAGGTATGGCCTCGACCCACCTGGTAAACCTGTCCACCATCACTAGTAGGTATCTTTTCCCTTCCACTTGATTGTCCATGCCCATGTCTGTGAAATCAATGCATACGTCTTGGAAGGGTGCGTCAGGAATTGGGAAGCTCCCAATTATTGCTCCCAAAGATACCTTGTTGTTGTAGTTCTTGCACACTTCGCAACTCTCCAAGACCTCCCTTGCCATGTCCAGAAGGTGAGGGTGTGACCAGGCAGTCCCTAATCTCTGTGCCACACTCTTCCAGCCTCCATGAGCTTTGTTATGTTCTTCTCTTATCATGGACCTTAGCAGTTTTGCTGGAGCTACTGTTTTTCCTTCATGTGACCTCCAGATCCCTTGGTGGTCTCTTCGTGCCCCACATCTGTTCCATGTGTTTTGTTCATATCCACCAGCTGTGTCCTGTAACTGTTGTACAATGTCCATGGTTAGTTCTTCTTGGGGTTCCCCGTTTCTTTGTATCATTTGATGTGGCACGTATCCCCCTGCTGTTTTTGCGGCTTGGTCCGCTTGGTCATTTCCCTCCCTCACTTTGGTGTTTTCTCGGCTGTGTCCCTTGCATTTGATAATTGCCACTTTTGTAGGCAGCATTATGGCTTCAATTAATTTCTGAACTTCCTGTCTGTGTTTGATGGGTTCGTTCGAGCTGGTTAAGAATCCTCTTCTCATCCATTGGGGCCCATCTATGTGTGCAATGCCATGTGCATATGCTGAGTCTGTGTATATGTTGGCCACTTTTCCTGTACACAATTCCAGTGCTCTCCTCAGTCCTCGGAGTTCAGCCAGTTGGGCGGAGGCGTCCTTTGGCTCCAGTTTCTTTGCTTCTAGTACCTCGTGGCTCATGCCATCTGTGTCCTGTCTTACTACGGCATATGAGGCAATGTTCCCTTCCCCTGGCGTCAAAGATCTGTAACAACTGCCATCTGTGAAGAGTGTTTCCGCTGGTCCTTCAAGTGGTGTGTTCTGGAGGTCCATCCTTACTTTAACCTGGAGGGCCGCACGATCCTCACACCTGTGTGGCTGTCCATTCCCCATTCCATCAGTCATGTTGGTCGTCTGTGTGACGTAGGTGATGTGTTTGGCTGTAATGGCTTTGGTTATTTTAGATTTTCTTTTGCTGGACAGGGTGAACAGCTTAGAACCAATAAAAGCTGTTACTCCGTGGTCTGTGTTTATTTCCAAAGGGTGTCTCATGACAATGTGGGCGGTCTTCCCAATGGCTCTGGATAGAGCAGCAATGTGTCTTGCACAGTCAGTTTGTCCGCATTCAATGTGGTCCAATTTTGCGCTGAAGTAGTGAAGTACCCTCCTCTCCCCCTTTTGTTTCTGATAAAGGATGGAATGTACATATCCGTCCTGTTCAGAAACATCCAGCATGAAAGGCAGGGTGTAGTCCGGCAAAGAGAGAGCCTCAGCTTGAGCAAGGGTTTGTTTGAGAGCAATGAATGCTGTTTCTGCTTCAATGGTCCATGAGAGTTTGGCTGTTAGGTTTCTGTTTCCAGCTTCACGAAGAATGGCTCTGAGTGGTTCCACTTTTATGCAATATTCTGGGACATGGGTCCTGCTATAGCCAGTTAGGCCAAGAAAGGACAACAGGTGTTGTACTGTGGTGGGTTTTGGGTGTTCCAGAATGGTGGTTCTTTGGACTGCGGACACCGCCTGTCCTTTTCCAGACAAAACTCTTCCCAAGAACTGAACGGTTTTTCTACAGCACTGTACTTTCTCTCTCTTAACCTTGTAGCCTTTGGTGGCAACGTGTTTTAGCAATAGTTCAGTTGCCTGAAGACAGGATTCGGCAGTGGGAGCAGCCAGCAGAAGGTCGTCAACATACTGGAGAAGTGTCACACCTTCAGGTAGGGCCAATTCCTCCAGATGGTCTCTTGGACCTCCCCAGTTTCCTCTTCCCCCTCTTGGCATCCATGATCCTCTCTGGGCCCCCCATTGGCCCCTTCCTCTTGGTGGTCCATAGTTGCCTGCACCATACTGTATGGCACTGGTACTGTATTGAGGCCCATAACCACCTCTACCACCTTGGTTCTGTTGGAATCTCCTGTGGCACTCTCGATAGAAATGTCCTTGTTCCCCACAGGTAAAACATAATGGAGGAGGATTTGGATGCCATGGTGGAGGTTGGGGCATGTATGGGGTATCACGTTG
The DNA here is from genome assembly GCF_029448725.1 of Salvelinus fontinalis. NCBI lineage: Eukaryota > Metazoa > Chordata > Actinopteri > Salmoniformes > Salmonidae > Salvelinus > Salvelinus fontinalis. The sequence continues at coordinate 1,522,128 of NC_074689.1, read as the reverse complement.
TGGGGCCATCAACCCAGCCATTTGTTGAACTACAGCTGCAACCACCTCGCTGGTGGCTGCATCCGGAACCTGAGAGACTGGGGTGCTTGTCATGGGCATCTGACGTGCTGGCTTGTCATCCATCAGTTGTTTTTTCAGGACTTTCTTCTGTAGTTGTTTTATTTCATCGTCTTCCTTCCTTTTTCCTTCTCTGTACCTTTCCACATGGTGTTGTGCTATTTCAGTGAATTCAGCAACACCCTTAGCAGTAATTCCTACCACCTTCTCACATTCAACTCTGACGTGTTCTGGTAGAGATTTTAGGCATTGATCCAAGAACATGGCCATGAGTTGGGGCCTATCAGGCTCCTCATTCCAGGCCTGTCTCCACAGCACTCGTGCTTTCTTCATGTATACTGGGACGCTCTCGTTGTCTTCTAGACGCAGTGTCTGCATTAGTTGTGGACTTGACTGGGTGGGATATCTGCTTCTCACTGCGGTCCATAGGTCAGTCCTGTAGTTTTCAAATTTGGTACTCACTGATTGTCTTCCCCTCAACCCAGCTCGAGTCATGAGGTCCTTGCATTCCTGGTCCCCCATGCATCTATTGAGAACTGCCAGTATATCGCCCAGAGTGAGTTCATCCGATGCTGTCAGGCTTTCAAAGGTCTTCACCCACCTACATCCGGACTCTTCTGGAATTGGCAAAGCGTCCACTAGGGTTTGTAGATCTCGATGTCCCCATGGTTTGTAGGTGGATGTCCCTCCCACCTGTTGTCTCAGTGGATGCATCCCTCTTTCCTGTGCGGCCCTGCTTCGGGTGTTGTATGGGTGTTCCGTTAGTTCAATCACTTCACTCCTGAACCTACCTTGTATCCCATATTCTGTGCTTTCCTCCTCATTCACTTCCTCGGCCTGGTTCACATGCCCCACTTGTATAATGTGACCCAGGGATGGAGGGGACCTGATGTCGTTACTGGTGTCAAAACGATCAGTCTTCCTCTGGTTCTGATGCAGGATGGCCAGGGTACGTCGCAATTCTTTCAGTTCCTCGTTCTCGGCGGCCATTTTGTCCTGTAGGGCTTTCATCTGTTCCCTCTCTTCCAGAAATCTTGCTTCAACCTCTCTCTGTTCCGTTGTCAGCTGGTAAGATTCTCTTGTTACACCACTACCTTGTGAACACAGGAGGGAGACAGAGGCTCCTTGTTCCAACTCCATACTATTTCCACTTCCGTCTCTCCATCTGTCATTACCCATCTGAATCCTGCTCAATTGTTCCACTCCCTTCTGGAGGTATTTGGTGTTATCAAGCAATACCTGTATTTCTTCTCTTTTTTTCTGGTTCGCTGGGACCCATGGTGTGCTGGCTCCTTCCGGTCTCTTGTTATAGTTTACTGTAGCAGTGAGATCAATTAGTGGGGCCATCATGTTGGCTGGTTCGTATGGCGGAGGTGCGCTGGGTTTAGGCAGTTCGGGATATAGTTTTGCAGACCCGGGCGAGGGTGGTGTGGCATCCTTGCACATTTTCTTGAGTTTTTCTAGCATGGCTAGGCCAATTTTTTCTATGAGTTTGGCCTTCTCCATGGTATCCTTTATGGTACCTTTCGTGGGCTCCCCACCTTGTTTCCATTCGGCAGAGGTCTTCATTGTCCTCCGCCTCAAGGCATCTAGTATTCTTCCGGGTTCTCCCTCAGTTGGCAGGCCGGAAGGATCTAGAATGGAACCATCATCTATCCATTCCCTATACAATTTTTCTCCTCTCCTCTTCCATTCTTTCTCGTCTTTTCCTCCGTTTATCTCTAGTGTTGATTTCAGTGTCTTAACAATTCTTTCGATTTGAGCCATATTAGTTAGTTATTTTTATGTTTTGCCTAATTTTATCGTTATTTTGTTCTTATCTATTATTACCCGGGGACTAGTGTGTCCGTGTCAAATAATGTGAGAATATAGTATGTGGTTAATGTGTAACTTAAGTATATATGGTTATGTAATTTATATACATGTCCTCACTTTCTGTTATTATAGTAGCCTGACACAGTTAAAACGTACAGTTCAATCATGAAGCAAAAACAATCATACAGTGGATCTTATCTTATCTCCAACACGTCTTATTCAATCAGTGAATCTTATCTTATCTCCAAAACACTGCCGTAGGTAATATGTGCACATAAACCCATCTTATCTTATCTCCAATGTTTTGCCGTTCACTTGTTACAGGGGACATGTCTTATACAGTGAATTGCCTTCGAGGGACTACCTAGACTTATCTTATCTCCAATTCTTCTGCCTTCCCCTGGACTATGTTGCCGTCCACTTTAAACATAAATCGACAATTTATTTTATTTCCAACACCCCACGTAAAAATCCGTGAATCCGGTATATTGCCGTTCAATTATTAGAATCTTATCTTATCTCCAATATTCCGTCATTCACGGTGGTTAATGTTGCCATTGTCCTCACTCACTTCCCTAATCTTATAGACATTTGAGACAACCCTAGCTTATATACATACACACACACAAACAGGCTTTTAATTTCACGTCATACACACAGTCATTCCATTGTTATTCTGTTGGCCAACTGAAAATGCATTCGCCATCAAGTAGTACGTAATGAAATAATACGTAGTTCGTTTTATCCTTACTTTACTGTAATGAACATATGGTTCGAAAATTTAGCAACTTACACCAGTTAGGTTTTCTCACAAAATAAATTTGGTTAAATCCAATATGCAGAATTTCAGTTATGAAACAATAGGCTCTGCTTACCTGCTTTAGTAGACCGGTCTTTTTGTGAGAGGACCCCGTCTGGCGACAGTCTAGGCCAAAGGCTGGATGGCTCAATGTCCAGCGAAGTTCAATCAGTTCACAGTCGGGGTCACCAATTGTTAGGGTTGCGAAAGTTCAACTGAGATAGAAACAATAGTACACCTGAACTTGGTTAAAATAATTGTTTAATTCAAAAGTTAATAAATGGCAAATACAATTTCCGTATATACGGGTTCAATGTTTCATCACGCAGGATAAGACAGAGAACTGATTTGTTTCTGACAAAGATATTATATTATACTCTGACAGAGGTTAGTTCCCACTTCCGAGCCGGCCTGTCAGAGTAGAGACTGGGCGTGGTTTAGACTCACCCAGCCTATCGTTGAAGTTGGCACACAAGCTGGTCCCAGCTTCTTTGCGCTTTCTGGTGTCCTTTCACTGTTGCTGTGTAGATTACGCTCCTTCACCCCAGAGACTGGGGTCAGACAGTTTTATAACATTGTCTGAGATATCTGCACCTGTATACATTGTCCACTGTTCTCGCTCAAGGCTAACTACAGCTTCCCAGCTTCTTATCTGAGCTAACTGTTACTTCCAGCACACACAGACATCCAGTCGCCCAGGCCAACAGGTTGTCAATATCAAATCACGTTTGTTATAGTATTCAATCACATATAATACAGTTGCTAATCACGTTTGTTATAGTATTGGGTTATAGTGTATGACTCAGAACCTCACGTATGTTTTTCGTGTGTATAGTTTATCTGTTATTGTCTGGTCAGCAGTCTCCTGATTCACCCCCCTCCTGTGTCTCTCTAAGATTAGCACAGTCTCGGCCACACAGTACAGCGCCCACACTACTGATACATTTGTTGTATACACACACATATTTCACACACACACATATTTCAGGCTGTGGCCTCATGGTTAGACAGAGCACTTTCAAACTTTAATGCATAAGAAGCCCTACTAGCTTATAGTTAGTTAAGCATGTCAAAAAACCTTATAAAAACCCCACACTATCAAGTATTCATGATCAAAACAGTGGCTTCTGATACCCAAGTGCCTGCCATGATCAGGCACACAAACATAACACCAAAATCTTGCTACAGACCTTCTTTACAGCACATCTTTCAAAACAATATTTTGGGTAATGCATTTCCTTTGGAATTTACCTTGGGTTGAGGTTTGTTTGAATGACAAATAAGTATTTGAACGTTCGAGCTCTGGAAAATGCCACGTGAGAGAAGACTGGGGCAGGAAGGTATATGCAGACTTTGTCAAATGTGTGTCCTTATGCATTAGTAATTGTCACTGAGTATGACCGACGTAGTGGAAACAGAATCCTCTCAGGGGTGAATGGAAAATCTTTAAAAAAAAATAATAGATATTATAAATATTAGCATTATATAATTAATGACAATGGTTATGAAAATTAACAGAAGCCATTCGAAGCATATTAACTGATGCTTGTTTATTCATGAAAAGCTAAATTCAAAACATTGGACGCGGGAAAAAGACAAAGGATCCTAGAAGTAAGGCTATTGTTTGTCAAATCTAGAATAAATCTAGGCCTACATGCATATCAAATCTATATTAACTACCATTCAAAAGTTTGAGGTCATTTAGAAATGTCCTTGTTTTTGAAAGAAAAGCACATTTTTTGTCCATTAAAATAATGATCAAATTGATCAGAAATACAGTGTAGACATTGAGTTGCAAAGAAAAAGACATATCTCAGACTGCCCAATAAAAATAAAAGATTAAGATGGGCAAAAGAACACAGACACTGGACAGAGGAACTCCCGGAGTCGCCTCTTTACTGTTGACGTTGAGACTGGTGTTTTGCGAGTACTATTTAATGAAGCTGCCAGTTGAGGACTTGTGAGGCGTCCGTTTCTCAAACTAGACACTAATGTACTTGTCCGCTTGCTCAGTTGTGCACCGGGGCCTCCCACTCCTCTTTCTATTCTAGTTAGTCAGTTCGCGCTGTTCTGTGAAGGGAGTAGTACACAGCGTTGTAAGAGATCTTCAGTTTCTTGGCAATTTCTCGCATGGAATAGCCTTCATTTCTCAGAACAGAATAGACTGACAAGTTTCAGAAGAAAGTTCTTTTTTTCTGGACATTTTGAGCCTGTAATCGAACCTACAAATGCTGATGCTCCAGATACTCAACTAGTCTAAAGGCCAGTTTTATTGCTTCTTTAAACCAGAACAACAGTTTTCAGCTGTGCTAACAATTACAAAAGGGTTTTCTAATGACCAATTAGCCTTTTAAAATTATAAACTTGGAATAGCTAACTCAATGTGCCATTGGAACACAGGAGTGATGGTTGCTGATAATGGACTTCCAGCTACTTTCCAGCTACAATAGTCATTTACAACATTAACAATGTCTACACTGTATTTCTGATCAATTTGATGTTATTTTAATGGACAAAAAATGTGCTTTTCTTTCAAAAACAAGGCCATTTCTAAGTGACACCAAACTTTTGAACGGTAGTGTATGTAGGCTAAATGTAGCCAAATTATTTCGGGTAAATGTCATGATCTGTAAACAATTTAGAATAGGTTAGTTTAATAGCCTACTGTTGCATGATTATTGTTATACACACTGAGCGGCTGGACCTACGCTTTTATAGGCTTTGCCTTGGGCGCAAAATGGCGTCATAATGACATTGCCATAGTTATTTTTTATTTTTTAAATGTAAATCTTTGTCAAACCCAATATAAATAGTCACCCGGGGATTTATTTAATGGTCATTTGGAATGTCAAGTCAATGAGCATTTTGGGTAAATAATACAAAACATTGCGGAATTTTAAGTCGCCAGTACCATGTAACAGGATGATGCGCTTCTTTTAAGAAAATCTGTGCAAAATTGTAGGAGTAGACCCTGCTTAGTGTATTATAATATAGATGTGTTGCATTGTCTTCTTTGTAGACCTTCAAGTTGTGTTCATAAGCACATGTCCTCTCTCTGCCTAATATTTTTTTTTAAATTTAAATTTTTACCCCCTTTCTCCCCAATTTTCATGGTATCCAATTGCTAGTAATTACTATCTTGTCTCATCGCTACAACTCCCGTACGGGCTCGGGAGAGACGAAGGTCGAAAGCCATGCGTCCTCCGAAACGCATGGCAACCAAGCCGCACTGCTTCTTAACACAGCGCGCCTCCAACCCGGAAGCCAGCCGCACCAATGTGTCAGAGGAAACACCGTGCACCTGGCTCCCTTGGTTAGCGCGCACTGTGCCAGGCCCGCCACAGGAGTCGCTGGTGCGCGATGAGACAAGGATATCCCTACCGGCCAAACCCTCCCTAACCCGGACGACCTTAGGCCAATTGTGCGTCGCCCCACGGACCTCCCGGTCGCGGCCGGCTGCGACAGAGCCTGGGCGCGAACCCAGAGTCTCTGGTGGCGCAGCTAGCGCTGAGATGCAGTGCCCTAGACCACTGCGCCACCCGGGAGGCCCCTCTGTCTAATATTTCAGACACTGTGTATAGTAGAACAGACCATACAAATACACCCATGTCCATCAGTGGTGTGTATTCATGAATGCCAAGGGAAGCCAGTTTGGATTTGGCTTCAGACCAATCACATCACATTAGAAGTTGTCGTTATACTCCGGTAGCTAACTAGCTAAAATTGTCCCTTTCCTAAATTCGTCATGGATGGAGATAGGGATTTGGACTTGTGGTTTTACTTAATTCTCCATACTGGCCAACGATTCTGATCAAACCATGAATTCATACATTGTGCCCCTGGCCTGAGAGGATGTAAGTTCAACATAGCTAGATGTAGAAATGTTAGGCTAATGTTAAATAGCTGGCCTGGCGCATCATTGCGCATAAAAGGGAAGTTAGGCTAGCGAGCAAGCATTTTAGCCAGGTGGCCTAGGACAACAAAAACTAAAAGCTTGTATCACAAAGTCATAGACCGTTTAGGCAACATGAAAGAGGAGGATGGTACTGGCATTTCTCTGCAAGTAGAGTCTCACACACACATAAATCATTATCATGGATAGCCATATCATATAGCTTATGTTGATTGGACTAAATTATTTTTGTTATCTTTTAGTTGTCACTATATTAGACTAAGCATAGGTGATTAGATGGTGTTGAAATGGTGCTGGAATAGTGGAAGCAGCGCCTGTTTTCTTTGCAACTTGGTAACTCGCCTTGGTTATAAAGCAATAGTTAATTAGTTGTCGGAAGATTTAACTTGCTTGACCTTGCTGTATGTCATATAACTGTTTGTTACATGCAATATATTTTTACGCATTTACCGGACAGGTGTTGCTCTTTGGTTTTGTGATGAAACAAAGGTGTGGTAGAATTTATTCTGCCATTGTGTCTTCTTATTGTCTCGGCCTTAGGTCTATATATCACAGTGTCAAGGCATATGAACTAGCAGGTTATAAAGCAAAATACGCAATTACAGTTGAAGTCGAAAGTTTACATATACTTATGGTGGAGTCATTAAAACTAGTTTTTCAACCACTCCACAAATGTCTTGTTAACAAACTATAGTTTTGGCAAGTTGGTTAAGACATCTACTTTGTGCATGACACAAGTAATTTTTCCAACAATTGTTTACAGTTGTATCACAATTCCAGTGGGTCAGAAGTGTACATACACTAAGTTGCCTGTGCCTTTAAACAGCTTGGAAAATTCCAGAAAATGATGTCATGGCTTTAGAAGCTTCTGATAGGCTAATTAATTTGAGTCAATTGGAGGTGTACCTTTGGATCTATTTCAAGGCCTACCTTCAAACTCAGTGCCTCTTTGCTTGACATCATGGGAAAATCTAAAGAAATCAGCCAAGACCTCAGAAAAAAAATTGCAGACCTCCACAAGTCTGGTTCATCCTTGGGAGCAATTTCCAAACGCCTGAAGGTGCCACGTTCATCTGTACAAACAATAGTACGCAAGTATAAACACCATGGGACCACGCAGCCGTCATACCGCTCAGGAAGGAGACGCGTCCTGTTTCCTAGAGATGAACGTACTTTGGTGCGAAAAATGCAAATCAATCCTAGAACGACAGCAAAGGACCTTGTGAAGATGCTGGAGGAAACGGGTACGAAAGTATCTATATCCACAGTAAAAGGAGTCCTATATCGACATAACCTGAAAGGCCGCTCAGCAAGGAAGAAGCCACTGCTCCAAAACCGCCATAAAAAAGCCAGACTACAGTTGCAAACTGCACGTGGGGACAAAGATCGTACTTTTTGGGGAAATGTCCTCTGTTCTGATGAAACACAAATAGAACTGTTTGGCCGTAATGACCATCGTTATGTTTGGAGGAAAAAGGGGGATGCTTGCAAGCCGAAGAACACCATTCCAACCGTGAAGAACAGGGGTGGCAGCATCATGTTGTGGGGGTGCTTTGCTGCAGGAGAGACTGGTGCACTTCACAAAATAGATGGCATCATGAGGTAGGAAAATTATGTGGATATATTGAAGCTACATCTCAACACATCAGTCAGGAAGTTAAAGCTTGGTCGCAAATGGGTCTTCCAAATGGACAATGACCCCAAGCATACTTACAAAATTGTGGCAAAATGGCTTAAGGACAACAAAGTCAAGGTATTGGTTGGCCATCACAAAGCCCTGATCTCAGTCCTATAGAAAATGTGTGGGCAGAACTGAAAAAGCGTGTGCGAGCAATGAGGCCTACAAACCTGACTCAGTTACAGCAGCTCTGTCTGGAGGAATTGGCCAAAATTCACCCAACTTATTGTGGGAAGCTTGTGGAAGGCTACCCAAAACGTTTGACCCAAGTTCAACAATTTAAAGGCAATTCTACACTCAATTAGTATTTGGTATGTAAACTTCTGACCAACTGGGAATATGATGAAATAAATAAAAGCTGAAATAAATCATTCTCTACTATTATTCTGACATTTCACATTCTTAAAATAAAGTAGTGATCCTAACTGACCTAAATCAGGGACTTTTTACTAGGATTAAATGTCAGGAATTGTGAACAACTGAGTTTAAATGTATTTGGCTAAGGTGTATGTAAACTTCCGACTTCAACTGTATCACAACACATAGGGGGAAAAAAGCCATATTACAACCTGCCTCACCTGCTTCCCTGGTGATTTTACCCATGCACCGCTTCTGATGTCCATTCTTAACATAACCTAATTTATTTATAGATGGCTGTCCTGGAAATCCAGGCTAATGGGGATGCTGTTGTGTCCAAGGAGGCCATCACCAACGCAGGCCAGTCTTTGGAGGATCCCCTCATGAGAGTGAGTCTCACTCATGTTTCCTTTCATGGACCCAAATATAGCCTAGCAACACAGTGGGCAAATGCACAAAACACATGAAACTTTCTCTGATTAAAACAAACACGTTGTCAATTGGATTTATTTAACTAGGCAAGTCAGTTAAGAACAAATTCTTATTTTACAATGACGGCCTACCGGGGAACAGTGGGTTAACTGCCTTGTTCAGGGGCAGAACGGCAGATTTTTACCTTTCGGTTACTGGCCCAACGCTTTAACCACTAGGCTACCTGCCGCTGTCAGTAGGGACAGGAGTTTTCCTTGACTACGTGACCTGACCAGGAAACCAGACAGAGTTTTTCCTTGTTAGGTCACATGGTCAGGAAAGAAAGCCATCTGGTCAAGTTAAATCAAACTTCACATTTTAAATGGAATTTGACATGCTTTATATTTATCAAAACCTAACCACTACACTGCATAGCTTTAACTTGGCTCCACTCCCTCTTGCAGGAGTTCACCCAGTCATGTGTACGTCATGAAGCCAAGCAGCGGCCCACAGCCCACGACCTGCTATTCCACCGCGTGCTGTTTGAGGTCCACTCCCTCAAGCTTCTGGCTGCCCACTGCCTCATCAGCAACCAGTGTGAGTGTTTCCTCAGTCCTCACCTCTGGAGCCCCAAAGCACACAGCATGCAGTATGTGGAATTGCCGATTGAGTGATTCCTCAAGAAACCCAGACAAAAAAAAATACCATGATTTTGGGGATGTTCACGACATTTCATCCATAGAATTGGAGGAAGGATTTGATATTTGTATCTAAAAGCATAATTGAGAAATAAAACCTCTTGAGCTGACAGCCATTTTGCACGGTTTTGATATGGCTGTATTCAACAATCTACCAAGAAGGCAATATTTTGAATAATGTAGTAGTTTTTCACCCCCTCAAAGCTATGGCCTTTCGCTTTCACTTGAATTTTTTTGTTTATGTCAAAGAACAAAACACTTTTCAACCCATATGATCTAGTATATAATACAAGTATAATAAACCATATTCAAATATGATATCATACTTCACAATAGATATATATAGTTACAATCAGTTTTAGGAATATGTGTATATTGGTTCCTAACTTCCCTGAAAAGTTGCATATCACGGGGGCTATTCGATGCTAATGCAGAACGCCACAGGATGTTTTTGTGCTGGTCAAGGACAGGCAGGTCTGGAGTGAACCAAGGGCTATATCTACTCCTGGTTCGACATTTTTTGAATGGGGCATGCTTATTTAAGATGGTGAGGAAGGCACTTTTAAGAATAACCTCTACTGACGGGATGAGGTCAATGGCACTACCGGGCATGATGACTCCTTGCTGTCCCCAGTCCACTTGGCCTTGCTGCTGCTCCAGTTTCAACTGTTCTGCCTGCGGCTATGGAACCCTGACCTGTCCACCGGTCGTGCTACCTGTCCCAGACCTGCTGTTTTCAACTCTCTAGAGACCGCAGGAGCGGTAGAGATACTCTTAATGATCGGCTATGAAAAGCCAACTGACATTTACTCCTGATTATTATTTGACCATGCTGGTCATTTATGAACATTTGAACATCTTGGCCATGTTCTGTTATAATCTCCACCCGGCACAGCCAGAAGAGGACTGGCCACCCCTCATAGCCTGGTTCCTCTCTAGGTTTCTTCCTAGGGAGTTTTTCCTAGCCGCCGTGCTTCTACACCTGCATTGCTTGCTGTTTGGGGTTTTAGGCTGGGTTTCTGTACAGCACTTCGAGATATTAGCTGATGTACAAAGGGCTATATAAAATAAACTTGATTTGATTCCAGGATACCCCGGCCAGGTCGAATAGAAAGGCCTGTTCGCTGAAGTGTTTTTCTGAGTGTTTGACAGTGATGAGGGGTGGTCGTTTGAACGCAGACCCATTACGGATGCAGGCAATGATCGCTGACATCTTGGTTGAAAACAGCAGTTGTATATTTGGAGGGCGAGTTAGTTAGGATGATATCTATGAGGGTGACCGTGTTTACGGATTTGGGGTTGTACCGGGTAGGTTCATTGATAATTTGTGTGAGATTGAGGGCATCAAGCTTAGATTGTAGAATGGCCGAGGTGTTAAGCATGTCCCAGTTTAGGTCACCTAGCAGCACGAGCTCAGAAGATAGATGGGGGGCAATCAATTCCCATATGGTGTCCAGGGCACAGCTGGGGGCAGAGGGTGGTCTATAGCAAGCAGCAATTGTGAGAGACTTATTTCTGGAAAGATTACATTTTAGAAGTAGAAGCTCAAATTGTTTTGGTACAGACCTGGATAGTAAGACAGAACTCTGCAGGCTATCTCTGCAGTAGATTGCAACACCGCCCCCTTTGACAGTTCTATCTTGGCGGAAAATGTTATAGTTAGGGATGGAAATTTCAGGGTTTTTGGTTGTTTTCCTTAGCCAGGAGTCAGACACGGCTAAGACATCTGGGTTGGCAGAATGTGCTAAAGCAGTGAATAAAACAAACATTGGGAGTAGACTTCTAATGTTAACATGCATGAAACCAAGGCTTTTACGGTCCTGTCAAATTTGGCATATTTATTACATTTTGGCCTCACACAGGCCTCCTTTTAGACTGCGTAATGTTTCATTTGTAAGTGCTACAAACCAAAATTGGTGTCAGATGAAGCTTTACTGCTTGTTCGATAATATGAGTAGTGTTTTGATTTCAATAACTTTCCTACATTAATTTATGAATATTGAAAAATATGAATATTTAAAAAACTAATGTTTTTATTTAATAATTGTTACCTATATTGTTGAACATAATATGCTCTACGGGCATATCAAAGTTCCAGAGTGGAACCTCTGCTAGTTTTAAAGTTATCACCCATTTTATACAGAGAAATTGGTATAGGTAATGTAACCAATCACAACCCTCCTTTCACTTGTATCATTGCACATCCTGCAAATCGCCAGTAGGGGGCGACCATTTTGAATCCATTTTCCCATTCACTCTGTTGGTAATGCTTACAAGTTGGATCATAACAGTAAAAGTAGCAGAGATTCCACTCTGGAACATTATTATCTATGCATAATCACTTTACCTCAACCTACATGTACACATTACCTCAATTACCTTGACTAACCGGTGCCCCCGCACATTGACTCTGTACCGGTACCCCCTGTATATAGCCTCGCTACTGTTATTTTATTGTTGCTCCTTAATTATTTGTATATTTTTTTATTTTATAAATCTTTTACTTAAGTTTATTTTAGCAAATACTTTAACACTTTTTCTTAAAACGTTAAGGGCTTTGAGCAAGCATTTCACTGTAATACCTGTTGTATTCGGCGCATGTGACAAATAAAATTATTTTTGATATATAGAGTATATTATGTTCAACAATATAGTGAAAAATTTGGATAAAAAAAGTTTTTCCCAATATATTCATGTTTATTTTTCAATATTTATAAATTAATGAAAGAAAACACATTACAGCGAAAGTGGTAAAGCTTCATATGACACCAAATTTTGCTTTGTAGCACTTACAAATTAAACATTATGGAGTCTTAAAGAAGGCCTGGGTAAGGCCAAAATGTCAGAAATATGCCAATTTTGATTCATTATTTCTCAATTATGCTTTTAGAGACAATTGTCGAATATATGCCACCATTCCTTCAACCACAAGACCGCTCTTTGGATTAAATGTTGTGAAAATCCCCCAAATCATGGTATGTTTTTGGTCTGGGTTTCATGAGGAATTTCTTTTCTTTTGCCGGGGGAACCAGTCTGTTTGGCTAGCCTGGGTACCAGTCTGTTTGGTATGACAAGGAGTGGCATGATGACACGAACAGAGTGGTATCCAGGCTAGCCATTTCTATGGGAGGGAGAAAATGTTTCCACATTCATTTCCTTTTTGTCATGTGACAGCTGAAAAATAGTCTTATGTAGATTTTGTGGGATGTATCTTTCGTTACAATGGAAGTGGAAACATTTTTCTATTAAATTTGCTAATAGACAACCTGGTGTGGAATCCATGTAAAGCTCCCTTTCCCCTCTCTATCCAGACCTGCTCCCAGAGAACTGTGTGGAGGAGAAGACCAAGTCCTTTGATCCCAACGGTCTCATGGCGGAGATCAAACATGGCAACCGGCCTGGCGTGCAGCTCAAGTACTCCCATGTGTCCCCTTTGGAGCTGGACAAGTTCCTGGAGGACGTCAAGTAAGGGCTAACTCCACTCACCCATTGGGCTCAGGTCAAAAGTAGAGCACTATATAGAGAATAAGATGCAATTTAGGACACAACCCGAGAGGACTGCCTTGTTCATTATTATATACGCACCTGTTTTATATACGCACCTGTGGCTCCTGATTTATTTTGAATCCTCCTCCTCAGGAATGGGATATACCCCCTCATGAACTTTGCGTTATCGCGGCCCCACCCCGTTCCCCGTGCCCTCTCCCTGTCCCATGAACAGGTGGAGTCGGTAAAGACCCCCACCCCTGAGCCCCAAGAGACAGAGAGCAGAAAGGTGAGGTCTGTGTGTGTGTGTGTGTCCGCGTCTCATTCTATTTGTTTATGTCTGTGTGAGAGAGACAGTGTTGCAAGTTAAAGTACGCTTATCACTCTAATGCAATGTTGGTCTGATGGTGTGTTGCAGGTGATTCAGATGCACTGTAACTTGGAGTCAAATGAAGAAGGGACCAAAACTCATGTGAGTTTGATTATAATCTTCTTTTAAGTAATGGCGTCCATCTCACGGCAGCCTTTTGCAGTTACCATAACTGACATGACAAAACATCCCCTCTACTTGTTTTTTAAATCCTTGGATCCCCACAACTAATTGCATTTGGGGGATAAGCATATTCTGGGTTAATGAAATGTATTCCTCTCTCCTCTCCTTAGCTTTCTTTGTTTCTTAAGATGGATGACAAGCTCCATCGACAACTCAGCTGTGACATCCTTCCAAGTGAGTTCTAATGGACACTTTCATATCTGTTAACACAGTTCATTTATTGCCACCCTTGATAAAGATGAGCAAAAAGTAAATAAATACAAATACTGAGCTCTATTGTATGTAACAACAAAAAAAGTCACAATTATAATACACAATTGCTCAGATAGAGATTTGTTTTACACCCCTTTTTTCAATACCTCACCTTGCGAGGATAATGGCACTGAGCCTTTTCCTCAAATGTTTTATGAGATTGGAGAACACATTGGGAGGGATCTTAGACCAATCCTCCGTACAGAATCTTTGCAGACCCTTGATATAATTAATATGCGCTTATGGACTGCCCTTTTCAAGTCAAACCACAGGTTTTCAATGGGGTTCCAGTCTGGAGACTGAGATGGCCATTGCAAAATGTTGACTTTGTGGTCAATTAACCACCTCTTTGTGGATTTTGATGTGTGCTTGGGGTTAATGTCTTGCTGGGAGATCCATTTGAGGCAACCAGGTTTTTGGCTACATTGTCCTGGTACTGGGTAAACTTCATAATCCCGTTGACCTTAACAAGGGCCCCAGGACCAGTGGAGGCAAAATAGCCCCATAACATCAAATATCCACCACATTTTAACAGTAGGTATGGGGTTATTTTCTGCTTATGCATCCTTATTTCGGACGCCAAACCCACCACTGGTGTGCTTGGCCAAATAGCTCAATTTCCATGTCATCTGACCATAGCACCATTGCCAATACCATTTAGTATACTCCAGGCGTTTACATTTGTTGGATGACATGAAAATAGAGCTCTTTGGCCATGCACACCAATAGTGTTTATTGCATACTGTTGTATGAGGCTCAACCATTTTGAATGAATCTTTCAGATGACAGCTCCAAAGACCTTGCCAATGAACTTGTTCACTACGCTTTCATAAGTGAGGTAGGTATTATTTTTGCGTAATGTTATTGCAAATGGCCTTAATCATTATAATCGATATCCTGTAATGATCTAACCCTGTGTAACCCCATGCAGGAGGACTGTGAGAAGCTGGCAGGGTTCCTTGAGGATGCGCTCACCAGACACAAGGGCAAAGCCTCTGGAACCACACAGTGAGAAGGGTCCGTTATGAAAACTGGCTCACAGAGAGGGGCCTCATGCATTGACCAGTCGAACAGAAAGAGAAAGGAGCCAGAAGGCAGGATCCCTCAGCCAGGATCAGGGGGGTCGTGTCCAGTGAGGGTTTGAGGGATGGGCCTGGTGATTGGGACTGGGGCTGATGATTGGTGGATCATCCCATACAGGGCTAGGATAGGCCAGGATTGAGAGGGACAGAAGCATCTCTGGTTGGAGGACCCATAGACATCATGGCTACAGTGCATTCGGAAAGTATACATTTTTTTACGTTACAGCCGTATTCTAAAATGGATTATAAAAAACATTTCCTCATCAACCTACACACAATACCCCATAATGAGAAAGTGAAAACAGGTTTAAAGAAATATTTGCATTAAAAATATTTATTTGTATTAAAAATAAAAAACAGGTACCTTATTTCAGTATTCAGACCCTTTGCTATGAGACTCGAAATTGAGCTCAGGTGCATCCTGTTCCCATTGATCATCCTTGAGATGTTTCTACATCTTGATTAGAGTCCACCTGTGGTAAATTCAATTGATTGGACATGATTTGGAAAGGCACACACCTGTTTATATAAGATCCCACAGTTGACAGTGCATGTCAGAGCAAAAACCAAGCCATGAGGTCAAAGGAATTGTCCGTAGAGCTTCGAGACAGGATTGTGTCGATGTACAGATCTGGGGAAGGATACCAAAATAAATTCTGCAGCATTGAAGGTCCCCAAGAACACAGTGGCATCCATCATTCTTAAATGGAAGAAGTTTGGTACCACCAAGAGTCTTCCTAAAGCTGGCTACCTGGCCAAACTGTTCAATCGGGGGAGAAGGGCCTTGGTCAGGGAGGTGACCAAGAACCCGTCACTTTGACAGAGCTCCAGAGTTCCTCTGTGGAGATGGGAGAACCTTCAGGATCGAGGTAAAGATGACCGGAGCAAAGTACAGAGAGATCCTTGATGAAAACCTGCTCCAGAGCGCTCAGGACCTCATACTGGGGATAAGGTTCACCTTCCAACAGGACAACGACCCTAAGCGCATAGCCAAGACAACGCAGGAGTGGCTTCTGGTAAGTCTCTGAATGTCATTGACTGGCCCAGCCAGAGCCCGGACTTGAACCCAGTTGAACATCTCTGGAGATACCTGAAAATAGCTGTGCAGCGACACTCCCCATCCAATCTGACAGAGCTTGAGAGAATCTGCAGGGAAGAATGGGAGAAACTCCCCAAATACAGGTGTGCCAAGCTTGTAGCGTCATACCCAAGAAGACTCGAGGCTGTAATCGCTGCCAAAGGTGCTTCAGCAAAGTACTGAGGAAAGGGTCTGAATACTTATGTAAATGTTATTTCAGTTTTTTTTTTTTCATACATTTGCAAAAGATTCTAAAAACCTATTTTTACTTTGTCATTATGGGGTATTGTGTGTAGATTGAGGGGGAAAATATATAATACATTTTAGAATAAGGCTGTAACGTAACCAAATGTGTGGGAAAAAATCAAGGGTTCTGAATACTTCCCAAATGCACTGTATGTTCAGCTATCCCACAATGCAGTGGAAGATTGACAATTACCCCTGCCTAAAAGGGATGTAATGCCTTAAAATGTCTTCATGACTTTGTTCCTCCATAATGCCACTACTGTTACTGTACTGCCAGTAGAGATATTTCCAATGATGGATGGACATAGTTAATTCGATACGAACCAATAAAACAGCTATGTTTTCATGTTAATTTACAGTTTATAACTCCAGAAATGTTAATTGTTTTTGGAAAATAATCTTAAAAAATAAGATTTTTTATAAAATGACTCCCTAGTTTTATAAGCCCCAGCAATACCTACTGTAGAAATGTCTAGTGAGAGTAACTTTGATGACAAAGATGAGAACTGTCCAACATGCACTGGTAATGCTAAACATGCTCACACTTAACTTATTTATGTTTGCATAGTTCTATGAACAGCATTGGTGTTGCACAGACCTCTTTTTCTGTTTCAGTTTTAATGGTCTTCAAACATACTCGCAGTGCATTCTACCAATCCTTTACTAGCCTGAATGACTCTCCATGCATTAGTAGTAATGAGCAATGAGATGATGCCTCTCTTTTAGTCTGTAGTGCTCTTTAAGGGTTTTCCCTGTGAAAGTGTTCTGTAAGCCAAAGACTTGCAAAGTGCCTGTGATGGCAACCTACCATGTACAAAACCCATAAAACATTACACAGCAACATAAAGCAACTTCAGAATAAGATGAAAAACTCCTCCAGACAGTCAACAAATCAGGCTATTGTGTTGTCAACAGAATGATATACTTTTATTTTCCTTTATTCTGAAAACCAGATTGTGAATGTGAAGAGGGGCCACAGCAGAAATGTTTAAATCCATTCTAGAAAAGGAATTGCAGCTAAAGACATAGAATATGTATACTTAATATAGTGAATATACTCCACTCCAATTGAGACATTTTAGAACAAGAATATAAATGGAGGGTTTTCATAAATAGTTCAGAAGAAATAAAGCCCAGAATAAAAATAATTTGGGAGCAATGAATTTCTGGTTTACTGAATGATACAGATATTGTATCTTAATTTGATCATTCTGCTGTCGCTGAGAATTTTCCTGCACCGCAGAGACTTGAGACTTGTGATTTACAAAAATTCACTGAAAATCTTTTTTTTATTAGTTTAATGAAATCCTGCTGCAGGATTATTTTACTCCTGTGACAAAACTGGTCAAATTAAGATAACTACAGTACACAACACAAAAAAAGCATTATATACTTATGTATAGTAGGTTGAAGCTGAATTCTGCGTTAATAAATGTGCTATTTAGCCTTTATGTCCACAGATCCCTAATCTCGGTTAACCCAGTAGACTGTCCACAAGAGATTAACAGATCCCCAATGCCTTTTAAAGAAAGCAAGAGTCAAGTAATAAGGGATTTTGGTCTAAATGGATTTAGTAAATTATGGATGGCTTTAAAAAGTTGCCAGTGTTTTTAGGGAGGAGAATTTTTTATGTTCTTAATCAATCTTGAACAGTATATATTCTTCAGTATCTGCATCTGTTAACAATATTACATTTGTTTCTTATGCTATCTGTAAAGCTGTGGCCCCATTACAATTGCAGTCCTGTACAGATGCTGCATAATCTGCTAATTTCTCTTAAAATGTCCAGCCTTTTATCAGCTAGTCTCGAGGGAAACATTTCTGGGAGAAGAGTTATCGGTAGAATATTGTGTAGATAAATGTGTTTACCTTGAACAGAGGTGTGAATGCTTAGAGTGGTGCTGTTGTTGCTCTTATCTGGTCTCATAATCTGCAATGCATGTATTAATAATAGCTGAAACTGTTCAGACTTTGCTTTTACAAGATTGCCTTAGTCATTGACTGACTCCAGGGGGGACCTGCTCAAGAAAAATGTATGCCCATTCATCAGTCTTTTTCTGTAGTGATCACTTTCTCCTCAGTGTGGATTCTGTTGAATTAATGTAGGCTCTGTATTGTACTGGACATGTTCTACTTATCCTTCTGTAAATTATTGTACTGCAATGAATGACAATAAAAAAATGTTTTGTCACATCATGGTGAGACTGTTTGAAGATTATTATTATTCTTTTAAATATATTATTGGTCTGGGTGTCCTGACAAACATTTAAACTTTAAGACACAGATAAGTAACCATTTTCTCCCCCCAAATCAAGCTGTTACTTTCAGGTCGAGGGGCCTAACAGCAGACAGACAGTGACCAGGGGGAGGTCACACTAGTGAAAGAGGTTTTACTTAAAGGGTCAATCTGTGATTGCTACATCCTTTTTTTCTTTGAGAATATAACTTGCCTCATCAAATTAAAGTTTATTTGTCACGTGCGCCGAATACAAAAGTGAAACGCTTACTTACAGGCTCTAACTAACAGTGCAAAAATGGTATTAGGTGAACAATAGGTAAGTAAAGAAATAAAAACAGTAAAAAGACAGTGAAAAAACAGTAGCGAGGCTACATACAGACACCGGTTAGTCAGGCTGACTGAGGTAGTATGTACATATGGTTAAAGTGACTATGCATATATGATGAAGAGAGAATAGCAGTAGCGTAGAAGAGGGGTTGGTGGGTGGCGGGACACAAATGCAGATAGCCAGGTTAGCCAATGTGCGGGAGCACTGTTTGTTCGGGCCAATTGATGTAGTATGTTCATGAAAGTATATATGATAAACAGAGTAGCAGCAGCGTAAAAGAGGGGTTGGGTGGGGCACACAATGCAGATAGTCTGGGTTTAGTTCAACGGTCTTACCCCATCAGAAGCCAAAACATGGTTAAAACTTTAATTCTGAGGGATGGTCAGTCCTTTCATCCAAAGCCCCATTCCTCAGCTATTTACCAAAACAGGGGCGGGGTAGCGACTTATTGTTTGAATATGCAGATTGCCCCTTTAACCTTTCCTGACTATGACAAACACATCTATGAATGTAAAGCAATTGTATGGCTACATCAGCACTACAGTGTAATTTCAAGCACATGTCTACTTTAGTCAAATGGGCGAAAGAACGACCAAATCAAACCTAGAAACCCTGAACACTGACCTGGAATCAAGCTCTCGCGAGTTTAGTGTTTGTCCTGCAAGTCTCGCGGTACTCGCAAACTGGTGGAGGGCCTATTCAAGTAGGTGTGCTTCATGGCGGTGACGGAGATTGCGGTAAATAACTTGCTAAATAAGTTAAATATGAACTCAGTTATTGTTGTCCCCGTCCTGTTTCTCAAATAGTTGTGAACCTACATATCTTGTAGGAATTATTGGTTTATTCCCGTGAACCACGTTTAATTCACAAAACCTGAATTTAGGCATGCGGCCTTTATCAACTACTAGCAAGCTAAGTTAGCTAACTACTGCGACAATTGGATCTAGACTAATGCTTTCTAGCTAAAAAAAATAAAGCAATTGTTAGCTCACTGGTAAAGATGCTAGTATGTTAGACTGCCTTGTTAGAATTACAATGCATGATTGAAAATAGTGATATGCTAGGTAGCTATGTTAAAGAAGTTGCAACGACCAAGTTAGGCAGCTACGTTAGCTCGCCTCAACTATCCTAACGTTACTTACGATTGAGCTCCACTCAAGTGTAGCAACTTAGCTAGTCATTTAGCTAACTAGCAAGCGTATTACTTGTTTACGCTTCGCATTAGCTAGTAACTAGGGGTGTAACGGTTCACCAAACCCACAGTTGGGTACGTACTATTGCGTTTTTGTTATCACGTTTCGGTACAGCGGGAAAATTAAATGCCATTCACAATGTTCCTGCCATTGTCTGTTGTGACAGGGTTGTTATGTGGGCCTCAGGTTTCCACTCTGATGCTGCGTTTGTAACTATGTGGGAGGTGGGAATTTAACGTTTCCAGTTGTGAAGTCATAAATACCAGTTGGATGCATTCATGTGATTTGAACTCGAGAATTGTCCATTGGCAAATGGTCAACCATAAACTGAAAGTACAACTTTCATGATTGTAAACCAATTATAGAGTTCAAAAACCACATTAATAAATTGCTTTTAATTACAGAAAATGCTGTTAGAGGCCATTTCGTTAGTAGGTGACAGAGGTCACCATGTGGGAGGTGGGTGCCCAGGATGACAGACAAGTTTCCCAATAGGAATTAGTTGGAGGTCCATTCAAGTGGATTTTTCCCAATTGTATGTGGTAAATTCCCACTTCCATCTTCGAGAACGCACCATGACACTGCTTCCTTCAATGCGTGACTCGTAAACAGCGAGTGTCCGTAGCAAGGTACATCTCCCACTCCGGGGTAATGTGATGGGAAAGGGGCTATCACTGTTAAGTATACGGCAGGGCTTGATATAAACTTTTTTAGCCATTTGGTCTTGGGACAAGTAAGACAGATTTTTTTACTTGTCCGAAAGCTTAGGCCACTTGATCCAACAACAAATAAAGGTCCATAACACCATCAGCCAAAAGGGTGACTGAAAATGAGGGGTCTGAAATAATTTTCGGGGCTTTTCCATATATAGATGATGTTATCGCCCCCAAGCGGCCATGTAATGGCCCGCTACGCATTTGGCTGGCGTGCTACGACGAGGGACAAGAGGCATCATGATATTGGCAAAATATATTTAGTGGAGCCAAAAATTGTCGAATAGCCTATTCCACTCTGGTGGAGCTGTGGCACGAAAGAGAGGCCTAGGCTACTGTACATATCTGGCTCTGTGTGTAACGGAGCGAGTGACACCGTCACAGAGCCTTCCTGGTTGTGCGTCTTGTGATGGGTTGAAAATCATAATGAGCTGCAGAGCGACTCTGCTGTTCTCAGAACTGGATAATTATAAACTATTTGCATTGTTTCATCATCCTTTCTTATTCGCCTAGGCTACTATATGCATTGTAGGTAGGTTGCACATTGCTAGAATAATATGGAATTAGGCCTAGGCCAACTATGCTATCATAGGCTACAGCTGAGGAAAGCTTAAGTTCTTTTGACAACTCATTATATTTTTCAATCTTGGTATTTTGCTCAATTTCACTTCTTGTGGGTTAAAATATTTGTAATTCAAAATAAATCTGTGAATGAGAATAGCATAGACTCCAACTTTTATAATTATTCCCATTTAAAAGCTGCAACTTTAGAAACAACACTTTATTAGAACAGTTTGGAAAGCCTCCCGAGTGGTGCAGCGGTCTAAGGCACTGCAGTGCTTGAGACGTCACTAGAGACGCGGGTTCGATCCCGGGCTGTGTCAACCAGCCATGACCGGGAGTCCCATAGGGCAGCGCACAATTGGCCCAGTGTTAGCGAAGGGTTTGGCTGAGGGGCCTTTGCTCATTGCCTTTGCTCATTGCACTCTGGCGACTCCTTGTGGCGGGCCGGGTGCCTGCAGGCCAACTTTGATCGTCAGTTGAACTGTGTTTCCTCCTGGCTACCCGGTTAAGCGGGCGGGTGTTAAGAAGCGTGGTTTGGCGGGTCGTGTTTTGGAGGACGCATGACTCGACCTTTGCCTCATGCAGCCTGACAATGTATTAAAAATCAAAACATATAGCCCAACGTTTGTAGAACAACTAAAGTTACATTATTAACTCTAACTTAAGCATATAGGAGTACCTATTTCTTTGTTAACCGCTCAACACAGAATAGCCGCATGTGCGCACTCTCTCAAATCGTTTGGAGAAAATATCCTTTCTATTATATTCAGCTTCGTTCAATTAGGTTCTTTATACTATAAAATAATGCCACGGAATTATAACCAAATCTTGTCTGCTAAATGAATTAGTGTAGCCCACAGCCATATGGCATTAACTAGATCAGGACCTATCATAAGGACAACTCAGAGTATGCTATTCTGTTTTTCTGAAAAAGACTACATTTTCTTCATATCATGTTTCTTTAGAACTGTCTAAAATAAATAATGGATTTGTCTGCATCAGTGGCTTGTAGGTGTGGAAGCCAGGAGACGCTAAATGTGTTAATTAACGGTCAATTACCGTGAGACCAACCGTTATTTGCTTGACAATCACCGGCTGACAAATTCACAGCCCTAACTGTGGGGGTCGTAGAGCAAAACAGGGAGCACCATCGTGTTCGTGAGAGTCTCATTTTTCCATAGTCATAATAGTTTGTAGGCCAAACCGTTCGGACACTAGACGATTTTGCGAGAAGACCGATTTACTTAGAATGTCAACCATTCCCTGCTGTGCGCTGCCTGAACCAATTGTGATCGGAGTAATTGTTTGATATTGTTTTTACTTTTTACGAATGGACAACTGAAATATTTTGTGGTTGTCTGACTTTAAAAAAAAAAAAAAAGTACTTACCCCGGACAAGCCTTAATGTCGAGCCCTGAAGCGCAACACGGTGCGTTGGTAAATGTATTGAAAGCTTTGGCTTGCTTATATTGGACAGGTGCTACCTGTTTGCTGAAATGGGTGCAAGTGGGAAGTATGTAATGTGGCTCGAGCACTTTCACGACAGGGTTTCCGTTAGCCAATAATAGCCGCTAAAAAAAATGCCACCGGCCTGGGAGAAGAAAATATCCCATTGCAAAATACTTTTTTAGCCTATTAAATTGATGGAAATACATTTGACTGGTCATGCTTATCTGTGTATGAGTTAATTTGCATAATTGAGTGGAATTCAATTAGCGCGTGTGTGCAGTATATTCGTTATGTATCTTATTTATCAAGTGTACAGCATACAGAGCCTTTGAGTGGAAAATCTGTCAGACAGCGTGAGCGTGGCATCTCAAACAGCAAATTCATAGTTGGCGGAAGGCAGGCTTCATCAGCTCGTCACACCACTTTGCAATGAGCTGGAGGCATTATGCATTTTGAAAAACATATAGTTAATTGTTTTGAAACCTGAGCTTTTTACTACATATTATGAGGCATGTCTTACCTTGCTTCAAAGTAGCCTAGCCAAATTCGGACCATATCCGCGGAGGCAATTATTTTATATAAGCTTTCTTTCATTGTACAGTAGTAAAGGCGTCATATTAGCATCCCATGCTAGTTGTTGCATATTAGATCTAAATTTCTAACAGATATTTTCATCTGTCACATGACACTGCTCGCATGTGTGGTGCGCTTTTGACACGTGTTTTCCTGCTAATTGCATTGTGGAACAAACATTCGCACGTAGCCTACTGCGTATTGATGCGCTTATAATGTGAAGAAATAAGTTTATCAACATTTTAGGCTAAATATTCTGATTTGTTGCATCAGACTCATTGCTTTTTAAAAGTGTTGCTTTATGTAGCCTAGGCCTGCTAGTTGTAGGAATTTTGGATCTAGTGTCCCTCAACTGTCCCAGTCGGTTTGGAATAGGCTATTTCTTTCTCGACAAGCTGTAGATAAGTAAGGAAACTTCTCTACTGTGGGGGATAGTAGATTCACATAGGCTAGTGATTTTGCTGTTCGTTACTCGTCTTGTTGGCTGAGAAAAAGTACATGTGGACAGTTATTTTAACATCTTCAAAGTGCGCAACATAATTAGGTAAGAAGGACCGCACATCATTGCGTCCTCGACTTGCATGTTCTGTTAATATGAATGACCAAAATCTAAATGTGATTTCTGTCATTCTAAGCACCGTGGGTGGACTCCCTAATCAGGTTACGCACCCAATGCATATGGGTTCTGGTAAATTTCTCAAATGTCCGATAAATTCAATGTCACATTTTCCGAACCGAAACATTGTTTAACATGGTGCTGAAACCCCCTATTCTCAACCATGGAGAATGGGCGCATATCCGCGGCTATAAACTAAAAACTATAAACATAGCTTACTTATTGTTCGTGCAATTTATTTGGGAGGTGTGCTTGGGTTGCATGAAGGTCTGCTTGGATGCAGAGGAGAGGGGATGTTGTGGTGTTTCTTTGCGTTTCTTTCTTGTACTGGTATACTGGGATGATATCAGCCTAAATGTGTCGGCAGCTGCATAGGCTATTCTCATTGAGTGTGGTGACATACTGTTCAAGTTTTATCCACAACTCTCCTTCCATCGGTGTTGTAATCTACTGGGAAGCCAACATTTAACCAAACTGGAGATTTAAACGATGATGGAGGATCCTCCAATTCTGGTTTATCGACCCCACCACTCGCCATCGTACAGAACTAGTTCCCAGCTGCGCCTCACAAAAGGACAGTTTGAAATGCGGCAATTAAGATTTGAATTGTGATTACAACGTAGGGTTGTAGTTGTTTTAACAGAATAGCCTGAAATGTTTTTTTTAGCTCAGATTTACTCAAGGCATATTTTTTTTAATTTTGTAAATATATATATTTAAAGTATTTATTTGCGTTCACAGTGCGGAACGAACCGAGTTACCTGAAGGTTCAGTACGAATACGTGTACCGTTACACCCCTACTAGTAGCAAACTAGCTACATAGCTATCTCGTTTGCAAGTTAGCTAGCTAAGTTTGTATAAAATTAGCTAGCTTAGTTAATAATACCTGGTGCAAATAAAGGATACCAAGTTTACCGCCTTGCAGCTGCTATCATGTTAGTCTGAAGGCATTTTCTCTCTCTCAGACTTTTTTGAATTGTTAAGGCTTCCCATTCACTCTTCCCCCCTGGGTTATCCTGCCTCTGGTCCCAGCGTTTAGCAGGTTGTAGGTAAGGAGCTCTTCTCTACGCACGCTTGTCTTGAGCGTCCCAATCACTGATGACTGGCCTTTGATATTGAGATTACCTGACCCCCTTCCCAGTACGACATATGCACTGTGATGATTCTCAATCTATACCTAAATTATCCTTATTATGATCATAGTAGAAGAGAGAGATGTAGTCTACCAAATGTGCAGTGCACAGCAAGTGTCATTCATTTCTCCAATGAATAAGTGTTCATGTCTCCTGAGGATGCTCACATGTATTTTCACTGCTGTGGTTCTTCAGGGAGGGACAGCTCTGATGATGGAGAATGGACAGGGCACAGGCGCGAAGCTTGGCCTGCCGCTTCTCACCCCGGAGCAGCAGGAGGCACTACAAAGGGTGAGCCTACTACATGTACATGACTAAATACAGGTGTATACGTAATGTCTCTACATTAGTCAGTTTGCCTGCGATTCCTTTATTCTCTCACGCTGAATGACTTTTCTTCAGGCAAAGAAGTATGCCATGGAGCAGAGCATTAAGAGTGCCTTAGTGAAGCAGACCATTGCTCATCAGCAACAACAGCTTACCAACTTACAGGTGAGACGTGCAGAATTCTATACTCTTACAACTGCAACTTAACTCTACATGTCGTTGACCATATGTTCTTATCTCTTAACGCCAACCACAGGCACTCAATTATAGGCTCATATCTAAGAGTAACTTGGACCATTAGCAAGATAGTCATATCGAATTACTATGTGACAATCTGCCCTGGGAGCTTTGTAGGTATGAAACATGACTTTATTGTTTAGTAGCACAAAACATAGCAGCACAGCATATAAAGTATATTTGTCTGCTTACGATGATAGGATGGGTATATTTGTCCTCTTGTTTCTGCCTCTCTTTTTTTCAGCTAGAGAAGATCAGCATGAAGACTTTGTTAAACATGTTGAATGCTTTGCACTTCTTTTCCACATAGGGGTTTTGATTGTGGGGTGATATTGTGAAATGGTTTTGGGGAAGATTTGAAGTGGGCGGCAGAGGGAAAGTCAAATCAGTCCTGAAAGCTTTTTATGGGGAGTGTGTAATGTCTCTAAACGCTGATGTATAGCAAAGGAACAACATTTGAAAAAGCAAAGCTTAAAGATATATCTAACCTACTTTTCAGTACCTTTTTCATCTTTACTGTCTTTCAGATGGCAGCAGTGACAATGGGCTTTGGAGATCCTCTCTCACCTTTACAATCGGTCAATAGATTATTACACTTTTTTCTCTGTGCGCATTCATGATAAAAAGGACTGTTACCCTTTTTTGATCGGCCACTCTGGGCTCCATCCTAGCCATTGCAGCTGACCAAATAACTCATATTTCAAAAGAAGACATGTTTATAAATATGAGGGACAAGTTCTTATACAATGTACTGCGTCTGCTTAATTCATTCTAGTTAAAGATGCAAAATGTAACTTTTTGGGCGAAACATTCATATATTATATAAATGTGAGTTATACATCTGTCATTCTCATTGAAAGCAAGTCTAAGGAGCGGTAGATCTGTTCTATGTGCATTATTTGTATGCTTCCCATTCTTAAGTTTAGTTTTAGCATCTTTTACTTCAAACAGCTGCAAATATAATATTTTTGGTTATTGAAAATATATTTCACAGCGGTTTAATGGTGCAACGATTCTCTACTCTTTACATTGCTTGTTTTGTCTCACAAACTGAAATTAGGCAAACTTTTAGAATTTTTGCAACCAGGAAATGGCAGATCGAGTTCTGCATATTACACCTTTGATGAAGTCTTGTGTCTGTATGTCCACTGCACCATTTCAGAAGAAGTGCCCTGAAGTTCTTCCACTAGTGGCAACAGCTGTTGGTCAATGTTTTTTCTACTGAAAGAGATTCATAATGGAAATTTGGGATTTGTTTGAATTCATACACACTGCATGGTGAAAAGTATGAGGACACCCCCTCAAATTAGTGGGTTTGGCTACCCGTTGCTGACAGGTGTATAAAACCGAGCTCACAGCCATGCATTCTCCATATCACAAACATTGGCAGTAGAATCGCCCATACTGAAGAGCTCAGTGACTTTCAATGTGGCACCGTCATAGGATGCCACCTTTACAACAAGTCAGTTCGACAAATTTCTGCCCTCCTAGAGTTGCCCCGGTCAACTGTAAGTGCTGTTATTGTGAAGTGGAAACGTCTAGGAGCAACAACAGCTCAGCCGCGAAGTGGTAGGCCACACAAGCTCAGAAAACGCGACCGCTGAGTGCTGAAGCGAGTAAAAATGTCTGTCCTCAGTTGCAACACTCACTACCGAGTTCCAAACTGCATCTGGAAGCAACGTCCGCACAAGAACTGTTAGTCGGGAGTGACATTGAAATGGGTTTCCATGGCCGAGCAGCCGCACACAAGCCTAAGATCACCATGCGCAATGCCAAGCGTCGGCTGGAGTGGTGTAAAGCTCGCCGTCATTGGACTCTGGAGCCGTGGAAACGCGTTCTCTGGAGTGATGAATCATGTTTCACCATCTGGCAGTCCTATGGACAAATTTGGGTTTGGCGGTTGCCAGGGGAACGTTATCTGCCCGAAAGCATAGTGCCAACTGTAAAGTTTGGTGAAGGAGGAATAACGGTCTGGGGCTGTTTTCCATGGTTCGGGCTAGGCCCCTTAAATCCAGTGAATGGAAATATTAACGCTACAGTATACATTGACATTCTACACGATTCTGTGCTTCCAACTTTGTGGCAATGTTTTGGGGAAGGCCCTTTTGTGTTTGAGGTCCATACAGAAATGGTTTGTCGAGATCGGTGTGGAAGAACTTGACTGGCCTGCACAGAGCCCTGACCTCAACCGCATCAAACACCTTTGGGACGAATTGAAAGGCGAGCCTGGCCTAATCACTCAACATCAGTACCCGACCTCACCAATGCTCTTGTGGCTGAATGAAGCAGCCACAAGTCTCTGCAGCAATGTTCTAACGTCTAGTGGAAAGTCTTCCCAGAAGAGTGGAGGCTGTTATAGCAAAAAGGGGGTGGACCAACTCCATATTAATGCCCATGATTTTGGAATGAGATTTTTGACAAGCAGGTGTCTATATACCTTTGGCAATGTAGTATATTTGAGCACAATACAAACCTTTTATTTGTTTTTTTTTAGCAGAACATTTATTATTGCTTTTTGCTCTATAGTCGGAAATCGCTATGCAAATGTGGTTGAGAATATCAATGCAGGGAAGTTCATGTCTTCTTTATAAATATGATGTTACTTTGCATTGATTGACGCTGAGAAAGCCAGCTTTGGTGTGGGGCTAAAGAGGGTTAGCAGTCGCTTTCAATAAGTAAAATGAGAGATCTTCTCAAATCGGAATCCCTTTTTGGCAATCTCAAATTTTATGTTGTAAAATAGGAAATCACTTTTCTCTTATGCAATAGATTAGGCTGTTACTAGTTCGCCTAGTTCGCCTGTGGGTGATAACGCAGCTATGCTTGAGTAAAAGGAACCAGTAAACTGCTTTCAGTGGTTACCCATCCCTCCCTCCCCTTAGAGACGTAAGTGTGAAACGCTTTCCTCAGGCTTTTTATCTTTGTATGGATGCTTTTCAACTGATATACAGTGTTGTGAAAAAGTATTTGCCCCCTTTCTGATTTTCTTTCTTTTTGCATATTTTTGATACTGAACTGTTATCAGATCTTCAACCAAAACCTAATATCAGATAAAGGGATCCTGAGTGAACAAATAACACAACAATTACATATTTCATAAACAAATTTAAGTATTTGTAGACTCAGGTTCCCTTTATCTAATATTAGGTTTTGGTTGAACATCTGATAACAGTATCAAAAATATGCAAAAAGAAAGAAAATCAGAAAGGGGGAAAATACTTTTCCATGGCACTGTAGGTGTTGATTTAGTTTGTTGTCCATGTTGAAATGTCATCTCATATACACGACTGGACTACAGGTCAGTTTCAAGGGCTAAATATTAGCGAGGGGCATGCATGTCCATCACCTCTTGTGCTTTCACCCATATAAATACAGTAATGATTCAGATTTCTTAAAGTTATGTAGCTGTATAAGTGTCTGCATTTACAAAATGGCTGATATATTGTTATATACTGAACAAAAATATAAACGCAACATGTAAAGTGTTGGTTTCATGAGCTAAAATAAAAGATCCCAGAAATGTTCCATATGCACAAAAAGCTTATTTCTTTCAAATGTTGTTTATATCCATGTTAGTGAGCATTTCTTCTTTGCTAAAATAATCCATCCACCTGACAGGTGTGGCATATCAAGAAGCTTATTTAAAAAGCATGATCATTACACAGATGCACCTTGTGCTGGACACAATAAAATGTCACTCTAAAATGTGACGTTTTGTCACACAACACAATGCCACAGATGTCTCAAGTTTTGAGGGAGTGCGCAATTGGCATGCTTACTGCAGGAATGTCCACCAGAGCTGTTGCCAGACAATTGAATGTTAATTTCTCTACCAGAAGCTGCCTCAAACGTTGTTTTAGAGAATTTGGCAGTACGTCCAACCAGCCTCACAACCGCAGACCACGTGTATCCACGCCAGCCCAGGACCCCCACATCCGGCATTCTTCACCTTGTCTGAGACCAGCCACCTGGACAGCTGATGAAACAGGATTATTTCTGGAAAAACTAATTCTGATTGGTTGGGCCTGACTCCCTGGTGGTTGGGCCTATGCCATTCCAGGCCCACCCAAGGCTGTGCCCCTGCCCAGTCATGTGAAATCCCTAGATTAGGGCCTAATGAATTTATTAAAATTGACTGATATCCTTATATGAACTGTAACTCGGTAAAATCGTTGAAATTGTTGCATGTTGCGTTTTTATATTTTTGTTCAGTATAGATAGCAATAGTCACAAATCCATTTTTCAGGGCTCTTTATTTTGCATATGCCCAGATTGCATCCATCCCTGACATTGGCCTGTATGTCTTATTGTTGGGAAAAGCAAACACAATAGAGAATTTAAAATATTCCCAGTGATTTACATAATGAGACCTCATTAAAAAAAAACACAGTTTACCCATACACATCTAGATTTGATTTTGTGTGTTCTTTCTTTCTTTGGCCCCCTAAGCATCATGGTGTGTTTTTCTCCGTGGTTACCAGGTGGCGGCTCAGCGGCAGCGCGCTCTAGCCATCATGTGCCGGGTGTATGTGGGCTCCATATACTATGAGCTTGGGGAGGACACCATCAGACAGGCCTTTGCCCCCTTCGGCCCCATCAAGAGCATTGACATGTCATGGGACTCAGTTACAATGAAGCACAAGGTCAGTGTATAGAGCATGCTCTAACTACATTGCCACACATAATTGCAATAGGATTAGAATTAGATCTGCATTAATCATATGAATGAAACTTTTGATTCACAACTGGAGAATTTGACATGCTCGTGTTTGTAACTGTTGTCTCATGGGTCTATGTCTGTGCGTGCAGGGCTTTGCCTTTGTGGAGTATGAGATCCCGGAGGCTGCACAGCTGGCTCTGGAGCAGATGAACTCGGTCATGCTCGGGGGCAGGAACATCAAGGTGAGTGGCCTGGAGAGGCAGCCTGTCCTGCCCAGTGGAAGTGGACCTCTCAGAACCCCCCCTCTATACCCCTGGAAGGAGCGGTGCTCCTGCTATCATCTTTTTAACCTTTTTATCTTTTCTATCGAGGATGCATGGAGACAGTTCGGACATCCCCTTTTCTCATTTCGCTCCTTGTGTGTAACTGAACTATTTCTGGGTGAATCACTAATTGGTAGTATCTCTAATTCTGTGTATTTAAAGCCACTCATTTCTTTTTCTTTCTTTGCTTGTATGTATGTCCATTCATTTAAAGGTGTGTGTGGTTGCATGTGTGTGCGCACGTGTTTGTGTGTGCGCGGGTGTGTATTTTTGTGAATGTATGTGCGGTCTTCTGCTTCCATGATGTCATCACCACATTGTTTTAGTGACCAGTTCCTCTAGGATACCCGGGCAGCGTGTGATGATGCGTTGCTCTGTGTCCGAGATGTGCTGATGATGGGCTGCGCCTGGTTGGTGTTGCTTGGCCGCCCCACCTGGAGCACAGATCATATACTACATAGCCGCTCAAAGAGACGCTCCAGACACTAACCTATAGATGACAGTTGTTAGAGGAGATGCCTCTGAGACATGTCGGTTCTTGACAGTGTAGTGCCAGCCACGGGTTTTGTTAATTTATAGCTATTTCCACTAGTTGATCCTCAGCTGCAGCTCCGGCTTAAGGCAATCTGAACAGGCCTTTCTTTTAGTGTTGGTCAAACATGCCTGAGTGAGTGAGCAAGTCATAGTAGCAGCTTTTACAGTATAATTATCTTCATGAATTTCAGATAGGCTATACTTGTCTTTTAGTTTCATGATTTCTATTGTACTTTTCAGTTGTTGATTTTGAAGTGATTAAGTTGTTGGTATGTTATAGTCTAGAAAGAGTGAGAGCTAAAGAAAACAGTGTGTCGATAGAAGACATTGTTTCTAGACTATAGTGCAGGTTGTCACATTTCATATCACTCGTATTACCTTAGCCCTGGTGGACAGATGCAGTTTAGCAAGGCTAGTGTGAACTTGGCTAAGAATACATTAGGCGGCAATTACAAAGAGAAAGCGGCTCCTTCAGATCTCTAATAGAGCATTTCCATACAGGATTGACCCCAAAGGCCCAGACTTTTCTGTTTACGTCTACGTGGGCTGGCACCCATGTCTTACCGGGCCATGGCTCCGACGGGCCTGCGCTCACTTGAGCCCAAAACCAGGCCACTGGTACTTTTCAACTGGCATTTGCATAACAATGGCTAACTGTGAATTTTAGCAACTTCTCGATAAGCGACCGTTTTGATTATGCAGAGGTTGTTAATTCTGCTCTTCACATGCTTCACTGTCAGCCCTAGCTATGGAAACACAGATTCCCTAGTATAACATAAGTGAGTATACACTCGTGTAACACTGGTGTTACAGTTTGAAAAGCAGCGTAATTGCGTTGTCCTGAGTTGAAGGTGTTAAGTGGTTTTGGAGCTCGAGGTGTTGCGTTGCTTGGTCAGTGGCTGTGACACCCCACTCATTGGCCCTGTGCTGGTATCTGTGCTGTAGGTGGGGCGGCCAGGTAACATTGGTCAGGCGCAACCCATCATCGACCAGCTGGCAGAGGAGGCACGCGCCTACAACCGGATCTACGTTGCCTCCGTCCACCCCGACCTCTCAGACGAGGACATCAAGAGCGTCTTTGAGGCCTTCGGGAGGATCAAGTCCTGCACGTTAGCCAGGGACCCCACCACAGGAAGACACAAGAGCTTTGGCTTCGTCGGTGAGCAGAGAGGCCCCTGGCGGGTGGCGGCCCTCGGGATGTGCTGTTGCTGTGTGTTTGTCCTCCTCCTAACTCCCCCCCTCTCTCCCTGGCAGAGTATGACAAGCCCCAGTCGTCCCTGGACGCAGTGTCCTCCATGAACCTGTTTGACCTGGGGGGCCAGTACCTGCGGGTGGGCAAGGCTGTGACCCCTCCCATGCCCATGTTGACCCCCACCCAGCCTGGTGGCCTGCCCCCCGCTGCAGCCGTGGCTGCTGCAGCAGCCACCGCTAAGATAACGGCCCAGGCAAGTATGATTCCCTTCCAAAGGGATCTATTGGCCTTCCAGGTAAATATACTTCTGATGTACAGTACCAGTCAAAAGTTTGGACAAACATACTCATTCAAGGGTTTTTCTTTATTTTTACTATGTTCTACACTGTATAATAATAGTGAAGACATCAAGACTATGACATAACACATATGGAATCATGTAGGAACCAAAAAATATTTGGTATTCTTCAAAGTAGCCACCCTTTGCCTTGATGACAGCTTTGCACACTTTTGGCATGCTCTCAACCAGCTTCACTTGAAATGCTTTTCCAACCGTCTTGAAGGAGTTCCCACATATGCTGAACACTTGTTGGTGTGTTTGGTCATTTTCCTGTTGAAAACAAATGATAGTCCCACTAAGCGCAAACCAGATGGGATGGCGTATCGCTGCAGAACGCTGTGGTGGCCATGCTGGTTAAGTGTGCCTTGAATTCTAAATAAATCATCTTCACTGTCAGCAAAGCACCCCCACACCATCTCACCACCTCCTCCATGCTTCACGGTGGAAACCACACATGTGGAGATCATCCGTTCACCTACTCTGCGTCTCACAGACATGGCGTTCTCAAATCTCGACTCACAGATTTCCACCAGTCTAATGTCATTGCTCGTGTTTCTTGGCCAGTTTCATCATAGCGCTTGATGTTTTTTGCGACTGCACTTGAAGAAACATTCAAAGTTTTTGAGGTTTTCCGGATTGACTGACCTTCATGTCTTAAAGTAATGATGGACTGTCATTTCTCTTTGCTTATTTGAGCTGTTCTTGCCATAATATGGACTTGGTTTTTTACCAAATAGGGATATATTCTGTATACCACCCCAACCTTGTCACAACCCAACTGATTGGCTCAAGCGCATTAATAAGGAAAGAAATTGCACCAATTAACTTTTAACAAGGCACACCTGTTAATTGAAATGCATTCCAGGTGACTACCTCATGAAGCTGATTGAGAGAATGCCAAGTGTGTGCAAAGCTGTCATCAAGGCAAAGGATGACTACTTTGAAGAATCTCAAATATAAAATATATTTTGATTTGTTTAACACTCTTTTTTAGTTACTACATGATTCCATGTGTGTTATTTTATAGTTTTGATGTCTTCACTAGTATTCTACAATGTAGAAAATAGTAAAAATAAAGAAAAACCCTTGAATGAGTAGGTGTGTCCAAACTTTTGACTGGTACTGTAGGTAGCTAGGTGTAACCATAATTCAAAATGTACTCAGTAAAGTTTTAATATAGTAAAGATACATGTAATTTGTATATAAAGCTTACTTTTCTGATTTTCTGTGTGCTTTAAGTAACATACTCAGAGTGTACAAAATATTAAGAATGCTCTTTCCATGACATGGACTGACCAGGTGAAAGCTATGATCTCTTATTGCTGATGAGACAGGTTAAAGAAGGCTTTTTAAGCCTTGAGACAATTGAGACATGGATTGTGTATGTGCCATTCAGTGGGTGAATGGACAAAATATTTAAGTGCCTTTGAACGGGGCATGATAGTTTTATTTGTTTATTTTATTTCATCAAAATATAGTAGGTTCCAAGCGCACCGGTTTGCGTTAATTTTCTGAGGGCAAAATGGGGTGGTGCAACTCAATGTAGGAAGGTGTTCTTAATGTTTTGTACACAGTGTTTATTTTGATGTACCCTGCAGTTCTAGAATTTGATATAATATTTGATGAATTGATAATGCATAACGATTGCAGGGCAATATAAAGTATTCTACTGCTGTGTGTTTGCTAACAAAATGTGCTGTGCCATATCTGCTAGTGTTGTGATGTGAGCTCAACCTACAGTTGCAAAAGTATTAGGGATGTAACAATTCACCAATTTGCATCGGTCCCCGATTCTGATGTTTAATTAAGATACAAGTGCATCGGTCCGCAGACCCCAAACGATCCAAACATAGCATGCATCAGTTAAAATCTATTCAAACACTACGAATCGCTGGTTTGCGGTGACATTTTTTTTCTAACCAAAATCCAAATAAGACAAAATGTTCAGCTGCCCCTTTAAGGGCGGGCGGTTACCATGGTAACATGCCACTCGAGTTTTGTCAGATGTGTCTGAGATTTGGGATCTGACTAGGTGGTCTCTTTGCTATTAGTTGAAGCAACAAACTCAAACTAATGTTGACAACAACCAAGCTTGTGAACAAAATGTAAATAGCCAAGAAACACGCGGACAAAGTCTCACTTTGTAGACTTTGGAGTAAATTCGATCAACTTTTATGCCTGTGCGCAGCACCTCCAAAAACAATTCTATCAGCACTTAACTCAGTGCGCACAGCTCCCCTGCCAGGCAGAGGATTTAGCAGCTATGAAACAAAACAACATAAATACTTTGAAAACAACTACTGCAGCATTTTTCTGTAATAAATCGCAACTCACACATGTGCTCATACAGACTTTTGACAAAGCCCTGCAAATTGACATTCTTACCCGCCAATACCTAAAGCTACCCGCAGATGGCGGGTGTTCATTTTATGCCCTAGTGCCAGGTCTAAATCGGTCACTGATTTAGAGGGAAACAATGAAAGAAAGCAGTGGAACTGGCTTCGTGGTCCAGAGTTGAGTTTGATCTATAGACATACATCATTTACACACACACACACCAGGGTTTCTGTTAGGAAAATTTTGCGCTGGACATTTGACGGGAAGCATTTTAATTTACCGGACATTTGAGAAATTGACAAGACCCATATGCATTGAGTGCGTAACCTGATTAGGGCGTCCACCCACGGAGCTCAGAATAATATAAATCACATTTAGATTAAGGTAATTCATATTAACAGAACATGCAATTCGAGGATGCAACGATATGCGGGGATTCTTACCGAATTCTGATGTCCACTTTGAAGATGTTAGAATAACTGTCCACATTTATTTCTTGAAATTTAGAAAGAGAGGAAATCTAATATGCAACAACTAATTTTGGTTTCTTATATGACCTAAGGTTGTGCCTTTGGCTACTGGACAATTAAAGAAAGTTGATATAAAATAAATGGTCTGAATTTGGCTAGGCTACTTTGAAGCAAGGTAAGACATGCCTCATAATATGTAGTAAAAAGCTCAGGTTTCAAAATAATGAACTAGTATGTTTTCAAAATGCATAATGCCTCCAGCTCATTGCAAAGTGGTGTGACGAGCTGATGAAGCCTGCCTTCCGCCAACTATGAATTTGCTGTTTGAGATGCTGTAGCAGCCACGCTCACGCTGATTGACAGATTTTCCTCTCAAAGGCTCTGTATGCTGTACACTTGATAAATAAGATACATAACGAATATACTGTACACACGCTAATTATGCAAATTAACCTATACACTGATAAGCATGACCAGTCAAATGTTTTTCCATCAATTAATAGGCTAAAAAGCATTACTTTGCAATTAGATTTTTTTCTTCTCCCAGTGCCAATTAGATTTTTTGACTTTTCACTATCGGCCAAAAGCTGGCTATTACCGCCTAACGGAAATACCGACACAGACACAAGTCAGCAATTAAAAATAATATATAAATGTTTTTAACCTTTATTTAACTAGGCAAGCCAATTGAGAACAAATTATTATCTCCAATGACGGCCTAACCCGGCCAACCCTAACCCAGACGATGCGGGGCCAATTGTGCGCTGCCCTATGGGACTCCCAATCACGTCCGGTTGTGATACAGCGTGGATTCGAACCAGGGTCTTTAACGACGTCTCTAGCACTGAGATGAAGTGCCTTAAACCGCTGCGCCACTCGGGAGCCCTCATGAGTTCCATCAGCAGCAGATTTTAATTTAGAATGGAAAATGAATGTGTCTATTAGAGCTGGGCGATACCAGTATCGCAGTATTTTTTTCCCATGGCAAAAATGTAAACACGAAACAGACCAAATTCTTTGGTCCTTTAAAAACCTGCTGTATGTAAAATGTTGTTTGCTTTTGCTCAACAACATAATGATCTTTGTTTCTAACACTAGGGTTTTCCTAAAGAAGTTAAATCCACTTTGTGTTTTGTTTCCTTGCCCGGATACTAACGTGTATAGCGATACTGGTATCGTCCCGGCCCTAGTGTTTATGCAACGAACCAAATCGCATCGATTCGTTCTCTAAACAAACCGAATTGTACTGAATAATTTCAAACTAAAACGTAGCCCATGTATCTAGATAAGTATCGTATTGAAACGTAAAGATCTCTAAAAGTATATCCTGTGACTGGCCCTTGCTTTTGTCATTTAAAGTACTAGGATAATACTGAGATGCTAAAGCTCCTCCTGTAAACTAATTGGGCGTGTAAGCTAATTACACCCTGGAGTCTCACTGCTCAAGCATGCACTCCCACTGTTATATTTGGCAGTGGCACTGACATTAGTCATAGTTCTGTTTAGTAATAAATAGTAGTCTTGGGAGTTTAGTGGTTGTTTATATTATAACATATAACAACTTTTACTAGTAGAATATTGTATATTGACCTGCCACTTAAAAAAAGTTTAATCGGTGCCGAGCTTTGAGGACAGGTGAGATGCAGAGTAGAACACTATACATGCTGTATGAAGTCTGACTGAGCCACCTCACTGTGTTTTCCTGCTAATGCGTCCCGCCCCTCTCTCAAGGAGGCTGTGACCGGGGCGTCCATCTTGGGGGCGATGGCCGGGGCAAACCAGATGGGACAAATGGGACAAATGGGTTCGATGGGACAAATGGGCATCCCTCAGGCAGTCATGGCTGCCCAGGCCCCCGGAATGATCACAGGTGTGTATTGAGATGTGTGAGTACAAAGGGTGTTGTCCACTGACTTACACACTCACTTAGGTCTGTTTGAATGTTTTAGAGCAGTGGTTCCCAAACTTTTTATATCTCTTTTATTTAGCCATCTTAGATATAAAACTTTATTTCTTCATCGAAAATTGTGAATAACTCACCACAGGTTAACGAGAAGGGTGTGCTTGAAAGGATGCACATAACTCTGCAATGTTGGGTTGTATTGGAGAGAGTTTCAATCTTAAATCATTTTCCACACGCAGTCTGTGCCTGTATTTCGTTTTCATGCTAGTGAGGGCCGAGAATCCACTCGCATAGGTACGTGGTTGCAAAGGGCATCAGTGTCTAAACAGCGCGAATTGCCAAGGCAGGATACTCTGAGCGCAGCCCAATCCAGAAATCTGGCAGTGGCTTCTGATTTAAATTCAATTTTCACAGAACCGCTTATTGCAATTTCGATGAGGCTCTCTTGTTCAGATATCGGTAAGTGGACTGGAGGCAGGGCATGAAAGGGATAACGAATCCAGTTGTTTGTGTCGTCCGTTTCGGGAAAGTACCAGCGTAATTGCTCACCCAATTCACTCAGGTACTTCGCTATATCACATTTGACATTGTCCGTAAGCTTGATTTCATTTGCACACAAAAAATCACACAATGATGGAAAGACCTGTGTGTTGTCCTTGATAATGCAGACAGAGAAGAGCTCCAACTTCTTAATCATAGCCTCAATTTTGTCCCGCACATTGAATATAGTTTTGGAGAGTCCCTGTAATCCTAGATTCAGATCATTCAGGCGAGAAAAAACATCACCCAGATAGGGCAGTTGTGTGAGAAACTCGTCATCATACAAGCGGTCAGACAAGTGAAAATGATGATCAGTAAGAAAACTTTAAGCTTGGAACTCAATTCAAAAAAACTTGTCAATACTTTGCCCCTTGACAACCTTTCTAGGCAGGCGTTCCGCTAGCGGAACCCCTTGACAACATTCCGCTGAAAAGGCAGCGTGGGAAATTCAAAAATATTTTTTTCGAAATATGTAACTTTCACACATTAACAAGTCCAATACAGCAAATGAAAGATAGACATCTTTTTAACTTAGGTTAGGTGGGACGGTAGCGTCCCACCTAACCAACAGCCAGTGAAATTGCAGGGTGCCAAATTCAAAACAACAGAAAGCTCATAATTAGAATTCCTCAAACATACAAGTATTTTACACCATTTTAAAGATACACTTCTCGTTAATCCAGCCAAAGTGTCTGATTTCAAAAAGGATTTTACGGCGAAAGCACACCTTGCGATTATGTTAGCTCAGTACATAGCCACAGAAAAACACAGCCATTTTTCCAGCCAAAGAGAGGAGTAACAAAAAGCAGAAATAGAGTTAAAATTAATCACTAACCTTTGATGGTCTTCATCAGATGACACTCATAGGACTTCATGTTACACAATACATGTATGTTTTGTTCGGTAAAGTTCATATTTATATCCAAAAATCTGAGTTTAGGCGGGACGCTACTGTCTCACTTGGCCAAAAGCCAAAGAAAATGCAGCGCGCCAAATTCTAATAAAATACTATAAAAATCAAACTTTCATTAAATCACACATGAAAGATACCAAATTCAAGCTACACTGGTTGTGAATCCAGCCAACATGTCAGAATTCAAATAGGCTTTTCGGCGAAAGCAAACAATGCTATTATCTGAGGATAGCACCATTGTAAACAAAGAGAGAGAAGCATATTTCAACCCTGCAGGCGCGACACAAAACGCAGAAATAAAAATATAATTCATGCCTTACCTTTGACGAGCTTCTGTTGTTGGCACTCCAATATGTCCCATAAACATCACAAATGGTCCTTTTGTTCGATTAATTCCGTCGTTATATATCCAAAATGTCCATTTATTTGGCGCGTTTGATCCAGAAAAACACCGGTTCCAAATTGTGAAACGTGACTACAAAATATCTCAAAGGTTACCTGTAAACTTTGTCAAAAAATGTAAAACTGCTTTTGTAATACAACTTTAGGTATTTTTTTACGTAAATAATCGATCAAATTGAAAACGGGATGATCTGTGTTCAATACAGGATTAAAACCAACTGTAGCTAGCGCGCTTCTAACAGACAGGACACTTCGAGTGACCCTCCTTCAAGATGGCCGTACTTCTTCATTACACAAAGGAATAACCTCAACCAATTTCTCAAGACTGTTGACATCCAGTGGAAACGGTAGGAACTGCAAGCAGGTCCCTTAGAAATCTGGTTTCCCAATGAAAACTCATTGAAAAGAGAGTGACCTAAAAAAAAAAAAATCTGAATGGCTTGTCCTTGGGGTTTTGCCTGCTAAATAAGTTCTGTTATACTCACAGACATGATTCAAACAGTTTTAGAAACTTCAGAGTGTTTTCTATCCAAATCTACTAATAATATGCATATCTTATCTTCTGGGGATGAGTAGCTGGCAGTTTAATTTGGGCATGCTTTTCTTCCAAAATTCAGAATGCTGCCCCCTACCCAAGAGAAGTTAATCTACCCATCTTGTCCGATTTCAAAAATGCTTTACAGCGAAAGCACAACATATGATTGTTAGATCACCGCCAAGTCAAAAAAACGCACTGCCATTTTTCCAGCCAAAGAGAGGAGTCACAAAAAGCAGAAATAGAGAAAATGAATCACTAACCTTTGATGATCTTCATCAGATGACACTCATAGGACTTCATGTTACACAATAAATATATGTTTTGTTCTATAAAGTTAATATTTATATCCAAAAACCTCAGTTTACATTGGCGCCATGTTCAGAAATGCCTCCAAAATATCTGGAGAAATTGCAGAGAGCCACGTCAAATAACATAAATACTCATCATAAACTTTGATGAAAGATACATGTTTTACATAGAATTAAAGATACACTTGTTCTTAATGCAACCGCTGTGTCAGATTTCAAAAAAACTTTACGGAAAAAGCAAACCATGCAATAATCTGAGACGGCGCTCAGAAAGAAAAGAAAAATTCTCCGCCATGTTGGAGTCAACAGAAATCAGAAATTACATTATAAATATTCCCTTACCTTTGATGATCTTCATCAGAATGCACTCCCAGGAATCCTAGTTCCACAATAAATTGTTGTTTTGTTTGATAATGTCCATTCCTTATGTCCAAGTACCTACTTTTGTTAGCACGTTTAGTACACATATCCAAACGCTCGTGCAGGTCCAGCCGAACGTCGGACGAAAACTTCAAAAAGTTTTTCCGAAGAAACTTGTCAAACTTAGTATAGAATCAATCTTTAGGATGTTGTTATCATAAATATTCAATAACGTTCCAACTGGAGAATTCCTTTGTCTGTAGAGAAGCAATGGAACGCAGGTCGCTATCATGTGAAATGCGCGTGACCAGGACCTGGCTCTCTGCCAGACCACTGACTCAAACAGCTACCATCCGGCTCCACATCACAGTAGAAGCCTCATTCAAGGTTCTACAGACTGTTGACATCTAGTGGAAGCCGTAGGAATTGCAAACAGATCCATATCCTACTGTGCATTCAATAGGGGCTGAATTGAAAATCGACCAACCTCAGATATCCCACTTCCTGGTTGGATTTTTCTCAGGTTTTCGCCTGCCATATAAGTTCTGTTATACTCACAGACATCATTCAAACAGTTTTAGAAACTTCAGTGTTTTCTATCCAATAGTAATAATAATATGCATATATTAGCATCTGGGACAGAGTAGGAGGCAGTTCACTCTGGGCACGCTAATCATCCAAAAGTGAAAATGCTGCCCCCTATCCCAAAAAAGATAAACAGCACAGTATGTTGTAAAAGCGTTACATGGTCGCTGCACATATCATTGCATAGTACAGAAAATACACAAGAGTTCAGGGGCCTTGCTTTAACAAAGTTAACCATTTTCGCTGTAGTGTCCAAAACGTCTTTTAAGCTATCAGGCATTCTCTTGGCAGCAAGAGCCTCTCGGTGGGTGCTGCAGTGTACCCAAGTGACGTGAGGAGCAACTGCTTGCATGCGCGTTACCACTTCACAATGTCTCCCTATCATGGCTTTTGCGACATCAGTACAGATACCAACACATCTTGACCACCAAAGTCCATTTAATGTCACAAAGCTTTCCCGTACTTTAAAAATATCCTCTCCTGTTGTCCTGGTTTGCAGAAGAGGATGTCTTCCTTAATTTACCCCCATAAACGTAACGGACATATACCAGGAGCTGTGCCAGGCCCGCTACGTCTGTTGACTCATCCAGCTGTAACACATAGAATTCACTGGCTTGTATTTCGAGGCAGTAATTGTTTCAAAACATCTCCTGCCAGCAGCATACCACCCTGCATACCACTGCTGGCTTGCTTCTGAAGCTAAGCAGGGTTGGTCCTGGTCAGTCCCTGGATGGGAGACCAGATGCTGCTGGAAGTGGTGTTGGAGGTCCAGTAGGAGGCACTCTTTCCTCTGGTCTAAAAAATATCCCAATGCCCCAGGGCAGTGATTGGGGACACTGCCCTGTGTAGGGTGCCGTCTTTCGGATGGGACGTTAAACGGGTGTCCTGACTCTCTGAGGTCATTAAAGACCCCATGGCACTTATCGTAAGAGTAGGGGTGTTAACCCCGGTGTCCTGGCTAAATTCCCAATCTGGCCCTCAAACCATCATGGTCACCTAATAATCCCCAGTTTACAATTGGCTCATTCATCCCCCTCCTCTCCCCTGTAACTATTCCCCAGGTCGTTGCTGCAAATGAGAACGTGTTCTCAGTCAACTTACCTGGTAAAATAACGGTAAAAAAATAAATAAATAAAAAAATGTCACTGGTGTGTCGTGAAACAGTGTTGTTTGATGAAGGCATTGTCTGTATAGTTTTCTTTGGCCTTTTCCCCCAGCATTGTCCCAGCCATATCCGCGGTAGCAGGAAGAATGAAGTCCTCCACAATAGTATGGGGCTTGCCTGTCCTAGCCACACGGTAGCTCACCATATAAAACGCTTCTAGCCCTTTCTTATTAATGGTATGTCTTACTACTCAAAAGTCGTCTTAATTCTTGCTCAAAATAATCCTATGGCATATTTTTCGAATTGGCATGTTTTGTTTCTGAATGTCTACGCAAGAGTGAAGGTTTCATGGAGTTTAGATTAGTACTTTTGCACATATAACACACTGTGGCTGAGGAAAGGCACTACTCCCAATATAAGTGAACCCCAAATCAATGTAGTTCTCATCATATTTGCGCCTCTTCTATGGTCCAACGTCCCTGTCTGTTCGGTGCTTTCCCGGGTAAGGGGGCAGTAGCTCTTTGGCTGCATCAGATTCACAACTGTCAGTGTCCATGCTAGCTGGGCTAACAACAAATGTAGAATTACTGATGCTAACATTGGATGTGCTCGTGGAAGCAGAACAACTTATGTCATCGACAGGTGCAGGTGTAGTACTGTTGGTAGTAGCAGTACTACCAGTAGAGCTGGTATGTGTCTCTAATGACGCGGGCCTTAGTTTAAAAAAGTATTTATACATTTTCGAGCAAACAGAATGAGCAGCAGCTACGTTTGGCAACATACGGACCATTAGTGGAATTCCCGCGAGATGGGGTAACAGTTAATGTGATTGGATGTTAATTATTTGACTAGGCTACCTGTATTTGACATTGTGTTGTTATTTCGCTGAACACTAGATGGTTTAATTTTATTTTTGGCAGTGAAACGAGGCTACTCGGGCACGAAAAATACCTCACCCAAATGTATAGCCCCTGTTGGAAAATATAAATGGACTGTTTGAAAATGTGAAGGGAAAAAAAGTGAATCGCAGTTTTATTTGGAGTACCCCTGACGGCAGGGGTACCCCAGTTTGGGAATACCTGTTTTAGAGAATAAGAGGATCGTTTGAGTGATTTCAAAATGTGTCCTTTATCTACTCAGTGCAACAGTGTTGAGGGATTATCTGGTTAATCAGGTTGGTGTTTTTTTCCATCTGAACCTGGTCATTAAATTGTGTTATAAAATCTTGACTACAAATAGGTTGACATGAGACCGATAAGAGAAACAAGGGAATTACAACAGAGGATTTGACTCTTATGAAGGGAAATTCATGCATATCATGTCTCATAGAAGCTATATCAATGAAGATGTACACTGAGTAGAGCTGTCCCCGACCCCAAAAAATATTGGTCGATCATGAGTCGTTTTTTTTCGACCAATTGACTCAACAAAATTTTCAAACACGTGTTTTCCCATATATAGACACACACGCGTTTTAATAAAATCAACTATATGTAGGCTACTGAGCTTGTCTGATGTTTTAAGCACACGTTGATTAAATAATTAAGACACACAAATGACTCGAGGGAGCCAGATATCAAGCTAGCCTAACCAGAAGGAAAAAACCTGTTCCCAAAGCATCACCTGCTGCTGCTGGCCTTCGCAGATTCTGCTATTACGATCCCAAAGTTGCCAGTAACCAGGGGGTTGGTAACCTTTTCCATTTGGAGTGCCAATTTATCTTACCATTTCTACCGATCTGTGTGCCAGTTATGATTTTCATATGCACATTTTCATGCAACAGTTTCATTAATTTTATAATTAAGTCGGATCTCAGATTCACTTGTGTGATTAATAAAAATTCTATCTAAATGAAAACTATTCAAATCTAAAAGTAACTTTTATTGCCATTGGCAACTATGTAAAAACAGTCTACATAAAGCTAACAAATAAAACATTGCAGCCTGCAGGTAGAAAATATGATAAAAAATAGATCACATTGGCTACACATGGCCTGTCTGCAATGAACTTGAAACATTGTGTTAACTATCGTCTTGGTCCATCCTGAAACTTGCCCTAACAAACTTGCAACATTATATAAAATATTTTGGACCCTCAGTTTCCAGTGAGCTCCAGACAGACAAAGCTGTAGGATATTTGCGCAAGGGATAAGAAGTAATCAGGTAGACCTATTTTATGATGTTTCCACCGGATCAGAGAATTACGTTTTTTTCCCCCTTTCAAACTGAGTCGTTATCAAAAGGGGGAGAGCTAGAAAGATTTTTCAAATGGGCTACATTGAGGAACTATTGTCATTCTCAATGGATGTAAAAACAGACTTAGTTTACTTTCTGTTTTAGGTGATGAAAATATCACTTTGAGAAG
This sequence comes from Salvelinus fontinalis, assembly GCF_029448725.1. Taxonomy (NCBI): domain Eukaryota; kingdom Metazoa; phylum Chordata; class Actinopteri; order Salmoniformes; family Salmonidae; genus Salvelinus; species Salvelinus fontinalis. Next base: position 1,477,456 of record NC_074689.1, on the reverse strand, counting down.
CTCCACAGCTCACTAGTGGTGGTAAGTTAAGACAATCAGAAAAACTATCAGATCCCCAAATGGGCCCATTTATAAGCCTACATTTGCAAGCAGGCCAGGTAGGCTAGGCCAACTTCTATTCCATAATCAGGTGCGTGTCCTTAATCAACATTGACAGTAGTGCTCAAAACAAAAGACAATGACTAAATTGACAGAACTCGTAAATGGAATGAAATAAACCAAAACTTGTTTCTCACAAGTGTAGCATAGGTTGTGCACTATGCAAACAACGTGTCCACTCCGACAATGACAACTATAAAAGACTAATATTAATATATTGAATGCATTAACAGAAATTACGTTGGTCTAACAAACATTGTAGATTACAAATGATGGGAATTAACAGTAAATATACTACTAGTGATACTGGTGTGCCGTCCCAACGGCCTCCGTAATGGATTAGTCCACTGAGACGGGCCATAATTATTAAATTTTTCATTTTAACTGCTGGGCAAACAATTATCGGCCGACCAACAGCTTATCGACAAAACAATCGACCAGTCAACCAAAACGGGTCAGCCCTAACAGAGTATACAAAATATTAAGGACACCTGCTGTTTCCTTGACATAGACTGACAAAGGTCAATCTAGGTGAAAGCTATGATCCCTTATTGATGTCACTTGTTAAATCCACTTCAAATCAGTGTAGCTGAAGGGGAGGAGACAGGTTAAAGAATGAATTTTAAGCCTTTAGACAATTGAGCCATCGATTGTGTATGTATGGCTTTGGTAGTAGGTGCAAGACGCACCAGTTTGTGTCAAGAACTGCATTGCTGCTGGGCTTTTCACGCTCAACAGTTTCTTGTGTGTATCAAGAATGGTCCACCACCCAAAGAACATCCAGCCAACTTGACACAACTGTGGGAAGCATTGGAGTCAACATGGGCCAGCATCCCTGTCGAATGCTTTCGACCCATTGTAAAGTCCATGCCCCAACGAATTGAGGCTGTTCTGAGGGTAAATGGGGGGAGTGGGGTGCAACTCCAATATTAGGAATGTGTTCCTAATATTTGATGTACTCTGTGCATATTTGTATGGCTGACGCATGTAATTGTCCCTCTCATGTCCCTGAAGGTGTGACACCAGTGCGTCAAAACCTGCCAGTGCTGCCCCAGGTGGGCCTGGTCAACCCTGTGCTGGCCTCGCCGCCTGTGATCACCAACCCAGCCCAGCCCAACCCCTCTCTGCAAGAACTGCAGAAGAAGAAGCAGGAGGAGAAGGAGATGCTGCAGGACGGGACAGGCCAGGAGATGTTGAGCGACCAAGAACACATGAGTATCTCAGGCAGCAGCGCCAGACACATGGTCATGCAGAAACTGCTGAGGAAATCAGAAGTAAGACCAGACATGAAGATATTTCAGGGATGCAAACTTGTCGCTTTTCATTTAATTTATTTTTATTTAACTAGGCAAGTCAGTTAAGAACAAATTCTTATTTACAGTGACGACCTACCTGGCTTATAGGCCATCCACGTGAATTGTGTAGATCCAAGGAATATGCTTCTCATATCGAAATAATTGACTGAGGACAGAATGCATCCCTACCCGTTCTACAAAGTGAATATCAGTCATCAGAATGAGCGCTTCATCCAATATCCATCTGTCTCCGTCCACTCTTTCTGCACATCTCCATCAGTTTTAAAATGTAATTTAGCCGTGATGACAAGCTGGGGTGTGCAGACTGATAAGTTTTCTGTTTGTTTAATTGTTGGAGTGGGTCGCAGTGCAAGTGAGTGGACAAATTGTGTCTATTTATTTTGCCTGTTACAACCAAGAGCACAGACCAGCCTCACTAAACTTTGCTGTCCTGCAGCCATAGAGAAATTCCATAAAGGAAAAACAGTGCACAGTGACAGCCATGCTTGCGCCTTTATATCTTTGAAAACCGTGTTTCTAGCCCAAACCATTCAAAAGTTATTATCGGGGCTACCTTTCCCCTTTCTACTGTGAATTTGCATGCATTTGATAGAATTTCATAAACCTAGTCGCGGGCCGTTTTATGTTAATCGCAGGCCGCTTATTGTTGATTTGATAACAAACAACCTTGCTTATTCATGTTAGCTAGCTAACAGCCTGGTAACTTGACCAATATGATATGCACAAATTTGGATGGCACAGGAAGAATGGAAAAGGGATAGAGAGCCTCCTCAAAGATGTGCTTCAAAGGTAGGATGCATATGCCTACTCAATGTAATTTTAAGCTATATCTTAATCAGAAATATTTTTTGTTCTTAAGTTTGGAGCAGTGTGTGTGGGAGGGAGAGCGTAATATACAGTCTAAGGCAGGGGCGCAAATTTCACTGGGTACGGGGAGTTCATGTCCCCCCCACATTCTAAAATTGCGTATTACCCCCCCGCCCCAGTTTTATCATTGGAATGTGATACTAAACGAGGCAGCGGTGTGCTTTAGGACCATGCGGACGCCTCCGAGCAATCGGGTAGGCTGTTTGGAGTGTTTATCCAAACAGCCTAAGTTATGCCCCCCCGACTTCTAAAGCCAAAGTTGCGCCCTTTGTCTTAAGGTGTAAAGTAGGCTAAATATGGTTTCATATAGTTTTTTCCACTTACTGCCACAATGACATGCAGATCAGTATGCATTTATATTTCTTACTACATTCCGCCTGCCCAATCACATGTAGGCTTTTGGATATGAGCAAATCAGCCATTTTCTGCAGTAGCCTATTCTATTATACAGTGAACACTGAAGGTAAATTCAATGTGGTTGTATTGAGTAGAGGTGTAAATATCAGGGACAGGTTTTTGTGTAGCACATGTGCAGAACGTATAGAAAGCGGGAACAGGATGCAAATAAATGTTTTCTTGTACTTCTCATGGATTTTAAATGTGTTTCTGTGCTAAAAAAGGTTACCTTTTTGGACCCTTACCAGTTTGCTTCTGTGATATTTGCCTTGTTTCGTGGCATAAATTTCACAAAAGGTGCAGTACTTTCACTGAAAAGTAGTTTTTTTTTAATGTAATGCGATTTGGATTGGTATACATATTGACATGTTGTCGTGCTCGTCCCCAGTCTACGGTGATGGTGTTACGGAACATGGTGGGGCCAGAGGACATCGATGACGACCTGGAGGGTGAGGTAACTGAGGAGTGTGGCAAGTTTGGCGCCGTCAACCGAGTCATCATCTACCAGGAGAAGCAGGGCGAGGAGGAAGATGCCGAGATCATCGTCAAGATCTTTGTGGAGTTCTCCATGGCCTCGGAGATGAACAAGGCCATCCAGGCACTCAACGACCGCTGGTTCGGGGGTCGCAAGGTCATCGCGGAGGTCTATGACCAAGAGCGCTTCAACAGCAGCGACCTCTCCGCATAAACTGTCTGAAATGGTCGCCCAACACCCTTTCCATACCCGTTGCTCAAATTCACTTCAGCCACTCTCACTGCTGCTAGAGATTTGAGCCTCTTTTTAACTTGTATTTTTTTAAATTGATGTTAATATTATTAATGGTCTCTTTTGAGGGATTGGTTAAGAAAGGAATATTTGCACCTCATGGATTTTGTCTTTTAACCTACTGTGAAGACTTGATTCCTTTTTGTATTATTTGCAGCTTTTTTGTAATCAAAGTGAGAAGTTATGTTTAGGTTTTACCCTCTTTTTAAGTTTGCCAATGTTTGCTCTTCTAACATTGTCAGGACTCTTTAAACATTGTTTTAGAGCCATTGGTTCCAGTTTCCTCACAAATAAATCCTTCAACTATGCAAATGTCTGTTGTGAATTTCTTATGGGTTTGGAATGGAAAAATCCTTTCAAACACGAATATTCCACATTTGACATTACAATAGAACATTAAATCATATCAGTTGAAACTTCAATTAACAAACAAACTGTAAATGCAACATGCAGCAAGTTCATATCAGTCAATTGAAATGCATCAAATCAAAGTTTATTTGTCACGTGCGCCGAATACAACAGGTCATCTTCACCTTACAGTGAAATACTTACTTACAGGCTCTAACCAATATTGTGGAAAAAAGGTGTGTGTGTGTGTAGGTAAGTAAAGAAATAAAACAGTAAAAATACACTTGAAAATAAGAGTAGCAAGGCTATATACAGACACCGTTTAGTCAGGCTTATTGAGGTAATATGTACCTGTGTATGGTTAAAGTGACTATGCATATATGATGAACATAGAGTAGCAGTAGTGTAAAAAGGGGTTGGCGGGTGGTGGGACACAATGCCGATAGCACGGTTATCCAATGTGCGGGAGCACTGGTTGGTCGGGCCAATTGAGGTAGAATGTACATGAACGTATAGTTGAAGTGACTATGCATGTAAGATAAACAGAGTAGCAGCAGTGTAAAAGAGGGGTTGGGGGGCGGGGTCAATGTAATAGTCCGGTGGCCATTTGATTAATTGTTCAGCAGTCTTATGGCTTGGGGGTAGAAGCTGTTAAGGAGCCTTTTGGTCCTAGACTTGGCGGTCCGGTACCGGTTGCCGTGCGTACAATTTTATGTGCTTTCCTCTGACACCGCCTATTATATATATGTACTGGATTGCAGGAAGTTTGGACCCAGTGATGTACTGGGCCGTACGCACTACCCTCTGTAGCACCTTACGGTCAGAGGCCGAGCAGTTGCCATACCAGGCGGTGATGCAACCGGTCAGGATGCTCTCGATGGTGCAGCTGTAGAACCTTTTGAGAATCTGGGGACCCATGCCAAATCTTTTCAGTCTCCTGATGGGGAAAAGGTTTTGTCGTGACCTTTTCACGACTGTCTTGGTGTGTTTGGACCATGATAGATCATTGGTGATGTGGACCAAGGAACTTGAAACTCTCGACCTGCTCCACTACAGCTCCATTGATGTTAATGGGGGCCTGTTCGGCTCGTATTTTCCTGTAGTCTACGATCAGCTCCTTAGTCTTGCTCACATTAAGGGAGAGGTTGTTGTATTGGGACCACACTGCCAGCGCATGCTTTGAGTACATGTCCTGGCAATCCATCTGGCCTCGCAGCTTTGTGAATGTTGACCTGTTTAAAGGTCTTGTTCACATCAGCTACCGAGAGCGTTATCACGCACAGCAGGCGGAGAGCAGGAGATTCCAGCTCAATGCACTATACTTGTACAACTCCGGTTAACTTGAATACAAGAAGATACAACAGGATGTTGCTAGGCAGATTAGCTTGCAGACGGGGGAACCGCAGCACGAGCTAATACAGCATGCAGCTAGTAGCAGCTCCGCTAGGACGAGAGAGGGCTACTGGGAGGAAAAGTGTCCGAGTCAAGGACATGGCAGCGCTAAAACAAGCCACAATGCAAGGAACTGTGAAATATGTGGTTAAATGCTAACCAGCAAAGAGTGATGCAGAGACAAGGTACGCTCAGATTGAAAAACAGTGTTTTGTGAGCGTGTGGGCTTGCTAAAACTTTGAGAAGTACCTCTACGGACTAGACAGCTTCAGGCTGGTCACCGACCACAAACCCCTTGTGCCCCTCATTAACAGTAAGGACTTTGACAATCTTCCTATCAGGTGTCAAAGACTTGATGAGATTGAAGCATTACAGTGGGATCGCAGAGTACGCACCAGGAAAGACACTTGCTGTAGCTGATGCTCTGTCCAGGGGTCCACTGAGAAACCACAAGGGTGCAGCAGACTCCCACAGCAACGTAACCGCTTATGCCGTATCAGTTGTAAGTAATCCACCTGCTTCTCCACAGAGAATGGAGAACATCAGTCTGAACAAAGAATCTGACCCACAGCTGCAGCCAGTGCTGTGGTTCATCAGAAATGGGTGGCCTGTGTACTTAGAGAAAACCCCTGAATCGATGAGACTTTTATCAGGTGAAAGGGAAACTAACTATACACATGGACATGTGGGAAACCACATAGTCATTCCCTTATGCATGAGGAAAGAAATCCTACATACGATTCATGATGGACACCAAGGGCTGGTTAAGTGCAGGGAGAGAGCTAACCAGTCAGTGTGGTGGCCTAAAATCTCACTGGAGATACTCACAGTTTGCACCACTGAGCCATTTGTGTCTAGTGAGCTGTGAGTACAAAAAGCAAAACTACCTAGTAGTGTCAGACTACTATTCTAGATTCCTAGAAATCATCCACCTTCCAACCATGACCAGTAGCCAGGTCATAGCCAAGGTCAAAGCAACCTTTGCTAGGTTTGGAGTCCCTAAGATCCTGGCTAGCGATAATGGCCCCCACTTGGCAAGTACAGAGCTAAAAGATCTCAGTATATCAGAACTCAGGATAAGACCCAGATGCAGACAGCTAGAATCACAGATGTTTATTGACCCAAACAGGGGGCATGCAAAAGACAGGTCAAGGGCAGGCAGAGGTCCGTAATCCAGGGCAGAGTCAATAAGGTACAGAACAACAGGCAGGCTCGGGGTCAGGGAAGGCAGACGTTCGTAATCGGGTCAGAGTCAGGCAGGTACAGAACGGCAGGCAGGCTCGGGGAAGGCTGAATGGTCAGAACCGGGGAAACTAGGAAACAGAAACTTGAGAAAGACGGGAAATCATGCTGGTAAGCCCTGGCAAGACGAACTGGCAACCGACAAACAGACAACACAGGTATAAATACACGGGGGATAATGAGGATGATATGCGACACCTGGAGACAAGCACAAAGACAGGTGAAACCGATCAGGGTGTGACACGGTATGGATTTTGACTTCATACATGTGACAAGCAGCCCCCACTTCCGACAGATTAATGGATATGTGGAGAGGGCTGTATAGACAGTCAAGTGGATTCTCAAGCAGACAGACCCTCTCTCTGCTCACGCTGCTGACGTACACTCCCTCAACATCCACAGGTATCAGCTAATGTCACACGATCAGGATGAGTGTGAAATCCAGTTGAGAGACTGGACCTGTTAAACTTTGAAAAGAAAGATCACCTCTACTATATATATACAAAAAATGATTAAAATAGACATTGAATGTTGTTTATTATGTTTATGAGCTTACTTGGTGGTTAGCCAAACACGGAACAGTTAAGTTGAAGATGAAACTGTGGTGTTTAACATTATAGTTACAGGTATAGTTTTGAGAAGATCAGAAGTTACTTTATGGGTTATGCTTACAGTAAAGGTTCACTTGTGATTCTAGATTGTCATCTTGATAGCTACATTATTTAATAACAGTAGACAGGGTTTGAATGTAAACATACCGTTGATAAACTGTTGGGGAATGTTTTATTAAAGGGGGAGATGTGATGAATGGGTTCATTCATAATGTTGTGCGCATGTGCTAGCTAGAGCATGAGGGCAGTTGGGAACATGACTATTTAGCATACAGTTGCATGTCGTTTGTTACTTGGCATTTATGTTATTAAATGTGGTAACACATTGAAAAGAACCTACGGATAAACGTATCATATTTATCTCTAACCAAGGCCATTACATATGCAATCTAATCTACTCATCACTATATTTTTCAGAGGTGTCTATTTACCACCACAAACTGATGCTGGCACTAAGACCGCACTCAACAAGCTGAATAGGGCCATAAGTAAACAAGAAAATGCTCACCCAGAGGCGGGTCTACTCCTGGCCAGTTATTTTAATGTATCAAACCTGACTTCTTCCTCTTTGGTTGGGTTTAACGGCGGTTGGCATCCAATATGTTACATTACTGCCCCCAACTAACTATAGTAAACTTTGTGATACAAAATCGGAAAAGGGAGAAAAAAACTAACTAACCCTAAACTCATTAAAAACCACTACCCCATTCCACTATTTTGACCGGATCTGCTGCTACACCATGCCAACAGCCTAGGAGGACAGGACACCACCACTCAACACACCCTGTAACTCTTCTGAAGTCAAATCTCGTACACCCAAGTACTTCTCTGCAGCTTCCACTACAACATCTATTTTTTGTGATTTACATTCCATTCCTGCGGTACAGTTGATAACCATTGCTATGAACCCTAAAAAGCCAACCTTACGGAGGCATATATCACTCGTAGGCATATCCCTCTGTGCTGGCACAGGTCTACTACTCCCAGGATCCTCTCAGGATCCCTCACCCTTGACCCACCATCCTCTACTTTCTTCGCTGCCTCAGCGTCTGCAATGCTCTGACTCTGGCCACCTCAACCTGCCTCTCTCGCACCGGACACTTCCGATCCCCAGCAACATGGGCACCCCTACAGTTGACACACACAACTTTATACATCAAAACTACCCAATCCTCTGTCCCATGCCCTCCTGCACACTTCCCACATCTTGGAATCTCCCTCCTCCACACTGCTGCCACATTACCATAAACATGGCACCCGAAACACCACAGTGGATTCAGCACAAAAGCTCTAACAGGATAACTGATATATCCTAACATGACTTTGTCGGGTAAAGACTCTGATTCAAAACTCAAAAGAACAGACTGTGACATCTCTGTTTCACTACGCTCCCCACCGGGTCTACATTGCACCAAAAGACGGGTGTCACAAACATCAGGAATCTTCTACTTCAATTGCTCCACCTCCACACTTAACACTACCTCAGAAATCACTCCTTTCAATGGTACTCTGTTCCTAAGAGCAAAGCAAGAAACAGATCTTGACCCAATTTGCATATCACAGAGTGCCCGCTCCATCTGGGAGGAAGAAAGACAAACGAACATCACAAGTCCACTTCGGGTTACCTTCACCGATTTAACAGTACCCAACATATTTTTCACCCAACCTGATACCACATATCGATCAGCCAAAAGGCCTGGATCCACTTTCTCCAAGAATCTCACTCCCTCTGGGCCATTACTCCTCTTTATCATAACCATGTCCATTGATGCAAGGCTCAGGCTTCGAGCTCCTCACCACACCTTCCACCTCACTTAAATCTCCCTCATTCACTTCCATTTCACCTCCAGAACTCTGTCTGGCGGACATCTCACTCTGTTTGTACTTGACCCCAGTCTTCTTCGACACACCATCTCCCTTTTTATCGCCATCTTCATCAAATTCAACTTCTGCTTTCCTCATTCTCATTGACCTCTTTTTCCTCCTCTATTCCTCCTCCGAAATCCACCTTTCTGTGTCCCCGTCGCAATATTCCTCTTCTCCCAGCTTTGCTAGAGGCTCAGTGGCATCTCGACATAACTACATATCATAATTGTTCTGCTTACCTCGTGTCTTCTCCGGGCGCTGACATTTTGAGAGCATGAGCAGCGGCACAACTCCCTGCGCTGCTCATTTGCCAGTATTAGTCTTAGTAGCTTGTCTCCAACTAAACTGAAATCCGTTTTAGCTCATTTCTACCAGCATGTCACCTGTGCAACTAGAGGCAAAAAACCCTCTAGATGACCTTTACTCCACACACAGAGACACATACAAAGCTCTCCCTCACCCTCCATTTGGCAAATCTGACCATAACTCTACCCTCCTGATTCCTGCTTACAAGCAAAAAGTCAAACGGAAAGCACCAGTGACGCGCTTAATACGGAAGTGGTCCGATGAAGCTACAGGACTGTTTCGCTAGCCAAGACTGGAATATGTTCAGGAATTCATCCAATGGCATTGAGGAGTTTACCACATCAGTCACTGGCTTCATTAATAAGTGCATCGGCGACATCGTCCCCACAGTGACTGTACGTGCATACAGTGCCTGCAGAAAGTATTCACACCCCTTGACTTTTTCCACATTTTGTTGTGTTACAAAGTGGGATTCAAATTGATTTAATTTGATTTTTTATCAACTATCTACACCAAATACTCTAATGTCAAAGTGGAAGAAAAATGCTTTGTTTTGATTTTTATATGGGGAAAAAACCTGAACATATCTTATTTAGATAAGTATTCACCCACCTGAGTCAATACATGTTAGAATCACCTTAGGCAGCGATTACAGCTGTGAGTCTTTCTCTGTATGTCTGAAAGAGCTTTTCACACCTGGATTGTACAATATTTGCTCATTATTCTTTAAAACATTCTTCAAGCTCTGTCAAGTTGGTTGTTGATCATTGCTAGACAGCCATTTTCAAGTTTTGCCATAGATTTTAAGTAAAAACTGTAACTAGGTGTCACGACTTCCGCCGAAGTCGGGTCCTCTCCTTGTTCGGGCGGTGCTCGGCGGTCGGCGTCGCCGGTCTTCTAGCTATCATCGATCCACTTTTCATTTTCCATGTGTTTTGTCTTGTTTTTCCTCACACCTGGTTTAAATTCCCTCAATCATTTGTTGTGTATTTAACCCTCTGTTCCCCCCCATGTCTTTGTCTGGGATTGTTTATTGTAAGTGCTTGTGCATGTGTTGTTTGGTGCGCGACGGGTTTTGTACCCAACTTATTCTTGTTGTTTTTATGCCGTGGGTTTTGCTATTAAACTGTTCCGGCTATTACCAAGTTCTGCTCTCCTGCGTCTGACTTCCCTGCCACCCATTACGCACCCCCTTACAGAATCCCAGACCGACTATATGGAGTCAGCAGGAGCAGGTACCCCTGGAATAGGGGTGGAGGAGCACGTCCAGGAGCATGCGGCGATGCTCCACCATCTCGGCGCCGCCATGGATCGTGTTGTCCAAACTATGGACCGCTGGGAGAGACAGAGAGTTCCTCCAGCGCCTCCACCAGCATAACCAGGGTCTCCACTACTCGCCCCCTCTTCACCCGGTCCCAGTGGGATTCATCTCGCCCTTCCCCGGGAGTATGACGGGACGGCTGCACGCTGCCAGGGTTTCCTGTTACAGCTCGACCTTTACCTGGCAACCGTCCACCCGGCTCCTTCAGGTCATGAGAAGGTGTCCGCCCTCGTCTCGTGCCTCCCTGGGAAAGCCTTGGAGTGGGCCAACGCCGTGTGGGGAGAAGGAGATGCGGCGCTGGACCATTTCGAGGATTTCACCCGCCGCTTCCGGGCAGTCTTCGACCATCCACCCGAGGGGAGAGCAACGGGTGAATGTCTCTTCCATCTGAGGCAGGGAACGAGGAGCGCCCAGGAGTTCGCCATGGATTTTCGGACCCTGGCCGCCAGCGCAGGATGGAAGACACATTCACCCGATCGACCACTATCGCTGCAGTTTGCGCGAGGACGTCCGTCGGGAGTTGGCCTGCAGGGACACCCCTCTCACTTTCGACCAGCTGGAGGACCTGTCCATTCGGCTGGATAACCTGCTGGCCACCCGCGGATGTCCAGATCGGGTTCTATCGGTTCAATCCTCCAACACCGCCGCTCCGGTACCCATGGAGCTGGGAGGTGCTGTGCATTGGGAGACTGGAAGAGGTTCCGGCTCGTGCACCATCTGTGGCCGCAGAGGTCACACTGCCGGTCGGTGCCGGGTTGGTTCCTCTGGGGATCACGGCAGCAGGCAGGGCACTCTAGCGTCATCCCAGGTGAGCCGGCACCCTTCTCACCCAGAGCGCTCTGTTGTACACATGTTTTTGTATATTTCTTTCCCTGAGTTTTCCCCGCATTCCCATCATAAGGCGCTCGTCGATTCAGGCGCTGCTGGGAATTTTATAGGCAGATCGTTCGCCCTTAGTTTAGGGATCACCATTGTTCCCGTGGCTGTGCCCTTCCCCGTTCACGCCTTAGACAGTCGACCATTAGGGTCAGGGTTTATTAGGGAGGCCACAGCTCCTCTGGGTATGGTGACGCAGGGGGTCACAAGGAGAGAATTAGTCTCTTCCTCATTGACTCTCCTGCGTTTCCCGTGGTGCTAGGCCTACCCTGGTTAGCTTGTCATGACCCCACTGTTTCTTGGCAACGGAGGGGTCTCACAAGGTGGTCGCGAGAGTGCTCGGGGAGGTGTTTAGGGGTTTCCGTTGGTGCTACTACAGTGGAAAGTCCAGACCAGGTCTCCACCGTGTGCATTCCCCCTGAATATGTTGATTTGGCTCTCGCCTTCTCCAAAAAGAAGGCGACTCAATTACCACCCCATCGATGGGGCGATTGCCGCCCTACAGACTGCGGAGGCCTTGTTTACGCACGTCTTCCGGTACTACGGGGTGCCTGAGGATATACTGTCTGATCGAGGTCCCCCGTTCACTTCGAGGGTCTGGAAGGCGTTCATGGAGCGTCTGGGGGTCTCGATCAGCCTTACCTCAGGGTTTCATCCCGAAAGTAATGGGCAGGTGGAGAGAGTGAACCAGGATGTGGGCAGGTTTCTGCGTATTGTCGTATTGCCAGGCGTTCGTGCCCTGGGCCGAGATGGCTCAGAACTCAAATTCGCCACTCCTCCACTAACCTCTCCCCCTTCCAGTGCGTACTGGGGTACCAGCCGGTTCTGGCGCCTTGGCATCAGAGTCAGACCGAGGCTCCTGCGGTGGAAAACAGCGCAGACCGTCACCGCAGTGAGGCCCCGGTGTTGGAACCGGGGGACCGGGTCTGGCTCTCGACCCGGGACCTGTCCCTCCGCCTGCTCTGCCAGAAGCTGGGGCCGCGGTTTGTGGGGCCATTTAAAGTCCTGAGGAGAGTGAGCGAAGTTTGTTATAGGTTACAACTTCCCCCTGATTACCGTATTAACCCCTCGTTCCATGTGTCTCTCCTCAGGCCGGTGGTGGTTGGCCCGCTCCAGGAGTCTGAGGTGCGGGAGGTTCCTCCGCCCCCTCTGGACATCAAGGGGGCCCCGGCGTACTTCGTTCGCTCTATCCTGGATTCGAGGCGTCGGGCGAGGGGCCTTCGGTACCTCGTGGAGTGTGAGGGGTACCGTCCGGAGGAGAGGTGCTGGGTTCCGGTGGAGGACGTGTTGAACCCTTCAATGCTGCGGGAGTTCCACCATCTCCGTCCGGATCACCCTGCGCCTCGCCCTCCGGGTCGTCCCCGAGGTCGGCGTCGGCGTGCTGCTGGAACCGCGTGTCAAGGGGGGGTGCTGTCACGACTTCCGCCAAAGTCGGGTCCTCTCCTTGTTCGGGCGGCGCTCGGCGGTCGGCGTCGCCGGTCTTCTAGCCATCATCGATCCACTTTTCATTTTCCATGTGTGTTGTCTTGTTTTTCCTCACACCTGGTTTAAATTCCCTCAATGTGTTGTGTATTTAACCCTCTGTTCCCCCCATGTCTTTGTCTGGGATTGTTTATTGTAAGTGCTTGTGCACGTGTTGTTTGGTGCGCGACGGGTTTTGTACCCAGCTTATTCTTGTTGTTTTTATGCCGTGGGTTTTGCTATTAAACTGCTCCGGCTATTACCAAGTTCTGCTCTCCTGCGTCTGACTTCCCTGCCACCGATTACGCACCCCCTTACACTAGGCCACCGGAACATTCAATGTCGTCTTGGTAAGCAACTCCAGTGTATATTTGGCGTTGTGTTTTGGGTAATTGTACTGCTGAAAGGTGAATTTGTCTCCCAGTGTAAGATTTTGCCTGTGCTTAACTCTATTCTATGTTTATTTTTATCTTAAAAAACGACCTAGTCCTTGCATACCCATAACATGATGCAGCCACCACCATGCTTGAAAATATGAAGAGTGGTACACAATGATGTGTTGTGTTGAATTGTCACCAAACATAACGCTTTGTCTTCAGATAACGCTTTGTCAAAAAGTAAATTTCTTTGCCACATTTTTCGCAGTATTACTTTAGTGCCTTATGGCAAACAGGATGCATGTTTTGGAATATTTTTATTCTGTATAGGCTTCCTTCTTTTCACTCATTTAGGTTAGTATTGTGGAGTAACTATGATGTTGTTGATCCATCCATCCTCCTATCACAGCCATTACACTCTGTTTTAAAGCCTCCCGAGTGGCACAGTGGTGCATTGCAGTGCTAGCTGTGCCACTAGAGATTCTGGGTTCGAGTCCAGGCTCTGTCGCAGCCGGCCGAGACTGGGAGACCGATGGGGCGTCACACAATTGGCCCAGCATCGTCGGGGTTAGAGGAGGGTTTGGTCGGCAGGGATGTCCCTGTCCCATTGCGCACAAGAAATCCTGCTCTGCCCTCCGACGAACCATCAAACAGGCAAAGCATCAGTACAGGACTAAGATCGAATCCTACTACACCAGCTCTGACGCTCGTCGGATGTGGCAGGGCTTGCAAAGGGATTACAAAGGGAAACCTAGCCGCGAACTGCCTAGTGATGCGAGCCTACTAGGCGAGCTAAATTCCTTCTATGCTCGCTTCGAGGCAAGCAAACTAAACCAAACATTAGAGCACCAGCTCTTCCGGACGATCTCCGTAGCAGATGTGATAAAGACCTTTAAACAGGTTAACATTCATAATTCTGCAGGAGCAGACCGATTACCAGAATGCTTACTTAGAGCATGCGCTAACCAGCTGGCAAGTGACTTCACTGACATTTTCAATCTCTCCCTGAACCAGTCTGTAATACCTACATGTTTCAAGCAGACCACCATAGTCCCTGTGCCCAAGAATGCCAAGGTAACCAGTCTAAATGACTATCGCCCTGTAGCACTCACATCTCTAGCCATGAAATGCTTTGAAAGGCTGGTCATTACTCACATCAACACCACCATCCCAAAGCATACCACCCCCAACAGATCTCTAGGAGATGCAATTTATATTGCATGCCACACTGTCCTTTCCCACCTGGACAAAAGGAACACCTACTTGAGAATGCTGTTCATTGACTACAGCTCAGCGTTCCATGGGACTGAACACATCTCTCTGCAACTGGATCCTGGACATCCTGACGGGCCGCCCCCAAGTGGTGAGGGTAGGCAACAACACTTCCGCTACGCTGACAATCAACACGGGGCCCCTCAGGGGTGCGTGCTTAGTCCCCTCCTGTACTTCCTGTTCACCAACAACTGCATGGTCGTGCAAGTCCTAATCACCAACGACAACAACAGCCTATAGGGAGGAGTTTAGAGACCTGGCAATGTGGTGCCAGGACAACAAAGTATCCTTCAACGTAAGCAAGACAAAGGAGCTGATCGTGTACTACAGGAAACTGAGGGCCAAGCATGCCCCCATTCACATCGACGGAGCTGGAGTGGAGCGGGTCATGAGTTTCAAGTTCCTCAGTGTTCACATCACTAAGGACATGTCATGGTCCAAACACACGAACACAGTCGTGAAGAGGGTACGACAATGCCTCTTCCCCCTAAGGAGGTTAAAGATATTGGTCATGGGCCCTCAGATCCTCAAAGTTCTACGGCTGCAACATTGAAAGCATCTTGACTGGCTCCATCACCTCGTGGTATGGCAACTACTTGGCATCCGACCGTAAGACGTTACAGAGGGTAGTGCGTACAGCCCAGTACATCAAATAAATAAATATATACATATATATTGGTCGCATACACATATTTAGCAGATGTTATTGAGGGTGTAGCGAAATGCTTGTCACTGGTGCCGAGCTCCCTGCCATCCAGGTGGTGTCAGAGGAAGGTCCTAAAAATGGTTAGACTCCAGACACCCAAATCATAGACTGTTCTCTCTGCTACCACACGGCAAGCGGTACTGGAGCGCCAAGTCTGAGACCAAAAGGCTCCTGAACAGCTTCTACCCCCAAGCCATAAGAATGCTAAACAGTTCATCAAATGGCTACCCGGACTATTTACCCAGACTATTTTTTTTTCTTCACTGGATCTATGCACACTCACTGGACTCTACCCACACACCCACACATACTACACTGACACTCCAATACACACACACACACACACACACACTACATACGCTCACACACACAAAACACACACACATAGACACAATTTCATTCTCTTTCATACTCTTCACATACGCTGCTGCTACTCTGTTTATTATCTATCCTAATTGCCTGGTCACTTTTACCCCTACCTACATGTACATATTACCTCAACTACCAACACTGTGCTACTCTGTTTATCATCTATCCTGATTGCCTAATCACTTTTACCCCTGCCTACATGTACATGCAGTATTATTTCCAATTACCTCAACTACCTCGTACCCCTGCACATTGACTCCATACCGGGACTCCTTGTATATAGCCTTGTTCTTGTTATTGTATTGTGTTACTATTTCCTTTTTTATTTAGCTAATTGTTCATAGTTTTTAACTCTGCATTGTTGGGAAAGGGCTCTACACCTGTTGTTTTTTGCACAATTGACAAATACAATTTTATTGATTGATTGAAACAGGGTGATTCCATATAATTTTATAAATGCCGACAGATAATTTGTTCTTTTGACATGGTGGGATCTTTCTGTCGGTAAAATGAATTATGCAATAAATGCCTGTCGAAACACTTTTATGCAGCAAATATTGTTATACTGACCATCATATTGAAGTAAATCTGGAGTCATGCCATGATATTGTTTGTGGTCCTCCATAAAACTAGGGAAACCCATGCAGGTATTGTAACGATTGTCGTCGGGAGAAGGAGAAGAGGACCAAGGTACAGCGTGGTAAGTGTTCATTATTTTATTTAAACAACTGAACAAAACAACAAAAACGACAAACAAACAATTCTGACAGGTGCAACAAACACTAACCAGAAAATAACCACCCACAAACACAGGTGGGAACAGGCTACCTAAGTATGATTCTCAATCAGAGACAACGATAGACAGCTGCCTCTGATTGAGAACCATACCAGGCCAAAGACATAGAAATACAAAACAAGGACAACATAGAACACCAGACATAGAATGCCCACCCAAACTCACGCCCTGACCAACCAAAATAGAGACATAAAAAGGATCTCTACGGTCAGGGCGTGACAGGTATTAGGCTACAGATGCAATAAATTAAACACACCACTGGTGGGAAAATTCGCACCTTTTCTTTATGAAGATTTTAGAATATTCGCATGAAAATATGTCACCAATTGGATGGAAACCTAGCTACAGTTTGTATGTACCCAACCCACACTGTATCTGCCAGCTGTTGGCTAGAGCACACATGTGCAAGACCAGAGTAGGCACATTCGCTCCTACTGTATATAACGCAAGACATAATTAATTTTTTTGCATTTTTTTATTTGGTACATGGGAATATAGCCTCTAAAGTTATTTGTAATTTGAACTATGACCTTCAGCACAGTGATGCCGAAACATTGGTAAATACCCAATAAATTACAGGGAGTTTATATGTGGAATGTGCGACTCTCTTTATTTTGATATCTGCCCTCATCACGCCTTTTTTTCCGCAAACAAGTCTATTTGATGGAAACACATCTTCGGTGGGAAAATGTTTATATTGTTTTTATGCAGCTTTTAGAATATTCATATGTATATCTGTTGTCAATTAGATGGAATCCTAATAATTGAGATAAAGTATGTGCATAGATATGCATTGAAAATTGTTATTATTGAACATGTTTAAATCAGATAATAATTTACTTTGTTTATTAAAATGATTATGAAATTCCCACAGTTTTAAGCCTATTTTATGTGACATCTGTCTGTAGATTCTGGAGGCTCTTTTTTTCAAGGTTAAATAATTTATTTGTCGTAGCTCGATCATATCTTTGCAAATGATGCCTGAAAACGTGTTGGTAACCGTCTACCATGAATGAGGTCACATACAGTATCAGTCAAAAGTTTGGACACAGGTTCAAGGGTTTTTCTTTATTTGTACTATTTTCTACATTGTAGAATAATAGTGAAGAGATCAAAACTATGAAATAACACATACATATATCATGTAGTAACCAAAAAAGTGTTAAACAAATTAAAATATATTTTAGATTCTTCAAAGTAGCCACCCTTTGCCTTGATGACAGCTTTGCACACTCTTGGCATTCCAGCTTCACCTGAAATGCTTTTCCAACAGTCTTGAAGGAGTTCCCGCATATGCTGAGCACTTGTTGGCTACTTTTCCTTTACTCTGCGGTCCAACTCATCCCAAACCATCTCAATTGGATTGAGGTCGGGTGATTGTTGATGCCAGGTCATCTGATGCAGCACTCCATCACTCTCCTTCTTGGTCAAATAGCCCTTACACAGCCTGGAGGTGTGTTTGGTCATTGTCCTGTTGAAAAACAAATGATGGTACCACTAAGTGCAAACCAGATGGGATGGCGTATCGCTGCAGAATGCTGTCGTAGCCATGCAGGTTAAGTGTGCCTTGAATTCTAAATAAATCACAGACAGTGTCACCAGCAAAACACCCCCACACCATCACACCTCCTCCGTCTCACAAAGACAGCAGTTGGAACCAAAAATCAAAAATTTTGACTCATCAGACCAAAGGACAGATTTCCACCGGTCTAATGTCCATTGCTCGTGTTAAGAAGCAAGTCTCTTCTTCTTATTGGTGTCCTTTATGTAGGGGTTTCTTTGCAGCAATTTGACCATGAAGGCCTGATTCATGCAGTCTCCTCTGAACAGTTGATGTTGAGATGTGTCTGTTACTTGAACTTTGTGAAGCATTTATTTGGTCTGAAATTTCTGAGTCTGGTATCTCTAATGAACTTATCCTCTGCAGCAGAGGTAACTCTGCCTACCCTGTGGCAGTCCTCATGAGAGCTAGTTTCATCATAGCGCTTGATGGTTTTTGCAACTGCACTTGAAGAAACTTTCAAAGGCGTTAAAGGTTAATTGGTGGAATTTCATCCTTCTTAATGCGTTTGAGCTAATCAGTTGTGTTGTGACAAGGTAGGGGTGGTATACAGAAGGTAGCCCTATTTGGTAAAAGACCAAGTCCATATTATGGCAAGAACAGCTCAAATAAGCAAAGAGAAACAACAGTCCATCATTACCTTAAGACATGAAGGAACATGTTAATTGAAATTCATTCCAGGGACTATCTAATTTGTATTTTAATAAAAATGTTATGTGACCTTTTTTAACTAGGCAAGTCAATTAAGAACAAATTCTTATTTACAATGACGGCCTACCAAACGGCAAAAGGCCTCCTGCGGGGACGGGGGCTGGGATTAAAAATAAAATAAAAACATAGGACAAAACACACATCACGACAAGAGAGACAACACAACACTACATAAAGAGAGACCTAAGACAACAACATGGCATGGCAGCAACACATGACAACAGCATGGTAGCAACGCAACATGGCAGCAGCACAACATGGTACAAACATTATTGGGCACAGACAACAGCACAAAGGGCAAGAAGGTAGAGACAACAATACATCACGCAAATCAGCCACAACTGGCAGTAAGAGTGTCCATGAGTCTTTGAATGAAGAGATTGAGATAAAACTGAAGCTGGTTGAGAGAATGCCAAGAGTGCAAAGCTGTCATCAAGGCAAAGAAGAATATATTTTGATTTGTTTAACACTTTTTCTGTTACTACATTATCATAATTTTGATGTCTTCACTATTATCTACAATGTAGAATAATAGTAAAATAAAGAAAAACGCTTGAATGAGTAGGTGTGTCCAAACTTTTGACTGGTACTGTATCCATCTGTCATCGGACCCGCTTTTGCCAACCTGTGTTATTACATTACGCATTTGCTGAATTCGGCTGTGCAGTCTGTCTACTTCGCTTTCATTACCGCTAGATGGGGCAATTTATTAAGCAACAAAGTAGAGCGTTTTCAACCTTTCAACATAAAGCCAACCTAGCCTGACTGACGCGGCCCTCGGGAGAGCTGTGAACACACAGGTCTGGAAAGGAGGCCGGTTGATGCAATATTCGCTCAGAAGTTGTGCGACGGGTTTCATTTCTTCTGTCAATTTTTTTTATTTTTTTGAAAATGTGTTTGAAATAGAAAATCCAACTGTTGTAATGGAAGGGGGCGGCCTCGGGGGCTGTGCATGTGGGGAAAACACAGCCTTCTTCATTATTGACACATTGTGCCAACAACATCAAAGAGCCATTCCAGACTCTGAAGTCAGAATGAAAACCAGAATAAAGCCAACCCTCTTCTAAAAGTTATATTGAAGACCTCCTACCCCCTTGGGGTCGCTATTACCTATTTGCAGTTTGGGTGTTTGCCGGGCTAGGGAGGGAGGAAGAAGGAACCAATTGGTGCACTTGATTTTATTTTCCTGGATATGTGTGGCTTCACTGACCGGCGTATGCAGCCCTATCAGTGTCGGGCGGTAGTTGTCCTCCAAAAAACTAAGGCCGATATCATCTCTATTCATTCTAGCAAATTTGATTTGGATGTCTATTCATTCTAGCTAAATATGAAGGAAATGCTGAGTAGCCACTAGGCATGCGTGTAAGATGAGCGAGGTGTCAGTTGTAAATCTAGCACACCCAGCTCCAAACAACAATAAGGAGGAGTCAGTGGTAGCGCCCTCCACCACATTCTTATATCGCCACACACCCGGTCGGAGTGAGGAAACTCCCGAGCAGAATATTTTGCGACAGAGGATTGCTTCAATGTTTGCTAAATGAAGGAGTCAAAAGCCCAAACACCTCGGACTTGTTCTGCGTGGCATCCCAGGCGTGCACAGCTAGTCACAAAAGCAGTGGTACCTCCAGTTTAGCCCTGCCCAGCCTCACACACCCCACCGGCCTGGCTCAAGGAGGGAGGGAAAATAAGATTGTTGTTAGTGTGGGTTCAATAGTTGTTGCTTTACACGTGTCACGACTTCTGGTTATTGTTTTCAGTGCAAACAGCTTTTGAAAGACTGCCCAGAATTGGTTTCGAATTTGGACGTTTGTTTCCGTAGACTAAAGAGGCACGAGTGCTCACAAGCTAGTAACGTTAGCGACACAAGACGAGTTCCATCCCTCCAGACGCAACTTCGAGAGGCCATTCAATGTGCCTACATTGGACTATTTCCGATAATGCAACAGCCTGTCATATTTTACGGATCAGTTTTATCGCATTGAGCAACATAACACACATGTGTAACGGGGAACCATATAATATTTGCCAAGCTAGCTAGTAAGCTAGCCATCTTGCTAGACAGGTCAGCTTCCTTGTATCAAATGGCAAACTGTCTAGTACTAGTAGCTAACGTTAATGATGGCTGGACTGCTTTGTCAGAACTATGGAAATGAAAACGTTAGTTTGTTTTAAAGTACGTTTTTTTTATTTTTTATTAGCAAACCGTATATAATTTGAAGACATTGACTCCAAACACGGAAGCTAGTTGTCGTATTTTTTAAATGTAATCTATCACATTTGAGTCGCCGAGAGCCAACAAAAGACTCAATTTTGGATATCAATTGACGAGACGAATTATTTCTGTGTCCCTGGTTTTAACTGGATTTGGCCTACCCTTTTGGTTCGACGCGGGATTTCGACGTCCACTCATCTGTCACGTCGATATTTGTATACATTTTCCTATCCCTCCACAACCTTTCCCCGTTTCTCTCTCCGATGCGGAGTGCTGAGTAACGCCGGCAACCAAATCGATAACGGCGGCCGGACATGCTGAAGTGTATCCCTTTGTGGCGTTGTAACCGCCACGTCGAGTCGGTGGACAAGCGACATTGTAATTTGCAAAATGTCCCCGACGAGATATTTCGCTACAGCCGCAGTCTGGAGGAGCTTCTCCTCGACGCTAACCAACTCCGAGAACTACCCAAGGTAAGCAACCAGTGATTTTCATTAGCACATTGTGGCCTATCCTGGCTATCCAAATCATTATGCATGGTCAAATCAAGGCTAGCGGACTAATCTCCACTCTATCAATGCATGCAACTATGAGCAACCCCCATGGAACAGGTGGCTGATGTTTTGATTAAACATCTGGCAACATCAGTATAATTAACTGAGAATATTAACTAACTAATCCCGTAACGCAGGAACAACATACTGTTTATTTAGAATGTGGTTTAAATGCCTTTAATTAATATTCCAAACACCATATTGGGTGAGTGTTGTAGCTACTTTCATATTCTGGGGGCTACGACTGTATACGCGGGAAGGTATGATGCTACCTTTTATGTCCTCTTATTCTTGTCAATGGTTACTCAATGCGTGTGTCATCAAAGTAGCTGAGAGAGGAGGTGTGTACCATCAGGCTGGCTGCTCAGAGCAGCTGACAGCACATTGTCAGCTGACAGCACATTTGATAACAGCAGAGAATAGGAATCAGAGGAGAAACGGGTCTCTGCCTTCCTTGGATGCTTGCAGTGTGGAGTCAAGCAGAGGCGGCTGCTGCTTCAGAGTGGAGTGGGCATGCTGCATGATATCAAATGTGCAGACGGGCTCAGCAGATGAAAGGAGTCCGCTGGCCTGCACTACGTTGCCCGCAGTAACGGCACAGGCCGGTGGGATTGGAAACCCATTCACACTACTCCTACATGACAAATGACATAAGCTCTGCTGGCATGCTCCTCGTGTTTATTTTTAGGGGAGCTGGATGGTTATCTGGCTGTGCACTATGTTCCCCTCCAGCTTCCAACACTCATTTACACCAGAGCACTGGGGCGACCTGACTTTCGCCTCGTTATGCCGCTGTGTTCATTGTTCTGCTACGGGATAAGGGAATGGCTGTGCAAGATAATGGACCTCAAGTTCATCAGAGATGTGTTGCTGCTCAGAAATGCTGAGACAGGCTCTCAGACATGAGCCACCACCATAGTGGTGGTGGGGAGAGTGGCACAGTCACCAGTAGTTCTTCTGTCGTGTCGACAACCCATAAGAA
Source organism: Salvelinus fontinalis (assembly GCF_029448725.1). Lineage (NCBI taxonomy): Eukaryota > Metazoa > Chordata > Actinopteri > Salmoniformes > Salmonidae > Salvelinus > Salvelinus fontinalis. The sequence goes on along the minus strand of NC_074689.1, from coordinate 1,455,049 downwards.
GCTACGCTAAGCTACGCAAAGTCCACTGAAGTGTGCAGGACCACAAGAATCTCTGGAGAGTTTGAACACCTGTGTAAGTAGTCACTAGTCTGTCACTTGTAGGCCTAAGTATTCTGCTTAGGCTGTTGATAGTCTAACACTTGAGTCATGCCCTGAGTCCCAGGCCATTATATTAAGATATGCAAGCCCCAGTACGAAAGGTAATGAATCACAAATTGCATTTATTACTTAAGTTAGCAGAGAGAATGCAATTGTTCACAATCTAATCCAGTCAAAAACACAATCTGATTTGTCAACCAAGACCTCAGTTGCACTCGCTCTTAAAATGTCACTCACCTTTTGCCTGAGTTTTGTACACGGGGATGAGAGGGACCGTGTGTGTGGCCGTTTGTGCTGACTTGGCCAAAACGCTCTGTTTATGACTAAGCGGAGCGAGCTGAGACTTGGCTCAGTCCCCTATGTTCACTGGAGGAAGGACACAGACAAATAAAGGGAGAGGCGGGTGTTGGGGAGTAGCTCAGTATAGCTCTAGGACTCACAAAAGCAGACGCAGACATCGTTGTTTAATATTCAACCCGGCTGCTAGTTAGGCTAGATGCTGACTGGGGTTTCCTGACACAGCTCAAGGCTGCTGTGGGGGGCTGTATCCAGGAGTGCATCGCATGGTCTGCTTGACTCAGCATGGCTGGGCCTGGCGGTGCAGGGGACCGTGAGGCTGGCAGAAGACATACACTCAGGACCACTAACACGGCACTGTAATTAGCCGAGAGACACAAATGTGGTGTGACAGAGCAGGTGGCCGTGTTGCGTGCAGACACAAAGCATATGGTCCCCTTGCCTGCATTTATATAAAGGCTGCGGAGAGTGGGGGCCATCAGAGGTCACACCCATAATAGGCCGTGTGGAGAAAACATGGCAATAATGGTGAACGCTCAAACCGTAATAGAATTGTGAGCTCTCAGTCATCTCATTTGGTATCTCCTTGTCATGCTATGATGGCTATTTATGGCATCTCTAGCTCTCTACAGTTATCCTATCCTTTTTACACACAATTTAATTTAGAATTGTTGCGCAATGATTGGCATATAAAAGCACGTTTCACTCCAGCAGCAACAGAAGCTGTAGCAGCAGCACTCGCTTTGTCTGACACATTTTCGCTTCAACTAGGCTCTGTCTGTATGCTCGGCTATTACCGGCTAAAGGAAACCCTGGTCTGAAAGGATAGAATTCATGGAATGGACCTATGTTTGAAATAACGCCCGCCGTGTTCAAGAGCATGTTGCGTCTCAACTGAGGGCTGGCACAGCACAAAAATCTCAAATCATGTGAAGTAAGGGTCTACAATGCAGCATGTGAATATGGATATTTTGGGGTGGAATTTATGTGTTTTTAGATCATTGATGTGAAAGACATGCTCCAGAACTTTGGTGATTACTAAGTTGTTGTTTTTTTATTTTTTTATTCTGCATTGGGCTGGATATATCAATATGTAGTTCATAAATGCATAATCTATGAGCAGAATTACTGTTTTACCTCAATTAGCCACAAAATCCCTAGTTTGAAAGCGACTGTTTCTCTGAAAACTGTGCTGTGCCATTTTCTCCCATGTGGGCCAGTCCCCTACCAATTAGAGTTCAACCAATGATCTTCAGCCCTTTGCCATATGAGTGACAGCTAGCAAGAGGCACACACAGCAGAGCGAGAGTTTACTGTATGTAAAGTAGTGCACAATTTCTGGGAACCACTTTTTGTTCATGAGCGCTACTTTCAGAACTATTGGCTAAAAAGTATACAAAAGTACAGAAGAATCTCTTGAAAGGTAAAAAAAAAGTTATTCTTTATTAAAAAAATAAAATAGTTTGACAACCCTGTTTGTAAGCTTTTCAATTATATCAAATTCAACTGTTTATCTTTTCCAGTGTGGGGTATGCAAAATGGGTCAACTTTGAGCACCTTTATATCCTCAATGTTTTGACATTCAGGTCCAAAAAGTCACTTTCTGACAACTTCTTCCATGGGCAAGCATGCATGGAAAGTTTTGTTTGAATCATAAGGGATGCTGTCAAAAAGCGATTGAATTCAAATGGATTTACCCCAAAGAAAAGCATCTTTTCAGTTATGATTTCAATTGCCTTTTTTCAACTACTACAGACACCTCTCCTGGTAACAGCCTACGGTGGTGACCGAATGGAGAGATTGTGGGTGTTATTGCACCACCAAGTGTTCCAGCTCTCATTGACAATAATTGGCTCGCACCACCTTCACAAGTGTCACTGTGGAGATTGGCCACTGCAGCAAACCTGAAGCCAGTGCTCCGTACACAGACCCGATGTCTGTACCCAAGCTGTCAACTTTTGTTTTTCCAAGTCTGCTTGAGTAATGCTCAATGACATTTGGCACACACAACCCATGATGAGGCATTACAATTCTCCATACAGTCAAGATGGAAAATTGGATGTACTATGTAATGAGGCAAATTAGTACTATAATGGGGATTGTGGAGTGTAGAGGGGTAGATTTTCTTTATAGGTTTTGGAAGGGGGTTTAACAGTGTGAACAGATGGAGATTCAGATGCCTTGACAGGGTCTTAGGTTCAACTGTGTTTCTTGAGCCCCACCTGGCAACCCTAGTTTGTGTGCTGTATTGCCTTTTTCAGTTAAGCATTGCATGGGAAAAATACATGTTTTATCAAATGGTTCCAGGTTGTTTTTCCTGATAAGGTTGTTTCTTTAGAAATATTATTCAGCAGTGTATTACACTGGAAGAACAAAATTACATGTTGGGACAAGTTGTTCAACCCTATCAGCTCAAACAGAAAGCGCTACACACAGGCTGTCTTGGCACAAAATGAGGCTTGCCTCCATAGAACCTCTCTTCTGGGGTGTATTCATTACGGAAACGTTTACCGTTGAAGAACCAAACAGAAGCAAGCGAAACGGGGAGGAACATACCTGAATTTGTCCAATAGAAACTCTAGGTTGAATTTTCAATTTGGAATAAACTGTTTTGGATGCAAAACTATTGCAACCAGGGCATAAAATGTACTTTTTGGTCCATCAGCCACAGAGGCAGCCCCCCCCCAAAAAAATTCGCTAAAATTACACCAAACGGATTAGCATGCTTTGTAATGTTTCTAAAACAAATGTATTACTAGTAAAATGTATTACTTTGTTCCTGTGAGGTTGAGTCTGATTTAGTAGAAGCTTCTCTTCACTAGCAATTGAAACTCAAACAGAAAAACAACTTAGCCTAGTGAACAAAACAACGTAAATAGCCAAGAAACAAGGACAAAGTATCACTTTGTTTCAAGTAAATTAGAATAACTTTTATGCCTGTGCACAGCACTTCTAAAAATGTATCTTTCACTCAGCTCTTCACATGCCACAGCCCCCAGCCAGGCAGTGTTTCAGCGCGAGGTGGGATAGGCTGTATAGGATTCGTAGTTCTTTGATTTTGTGTAATTTACCAGCTAGGAAACGAAACTGTGGAAATACTTTGAAAACAGCTACTGCAGCATTTGTTACTATTAATGTGATCGTACTTGACTATTTCTATCCACAAACTGGAGCCCTGACCACCCGCCAATGTGGCTGGTGAAATAGACCCACCGATGCAGGTGGCGGGTGTTAATTTTAGGCATAATGATTACACCCCTTTACTATACAGAACCCAGAAGGACCCTTGGAGAGCGTAGTCAGGAATTCCAACTCACGCCCACGTGTTCTGAGCCCTTAACATCAAGCCCCAGCTCTGTTTTCTCATTACGCAACGCTTAATCCTCACTATTCCTTAATGCGTCTTTTGTGTTGCTAAGTAGGGCTCCTCGGTGGTTTCCCCAAATACCACTGCCTCTTAATGCCAATGAATTAAACACAGAATGGAATTAGTCAGTTTCAGCACTCCTCTATCTCCAGTGTGTCTCTGAGAAGCAGAGGGTCATTAGACCTTCTCATGGGCAATTGTCTCTGTCAATGATTGAAGATGAACCGGTCATGTAAAGCGGATCGCTCATCCCCAAGCTTTTGGACAGCTTCATCTGCTTTTCCTTTTCATGCTAACAAGGACAAGGCACTTTGCTGCATGCTGCAAAGCCGAAGTGGGACAGTGCGTGAAGCGGGGCAGTATGAGTAGGCTACTGATATTTCGGGGTGGGGCAGTGCATCAAGGCGGGGCAGTTTGAGTAGGATACTGATATTTCCTTGGGTTGTTTGGCATGCAAAATGACTTGTAGATCAATGACTGACAACACGGTTACATGCTTAGTTCGATATTGATGAAGCAGAAGCATCAGTTGTCACAAAATATGATGTATTTTCGAAAGGTAGAAAGTAATATGAGCAAAATGTTAGTGATTCGTAACTTTCAAATCGATTTCTGACTGATGCATGCTATACTTGGATCCGTTTGGAATCTGCGGACCAATGTAGTCAAATCTTAAACATTTTCTTAAACACCTAGCCCTCTCCCAAAAAGTATGCTCCTTAATGGCCCACAGGTGCTCCACTTAAAAATACACAAAACTCACCACCCCCCCTTTTGTTTTTTTAGCTCCACAAGTTCAGCATTAAAGTATATCCTAATGTCTGGCCAGGCATAAGAAGTGGTGCTCTGCCAGAATCTCTTGACCTAGCCTAGGCCTACACTGTGCAGATCCTGATTCCATAAAGTGCTGTACAGATTTGTATATCCCCCTCTATTCCAGCCTCTGTGACTCTGTTAGCTGAACTAGGCCATGGCTGGTGATAATTCAACCTGCCACTGGTCCTCTCTGCGGTAAACCCACATTAGTTCCCCCCCCTTCCCCTGGCTCTGTCTGTCTCTCAAGGCAGTAAGTTTCCCAGAAGCATGGGAAAGTACACTAAAGGACTCTTCCTTTAGTCTGCATCTCTTTTGATGTAGTTTGGTTTTATGGATCTCTCGAGGCTGACATTGAGACTGCTGCTGAGAGAAAAGTATGCACTGGCCAATCCAGTCGTCAAATCAAAGTCGAACGTCCTCATTGTGTACATGTGCACAATCAGTAAGCCGTGTCCCACTTCTGAGAAGAGCTAAGTATGTGAAAGGTAACTAGAAGTGAGGAGCCAGTAGAGAAGCATTGTGAAGAGGTCGAGGCCCCTCTAATGCAGAGGCACATTCAACAGGTTCCTTTGTCTGAGATGATGACCAGCTGGTCCCACATCCTGCCCCACCCTCCCATTTTGAGATGTTTTTTTATTTATTCCGGAGATGGATTAACACCACTAACCCCACCCCAGAACACAGAGCAGCCAGGCAGGCTGAGTGATGGTGTCGGGTGGAGAACAGCCAGCCAGGGAGGCTGTCATGGCTCTAAGAGCCTTGCCAGCCCTAGGGAGATACTGCTGCAGTCGTTCTGCGTGGCGCTTGCGTGCATACAAACCCTCCCGGAGAAGTTGTACCTTTTTTCCCCCGGTAAACACACCGACACCAGCCTGATGGGATCAATGAGCATTACTATCAGGGCAGTGTCAACCATAGATGGGCACTTGTATACATCTGTTATAAATCTCACGTCTTTCCTCCTGCACTCTGCCCCTCAGTCACCACCACCAAGGTAAACAATGGGCCATGGCCGTGGTGACGGGCGGCTGGTGTTAGCAATAGCGGAGAGCATCTGTGTGCACGGATGGTGCGCACCGATAGGAATGATGTGCCATAGGATCACTAAGTACACAGAAACAGGGTTTAGGGGACATGAACTCATGGTGGCCTCGCAATGTGACACCATTCTCTCACGCTCTTTGTTTCTCTGTGCGTTGGTTTGGGTATTTAAAGTCGGTCTTAGGCCTCATTGGTCAAGTGCAGTGACCTGCCTGACACTGACCGGTCTCAGGTGGATGTGAGTCGTGGCCTAACGGAATGCTTTGTCTGACAAAATTTGCTTGCCGGGCCTTATAGGTGTGCAGCATGACATGGCATGTACCGTACAATAGAATCGTAACAAACATTTCTAATGTCAAAGTATTTGTCATCCTCAATTTAACCCAGAGGGCCCTCTGTATTCCCACTTTTGAAATCTGTAGCTTCGGGCCTAATTAATTTATTTCAGTTGACTGATTTCCTATTATGAAGTGTAACTGAAGTCTCTGAAATTGTTGCGTTTGTTTTTGGTTCGGTGTAGCTTATATGCGTCAATGAATAATAAGCATCAACTAATGAGATGGGCAGGAGATATGCTATTGATTTTCTGCGATCACACAATAGAGCCCACCCATAAATCCTGTACCATTGAGCCCCACCAGCGCCCTCCTCCCCCCAAAAGCATATATTTTCATCCTTCAATGTAGCAAGAACACTGCAATGAATGTGTTTTGCTCTGAGCACTGAACCCTTTGCTTAATGTCTGTGTCCCGCTACGTCACAGTTGTTCACTCTGGTTCTTGGAAATCTGTTCAAAATGGTTTGAAAAGGGCAGCCAGAGTTATTCCCGAAAAGTGTTGACAGGGTGTACAGCATTGTTTTTAATCCAACACTGTGTGGATTTTCTTGTCGTACTATAGTGAGAGTTAACTTATGCAAACAACTATTATTCTCTCCTACTTTTCTGTTTGAGAGGTGGCTTAAGCCAGGCTTGTGAGTGACTAAGTACCGTACTGTATCTTTCTGAGTAGGAGTGTGTATACTGTGAGTAATTAACCCAGCATGGCCCTCTGAGCTCACTAGTACATGATGCCAGCAAGAGGAAATGCAGGAATGACTGGAATCTGAAGCAATCTGCCTGCCCTGCCTTCTGTGAGCCTGAACCCTCCGTCAACCACACTGATCCTAGTTAGTCTTTATTCCTGGCTGAACGGGCCACACACACAGAGTTCTTTACGCCTGCTACTAAGCCATGCGCGCGCACACCGTTTTACGTGGTGCACACTAGATGCAATCACACGTCGACAAACACAGAGGAGCTACATACAAACGCGCATGTTCCCGAGAACTTCCAACAGAGGCACATTTTTCTTCAACTAATCAAACTTGACTTTATTTTTGGCAGTATTCAAATGAAGGCGCTCGAATTCTCATTAGACTTTAATTAAGCCGGCCTCTTTACTCCAGGGGGTTTCACACAACCGGAGCCTGGGTAAGGAGCTAAGCTGGCAGAATGTAGGAGACATTTAGCCATAGCTATTCAAAGAGCTGCATGGTTTAATCAGCCCTGTTTGGTAATGAGATGGTTAATCCTGCCCAACATAGGACCCAGGAAGACCGCTCAGCCTACACTAATGCTTTGGAAATTATACAGGAAGGCTGTCAATACTCAACTAGACAGCATAATGTTTGAGGGGTTAGTGGTATAGAAGTTGTTTTACCTGAAGTGCATGTTCGCAGATATAACACTTTTATGATAATGTGGATACCATTGGTCAACAGTAAGGATTCTTCAATAGTCTTTGTCATTCAATGAAACGACTGGTTTTCGTGGTTTTTCATTGAGAAATACTGCACCAAACATCTTAGTTAGATGTAAAATTCCACGACTAACCTCTCCTCTGCAAAAACGTCAAAATTAATGACAGATTTCTTGAGTGTTTTTTTTAAGCGAAGGAATTTTAAGGGAGTCTCCTCCCTCCCAGCCTCTCTTGCTCCTTGTCCTCTGTTAGTCCCAGCCGTCAGCCTCTGTAGGTCCCATCTTGTCAGTGCTGGACAGTGCAGCTGCTGGAGGGGCCTGACATGGAGCTTAGAAGCTCTGGCAGCCACTGCACTAAAGTGTATTCGTTAACCTGCTGTACTGAGGCAAGCCTCGACTGTGCTGAGGCCCTGTTTGACCCCCAGCTAGCACCTTACCTCCCATCCCTTCGTTGTCAGCACTTACACCAAAAATGGATGATGATAATGTCAAAGTGTGCACCGTTGGGGCATTTTTATTTACGCACAGACTGACGCCCTCTAGTTCCTCATAATCCTTCTCACCACTTATATCAGAGGCCAGCTGGTCGGTATAGGGTGACGTTTTCCCTAGATGCTGATCTTGGGTTAGTATTTTCCCCGCTAATGGTTCGGTTTTGGGAGTGAAGCTGATCCTAGATCTGTGCCTAGGAGAAAAGTAAACCCGGAGATAGAGAGAGTCTGCAGGCAGTGTCGTGGCAGATGGTTAGATGGAGTCTGTGATGAGTGACTCGCAGAGTTGTGTGTCACAGCTGAACTGGTGTGTTGGGACTTGAGGGGTGAAGGACAGGGCAGTGTTTCTTGTGTGGGCACTAGACATACTGTATGCCTGGAGGCTAGGGTATGACCGCTCATTAGAGAGCTCCCCTCTTGAAGAGACCACACACTGGTTTTTCACATGGACTTCATGGACTTCCTATCTGTGGGCTTTATTGGAGTGTTTTAGTGCACAAACCAGGTAGCAAGAACATGTCCTGGACTGAAAATAGCACATTTAAACACATGTAGAGGGACGATCGTGTACTTATCTGTGGGACATCACACACTGGGGAAGTGGACTTCCTGGCCGTGATCCTCTTCTGAGTCGTCCTGGATGGGTGTGTGGAGTCACTACTGTAATTACACTGGCTTCATAATAGCAATTAACGGAATTTCACTGGGAGCCTGATTTTAGTGCCATGATCTTGTTTAAACCACCACTGTACCACATCAGTGTTACTCAATGGCATTACATTGTTTCATCAACTGTATTGCTCTGGCCTCAACCTATCTACAAAAGGCTCGATTCACAATCACATAAACACACAAATGAGGGCCAATGCTGTCAAAGCTTTAATGCCAGATTATAGCATATCTGCATAGACTAGCTAGTAATGGTTTTGTAACAGTTTCCACTGATATTCAATACAGGAAGCTGCATGTTATCTTCTGCCCCAGATAAGCTTGGTCATACTGAAGGAAAGAATAATCAATACTTAGTCATTCAGTCACTCAGCATTCCAGCTCAAGCCATAGTGTCAGTCTAATCATGGATGTTGCTGGCTGCATCTTTTCCTTCCCTCCAATCCAAGCGCTGGTTTCCAGGGAGATGGTTCATTAATTGGGACCTTCCTGGGGATTCATTGAGCTGGGAATTCTGTTTACCCAGCGTATCTAGGAGACACCAACCCTTTACACCACACCCTGTATTCAAGAGCATAGCATGTTGTGCCTCAAACAACGGTGGGCACTACACAAAAACCTCAGATGTAAAATGGGGTCTAAGCTACAACATATGCAAATATGAAAAAAATCTTGAGTTTACGTGTTTTTAGATAATTTACATTTAGGGTTAAATTATTGTATTTTTTTATAAACAAATAAAAAAAGTATAAAAAAGTTTGACAACCCTGTAAGCTTTGTAAGCTTTTAAATTGAGTGGTCACCAACCTTTTCTGAGTCAAGATCACTTTGTGTCAAAATGGACAATGAGATCCACCGCTCAGATATGACTTAAAAACAGAAGCCTATGCAGCATTAACCAATTAAAACCTGTTCTGTAGCAATGAGGTTTGTGCAGTAGGCTATAGGCCCAATACATTATCACTGCATATTGGCTACGCTTGTATTGCCCTGCCAATGTTGTTCTTCTCAGACCATTTTCAAACGATTATTAAAACATTTTAGGTTTATGATCACACTGGGAATAGATCATTTGTTGTATTACTTGTGAGCCACAGCTGAGTAAGTATAATAATTCGTTTATTTTTTTACTGGACTGATGGCCTGCATCGGATGGTCAGTCAGAGTCTGGGAGGGAGCAGCGGTGAGATTGCCTCTCACCCGACTCACCATCCCTCCTCTTCCAGCTAATGGTGAAACTTAAGTCACACTGCATTACTTCTGCCTCATGTATAAATTCATGTTACTCGTATGACCAGAGAAAAATGAAATATTCCTCGATGTTAAAAAGACAAAAGCCGCAAATAATAACACAAGCTTATCGAAACGCCCATTTTATGGTTTATAAAACTGTTGAACAAAGTGTTGCCGGTGCTGAATAATGAACTTTAACATGAAATGACTCAAACAGCAGCTCTTTGCTGTATTCATTGAGTCTCTCTTTAGTCATGGTTTTAAAAGTTTTGAAATCTGACATCGACTTTGCTGTGCGTTCAAGGCTTCTTTTTACAGTCTTTGGCGTGAAACTGTACAGACAGAAACTGATTGGCCAGCAGTAGGCCTATAGGTGCACTTGATTTGCGCTCTGGGCCTATCGGGTAGGTTGAGTTCTACCCTAAGACACATGAAATGGTTCAAAATGGGAACGCTTTGCCTTCCCGGCGCTAGGGCTGTTGAATCAAGTGCACCTACTGTCAACAGTGTGAAACGAAAAATAGGAACGAAAGGCTTTGTCGTTAGTTTTTTTTACAGAAATGTTTGGTGATTGACTAGAAATAGCTTGTAGATAGACCTTAATCGATTGGTGATGACTGTTTTTAAATATTCATTTTAACTGTTTATCTTTTCGTATTGTGAGGTATACAAAATAGGTCAACTTTGATTATCTTTTGAATGTTTTGGCATTCCGTTCCAAGAAGTTACTTTCTGAGCACTTCTACAGTGGGCAAATATGTATTTTAGGTTTTGTTCAAATCAAAAGTGGTGCTCTCAATAGGGATGGGCATTTAAACTTTTTTGATTGAGTACTCGCATGAAAATAAAGAAGCTATTTTTAGAACAAGGGCCACACTGGAAAACAATGTGCACATTTATGAGCCAACAGTGCGCAACAATAGGTAATTTATCATAACCATTACATATTATGAATCCTAATTTATCATAACCATTGCATATTATGAATCCTAATTGCAAAATTGCCTCAGATAGGTGTGTGTGTGTTAAAAAATAAAATAAAAAGTCCCTTTTTCAGGACCCTGTCTATAATACATAAAACCCTGAATAACTGTTTCCCATGCTTGTTCAATGAACCATAAACAATTAATGAACATGCACCTGTGGAACGGTCGTTAAGACACAGCTTGCAGACGGTAGGCAATTAAAGTCACATTTATGAAAACTTGGGACACTAAAGAGGCGTTTCTACTGATTCTGAAAAACACCAAAAGAAAGATGCCCATATACCGGTATTTATACACGGACCTTTTGTGTTTTTACTTTACCTTCTATAACCATATTTAAATGTTTGGTTTGGTAAACGTGATACGCGACCGCTACTTGAGTCGGCCCTCCGCTCTCCCCATGCCGCTTTCCACAGACCTCGTCCCACCCAGTCACTCAAGGAGCGCGTTTGTTGTTGCTTGACCATGAGACTTTCGTTCAGTCTGCAGGGTCAATGCAGCACATATAACAATGTTGATGACAACGATGTTGTTTCCACTTCGATCTTAATATAAATCCACAAGCTTCTACAATAACAATATTAGTTTAGCTGTTTGCAGACGTAAGAAACAGTTTGTATTTTCTTAGCAAGTTAAACTAAATCGTTTTAGCCGCTAATGCTAATAGCTAGTTAACCGGTCAGAAAAAATCCAAACAGTAAAATGACATTACCAATAGAAAATACTATCAGAGATCTGTAGGCTATAACGAGATGCGTAGTGTAACGACCCTGGGTTTATAAGCGCGGATATCGACTCTGCCGGTTGAGCATGCTTTTGGGGCACCGTCGATAGCGCGCTGGACTTGGGGCTAGAAGGTCCAGGGTTCGAGACCTGCTCCCTGCTTGTTTCATTACAGTATGTGTCCGCCCTAACAATGGGAGTGGTCCCAATGTGGAAGACAGGCGACACGTTTAGGCCAAAAATAAGCCCATAGAAATGCATTGGACTTATTTTGGACAGATTTTGGCGAGAGAGAAACCTCTTGCTTCGCCTCTTCCTCTCTGATACTATGCATGCATACAAGGACCGGACATCGTTTCAATAAGAGCATGGAAACATGCAACAATAGCAAGCCTATCGTCTTACAGTCAAAAGGCTATAGCCTATTATTGAACATGCAACTCCTGTAATGAAGCAGCCAATAAAATTTATTTTTCAAGCGTTTGCCTAAAAGCAATTCGCGGAAAAAAGTTCTAACCTGCACATCCAATGCGAGCAGTTCCATATGTGACAGAGATGAACATCTCCGTTAGAAACGTAGAAATATGGGCAATCTAATGGCAGCTACTACGATGAGTTGCTAATATGACTAGGATTGTGCCTTTGACATCTGGACAACGAAAGAAAGTTCATATGAAAACCAATAGAACAGGAGAGAGATGCTGGTTAATGGCATGAGGAAGTAATTATAAAATATTTGCGTTCGTTTCTATGGATGGATTTTCACAAGGCTACTTTGAAGCAAGGTATGACATGCCTCATTTGAAGTAAAGTGAAACGTTCAGGTCCCATGCGCACATTGCAATGTGGTGGGTAACGCGCTGATAGTCAACAGTAAGCAGGCCTATGCATCCGAATGGGAGGCGCGCTTTACGAGTTGAGATTGAGAAATAAAAATAGCTCCTTTTTTAATCGTGCCCACAAGTTTTAAAACGCGATTGCATTTAGAATTGTTATTTGATGCGCAATAACTGAGCACACAAAAGCAGGTTTCGCTACAGTAGCCTACAGTCTATTGATGAGCTATTCTCGTGCTGTCTGTCTGGTAGGCAATGCCGCTCCTCAAAACACGCACCAATGTAATTCCAAATTAACCCATAGACCGATAAGCATGACCGGTCAAATGTATTTTCAGCAGCTACCCGATACGTTAACAAACCTAGTGTCCTGTTGGCATTTTGAAAAACAGTGTAGCCTAGCCTAACAGACAAACAAACATGCCCTGTCCAAGTCGTTTTCAAGGGGCCGCGCCATAATGTTTGAAAAGCTAATCTATACAGGCTACTGTTATTTCATGTGGCAAAAACGAAGAGTAGGCTACCCAGTGCTCGCAAGACTGCCTCGAAGACATTAGTGCCATTAATAGGCTAGGATATTATACATGCAACAGACCTATGACTGAACACACACTTGCATCAGCAGCAAAGAGACAGAGCAGGCAGGCCAGAGGGACAGAGAGAGAGGCAGAAGCATGCTCATATGTTTTGGTAATCTCTTAACTTGCATGCTTTGCAAATTCACCAAGTAGACTAAAGTTTGCCTCTTCCGTTCTGGTTTTATTTGAATTACACAACTTCCCCAGGCCTTTATAGCCTATGCTATAACACGGAAAATAGGGTGCATCTTTCGTTTTAGAAGTGGGGGGTGACAACCTGGCAGGGGGTCCTCCCTCAGATTTTTTGAGGGGGGGGGCATCTGAAGCTCATTTCCTACATTTCTACTAGGGCTATCCCCGTCAAAAAATCTTGGTCCACCAAGAGAGGTATTTTCTTTTGACCAATCGATTAAACCGTGTATTTTCCCATAAAGACGCACCCTTTATGTGCTAATAAGATCAAGTGCTTTCGGAAAGTGGTCTGATCCCTTTTCCACATTTTGTTACGTTACAGCCTTATTCTAAAATGGATAAAAACATATATATTTTTTTATCAATCTACACATAATATCCCATAATGACAAAGCGAAAACAGGTTTCTAGAAATGTTTGCAAATGTATTAAAAAAACAGATACCTTATTTACATAAGTATTCAGACACTTTGCTATGAGACATGAAATTGAGCTCCGGTGCATCCTGTTTCCATTGATCATCCTTGCGATGTTTCTACAACTTGATTGGAGTCCTTTTTGTGGTGAATTCAATTGATTGGACATGATTTGGAAAGGCACACACCTGTCTATATAATGTCCCACAGTTGACAGTGCATGTCAGAGCAAAAACCAAACCATGAGGTCGAAGGAATTGTCCCTAGAGCTCCGGGACAGGATTGTGTCAAGGCACAGATCTGGGGAAGGGTACCAAAACATTTCTGCAGCATTGAAGGTCCCCAAGAACACAGTGGCCTCCATTTCATTATTAAATGGAATACGTTTGAAAGCTCCAAGACTCTTCCTAGAGCTGGCCGCCTGGCCAAACTGAGCAATCAGGGGAGAAGGGCCTTGGTCAGGGAGGTGACCAAGAACCCGATGGTCACTCTGACAGAGCTCCAGCGTTCCTCTCTTGAGATGGGAGAACCTTCCAGAAGGACCACTATCACTGCAGCACTCCACCAATCAGGCCTTTATGGTAGGGTGGCCAGACAGAAGCCATTCCTCAGTAAAAGGTACATGACAGCCCACTTGGAGTGTGCCAAAATGCACCTAAATAACTCGGACCATGAGAAACAGGACTCGATGGTCTGATGAAACCAAGATTGAACCCTTTGACCTGAATGCCAAGTGTCACGTCTAGAGGAAACTTGGCACCATCCCTACAGTGAAGCATGGGGGTGGCAACATGCTGGGGAGGATGATTTTCAGTGGCAGGGACCGCTCCAGAGCGCTCAGGTCCTCTGACTGGGGCGAAGGTTCACCTTCCAACAGGACAATGACCCTAAGCACACTGACAAGACAATGCAGGAGTGACTTCGGGACAAGTCTCTGAATATCCATGAGTGGCCCAGCCAGAGCCTGGACTTGAACCTGATCGAACATCTCTGGAGACACCTGAAAATTGCTGTGCAGCAACGCTCCACATCCAACCTGACAGAGCTTGAGAGAATCTGCAGTGAAGAATGGGAGAAACTTGACAAATACAGTTTAAGTCGGAAGTTTACACACACCTTAGCCAAATACATTTAAACTCCGTTTTTCACAATTCCTGACATTTAATCCTAGTAAAGATTCCCTGTCTTAGGTCAATTAGGATCACCACTTCATTTCAAGAATGTGAAATGTCAGAATAATAGTAGAGAAAATGATTTATTTCAGCTTTTATTTATTTCATCATATTGGGTCAGACATACACTCAATTAGTATTTGGTAGCATTGCCTTTAAATTGTTTAACTTGGGTCAAATTTTTCTGGTAGCCTTCCACAAGCTTCTTCCCACAGTAAGTTGGGTGGATTTTGGCCCATTCCTCCTGACAGAGCTGGTGTAACTGAGTCAGGTTTGTAGGCCTCCTTGCTCACACATGCTTTTTCAGTTCTGCCCACAAATTTTCTATGGGATTGAGGTCAGGGCTTTGTGA
Organism: Salvelinus fontinalis; assembly: GCF_029448725.1. Lineage (NCBI taxonomy): Eukaryota > Metazoa > Chordata > Actinopteri > Salmoniformes > Salmonidae > Salvelinus > Salvelinus fontinalis. The sequence continues at coordinate 1,440,043 of NC_074689.1, read as the reverse complement.
TGGCCACTCCAATACCTTGACTTTGTTGTCCTTAAGCCATTTTGCCACAACTTTGGAAGTATGCTTTGGGTCATTGTCCATTTGGAAGACCCATTTGCGACCAAGATTTAACTTCCTGACTGATGTCTTGAAGCAACATCTCAATATATTCACATAATTTTCCTTCCTCACGATGCCATCTATTTTGTGAAGTGCACCAGCCCCTCCTGCAGCAAAGCACGCCCACAACATGATGCTGCCACCCCTGTGCTTCACGGTTGGGATGGTGTTCTTCGGCTTGCAAGCCTCCCTCTTTTTCCTCCAAACATAACGATGGTCGTTATGGCCAAACAGTTCTATTTGTGTTTCATCGGATCAGAGGACATTTCTCCAAAAAGTTCGATATTTGTCCCCATGCGCAATTGCAAACCGTAGTCTGGCTTTTTTTATAGCGGTTTTGGAGCAGTGGCTTCTTCCTTGCTGAGCGGCCTTTCAGGTTATGTCGATATATGACTCATTGTACTGTGGATATAGATACTTTTGTACCTGTTTCCTCCAGCATCTTCACAAGGTCCTTTGCTGTTGTTCTGGAATTGATTTTCACTTTTCGCACCAAAGTATGTTCATCTCTAGGAGACAGAACGCTTCTCCTTCCTGAGCGGTATGTCGGCTGTGTGCTACCATGGTGTTTATACTTGCATGCTTTTGTTTGTACAGATGAACATGGTACCTTCAGGCGTTTGGAAATTGGATGAACCAGACTTGTGCAGGTCTCTAATTATTTTTCGAAGGTTTTGGCTGATTTCTTTTGATTTTCCCATGATGTCAAGCAGTTTGAAGGTAGGCCTTGAAATACCTCCACAGGTACACCTCCATTTGACTCAAATGATGTCGATTAGCCTATCATAAACTTCTAAAGTCATGGCATCATTTTCTGTAATTTCCCAAGCTGTTTAAAGGCACAGTCAATTTAGTGTACTGAATTTAGTGAACTTCTGACCCACTGGAATTGTGATACAGTGAAATAATCTGTCTGTAAACAATTGTTGGAAAAATTACTTGTGTTTGCACAAAGTAGATGTCCTAACTGACTTGCCAAAACTATAGATTGTTAACAATAAATGTGTGGAGTGGTTGAAAAACAAGTTTTAATGACTCCAACCTAAGTGTATGTAAACTTCCGACTTCAACTGTACATACATAGTTTTTCGGTTAGGGATTTTTCTTAACGTGAAGGATCCCAACTTCGTTTAAAGGCACAGAGGTATCCTAGCCACAGTGAGTCTGATGCTGAACTATAGAGATTGATTGAGAAGATATTCACTACTTTTAAAATGGAAATGGCTCATGATGACCATGTTGTCTCAGAAGAGGCCTTTGTAGATAGAGGGCTGCATTCCAAACACTTAAGAGACACACCCTCAGCCCTCAAATTAAGTGGACACTTCTGATGAAGTATCATGACGTCTGACGAGTTAACACTTGCAGGGCAAGGTGCGAGGGAGGAAGTCCATTGACTTCCCTTGCCTGGAGATTCGTCACTCGTTTGTCCCGTGACGGTGATGTTTTCAGTCACCAGTAGCTTGTGAGTGCTTTATATCTGCTACAGTTTACAGTATTTACATTAACTGTATAATTATTAATGCACACCTACTGTATGATAGCCAGCAAATTAATTAGTTAACTAACGTTAGTCTGCCTAGTTGGAACTTCTGAAGAAGGAAAATGTTTTATTTCTACAATTTCCAAAAGCTAACCAAACAAAAACATCATTACTTTTACAAGACGTGTTGTGTGCATTAGTAGCACGATTTCTAACTTATTTACATTTGTTTTTACTTACACTCGTATGTTGACTTCTCCATTTTGACGATGAGGTTTTACATTTTGGTGGACTTTTTCTTATGGCTGCAGGGGCAGTATTGAGTAGCTTGGATGAAATGTGCACAGAGGTGCCCATAGTAAACTGCCTGCTCCTCAGTCCCAGTTGCTAATAAATGCATATTATTATTCGTATTGGATAGAAAACACTCTGAAGTTTCTAAAACTGTTTGAATTATGTCTGTGAGTATAACAGAACTCATATGGCGGACAAAAACCTGAGAAGTTCCACTTCCTGTTTGAATTTTTTCTGAGGCTGTTAGATTTTCAACCAAGCTCTTATTGGAATTACAGCGATATATTGATGAGTTTTCACTTCCTACGGCTTCCACTAGATGTCAACAGTCAATAGAACTTTGTCTGATGACTAATGTGAAGGGGGGCCGAAGGAGACAGGAATGAGTAATCACTGCCACGAGCTGGCCATGCTTTCACATGCGCTTTCACATGAGGAGGACCTCCGTTCCACCGCTCATCTGAAGTCAATGTAATTCTCCGGTTGGAACGTTATTCAAGATGTATGTAAACAACATTCTAAAGATTGATTCAGTACATCGTTTGACATGTTTTTACTGACTGTTACGGAACTTTTGGACATTTCATCACGTAATAGTGGACGCGCTTTGTGACTTTGGAATTGTTTACCAAAAGTGCTAACCAAAGTAGCTAATTGGACATAAATAACGGACATTATCGAACAAATCAAGCATTTATTGTGGACCTGGGATTCCTAGGACTGCATTCTGATGAAGTTCATCAAAGGTAAGGAAACATTTATCATGTATTTTATGGTTTCTGTTGACCCCAACATGGCGGCTAATTTGGCTATTGTTCTGAGCTCCGTCTCAGATTATTGCATAATTTGCTTTTTCCGTAAAGTTTTTTTGAAATCTGACACAGCGGTTGCATTAAGGAGAGGTATATCTATAATTCCATGTGTATAACTTGTATTATCATCTACATTTATGATGAGTATTTCTGTTGAAATGATGTGGCTATGCAAAATCACTTGATGTTTTTGGAACTAGTGAATGTAACGCGCCAATGTAAACTCAGATTTTTTTGTTATAAATATGAACTTTATCAAACAAAACATGCATGTATTGTGTAACATGAAGTCCTATGAGTGTCATCTGATGAAGATCATCAAAGCTTAGTGATTAATTTTATCTCTATTTCTGCTTTTTGTGAAAGCTATCTTTCGCTGGAAAAAATGGCTGTGCTTATTGTGGTTTGGTGGTGACCTAACTTAACAGATGTACAATCATCACGAATTGAATTATGGGGCGTTTCAGGCCCCGACGTGAACATAATTGTACACTCGCAAACTCGATCAAAAATGAGGGCTGAGGGGCTTACTTTGCGAACTTCCCCTTGTTTGGCTAATCGTTTGGACCTACGTCCAAGATAGTGACGGGGATTCTCCCAAGGGCATAAGGCGAGGGTTAGTGGACGAGGCTCTGTCTTCTATTAGTTTGAAACGCAGCCATGCTCTCCAGTCTCTCTATGGTCTGAACCTCCAAGACATACCATTCACCCAGTCCATAGGAGCTGTCCTAGGGAGCTCAGTCAGCACGACCTGTGTCTGCAAGCTAGACTTTGTCCTTGGCCTCGAACAAAGTCACAAACAAGCACATCTAAATCTGGAGCAGTTTCTTTTATGGGGACAGGCAGTGTTTGTAATATCTGTGGACTACGTGATGGGGATAACTTTTTTTTTGTTCTAGTTTAACGCTGGATTCTGCCTTCGTCTTGATCTGAGTTTATGCCCTTGTGCTGTTTTGATTATTTATATATATATATATACATGTACATACATAGTTTTTCGGTTAGGGATTTTTCTTACCGTGACACTCATTTTGACACTAGGATGTTTATCATTTTAACCACAGATCAGAGAAATATATGTGGACACTGGTATGGTGCTGGAGATAATGAATGAGTTTGGAAAGTGGCAGAATTTTTTTATCCCACTTTTTGTGAGTCGGCAGTGAGGTATCAGTGAGGTAATGTGATGAGCACTATTAGGGGTTAGAATCTGGGGCTACTTGGTGTAGGCAGGGTGCATTCCTCCATGCAGGCCTGAGTCTGGCTGGGCTATGTGTAGCCTGCTGAGGGAGACTGCAGGGAGCCTGGGAATGTGGATGCTGCCTTCGAGCCACTGACACTCAGGCACATGATCCTGTGAGGCGGCCACTGCAACCTGGACACACAATGAGGCTTTGTTCCTGTCCGAGGCCAGGATGGCACGTACACACACACCTTTAACTCTGAACATCAGCACTGGAATATCAGCTCAAGTCACACGCAATCACTACATGTCTCCATCAAGGCCATTGAGAATGTTCTTATTGGTTACAGTCATGAGCTGACCTAGAGTTGACCTAGTTCTGTGGGATTCTGGGTTGTACATAATGAGCAGCAGAGCTCTGCTACTCGAACCAAGTCCTATGGCCCCCAACATTATACATCGGGTTAGGGCCGGGTAGGGACTCTTTAAAAAATAAACTTTTTTTTTTTTTTTATGTACTTTTATTTTTTTTTCAGTTAAAAATTATTATCAATAACTAGGGCTCTGGTATCACAAAATTGACCATGAACTTTTTGAAGCTGAGCGCTTCATCGTGCTCTGCTGCGCAGTACATGTCATGGTATCAGAAGTGCTTCAACGTTATCAAACATGAAACCAGAACATTGTCTGAGTCCACAGGGGAGATTATTTTAACAACAATAATAATATTCCTTGAGTTTTTTTGGAGTTTAAAATGACAAAGTAGCTAGTTTACAGCTGACTGCTCTCTGTCTCCTCATTGAGCAGAACAGCAAGCAGAGGCATTGCTTTGGATACTCACACAAGCAGTGCACATGCCCCCTGCGCTGCATGTGCACTGCGTGGGACAGGCAGACGAGCAGCTAATGGATACTAATGGAGGAAGCTATTTCTGTTTTTAGGTTTGGGCAGGGCCTTAAATTTGGCAGAGGCAATTGAGCCTGGGTAGGGTAGGGCCTGAATGTTGTGGGCATTGGTAGGGCTTAAAATTCATGCCCTTGCAGGATTCTAGCGCACAGTACGTGTTAGTGAGACTCATAGGTTTGGGGTGATGTATCTTAAAGTGCAACAGTAACGTGAGGAGCTGATGACAATTATCACCATACAACTCTACCACCACAGCCACTCTCTCAAACCTTTTCTCTATTTGGCTACATATCTATGTGCATCTAATGGCTGTAATCTCTTCATTTGGCTGCCTATCAGATTCCTCTGGGATGATAAGCCTCTGGTTATGTCCCAAATGACACCCTATTCCCTATATAGTGCACTACCTTTTACTGGGGACTTAGGGAATAAGGTACCATTTGGGAAACATGCATACTGTGTATTCAGCGCTGGCTCAGCCGTAACTCTTAGGGTCTTTTGATCAGGGCACGAGTTGACAGCGGGCTGCCCGGACAGGAAGAGCCCCTGTGTTAAACAATGCCCGGGCAGGCAGCGCCAGGGTGACCGAGAGGGATCACACACGCACACACACACTGCTGCCTGTCTGTAGTGGCAGTTTGTCCGACTGACTAACGCAAACCGGATCCGGCCCGTCCAGGAATGAGCCAAACATCCTCAGCAGGCCAATAAACAATAGGGACGGGTGGCTTTGTGTCACGTCTGTGGGAACAACAGAGGGAGAGAGCGGGGGGGGGGGGGGGGGGGTTGGGGCTGTTGTCTTCTGTCCTGTCCACCTACTCCCTGGCCTCCCCGTGTACACTTATTTATTCCTCTTGTGTGAGTGTGCAGTTGGCAGGTTTTGGTACTGGCGCTAAGCTCTCCAGAAGGCATAGTGAGAATGGACACATCCAGTCAGTTTGACAATGTTCTGCTTTTTCATATTTGTCCCATTGTGATCTGGGCTTATTAGGTTATTATAATAATGAGTGGTCTAAAGCAGACTAGGTCTATAGGTGATGGCTAATTTGCAACAACAGCAATGTGCTGCAGTGTTAGTGATGATGGTGGGAAATATTACATATAGCAATATTATTGAAGTTAAAATATATATACACTTTTCAGTTTATTAGGTACACCCATCTAATACAGGGTCAGACCCCCTTTTGCCTTAGAACAACCTAAATTCTTCTGGGCATTGAAACAATTTGACCTGAAAACATTCCCCACACCATTATACCACCGCCACCAGCCTGTACAGTTTAAATCAGGCAGGATGGGGCCATGGACTCATGCTGCTTACGCCAAATCAGGACAACAGATTCTGTGCATCCAACTTTGTGGCAACAGTTTGGGGAAGGCCCTTTCCTGTTTCAGCATGACAATGCCCCAGTGCACAAAGCGAGGGCCATACAGAAATGGGTTGTCGAGACCGTTGTGGAAGAACTTGACTGGTCTGCGCAGAGCCCTGATATAGGCCGTTACGGTGACCGTGTTTGTTCACTGTAATTATGGGCTCCCTAGTGGTTCAGCGGTCTATGGCACTAATAGCTCGCCAGCTAACTAGGGATTAGCAGTAGTGGCTAACACAATTTAGCATAACTTGTCTACAAAATACAAATTAGCTGTTTGCAGTTGTAAGAAACACAACTAATATATTGTAATTATAGAACGCTTGTGGATTTATATTAAGATCAAAGTGGAAACAACATCGCTGTCATCAACATTGTTATATGTGCTGCATTGACCATGCAGGCTGAACGAAAGTCTCGTGGTCAAGCAACAACAAACGCGCTCCTTGAGTAACGGGGTGGGACGAGGTCTGTGTGGAAAGCGGCATGGAGAGAGCTGAGAGGGATGACAAGTAGCGGCGCAAACTATAAAACTGGACATTACATACGGCGTATCACATTTAACAAACCAAACATTTTAATACCGTTATAGAAGGTAAAGTAGAAACCCAAACCGGTCCGTGCATAAATTCTGGTGTGTATATAGTAAAATACGATATTCTGCCCAGCCCTATGCTCTTGTCTCTCTGCAGAAGCAGTATAGAGAGCAATATGTTTGGAACATCAAATCACAGTATCGAATCACAATAGTTTACGTATAGAATCGTGAGAATTGTAATACAAATCCTATCATGAGGTTCCTGGCTATTCCCAGCCTTTGTTCAGGGCACTATGCTGACCTTTTTTAAAGTAGCACGTGTGTGCCTAAGTTAAAAAAAACACATACATTTAGAAGCACAATGAAAAGTATTTGAGGTAATACATTCACATTTTTCTAGTCTCACTGGTGGTCCTAATTTAAAATTCCAGGTTGCACAGCAAAACGTTGACGCTCATATATAAGTAAACTGGTTGTACTGTAGACCCTGTAGATGTTAGACGGGTTAAAAAATAACTTTCCCTGTCTTTCTGTCATTTATTGTCATGTCCAGCCCCACCCCCCATCCAACAGGAGCTCACATGTTAAGTAGAGCGGCAAGAGGTCTAGCGGTTTAGAGTGTTGGGTCAGTAACCGGAAGGTTGCCGGTTTGAATCCTTGCGTCGACTAGGTGAAAAATCTGTCTGTGACTTTGAACAAAGCACTTAACCCTAATTTCTCCTGTAAATCGCTCTGGATAAGAGCGCCTGCTAAATGACTAAACTGTTAAATGTTTTCATTGTCAGTGTTGGTGTTGATTTTGTCCATGTAGCAGAAATCCCTTTGACGTGGCAGTTTTCCACCAAGCGTGTTTGTGTGCTCACTTTGCTCACTCATTTTTCTTTTCAAGGCAATGCAGTGTTGAGGTATTGTACATTTGCTAATTGCTAGCATTGGTTGTGGAGTATTTGCATTCTATCTATTTGTGTCCCTGAAACCAATAGGACACAGATAAAAAAAGATTAAGGCCATGTGCATTGGAATTCTAAATACATGCACCTTGCTGTTCATTTAAATTTGGCTTGGAATGCAAATCTCTGTACTAGGACTCATGTTACACATGTGCTTGTTTGCGTGTGAAAGCCACTTGATGCAGCTAATCTGTCTATTTACAGGGGTCCAGTCTGTCCAGTCCTGCGCTGGGCTCTACAATGTGACTATTTTACTCATATATACCTTTAAAAAAATGAAATTTGGATTTAGGTGCACCAGTGCCCCATTAAAACATTTGGATTCTAGCTTTACACCAGCTTGGAACACCAGGCTGGATTACCTGCCTATTTTTAACCCGCTGGAAAAATATTTAGTATAGAGCACTGATTGAGCACATATCTGCCAGAGATGCTTTGGTTTACAAATCCATCGATTTGCAGTAGTGGAAAAAGTACCCAGTTCTCATACTTGAGTACAAGTTAAGATACTTTAATAGAAAATGACTCAAGTAAAAGTGAAAATCACCCAATAAAATAATACTTGAATAAAAGTCTAAAAGTATTTGTTTATATATCTAAAGTATCAAAGTACATGTATTTGCTAAAATATACTTAACTATCAAAAATAAAAGGATAAATCATTTCAAATTCCCAATAGTAAGCAAACCAGACTGCACCATTTTTAAAATGTACGTATAGCCAGGTGCACACCAACAGTCAGACATAATTTAACAAAGCAGGTGTGTTTAGTGAGTCCGTCAGATCAGAGGCAGCAGGGATGACCAGGGGTGTTCTCTTGATAAGGGCTTGAATTGGACCATTTTCCTGTCCTGCTAAGTATTAAAAATGTAACGAGTACTTTTGGGTGTTAGGGAAAATGTAAGGAGTAAAATTTTAATTCTTTTCTTTATGTATGTAGTAAAGTAAAAGTTGTCAAATATCAACATTTAAGTACAGATACCTAAAAAAAAATTGGACTTTATAGTATTTTTACTGAAGTGCTGTACACCACTGCCTATTTGTATTCTGAGTCAGCATTTAGGCTAGGCTACATTATTGTTTACTGTCTAATCATTTTGAAGCATTAAAACTTAACAAGTGTGAAGATCTAGGCGACATTTTGTGGCAGATTTGTAGGCCTATATTATCTTTATCCGAAACCAAACCCTATTCTGGAGCTGACTGAGGGTCATTTCCATGTAAAAGGACCCATGAGCACCCACGTGAGGTTCATAAGACCATGTCAAAGTGGGTGTCAAATGAAAGCGGAGACTATATATTTTTTAAAATTAAGGCATATAAACGCAACATGTAAAGTGTTTGTCCCATGTTTCATGAGCTGAAATAAAAAATCCTGTACAAAAAACGTATTTCTCTCAAATTGTGTACACATTTGATTATGTCCCTGTTAGTGAGCATTTCTCCTTTTGCAAAGATAATCCATCTACCTGACAAGTGTGGCATATCAAGAAGCTGATTAAACAGCATGATCAGTACACAGGGACACCTTGTGCTGGGGACAATAAAATACAAATTTAAAATGTGCTCACCGCTACCGACTCATGTGAAATCCATAGATTAGGGCCTAATTTATTTATTTCAATTGACTGATTTCCTTATACGAACGGCAACTCGGTAACATCTTTTAAATTGTTGCATGTTGCGTTTATATTTTTGTTCGGTGTAAGACGAAAAGGTAAATTGACTGAAAAAAAAAAATGTGGGCTTGTGGCAGCTGAATAAAAATATTTGTAACCCACCAATTCCATTTGGTCTTTGATATACTGAATCAGCAAATAATTAAAAAAGGCTTAACTTATTTGGTTGTGATGTTGCAATGTTATAGGCTACGTCAAGGTTGGTCAACCATCCTCCAGGACAGCTAATGGGTGTGCAGGCTTTTATTCCAGTCACCCTCTAACAATCCATATTTTAGAAATTAGCTGCTCAACTCGACCTTGTGTGTTTTGAGCGGGGCTTGATCAAAGCTTTTACACCCCGTAGGTCTCCAGTCTGAGGGTTGACCACGTGTTTTGTATAGTTGCCTAACATGTACTACTTTGAGGGGTGTTAGGTGCCTTGCACAACATCAGGAGATGGTACATGGGATCAGAGAGCAGCCTCCCAGTGTCGATACCACATTACACACACTTTTTTATACGTTCATAGAGACGCCACCAATTGTTGGTCATGGAAATTTGGTTAAAAGTCATGGAGAGGTAATGGAAAAGTCATGATATTCCATCTGTCAAAATGTGTATGAACCCTGGCCTTGGTATAGGCTCTGAGAATAAGTATTCTATGATGTCGCGCACCTATTGCACAGCAATCGTCTACCCGACCCATACTGTCAAACATTTAAAATTACTTTAGAAAATGGATAAATGGTCGCCTGGTATATGTTGTGTAGAGTGAATAAACCAATCATGTCATGCAATATGATTATGATTTTGGCCTGTATAATAAAAGTGAAAGAAATATATTGGGCGACATGCTGTATTTGGATATCCTTATCAACGGCAAATGCATCCGCTTTAACATAAGGCCAACGTTTAGTTTTTAATTGCCTACCATTATCAGAATTCCCGTGAATCAAACACCTCCATTTATATTTGCTTGCAGTACAGTTGATCCAACACTAAGTTGTGGATACGCATGGTCTGACATTTGCGTGGAGATACGCACACTATTCCGTCATGTTCAAAATGGATAAATGCCAACCGTTGCGGAAAGATTATCGCACGTAAGGTTGTCTCTTTTTTTGTACCCAGGCACCATTGATAAATGAGGACACTGCCCTGCAAAGCCTGCTTGTTTTTATTAAAGATCAACACACACAGGGAAGGACAACACGTTGCTGTCCTGTTCTCTGAGGGCCAGGGGCCTGCCTTAATACTAGCAGGGGAAACCTAGATTGCATCCCAAATGGCACCCCATTTCGTATATAGTGCACTACTTTTGACCGATTTCCTTATACGAACGGCAACTCAGGAAAATCTTTTAAATTGTTGCGTTTCTATTTTTGTTCGGTGTAAGACAAACATATTACTAAACTAGAAAAGGTACATTGACTGGAAAAAAAAATGTGGGCTTGTGGCAGCTGAATAAAAATAGGCTCAGCGAACGAGTAACACAATAGGCTCATCATGACTATGCAATAAATGGTACAGCATGTTCTGTGAAATCAGCTCACTCTGAGTCTGAACAATGAGAGCCCCTATGAAAACATCAGACCAGCGGTGGCGACTCTCGCTCTTATCGGTGTTTCGTACTCAACGTCGGTACTATAAAGGCACCCTACAGTATGGCTTATGGGCCCTGGTCAAAAGTAGTGCACTATAAAGGGGATATTGCCATTTGGAACACAGCTGTTGTTGTAGGTGCAGCAGTGTTTGTAGTGCTTGGAAGAGGAGTGGATAGTGAGGGAGAGGAAGAATTCATTGTCAGCATTGAGGACATGTTCACACGGGTGTGGGAGTATGGTGTATGTAGCTAGCTAGCTAGCAGCCTGTAGCCACCAACACACAGGTCTATGGGGCTTTGGTTGGCTCTCTGTACTCCTCTGATCCAGTATTCTAGTCAGAGACTAGGGTCATTCACTAGGCGCAAAAAGGAAGCAACCCGACCTGAAATGGGGAGAAACTACCTGAACTTGTCCAATAAAATAATACTTTTTGGTTTTCTGTTCCAAAGCGTTTTGCTACGGTGTGTACTAATGAATAGGATCCCCCCTCAGCACCTAACAAGTGGGATGGTTCTCTAGAATAGCACAGCACATTGAGCATTACAGACATGTTAGCTCTGCTCTGGCCAGGCCAATAACCTTCCCTCTGTCCACTTATAGAGCCACTGTAGTTTGGGCTGAACATGTTTGTTTACCTGACATGTGGTGTTTGAAATCATGCTTCTAAAGAGAACAATTTCAACAATTGCAAAAGTGTACTGGTTTCTCTTTCTCAGGGATGCAAATTAGTCACCTTTTCAGATAAATTCGCCGTTGAATCCAAAATAGGTAACCTACGTGATTCGTGTAGATCCGATGAGAAAAGTTTGGGTGTGGGGGCTTTGGTTCACAACTGGCTGTAAGCGAAAGAGTGATGCGCATTTGGAGCAATACTGGCTGTATCCAAGTCTCAGCCAATCGTTCACAGAACAACAGAATGCAGCACCTGACTGAAGAGAGAAAAGACAACCAATTTGCTAGTTACAGCATCAGCGCGCGCTCTGGAAAGACATCGGAGAGTGGAAAGGCAGTTTGCCAGTTACAGTTGCGTGTTCACTGAAGATAACAAAGAGGTAGATGAGAAGCTTCACCACGGAGACGGGTGAGAAGGTGATGAAGCAAACTAAATGAGCTGTAACAAAAGAAAATGGCATTTGATACGTTTGAGGTGAAGGAGCAAGTGTGGTGGAACAAAAATTGTTAGCATTGTTAAGTACAGTTGAAGTTCACATACATCTTAGCCAAATACATTTAAACTCAGTTTGTCACAATTCCTGACATTTAATCCTAGAACAAATTCCCTGTTTTTGGTCAGTTAGGATCACGACTTTTATTTTAAGAATGTGAAATGTTAGAATAATAGTAGAGTGATTTATTTCAGCTTTTATTTCTTTCATCACACTCCCAGTGGGTCAGAAGTTTACATACACTCAATTAGTATTTGGTAGCATTGCCTTTAAATTGTTTAACTTGGGTCAAACGTTTCAGGTAGCCTTCCACAAGCTTCCCACAATAACTTGGGGGAATTTTGGCCCATTCCTCCTGACAGAGCTGGTGTAACTGAGTCAGGTTTGTAGGCCTCCTTGCTCGCGCACCCTTTTTCAATTCTGCCCACAAATTTTCTACAGGTATGAGGTTAGCGCTTTATGATGGCCACTCCAATACCTTGACTTTGTTGTCCTTAAGCCATTTTGCCACAACTTTGGAAGAATGCTTGGGGTCATTGTCCATTTGGAAGACCCATTTGCGACCAAGCTTTAACTTCCTGACTGATGTCTTGAGATGTTGCTTCAATATATCACATAATTTCCCCCCATGATGTCATCTATTTTGTGAAGTGCACCAGTCCCTCCTGCACCAAAGCACCCCCACAACTTGATGCTGCCACCCCCGTGCTTCACGGTTGGGATGATGTTCTTCGGCTTGCAAGCCTCCCCCTTTTTCCTCCAAACATAACGACGGTCATTATGGCCAAACAGTTCTATTTTTGTTTCATCAGACCAAAGGAAATTTCTCCAAAAAGTACGATCTGTCTGTGGATATAGATACTTTTGTACCTATTTCCTCCATTATCTTCACAAAGTACATTGCTGCTGTTCTGGGATTGATTTGCACTTTTCGCACCAAAGTACGTTCATCTCTAGGAGACAGAACGCGTCTCCTTCCTGAGCGGTATGACGGCTGCGTGGTCCCATGGTGTTTATACTTGCGTACTATTGTTTGTACAGATGAACGTGGCACCTTCAGGCGTTTGGAAATTGCTCCCAAGGATGAACCAGATTTTTTTTTCTGAGATCTTAGCTGATTTCTTTTGATTTCCCATGATGTCAAGCAAAGAGGCACTGAGTTTGAAGGTAGGCCTTGAAATACATCCACAGGTACACCTCCAATTGACTCAAATGATGTCAATAGCCCTATCAGAAGCTTCTAAAGCCATGACACCGTTTTCTGGGTTTTTCCAAGCTGTTTAATCTCACTAGGGTATGAGGGGCGCTAGCGTAGGACGCTAGCCAGTTAAACTGCAGGGCGCCAAATTCAAAACAGAAATCCCATAATTAAAATTCCTCAAACATACAAGTAATTTACACCATTTTAAAGATACACTTGTTGTAAATCCAGCCACAGTGTCCGATTTCAAAAAGTCTTTACACCAAATGATTATGTTAGGTCAGAGCCAAGTCACAGAAAAACACAGCCATTTTCCCAGCCATAGAGAGGAGTCACAAAAAGCAGAAATAGAGATAAAATTCATCACTAACCTTTTATGATCGTCATCAGATGACACTCATAGGACTTCATGTTACACAATACATGTATGTTTTGTTCGGTAAAGTTCATATTTATATCCAAAAATCTCATTTTACATTGGCGCGTTATGTTCAGTAGTTCCAAAACATCCGGTGATTTTGCAGAGAGCCACATCAATTTACGGAAATACTCATAATAAACATTGCTAAAAGATACAACTGTTATGCATGGAATTTTAGATCCACTTCTCCTTAATGCAACCGCTGTGTCAGATTTCAAAACAACTTTACGGAAAAAGCACACCATGCAATAATCTGAGTATGGCGCTCAGACACAAAACCAAGCCATACAGATATCCGCCATGTTGTGTAGTCAACAGAAGTCAGAAATAGCATTATAAATATTCACTTACCTTTGATGATCTTCATCAGAATGCACTCCCAGGAATCCCAGTTCCAACCGGAGAATTCCAGTCCCAACCGGAGAATTCCTTTGTCTTTAGAATTGCAATGGAACGCAAGCTAACTCTCACGTGAACGCGCGTGGTCAGCTCATGGCACTCTGGGAGAGACCGTACTCAATCCCCTCTCATTCGCCCCCACCTCACAGTAGAAGCCTCAAACACGGTTCTAAAGACTGTTGACATCTAGTGGAAGCCTTAGGAAGTGCAATCTGACCCCATAGACACGGTATATTCGATAGGCAATGAGTTAAACTACAAACCTCTGATTTCCCACTTCCTGGTTGGATTTTTCGCAGGTTTTGCCTGCCATATGAGTTCTGTTATACTCACAGACATCATTCAACCCGTTTTAGAAACTTCAGAGTGTTTTCTATTGATTTTTCAAATCTACTAATTATATGCATATTCTAGCTTTTATGGCTGAGTAGCAGGCAGGTTAATTTGGGCACGCTTTTCATCCAAAATTCAGAATGCTGCCCCCTACACTAGTGAAGTTAAAGGCACAGTCAACTTAGTGTATGTAAACTTCCGACCTACTGGAATTGTGATACAGTGAAGTAAACTGTAAACAATTGTGGGAAAGATTACTTGTGTCATGCACAAAGTAGATGTCCTAACCGACTTGCCAAAACTATAGTTTGTTAACAAGAAATTTGTGGAGTGGTTGAAAAACAAGTTTTAATGACTCCAACCTAAGTGAATGTAAACTTCCGACTTCAACTGTATCTTGCTACTGTTAGTTGGATCGAATTCTCCATTAACCAGCCAGAGAAATGTTGACAACATTAGCCAACTTAGTGATCAAATGACTGACTTTATGGTGTGAAAATTAGCTGGCTAATAGTCAGACAGCTAGCTAACGTTCAAACATCAGAGCTAGCGTTAGTAACCTAACCAATTTGCTATAGTATTAACTTCTCTAGGATAGGGGGCAACATTTTCCCGTTTGGAAAGCATACCCAAATTCAACTGCCAGCTACTCATCCCCAGAAGATATGATATGCATATTGTTAGTGTATTTGGATAGAAAACACTCTGAAGTTTCTAAAACTGTTTGAATCATGTCTGAGTATAACATAACTTATTTAGCAGGCGAAACCCCGAGGACAAACATTCAGATTTTTTCTTTTTTGAGGTCACTCTCTTTTCAATGGATTTTTATTGGGAATACAGATTTCTAATTGACCTTCTTGCAGTTCCTACCGCTACCACTGGATGTCAACAGTATTTAGAAATTGGTTGAGGTTTTTTCCTTTGTGTAATGAAGAAGAACGGCCATCTTGAATTAGGGTCACTGGAGTGTCTTGTTTGTTAGAGGCGCATGACCAGAAGGCTAGCTACAGTTTGTTTTAATCCTGTATTGAACACAGATCATCCCGTCTTCAATTTTATCGATTATTTACGTAAAAAAATACCTAAAGTTGTATTACAAAAGTCGTTTGAAATGTTTTGGCAAAGTTTACAGGTAACTTTTGAGATATTTGTAGTCACGTTTCGCAATTTAGAACCTGTGTTTTTCTGGATCAAAAGCGCCAAATTGACATTTTGGATATATATCGACGGAAATTAAAGACCATTTGTGATGTTTATGGAACATATTGGAGTGCCAACAACAGAAGCTCGTCAAAGGTAAGGCATGAATTATATTTTTATTTCTGTGTTTTGTGTCCCGCCTGCAGGGTTGAAATATGCTTCTCTCTCTTTGTTTACTCTGTTGCTATCCTGAGAGAATAGCATCGTTTGCTTTCGCCGAAAAGCCTATTTGAATTCTGACATGTTGGCTGGATTCACAACTAGTGTAGCTTTAATTTGGTATCTTTCATGTGTGATTTAATGAAAGTTTGATTTTTATAGTAATTTATTTGAATATGGCGCTCTTCATTTTCTCTGGCTTTTGGCCAAGTGAGACAGTAGCGTCCCGCCTAAACTCAGATTTTTGGATATAAATATGAACTTTACCGAACAAAACATACATGTATTGTGTAACATGAAGTCCTATGAGTGTCATCTGATGAAGATCATCAAAGGTTAGTGATTTATTTTATCTCTTTCTGCTTTTTGTTACTCCTCTCTTTGGCTTGAAAAATGGCTGTGTTTTCTGTGGCTATGTACTGACCTAACATACTCGTTTGGTGTGCTTTCGCCGTAAATCCTTTTTGAAATCAGACATGTTGGCTGGATTCACAACAAGTGTAGCTTTAATTTGGTGTCTTTCATGTGTGATTTCATAAAAGTTACATTTTTATATAATATATTTGAATTTGGCGCTCTGCATTTTTACTGGCTTTTGGCCAAGTGGGACATTAACTTCTCTGGGATATGTGGGACGCTAACTGGTATACGACTCCTTGTCGTTTCTCAAGTTATAAAGTTACTGTTAGTTGCTTACTGGACCCTGGTAATATGTGTGAAATGTTAACTAATCTATGAACTAATCTTTTCGCTCTACGGTAGGTGGTTAATTTTCAGAAGGCGAGAATTAGGTGAAAATGAGGCGTTGCTTGTTAAACAAGTGGATTCAGGGATCTGGTGTAGCTGGGCCTGGCTTAAGCTGGATGCCACTATAGAGGTCAAAGGAACACCACACACTTTCCCTCTTTCTCACTTTTTCAATACGTCAGTGCATGAAGGGGGTATGCCAGGTGTACCTTCTGCCTGAAAGAGAGAAATTATGTCAACAAAGGGTCTAATGCTGTGCTGGCACATTGTAGAACAGATGTCCACAGGCAGAAAGTGTACAATGTAATAGCGTGCAGTTTAGCCCAAAGATATTAGTTTTGTTGTGTTGAACTTGACAGTAACACTTAATTTACTTAATTTTTTACTCAGTGAATATTTTTGCACACATGTAGCCTTGTGCACTTGATCGACGTCTACTATAGTGGCCACTATAATAGAGCAAAAATAGAATGCCTGAATGTTTCATTCTATTTCTACTTTAAGAAGTTTTTCCCCCCAAGTGCAATATTTAGATGTGTGTGTGGTCACAAGCGTTCTATTATAAAGGCTGTCATGGCTAACTGCAATATTAGTGTATTGTTTTTTATCAAGACATTTTATTTTTTATTTTACCTTTATTTAAGAAGGCAAGTCAATTAAGAACAAATTCTTATTTTTAATGACGACCCAGTGGGTTAACACCGTTGTTCAGGGGCAGAACGACAGATTTGTACCTTGTCAGCTCGGGGATTCGGTATTGCAACCTTTCGGTTACTAGTCCAACGCTCTAACAACTAGGCTACCTGCCGCCCCAAACTAGTGTCATTTGCAGTAAAGTCTAGGCAACAAATAACATTTGATTGCTTTCCTTACCATTTTTTAGCTGTGAGAAAGGTTCACATAAAAAGTGGTTAATGTTATACACAGACTGATCAAATTCTTTGTTGTTTAATTAGTTAACCTGCATTTCCCCCTAGCAGGGATTTTTTTGCATGTTTCAGTGCAAAAAAAAAGTGTCACCTTTTTTGGGCCCTCACCAGTTTGCGTCCCTGCTTTCTCCATTGCCATCAGAACGGGGTATCCGTCTGTAGTAGTATGTCCCCTGCAGGTAGTGCAAGTGCTGCTGACTTTTGTACTTGACTCTGTTGTGTTGACTCATGATTGGGTGACTTGGCAGAGATCAAAGGGATTTACGGGACAGGTGCTAGCCAGAGGGCAGTTGCAGCTGTAACCACAATCACCCAGGCAGCTCTCGGTGTGGTCCAGCTAGCTAACCACTGCAAGTGGCCTGAAAGAAGTTCTGTGTACTAACAATTTTGTATAAACACATTCGTTTTCCATTCTAAATTTAAATCCGCTGCTGATGGAGCTCTCAAGCTGGGCCTATGAGCTGGAGTGGTCTGAGCTGACTTCTCGTGTGTGTAAATTATATGTATGTAGGTATCTGAACTGAGCCATAAAGGAAACTGGGCATTTACCACCGCACTGTTAGATTTTTTTTACCCCCACTTTTGATCTGAAGTCACCATCACCCGCTAATTTGTCATTATTGCAGATTCAAAATGTTTGAGCGAGTAGTGTATGAAAATTTATCTTAAAATTAGCTATGACATAGCCGATGAATATATATATCACAACTTTGGATTTCATCGAATGGTTGAGACCGTTTGTAAGTTCTATGGAGCGAACGTTTCTTCTCCTCCCGCTTCGAAGGTGCATTGTGGGTAGCAAAAGCGATTGCTGTCCTCGTTTATGAAATCATCAAGTTTACCTTGTGTACCTAAAAAAATGACCATATACACGGATGCTTTAACGCAAAACTACCAAAACTATTGCTAATACAAATTGAATCTAACCTACGCAATGTAACGATAAGCAGGTAGGCTATGGCCAGATGAGTTGTCTCGGGCTGTAGCTTAGGCTACTTTATTCTGGTAAAACACAATTTAGCAGCGCATACTGAATACTGAAGGTGTTGGTCAGCGTTGCAAGCAGCGCACCACAGTACGCAGTTTGACTAGGCTGCTGATATTGCATGGTTTGTTCGGCATGCAGAGTTACTTGTAGATGAATGACTGTCAACACAGTTACAATGCTTAGTTCAACACTGAAGGAGAGGACGCATCAGTTGTCACAATATATTAGGTATTTTCGGAACTTTTAATAGATTTTCTGACCGACTCATGCTATATTTGGATCGGTTTGGGGTCCCGCAGACCGATGCACTCATCTTAAACATTTGAACCGGGGACCAATGTGAATCGTTACATCCTTAGTACAGACTAATATATATATATATATATATATATATATATATATATATATATACACACAGTAGCCTGATTGCCCTCTGTGGCCACGTTCAGTTTGTGTAGCCTGAGGATCGCGTGCCGAGATGTGCACGATGTGTGACGAGGCTAATGTGATTAAGATACGCTGTCTTAAATGAAATGCACATGCCGTATTGTGTTAACAAATACAACAGGTTTGTTTGTGGACCCATGTGTACAGTAGATTATATACACATACACACACCTGCACTTACTGACACACAGGGAGTGTGTGTGTGTGGGGGGGTGGTTGAGGTTTGAGGCAGAGGAACGGTTAGGTTAATAGAGGTGATGCCACTAGCAGGCCAGACTAAACCACTGAACACTGTCAACATGGGACGGATTTAGCCTTGGGCTGAACCACTTAGCACAGACCAAGAGGGGGGACCTCATGGGGACGTATTACTGTTTTCCCAGTAAAATACGTTTTTCCTGACCACAACCCTATCAGACTGGGGCCCGAATCCATAAAGCTTCTCAGAGTAGGAGTGTTGATCTAGGATCAGTTTAGACTTTTAGATCATAATGAATAAGATTATTCATCAGCTGTCCTACTCTGAGATACTTTTCAAATATGACGCCTGAGTTCAGTTTTCCCCGGGCAGATTGTGTTGTGGTAAGCAAAAAACATGTAGGCATATCTTGTGTTTAGTCATGGCTTAGGGTTCAAAACAAATGCTTAAGCAGCATGACCAGAGAGCACCTCCCCTGTGGGAACCCCATTGTTTACCATCCTCTCTTCATTAATAATCCACCATTCCTCTCTCTTGCCCTCTCTCCTCTCTATCCCTCTCCTCTTCTTAGTCATGCTTTCCTTTTTGTCCTCCTGTCTTTCAAGTCCCCCTCATCCCTCCACTTCCAGACCATTCTCCCCCCCCCCTCCTCCTGCCCTCTCTGAACAATGGAGGAATCCCCCAGCTCAATCGGTGGGAGGGAAGAGAGAGTGGGCCGCCCTGTGACGGACTGCTCTGTATGGGGCTGTCCGCTCACCCTTTGTCCCTAAAGCCCAAGTAAAATTGAGGGAAAGGAAGGTGGAGGAGCTAGGCCAGGGAGTGAGAGGAGGAGGAGGAGGAGGAGGAGGGGTGGTGGATGGGTAGGGGCTTCATTGATGTGTAGCTGGGGCTTTTGGTTTCATTCCCTGTGGAGTGAGGGGAGGGGCGCACAACGAGACCCTGTTGTAACAGCACAGCAGTGGAACTATTTAACCCCCCCTTACTCCACTATCACGCTACAGACAGGCGTTGGCAATGCCTCTTCTATTATAGCATTCTTGTTGATTATGGATCATGTATCAACTTCATTTAAGTCAAACACGTGATTGAGATATTGGACTAAAGAGAGAGGACTCATGGTGAGCATCCAAAGGCACCCCTATTCCCTTTATAGTACACTACTTTTGACCACGGCCCCATAGTGCTCTGGTAAAAAGTTGTGCACTATGTAAGGAATATGGTATGCCACTTGGGACACACCCATGCATTCACATGAGTTTCAGACACCTACTGAGTTTCTTTCAGAGACAGTGTTCCTCTTTGTTATTTCCCAGTTAGCACCGTTCTAGTAGGGCTGGAACCTCACGATCCGTTATAATCGCGATACTTAGGTGCCGATCTATGTATTGCGATTCTCGCGATTCTATATGTATTGCTCACCATATATCTGCTGCAGAGGGACAAGAAAGAGCCATGAGAATGAGTTTTGATCAGTCATAGAAATTAAGTAGAATCTACCGCACACCCAAAGCTGATTTTGGAAGGTGCCCGAGGCAAAAGGCAAAACAGGACAAACAGGAAAATGTCTCACAGAAATAAAATGGCTGAAAACTGGCTCCCTATTGAAAAAGATGGTGAACAAGCTATGAAGGAAAGATACTAGTGCAGTTACAGCAAACTATCGCTGTGGTCACCAACCGATCGACTGGTCCATCTCCAAGGCATTCCAAGTCCATCGCCAAACATTTCTGTAAAAACCCATTGATAAAGCCTTGTGTTAATATCATTTTTTGGTGGTCTTGGGCTGTTCGCGGTAGGTGCACCCGATATCAGCTGCCCTGCGCGCCGGCTAGGTCGAACTGTTGCCATTTTGAACCATTGCATGTGTCTGAAGATACAAACTCTACCTTCCTGGCAGGCCCAGAGAGCTAATCAAGTGCACTATAGGCCTACCGCTGGCCAATCGCATAACTCAGATTACCGTGTCTGCATTAACGTAACAGGCATAAAAGAAAGCTACAATAAAGTTGATACTATGATATTTCAAAACGTTTAAAACCAGGACTAGAGAGATACTGTCAATTAATACAGCAAAGAGCTGCTGTTTTGATGAAATTCATGTTTAAGTTCTTACTCGGCACCGTCAACACTTTTATGAGCCATAAAATGCACGTTCTTCCTATTTCCGCTCAGCAAGCACTGCAGCAGTAATGAACGAGTAGGAAAGTGTATCTATAGGCTTGCGTTATTATTAGCGGCTTGAGTCTTTTTTAATATGAAGGAATATTTCACTTTCTCTGTTCATAGGAATAACAACATGAATTTGTGCATGAGGCACGACTCAAGTTTCGCCATCAGCTGGAAGACTGTGTCCCTTTTTGTGTCAGTGGAGGAAAGGGAGAGCGCATGTTGAGGCGGAGGCTCGGTCTGCTGCAGTCTCCCTCCGCTGAGACTGAACATCAGATTCAAAAACTGTCAGCCCAGTAAAAAAACTATTTTTTTAAATGTAAAAAAATATAATGTATGCTCACTTAGCTGTGACTGACACGTAATACAACAACGGATCTATTACAGGTGTGATCATATAGCCTAACTCAAATAATAAAATGGCACTGCATTGGCAGGGCAATTCAAGCAAAGCCAACATGCGAAATAATGTATTGGGCCTATAGCTTACTTAAAAAACCTCATTACTACAGGACTGTTTTTAATTTCTTACACTTTTTAAGTAATGTTTAAAAAAAATTGAGCGGTAGATCTCTGCTTGCATTTTAACTCTGTGATCTAGACTTAGAAAAGTTTGGTGACAACTGTTCTAGAGTTTTCCCTGTTAACACTATCAATGTTTCCCTTTACTGTGGCCATTGGGATCGAAGCAATGCAATATTAGGCACTTTCAATGCAACATAACAAAACAAACTATGCAAGAGATTTTGTTATTGGCAGAACACATCGGAGTACGATTCTATTGCATTGGCACGCACTACTCAGCTCGTGCTGTACACAGACCTGTGCTGCATAAACAATCAGAGTAGGTGTCTGAAGGTACAAACAGTAGGTCTATATGGAAATAGACCATTGCCATATATGGATCTGTGCCATTTACTTTGAACAGGACTGTGTTTTACAGCATGAGCGGTCGTGAGTAGATGCACTTGTTTTGAGATCATAGCGAGAGCTGCGTGTAAGCACGCGTTCATATCTTTTGCTAGTTAGTGAGTTATTAAACCAGTTATAGATCATTTGTAGTCCGCAATAGGGGAGTGATTGCATCCTACAAGAGTACAAAGCTTGTGCATTTCTAGGAGTCGTTATTTTTCTTAAAAGGGGTTGTGTTGTATTTTGAGACCGGCTTATATAAGCTAATTAGCCAATAGGCAGAGGGTAGCATAATTTGTCAGATTCTCTGGAATAATGCATTCTATTTTGTAAAGTGGTTTCTTGAATCAAACAACACAGCATTTTTAGTCTCCTCCTTGTGTGAAGGTTAACAGGTCAAGCCCTACATTGAACACCACACATTGGCTGCTACAGTAGGCTGAATGATAGAACAGCCATTTCCATGTTAAAAGGTTGTGGGATGTTTTTGATGGTAGGCCACTCTGGTAAGCCTAAATTGTTGTCAAATAGACACAGTAGCCTACTTGGCCACTGTTACAACTGTAACTTAAAGCGGGTACAGCCTCAGTGTTCACAGTAAACGCACGCTGGAAGTGGCACAGAATTTTCACAACATTCAAGTTTGCGCACAGCAGACCTGAAGTTTGCTTTGTGCCGAAAATGTTATTGAGGGAACATTGAGTGCTGTCATGACATGGGGCCTCCTATTCAAGTGACTGGCCAAGTTACTCACTCAACCAAATCCTCCCAGAGCTGCTTTTCTATTTTCTCTCCCATTCAGCCAGGGTTCTGAAAGAAGAGGCCATCACAAAAGCATTTGTTCCCCTGCCTCCCTCCCCTCTGCCACCCACCCCATTTTAGTCCCCTCACCCCAGGTGAGGGTGGGTGGGTGTGTGTGTGTGGTTAGGATGGGATCGGCAGTAGTGGAGCAGTATTTGGCACTGGATTAACTAGGGGATGGAGCAGAGTGAATAGACAACACCATCTAGTGTGCAGTCCACTCCCCCGATGAAAAAGAGGAACGGAGAGAGAAGAAGAGTGAGGAATAATATTCATGTTATGTAATTCTCAGCTTGAAAAGGTGTCCTTTCTATGAATTGTGCCCCACTTGATCTCCTAGTTAATCCATCGAGATGAATCTGTACTCAGAAAAAAAATACGTCCCCTTTTCAGGACCCTGTCTTTCAAAGATAATTTGTAAAAATCCAAATAACTTCATTGTAAAGGGTTTAAACACTTTCCCATGCTTGTTCAATGAACCATAAACAATTGATGAACATGCACCTGTGGAACGGTCGTTAAGACACTAACAGCTTACAGACGGTAGGCAATCAAGGTCACAGTTATGAAAACATAGGACACTAAAGAGGCCTTTCTACTGATTCTGAAAAACACCAAAAGAAGGAAGCCCAGGGTCCCTACTCATCTGCGTGCACATGCCTTAGGCATGCTGCAAGGAGGCTTGAGGACTGCAGATGTGGCCAGGGCAATAAATTGCAATGTCCGTACTGTGAGACGCCTAAGACAGCGCTGCAGGGAGACAGGACGGACAGCTGATTGTCCTCGCAGCGGCAGACCACGTGTAACAACACCTACACAGGATCGGTACATCCGAACATCACACCTGCGGGTACAGGATGGCAACAACAACTGTCCGAGTTACACCAGGAACGCACAATCCCTCCATCAGTGCTCAGACTGTTCGCAATAGGCTGAGAGAGGCTGGACTGAGGGCTTGTAGGCCTGTTGTAAAGGCAGGTCCTCACCAGATATCACCGGCAACAACGTCGCCTATGGGCACAAACCCACCGTCGCTGGACCAGACAGGACTGGCTAAAAGTGCTCTTCACTGACGAGTTGCGGTTTTGTCTCACCAGCTGTGATGGTCGGATTTGCGTTTATTGTCGAAGGAATGAGCGTTACACCGAGGCCTGTACTCTGGAGCGGGTAGAAGAGTGGGGTAACATCTCACAGCAAGAACTCGCAAATCTGGTGCAGTCCATGAGAAGAAAATGCAATGCAGTACTTAATGCAGCTGGTGGCCACACCAGATACTGACTTACTTTTGATTTTGACCCCCCCCCCCTTTGTTCAGGGACACATTATTACATTTCTGTTAGTCACATGTCTGTGGAACTTGTTTGTCTGTTGTTGAATTTTGTTATGTTCTAACAAATATTTACACTTGTTAAGTTTGCTGAAAATTAACACAGTTGACAGTGAGAGGACGTTTCTTTTTTTGCTGAATTTATCTATCTCTATGGTTTTTCCACTCAAAATGATGCTGATTGCAAATCTGGGCTCAACAGTGAGTTTGGGTTTCTCTATATTCATAACTTTGGGGCAACAATCCATACATTTTAGGGCAACCACAGCATGCTGCAGATCTGTCTGGGTTTTCATTGGTCTCTTGTACATTACAGGCCACCGGAGCTCTGTGTGTAAGGGTTCGATTGGACAGCATCCGGAGGATAAATGAAGTCACTTGACTGGAACACTGACACCTCTGTCCATGGAGCTTCAGCTCAGCATCGCACCTTTACTCAACATACATACCTTACTCTGTCGCTCCATCTCTCACTGCATATCTCTCTAACTCTTTACCCTGGTTGACTTTTGTTTAGGGTTGTGAAAGGCAGTCTGGGGTATACCCCTTGTGTCTGGGGCCTGATCACTAAGAACCAAAAGGAAACAAATGGACCAAAACAGGGGGGGACTGACTGAATTTGTCCAATAGGACACTCTTGTTTTTCTGTTTTCTGTTGCAAAACTGTTTTAATACTGGGTGCGCTAATGAATACACCCCAGGTGAGAGGTATCTTCTAACAGGCTCCCAAGTCACCCCACAGCTAATTTGTGCTTGGAAACGACTGTGATAGTCAACATACTGACAGACACACACGCATGTCCTCTGTGCAACACCGTTGTCTTTGGGGTAGTGGCTGCTCCCCGACTTCCTCATTAGGCTATGGGCCTTGCATTCACAGGACACACACACACACTCATTTCTCCCCGCGGGTTTACAGCTTTGTTCCAGCACACATAAACACACACTAAAACATGAACCGACTCTCGTACACATAAACGTTCACATGAACAGTTCTCCACTCAGTGCCTCACCTATAGTAGCTACTAGCTAACCTAACCGCCCTCAGGGATAAGCCTCTGTAAACAGTGCAAGCTGTGTGTGTACTGACGAATAAATAATTGCTCATGCAGCTCTGAACGTTTTATGTCCATCTGCAGTAGGAAAACCCAGGCTAAATACACACACGCTCAAATGAAATCAGCTGTGTTCTATGGCTGCCCTCAAGGAATTAGTCTGAGGGCAAGGAAACGCCCTCACACACACACACACACACACACACACACACACACACACACACACACACACACACACACACACACAGACTGTGCCCCTGAGAGGGCTGTCAGTAAGCCAAGGGGGGCACAGACTGTAGCTGTGTTTCTGTGTGAAGTGCAGATAGGACCCTCCCAGAGCCCGAATGTCTGTCACGTAGCCACACGCACAGTCGCACACACACTGGTCCGATGGGTGGCCAGGTGTCACTGACTGAATGACCGACTACACAGTAAACACACTAACTGTAGATCAATGGTTCTCTCCTGCTCTACAGAGGCTATTTCACACACTGTCTGTATTTACTGTACTCACTGCAGCATAACAGGTCATTATCCCACAGCTACTCCTGCAGGAATCTAGCAACATGTTTGGCGTGGTACAGTCAGTGGGATCAGCTTTTTTGTTGGACTGACTTCATGAGACTCATCTAGTCCTACCTCCTGGCAAAGTGAGGATGTGAATCTGGCCTGGTTTAAAACTAGGTTGAAGTTGCCCCGAGACACTGATCGTGGGTCAGTTTAGCATTATCCCTACTAATGGTTAAGATTAGGTTTGAGGTGAAGCTGAGCCTAGATTTGTACCAAGGGAATTCAGGGGAGCTTTACCCCGGTATGTACTTTTGTGCCACAGTGCCCTCTGCTGCATCAGAGCAGGGAATTGCAAGGTACCTCAGGATACGATATCACGATACTGAGGTGCCGATATGGTATGTATTAAGATTCTTACGATTCTGTATGTATTTCGGTACTGTGGTTTTATTGCATGCCGATGTTCCTAGCATAATACTCACTATACCTGCTGCAGAGGGACAAGAGGAAGCCATGAGAAAACGAGTTTATAACAGTCATGTAAAGGAAAGTTCCGAAAACATGTTGGCTCACTATTTCTAAAGAAGATTAAGAACAAGCTATAGGATGAAAAATACCTGAGTTTTGGCGCAGGTATAGCCGACTAGAGCTAGCTTAGCCTATTTGAGCTTGACTGAGTCGGGAAGCGCATGGCAAGGCAGCATTCCCGAGTAATCTACCTATTCCTATCTGCTATAGCCTATTTCAATAAATAGCATATGTTATATAGGCCTAAAGAACACAAGATAGAAATGTAGGCTAGACAGAGTGGAGAATCCCACCAAAAAGCACTAAATGTCCTGTCAGAGAATCTTGTTTTGCTCGCTCTGTCGGATGCAGGGGCCTTTTATAGGCTTAAACTATACATTTTTTTTTATAACGAACACTCCTTAACTATTCCATTGTCTCTCCATTTGATATGAATAGGACTGGGCTCTAAAAAGTTGTTTGATTAGCCCAACATGAATTTAAAAAATGTATACATTTTAAGCTTAAGAAAGAAATCCATGCATGGCTGAAAAATCCCTGAATAGTAGCCTATGGGCCTGGTTCCTGCCGAGAAATTTCCCCCCACACATGGAGTTTAAAGGGATGCTTGGGACTCGGCTTGCTTGATCTTTTTTTCTGTAGCAATTTTTTACAAATTGCTCAAGGGCCATGGTAGATTCCTCTGTGAAGATGCCGTCATTGAATGTTTCGCCAGCTTTGATCCATGCCTGGGCCTGCAGGACATGCTTATTTAAAGGAGCAATAAAACTGGCTTTCTTTAGACTTGTTGAGTATCTGGAGCATCAGCATTTGTGGGTTCGATTACAGGCTCAAAATGGCCAGAAACAAAGTACTTTCTTCTGAAACTCATCAGTCTATTCTTGTTCTGAAAAACTAAGGCTATTCCATGCGAGAAATTGCCAAAAAACGGAAGATCTCGTACAACGCTTTGTACTACTCCCTTCACAGAACAGCGCGAACTGACTAACTAGAATAGAAAGAGGAGTGGGAGGTCCCGGTGCACAACTGAGCAAGAGGACTAGTACATTAGTGTTTGAGAAACAGACGCCTCACAAGTCCTTAACTGGCAGCTTCATTAAATAGTAGAAGCAAAACACCAGTCTCAACGTCAACAGTGAAGAGGCGACTTCGGGATGCTGGCCTTCTAGGCTGTGCTAACATAATTGCAAAAGGGTTTTCTAATGATCAAGTAGCCTTTTTAAAATTATAAACTTGGATTAGCTAACACAACACATTGGAACACAGGAGTGACGGTTGCTGATAATGGGCCTATCTATTCCTATGTAGATATTCCATAAAGAATCTGCAGTTTCCAGCTACAATAGTTATTTACAATATTAACAATGTATACACTGTATTTCTGATCAATTTTATGTATGTACAGTTGAAGTCAGAAGTTTACATACACCTAGGTTGGAGTCATTAAAACTTGTTTTTCAACCACTCCACAAATTTCGTTTTGGCAAGTTGGTTAGGACATCTACTTTGTGTAAGCTCAAGTAATTTTTCCAACAATTGTTTACAGAGTATTTCACTTCTAATTCACTGTATCACAATTCCAGTGGGTCAGAAGTTTACTTTCACTAAGTTGACTGTGCCTTTAAACAGCTTAGAAAATGACACATCATTACACAAAATGATGCCATGACTTTAGAAGTTTATGATAGGCTAATCGACATCATTTGAGTCAACTGGAAGTGTACCTGTGGATGTATTTCAAGGCCTACCTTCAAACTCAGTGCCTTTTTGCTTGACATCACGAGAAAATCTAAAGAAATCTGCCAAGACCTCCGGAAAAAAATTGTAGACCTCCACAAGTCTGGTTCATCCATGGGAGCAATTTCCAAACGCCTGGAGGTAAAACATTCATCTGTACTAACAATAGTACACAAGTATAAACAGCATAAGACCACACAGCTGTCATACCGCTCAGGAAGGAGACACATTCTGTCTCCTAGAGATGATCGTACTTTGGTGTGAAAATTGCAAATCAATCCCAGAACAGCGGCAAAGGACCTTGTGAAGATGCTGTACACAATTGTTGTAAAAGTTACTTGTGTCATGCACAAAGTAGATGTCCTAACCGACTTGCCAAAACTATAGTTTGTTAACAAGAAATTTGGAGTAGTTGAAAAACGAGTTTTAATGACTCCAACCTAAGTGTATGTAAACTTCCGACTTCAACTGTAAATAACGTGCCATAGAATTCTGCCGCAGCCCGCAAGCTGTGCTGCAGTACGACACGACTTTAAAGGAAGAACCGCTGTATGTTCTAATAGCCTAAGAAGGTACTGTTGTCCTAAAGTTGCCGCTTTAAAGAAAGAACAAGAATGAAAGTCTGCGTCTATAGGCCTAGGCTAATCTCAATCACAGCTTTATGACAGATGGAACAAACAATGGCTTATTAAGAGAGGAGGATGAGGCAAATAAAGCAATTATTATCCAGTTCTGAAGGTCAACTTTGTTTCTATCGAGCCCGTGATTTATAGCCTAACTCACAACGGTATGAGAGCCCGTTCCTCATCGGTTCAGTGTCACTTTGCTCCATCATGTGTGCGAGACACATCTACACACACACACACACACACACACACACACACACACACACACACACACCTGTTCCATCCTGAAGCTCAACCAAAAAGGAATATTCAAAAAGATTTCCCTGCACTTAGCCTTTGCCCAGGCTTTCAACAACATTATCTTTTGTCATGATTTTTCCAGTTGTAGCATGCGATTTGGCGCTATAGCCCAATGGTGGTTTAGCAGAATTGATTTGTTTATGTTTTGCCAATAGGATGTGATACCATCGTTTATGAGTACATCACCATAGCACAAAAGTTGACATGGTCAAACCCGACTAGCCACTCTGCAGCAGACTGAATGGCCGTCTTTGTCCATTCAGAGGACTGATTGTATTACATGGCCTGCTGTCACTGAGCTCTGCAGACACTGGTTGTGTCCCAAATTGCACCCCTAGTCCGTATGTAGTACACTATTTTTGACCAGAGCCACAATGGCTCGGGTCAAAATAAATGCTCTTAATGGAATAGGGTGCCATTTTGGACAGACCCTCTGAGAAAAGGGAAGGGGAATGTATTGAGGCTTTAATCTAAATTGATATGGTCTCGCATGGATTAGTCCCCCCCCCCCCCGTCCCCCCCTTCTCTCTGTTTTGGTGTCCTGTTGTTTTCCTGACTCAAGTGGTTGGTATGGGAATGCTTAAACAAATGTCTCTGTGTCTGCCCATGAACTTACTTGACTCCTGTTGAATGTCTGTCTGTCTGGTTGGCAGAAAACGACTCTGAACTTGAAGACCTGTGTGTGTGTCAAATCAAATATTATTTGTCAAATGCGTCGAATATAACAGGTGTAGACCTTACTGTGAAATGCTTACTTGCAGGGCCTTAACCAACAATGCAGTTCAATAAATAGTTAAAATATTCACTAAATAAACTAAAGTAAAAAGTAACACAAAGTAACAATATAGGGGTACCGAGTCAATGTCGAGGGGTACAGGAGGGGTGTGTGTCGTGTGTGTGCACCTGTGTTTTGTGTGTGCCAGCAGTGTGCGGCTGCTTTCTCTGGGCCCATCTGGGTCTGGGGTAGGTCACAGACAGTGAATCCCAAACCACCCCCTCGCCCCTACCAACTTGTTATCAACTTCAAGACACATGCAATTCATGTTTCACTTTTAAATAATAAAACAAATGTAAACTCAAATAACGCTGTGCCTTATGGGATTACACTTCGCTCTGAAGCCAGCAGCATTGCTGGCTCGGTCAAAGTGGCTATTGGAGGGTCTAATTAGCCCCTACACCCTCCATTTTCACTCCCTCAGCTTTGGGTGATAATCCATATTTCTATAGCAGTACATAAAACGACAAGTTTCTAACCGTGTGCACCACCATAAAAAAATATATATAATCATCTTTTAAACTACTACTAGTTTGATAGTTGTAGCGATCAATTGGCCCATTAACAATCATATCTAGTATAGGCTACTTATCATAATGAACTATATCAGCAAAATGCCTGCGATAAGTGGTCGGTGTTGACAACTTTCGGTTTATTGTCCCAGCTCGAGGGGAAGGGGCTGATTTGGGACTCAGCCAGTCCCCTGGCTCCTATTTTCTCTTCCTGATACCAGTCACCTGACAAAGCCACCGTACGCCACCACAACATCTCTCTCTCTGCCACACACACTCTCACACTATCGCACAAACACTCCTAGGGGAGAGAGTGCAGCTCACCACCCGATCCCAGCCAAATACAATATACACTGACTAAGAGAAGAGGAAGCGTGTGTCAGTGAAGAGCAGAGCTGCAGTATCCTTAGTCCCTCTGGCAGTGTAATTGTAGAGCTGTCTCCTAGCATGTCATATTGGGTTGTCTGCCAACTGGCACCCCATTCCCCTATATAGTGCTCCACTTTTCACCAGAGCCCAATGGCGCCTGGTCAAAATTAGTGCACTATATACGGGATAGGGTGCCATTTGGGACACCGGAATTGATTTTCACTTCAAGCAAGTCAAACTGTTGGGTTTCGTGACACACACAAAGATCTGCCTTTCACTCAAGGGCATCCAAGATGTCACTAAGTTGTGTCTGTCTAGGTTGACTTTGGGTTCAGGCTTCATGTCCTCTGGCGGCTCGGAATGTGCTCTGATTCTGAATCATGGATTCCGGTTTAAGAATCTGAGTTCGTTCACTTTGTCCTCATTGCCCCGCTACCATAGATGGCTGGGATGTTTACCTGCAAAACCAATGCGCGTGCTTCCGAGAGGCCGGAAACAGACAGGGTTGACTTACAATTATAGGATTATGTAAACTATATTTTGCCTCAATGTTTATTGAAAACATAAATACATTTACACAATAAGGTACTTGTTGTCTCTCAAATACATTGTTACAATTGTTGGTTAGCTAGCTAGTGGATTTTAGCCGTGTTAGCATAGATGTGACATGAGTCAACACACCTCAAACCAAGACATGGTATCGAAAACAAGATGCAACTCGCTGAGACAAACCACCTATGATTCCCCACATGGCATCTTCTTGTCGTTGTTGCTATCTGACCCTTCAGAATCATAACCCAGCCTTTTGCCTATGCAATGTGCGCACACCGTTGTCGCTACGTTGTCGGGCAACCCGTCTATGGTGTCCGAGTGTGTTATTGCTACGATTCCCTCATTGCCCTGGCGTACCAGGGTAGGACGCTGGCCCTCTGTGGCTGCAGTGGGAGGCGTGACGAGTTAATGGCTGCATAGTTTTGGACCTGTTCCCTGTGCCTGCCTTCCAGGCGGTGTAGCTAGCAGCGCAGGACACATCGTCTAACCGCCCGGTCTTGCCTGCTGGAGGTATGTTCTGAATCCAACAACCAGCCTCTTGTGAAAATACTATCCAAAGCCACAGTTTTTTTGGTTGCCATGGTGATACAAGGAGGGGTTTAGGGACGTGTTGATGGAGTTGAAGGAAATCTTTTTGAAAGATGTAGGCCTGCCCTGGTAAACCTACAGGGATATGTGTGTAGTTCTGTGTGTGCAACCCGTGGTGTGCTGATGGAGTGGAGGGAAATGAGAGGCGCTGATTGTTCATATAAATCGCACCTTGTGAGCATGCACTGCATCAAAAGTTCAACACTAACTTTTCTGGTAAACAGCGCGACGTAGTCGATTTATCCCAACCCTTTTGCGTTCACATGCATCCTCGATCAACTCTTTGATCTCATTGACCAATGTTGAGTTGAACGTTTGGTTACAGCATAGGCTATGGGATGCAGATGGAAAGTGTCCTAACCCAGTCGAGTTTAGATATGCCGACGCTACTAAATGGCTTGGTGATGCCATTTTTCCAGTGCTGTTATTTATTAAAAAGCTGATGTGCGTCCACCTCAATCGCTCTTTGTCAAAGCTTTTGTTGTCCTAACCCAGTGTTCCTCTGTCTCTTTAGCCCTTCTTCAGACTCCTGAACCTGCGGAAACTGGGTCTGAGTGACAATGAGATCCAGAGGCTCCCTCCTGAGGTGGCCAACTTCATGCAGCTGGTGGAGCTTGACATTTCCAGGAACGGTACGTGCGCTTGCGCGCACACACACACACACACACACACAAACACACAAACAGGTGGTCCGGCGGTCTGCGGCTCCCTCTGCTGGGGTCAAAACCCGGTTCAAAACCAGCATACAGCAGACGTGCGTGCAAATTACCACCATAAACAGACACCTATTTTAACCACCCAGTAAGACATCTAAAATGCTGCCAAAACATCCCTTACAGAGAACCAGCGAAGTAAGACCTAGAGCAAAAACCTGCGCTCATGAGCAGACAAGCTTAACAAAATGCAAGCAAGCAGGCAAAAAGTCTATAGAAACTAGGGCTGACCCCGACAAAATAAAATCTTAGTCGATCGAGAGTCATCTGTTCTTTCCAATCGATTGGTCGAAATGTAAAACGTGTTTTTCCATATATAAACACACCCTATGTTTTAATAAAATAAAAACATTGCAGGTAGAAAATGTCCTGATTTATACATAAATATCTTATGAAACACATTGTCTACGCACGGAGGTTTGTTCATGTTCTTCAATCACTCTGGCTATCTGCAACAAACGTGGAACATTTTAGCAACTATACTCTGGGTAGGCTACGTCCCGGCAGCTCGCGCAAGCTGCACCAGTGAGCTCCGGACAGACACAGCTGTACATTCGGAAAATATTCAGACCCCATCACCCTTTCCACATTTTTTTTTTTTTTTTTTTTTACATTACAGCCTTATTCTAAAATGGATTCAAATGTTTTTTTTCCCCCCCAATCATCAATATAGACACAGTACACCATAATGACAAAGCGAAAACTGTTTTTTAGAAATATTTGCATATTTAACCTGTCTAGGATCAGCGTGCCGCTAGCGGCACACCCCCCCCCCCCACTGAAAAACCAGTGCCGCGAAATTCCAAAAAAATATTTTTTAAAAATATTTAACTTACACACATTAAAGTCCAATACAGCTAATGAAAGACACAGATCTTGTGAATCAAGTCAACATGTCCGATTTTTAAAATGTTTTACAGGGAAGACACAGTATGTAAAGATGTACATCTATTACCTAAAAACACATTAGCATAATCCACCATCTTTTATTTGTCCACCAACACCAGTAGCCATCACCAATTCGGCTAAACTAAGATATTTATAGCCCCTAACCAACAAAAAAACTCATCAGATGACAGTCTGATAACATATTTATGGTATGGGATAGGTTTTGTTAGAAAAAAGTGCATAATTCAGGTAGATGGCATAGGTTACAATTGCACCCACCGTCACAAATGGACTAGAAAAACTACATTGAGCAACGTGTTTACCTACTTACTAATCATCAAACATTTCGTAAAAATACACAGCATACACGAATCGAAAGACACAGATCCTGTGAATACAGACAATATTTCAGATTTTCTAAGTGTCTTACAGCGAAAACACAATAAATCGTTATATTAGCATAGCACATAGCAGCCCAGCATTGATTCTAGCCAAAGTGGGCGATAACGTCAACATCGCCAAAAATATATTCATTTTTTCACTAACCTTCTCAGAATTCTTCAGATGACACTCCTGTAACATCATATTACACAATCCATATAGAGTTTGATCGAAAATGTTTATATTTAGCCACCAAAATCATGGTTAGACAATGTGAAATGTAGCTCAGCTGGTCAGAAAATGTCCTTGCGCCACTTAGACAGTGATCTACTCTTATACATAAATACTCATAAACGTGACTAAAAAATATAGGGTGGACAGGGATTGATAGACAATTTAATTCTTAATACAATTGCGGAATTACATTTTTTAATTTATCCTTACTTTTCAATACAGTTTGCGCCAAGCGAAGCTACGTCAAAAAACATGGCGTCCTAAGCCACTAAAATGTTTCGACAGAAACACGATTTATCATAATAAAAATGTCCTACTTTGAGCTGTTCTTCCATCAGTATCTTGGGCAAAGGATCCTTTCTTGGGAGTAATCGTCTTTTGGTGGAAAGCTGTCCTCTTGCCATGTGGAAATGCCAACTGCGTTCGGGATGAACTGAAAGCGTGCCCAGCTATTCACAGCGTTAAAGAAATAAATGTCCCAAAATCGCACTAAACGGATATAAATTGCTATAAAACGCTTTAAATTAACTACCTTATGATGTTTTTAACTCCCATAACGAGTAGAAACATGACCCGAGTAATATTACCCCCTTCACTAATGCTTGGAACAGGTGCGGGCTGGTGTCCTCTAGGCGCATGACGCAGCTCTAAAAGAATGACTAGCCTCAGGGTTTTTTCATTTGTAGTGCCTGTGAACGCGCAATCGACCCCATTGAAATCGTCATCACGTAAAGGCATCCAGGGGAAGACGTAAGCAGTGTCTGTATAGTCATAGCAATAACAGTGCCCTTTTAACTGACTTCAGAACAGTGGCCAACATTTCTGAAATCTGACTCCATGTCAGGGAAATTGCTGTAGAATGGGCTCTGTTCCACTTAGAGACAAAATTTCAACTCCTATAGAAACTATAGACTGTTTTCTATCCAATAATAATAATAATATGCATATTGTACGATCAAGGATTTTGTGGGAAGCCGTTTCAAAAATTGCCCAATTAGCATAAATAGTCTCAACAGCGCCCCCATCCTCAACAGGATATATATATATACACTGCTCAAAAAAATAAAGGAAACACTTAAACAACACAATGTAACTCCAAGTCAATCACACTTCTGTGAAATCAAACTGTCCACTTAGGAAGCAACACTGATTGACAATAAATTTCACATGCTGTTGTGCAAATGGAATAGACAAAAGGTGGAAATTATAGGCAATTAGCAAGACACCCCCAAAAAAGGAGTGATTCTGCAGGTGGTGACCACAGACCACTTCTCAGTTCCTATGCTTCCTGGCTGATGTTTTGGTCACTTTTGAATGCTGGCGGTGCGGCGAACAACAACATTGTC
Organism: Salvelinus fontinalis; assembly: GCF_029448725.1. Taxonomy (NCBI): domain Eukaryota; kingdom Metazoa; phylum Chordata; class Actinopteri; order Salmoniformes; family Salmonidae; genus Salvelinus; species Salvelinus fontinalis. The sequence goes on along the minus strand of NC_074689.1, from coordinate 1,404,631 downwards.
GAACATTGTCAACAGCGTGATGGTGCACGTGCGTGTCCGGTTTGGTCAGCATGAAAGTGTGGCTACTTTGAAGAATCTCATATAAAATATATTTTGATTTGTTTGACACTTTTTTTTGGTTACTACATGATTCCATATGTGTTATTTCATAGTTTTTATGTCTTCACTATTATTCTACAATGTTAAAAATAGTAAAAATAAAGAAAAACCCTTGAATGAGTAGGTGTGTCAATATCTAAGGAAGTCTCGAGCTATTGCTTGCCTGAAGTAGTGTGGTCTACAGCTTATCATGAGAGACTCTTTCTTCCTAGAGTTTTAATATGTATTTTCCGTAGCTGTTTACATACCACCACAGTCAGAGGCTGGGACTAAGACAGCATTGAATGAGCTGTATTCCGACGTAAGCAAACAAGAAAACGTTCACCCAGAGGCGGCGCTCCTGGTAGCCAGGGACTTTAATGCAGGGAAACCTAAATCCATTTTACCAAATTTCTATCAGTATGTTAACTTCTTATGGCTGCATCCCGCTACCGGAATCAATATGACAACAGCCAGTGAAAGTGCAGGGCGCCAAATTTAAACAACATATCTCATAATTAAAATTCCTCAAACATACATGTGGTTTATATCATTGTTAAGGTAATCTTGTTGTTAATCCCACCAAAGTTTCCGATTTCAAATATGCTTTTCAGCGAAAGCACTACAAACGATTATGTTAGGTCACCACAAAACCACAATAAGCACAGCCATTTTTCCAGCGAAAGCTAGCTTTCACAAAAAGCAGAAATAGAGAAATGAATCACTAAGCTTTGATTATCTTCAACAGATGACACTCATAGGACTTCATGTTACACAATACATGCATGTTTTGTTTGATAAAGTTCATATTTATAACAAAAACTCTGAGATTACATTGGCGCGTTACATTCACTAGTTCCAAAACATCAAGTGATATGGCATAGCCACATTATACACATGGAATTATAGATATACCTCTCCTTAATGCAACCGCGGTGTCAGATTTCAAAAAAACTTTACGGAAAAAGCAAATCATGCAATAATCTGAGACGGAGCTCAGAACAATAGCCAAATTAGCCGCCATGTTGGGGTCAATAGAAACCAGAAAATACATAGGAACCTAGGAATCCCAGGTCCACAATAAATGCTTGATTTGTTCGATAATGTCTGTTATTTATGTCCAATTAGCTACATTGGTTAGCGCGTTTGGTAAACAATTCCAAAGTCACAAAGCACGTCCACTATAATGTGACGAAATGTCCAAAGTTCCGTAACAGTCAGTAGAAACATGTCAAACGATGTACTGAATCAATCTTTAGAATGTTGTTAACATACATCTTGAATAACATTCCAACCGGAGAATTAGATTTACTTCAGATGAGCGGTGGAACGGAGGTCCTCATGTGAACGCGCATGTGAAAGCATGGTCAGCTCGTGGCAGTGATTACTCATTCCTGTCTCCTTCGGCCCCCCTTCACGTTAGAGTCATCAGACAAAGTTCTATTGACTGTTGACATCTAGTGGAAGCCGTAGGAAGTGAAAGCTCATCAATATCTCGCTGTAATTTCAATGAGAGCTTGGTTGAAAATCTGCCACCTCAGAAAAAATTCAAACAGGAATTGGAACTTCTCAGGTATTTGCCTGCCCTATGTGTTCTGTTATACTCACATATATAATTCAAACAGTTTTAGAAACTTCAGAGTGTTTTCTATCCAATACTAATAATATGCATATATTAGCAACTGGGACTGAGGAGCAGGCAGTTTACTATGGGCACCTCTGTGTACCTTTTATCCAAGCTACTCAATACTGCCCCTGCAGCCATAAGAAGTTAATGTGCAACCAGAGGTTAAAAAAAAACTCTGGACCACCTTTACTCCACACACAGAGACCATACAAAGCTCTCCCTTGCTCTCCATTTGGCAAATCTGACCATAATTCTATCCTCCTGATTCCTGCTTACAAGCAACAATTATAGCAAGACGCACCAGTGACTAGATCAATAAAAAAAAGTGGTCAGATGAAGCAGATGCTAAGCTACAGGACTGTTTTGATAGCACAGACTGGAATATTTTCTGGCATTCCTCCGATGGCATTGAGGAGTACACCACATCAGTCATTGGCTTCATCAATAAGTGCATCGGTGACGTTGTCCCCACGGTGACCGTACGTACATACCCCAACCATAAGCCATGGATTACAGGCAACATCCGCACTGAGCTAGAGGCTAGAGCTGCCGCTTTCAAGGAGCGGGACTATAACCCGGAAGCTTATAAGAAATCCCGCTATGCCCTCCGATGAACCATCAAACAGGCAAAGCATTAAAACAGGACTAAGATCGAATCGTGGCAGGGCTTGCAAACCATTACAGACTACAAAGGGAAGCACAGCCGAGAGCTGCCCAGTGACACGAGCCTACCAGATGAGCTAAACTACTTCTATGCTCGCTTCGAGGCAAATAACACTGAAACATGCATGAGATCACCAGCTGTTCCGGAAGACTGTGTGATCACGCTCTCCGCAACAGGTCAACATTCACAAGGCCGCGGGGCCAGACGGATTACAAGGGCGTGTACTGCGAGCATGCTCTGACCAACTGGCAAGTGTCTTAACTGACATTTTCAACCTCTCCCTGTCTGAGTCTGTAATACCAACATGTTTTTAACAGAGCAGGTTGAGCGCTTCAAGTTCCTTGGTGTCCACATCACTAACAAACTAACATGGTCCAAGCACACCAAGACAGTCGTGAAGAGGGCACGACAAAACCTTTTCCCTCTCAGGAGATATTTGGCATGGGTCCTCAGATCCTCAAAAGGTTCTACAGCTGCACCATCGAGAGCATCACTGCCTGTTGCGGTCGGAGGCCAGGCAGTTGCCACAAGGCACTACAGAGGGTAGTGCGAACGGCGCATGGCATCACTGGGTCCAAGCTTCCTGTCATCCAGGAGCTCTATACCAGGCGGTGTCAGAGGAAGGCACTAAAAATTGTCGAAGACTACAGCCACCCTAGTCATAGATTGTTCTCTCTGCTACCGCACGGCAAGCGGTACCGAAGTGCCAAATCTAGGTCCAAGAGGCTTCTAAACAGCTTCTACCCCCAAGCCATAAGACTCCTGAACATCTAATCAAATAGCTACCCAGACTATTTGCATTGCCCCCCACCTTTTACACCGCTGCTACTCTCTGTTATCATCTATGCATAGTCACTTTAATAACCCTACCTACATGTACGTATTACTTCAACTAACCGGTGCCCCATCACATTGACTCTGTACCGGTGCCCCCCTGTATATAGTCTCGCTATTATTATTTTACTGCTGCTCCTTAATTACTTGTTACTTTTATTCCTTATTCTCATCCGTATTTTTTTAAACTGCTTTGTTGGTTAGGGTCTCGTAAGTAAGCATTTCACTGTAAGGTCTACACCTGTATTCGGCGCATTTGACTAACATTTGATTAGATTTGTAACATAACACAATGTGGAAAAGTGAAGCTGTCTGAATACTTCCCGAATGCACTGTAAACCCCACCCCCCCTACAAATCAATGGCAGAAGTAAATTCCGCCCTTGATTGTTTACGTCAAACCGATCTCAAAATGTTTCTCATTTTGCAACTCAACACACACACACACACACACACACACACACACACACACACACACACACACACACACACACACACACACACACACACACACACACACACACAATGGAAATTGTTTTTTCCCTCTCGTGTCCTTGGTGTACATATCATATAGCAGGTGACAGGAAAAGCAGTATACAGTATAGATATATCTGACTGTGCTCCTAATCTCTCATCTCTGTCTCTGTCTCTGTCCGCAGACATTCCTGAGATCCCCGAGAGCATTAAGTTCTGCAAGGCATTGGAGATTGCAGACTTCAGTGGGAACCCCCTCTCCAAGTTAGTGGATCAGTCCAGTACCACCTCTCTCTCTGCTGTTGCCATTGTGTTAATGCCTTTGAGATATATGGGGGAGGTCACTGTCATACGTGTGCTTTGTGCCATGTTGTGATTATTTCCTTTCCATAATGGCCTGAAAATAAACAGCTCAAGACAATGAAACAAATGTGCAACGAACTGTGCAGATAGTGGTTGCCCAGATGTATGGTCCCGTGTGGCTCAGTTGGTAGAGCATGGCGCTTGCAACGCCAGGGTTGTGGGTTCGATTCCCACGGGGGGCCAGTACAAAAAAGTATGAATGTATGTACTTGTAAGTTGCTCTGGATAAGAGCGTCTGCTAAATGACTTAAATGTAAATGTAATGTGTCAAAGGCTCAGAGCAGGCCCTTTCTCAGTATTAGATTATGTACAGTACATGAGCAAAACACCTGGAGAACAAGGCTTTGTGAGGCTACAGTATGCTGTTCGCTGACCTTGAAACTACATTAAAGGCCCAGTACAGTCAAAAGCATGATTTCCTGTGTCCATATTTCCACACTGCGGTTGGAATAATATTGTGATATAGTGAAAGTAATGATAATGCCCTTTTAGTCTAAGAGCTGTTTGAAAAGACTGCCTGACATTTCGACCTGTTTTGGCCTGCATGGCTACGCCACGGTTAATTAGTTAATAGACCAATAAGAAAGCGTTCCAAGCCTCTCTGCTAATATAAGCTAGTTTTCAGTTGTCCCCTCCGCACTCAGACCACTCCCAGACAGTCCTAGCAAAACTATTGCTTGAGAAATGGTAATATATTGAGAAGAAACAAACGGCTGCTTTGCACCTTTTAACATGGCGTTTAAGTATACTGTAGAAGTATAATGCTTTTGGCAAGGCAACCATCTCCCTGCTTTTACTTCTCCTATAGAATAAGAAAGGAACTGTTGGCAGGAGTGGTGATGGTGAATGCTTTGACCGATGGATCTGGCCACTTGCGCTGCGTCCCTAATGGCACCCATTTCCTATATAGTGCACTACTGAAAAGTGCACTATGAAGGGAATAGGGTGCTATTTGGGATGCTGCCATAGGCAGATGAGGCAGCTGTTCCAAGGGCTTCAAGGGCTGGTGTTAAAGGGCCATTTTTTTCCCCCCCTGTGTTTCTCTCCATCTGTTTTCCTCTCTCCCTTTCTGTCCTCATCACCAGGTTGCCTGATGGTTTCACTCAGCTCAGAGGGCTCGCCCACCTGGCCCTTAACGACGTGTCATTGCAGACACTGCCCAACGACATAGGAAAGTAAGTGCACACACACACACACCAACAAAATATGCAGACCAGCCACCTTGCACGCATGGGTGTTTGAACCAACTCCGACACAGGTTTCCTTCTTACTCTAAACATTCAGCCTCCTCGTTCTGTAAAATGACAGACCTTGGTGAAGGCGTAATTACATGACACAGTGGGTTCTCAGACAGACTGACTGCGTGACCGGTTGGACGAGAGCAATCGCCATGCAAAGTTAACCAGGACCATCAGACACTCCATCTGACTGACTTCCTCCTCCTCTTCTCTCATCCTCTCTTCCCTCTCTCCTGCAGCCTGGCCAACCTGGTGACGCTGGAGCTCAGGGAGAACCTGCTCAAGTCCCTGCCCACGTAAGTGCCCTCTTTAGCCTGGCAGAGTCCCAGCCACCCTCCATGCTAGGGAAGGTGGTTATTTCCTAGAAAGGAGACCTTGATGATATGACTGGTGATTTGAAGCACAAAGTCCTCTATAGTCTATCTGTTCACTAGCAAACAACATTATTTGCTCTCTTCACTATGGATACAGTTGTTGTGAGAGGGACAGACTGTAAATGTGTGCTGAATGACCAGCTTGTCATGTGTGTGACTATGTGGGAATGTGTCAATGATTGGGCGTGATGGTTATCAGTTAGCCTATCTGGTCCAGACTGTAACAGTCCAGAAGTCGCCATTCAAATACATTATTGATGTATTTATATATAGATTACAGTGTGCTTTTGGAAAGTATTCAGACCCCTTTTGGGGCAGCAGGTAGCCTAATGGTTAGAGCGTTGGGCCAGTAACCGAAAGGTTGCTGGATCGAATCCCTGAGCTGACAAGGTAAAAATCTGTTGTTCTGCCCCTGATCAAGGCAGTTAACCCACTGTTCCCCAGTAGGCGGTCATTGTAAATAAGAATTTGTTCTTAACTGACTTGCCTAGTTAAATAAAGGTTAAATGTAAAATAAAAATGACTTAGTACTTTGTTGAAACACCTTTGGCAGCGATTACAGCCTCAAGCTTGGCACATCTATATTTGGGGAGTTTCGCCCCATTTTTCTCTGTCAGGTTGGATGGGGATTGTTACTGCACAGCTATTTTCAGGTCTCTCCAGATATGTTCAATCGGGTTCAAGTCCGGGCTCTGGCTGGGCCGCTCAAGGACATTGAGACTTGTCTCGAAGCAACTCCTGAGTTGTCTTGGACGTTCGCTTAGGATCGTTGTCCTGGTGGAAGGTGAACCTTCGCCCCAGTCTGAAAACCTTCTCCAGAGCATTCAGGACTTCAACAAGGGTCTCTCTGTACTTTGCTTTGTTCATCTTTCACTCAAACCTGAATAGTCTCCCAGTCCCTACCGCTGATAAACATCCCTGCAGCATGATGCCGCCACCACCATGAGTCACCGTAGGGATGGTGCCAGCTTTCCTCCAGATGTGACGCTTGGCATTCAGGCCAAAGAGTTCAATCTTGGTTTGATCAGAACAGAACTTGTTTCTCATGGTTTGAGGGTCTTTAGCTGCCTTTTGGCCAACTCCAAGCGGGATTTCATGTGCCTTTTACTGACGATTGGCTTCCGTCTGTCCTCACAAAGGCTCTTTTCCCCCGATTGCTCAGTTTGGCCAGGCGGCCAGCTCTAGGAAGAGTCTACGTGGTTCTTAACTTGATAAATGATAAGGCCATTGTGTTCTTGGGGACCTTCAATGCTGCAGAAATGTTATGGTACCCTTCCCCAGATCTGTGCCTCGACACAATCCTGTCTCGGAGCTCTACGGACAATTCTTTCGACCTCATGGCTTGGTTTTTGCTCTGACATGCACTGTCAACTGTGGGACCTTTATATAGACAGGTGTGTGCCTTTCCAAATCATGTCCAGTCAATTGAATTCACCACAGATGGACTCCAAGTTGTAGAAACATCTCAAGGATGATCAATGGAAACAGTCTGCACCTGAGCTCAATTTCGAGTCTCGTAGCAAAGTGTCTGAATACTTATGTAAATCAGGTTTTTCTGTTTCAAAAAATGTATTTGCTAAAATTTCTAAACCTGTTTTCGCTTTGTCGTTATGCGGTATTCTGTGTAGATTATGAAAAAATGCCCAAGGCACTGTATATTCACAACGCTGAGTGAGTTTTAACTCGACCGTGTCGTCTGAGTGTGCAGTGGTCCCCATTACATCAGTGTTTTCTATGATTTATGTGTTTCTCTCGCTTATCAAGGTCACTCTCTTTCCTGGTGAAACTGGAGCATCTGGATCTGGGCAGCAATGAACTGGATGTGTTGGTAAGGACAAGCTCTAAATAGCACTCTGTTCCCTATATTGTGCACTACTTTTGACCAGGGCTCTGGTCAAAAGTGGTTAACTACATAGGGAATAGGGTGCCATTGGCAACGGCGACATTACGTAAAGGATGTGTGATATACAGCATGACAATAACTCACATTCTCAACATGCATGGAGGCCATAGAAATATACGCACCCTTGACTCCGGTTTATGCTGTACCACAAAAACACGTCTTGCATACAAGCTGGTTAGATATCCAGCTCACAGGACATGCCACACAGGATCGTACACCCTGGATGTCCAGCAGGGTTGGGGTACAGCTTTTATAAACCCAGAGACCCAACATTCCGGGAACGCTTGTGAAGTAGACTTTGCACACCAGACCGGGTTTGGGGTTTGAGAAGTCGATGAGAAAAGTCAAAAATGATTCCTTAATTTTTTTAGATTTCTAAAGGCACAACATTCAAACCAATGTTTCAAGTAGGTGAACATGTCATTATTACAACCTTGTAAAAGTGTCACACTGACACTTTTACATTTGTCAAAAACAACTTTATCGAAAGAGTGGTTTTTAATTTGACGGCCTGTACATGTAGAGTTTAGAGAGAGATGACCGTTCGACCCGATTAAGTGTTTCTCCGGATGAGCTGTGATATCGCCTACAACCGTGATCAGGGATTTCTATTGAACAACAGTTTCTACTTATCTTCGTACTAAACCATCTTTGGTTGGGGTCAATTTGAATTGAAGTCGGGCATTTCAGGAAGTGATTTGATTTTAAAATCCAGAAAAACCTGACATAGCTTCTCCTTTTCTGTTTATTGAGAAGTTATTGAATATAGATGTACATTATTATTTATTTATGGGAATTAAAGTTTACTTCCTGAATTGACTGCCTTCAATTTGAGTTGACCCCAACCCTGATGTCCAGCACGTGCGGGCGTGCGCGCACACACACACATCACACTACCCAATCACCCTTCTTACATTTCCCCACCACAAGCACCCATCTAATCCACATGTCTAGCCCACAAACAAACACAATGGCTTGGAACTGGTCTGTTGCACATTAGGGCCCCTGTGTGCTATGAATGCGTCCCACATGGCACCCTATTCCCTATATAGTGCATTACTATGGTCCCTGGGCAAAAGTAGTGTACTATGTAGGGAAAAGGGATAGGTAGGTAATGTTGCACTTGAGTCCTGCTTCTTTTAGCATGGGAAAGCCTGCCTGGCTAATCATCTCTATGTACAGGGTAAATAATGCCTGTTGACCTGACGGGCGTAGGCTGAGCAAACAACCTGACGCCATGCTGCCGCCTGAAAGCCTGGCTGTCTGCCTGTCATACTGCACATTGTTCATCCCTCACAGGCATGCTAGTCTTTTAATGTAACGCGTCACTCAAATACAATCTGGGGTCATTTTACAGGTTTTGTTTTCTGGGATTGATTCCCAATGGCTTTTTTGGAGCCCAAATGAATTGCGCCTCGTTTAAAAAATAAAAAAAAAATGAATTGGAGCAGGACACGGGCTACGGCAAGCATCTTGTTTTGGATAAAAACATGTTTTTTTTCTGTGTGGTTTGTGGGCATAGCGAACAGGCACAGGGTGTGTGTATATGATTGATTGTCTTGTCAGGTGAATCTCGCCCCTTCCCACAGCCATTTGGGGACTCCACCAGAGCGGTGGTATTTGGGGTGTATGATGTGTGTTTATGTAGCCGCCCCCTCTCCCCTTCCCAAATTATGCATATTTAAGTATAGTGGATGATGCATGTTTGTTCCCACTCGCTCTAGAAGCAGAGCAAAGACAACTTTGGGCCCTCTGTTTACCTTTCTTTTCTCTTTTTTCCCTCTCTCTGTCTATCTCCAACAGCCGGACACACTTGGTGCTCTCCCTAACCTACGGGAGCTGTGGTTGGACCGCAACCAGCTCTCCTCTTTGCCACTAGTGAGTACGGTCCTGGCGTGGCATCCACGCCCTTCTTATTCGCTTAGAACCAGAACATTGCTCTGTATGAAATAGGCTTGGGCGGTATGCCTTATACTGGGATATTTGGAAGTAGCCACGAGATGTTTTTTCATTACCGTTGAAACCATTTCTTTGACGTTTTATTTTGTATACATTTGAATATTTGTAGCTACGTTTTGAAGTAAATACCTGCAGTCAACTTGTGCAATACGTTAGGAGATAAAGAAGATCGTGTCATTCATTTTCCCGGAAGTCCCCAGTCGTGATTTTGTTTACAAGCACACAAATACAAGAGTCACTCACTCACTCACTGTTGTGCAGTATGCGCCAGGTGATCTAGTTACAGTATGGAACTCACAACTAAGTGTTTGCCAGCTAGATGCTGTATCTAGATGCTGTATCTTATACCTATAAAGTAAACTGTGCTAAATGCTCTGCAGTTGAGCATTTGGTTTGCTGTTTTAGTAGCTAGTTAGCTTACTAGCTAAGTGGTAATCCTTCTGACCCCCCCCCCCCCCCCCCCCCCCCTTAAAAGATTTAGATGCACTATTGTAAAGTGGCTGTTCCACTGGATGTCATAAGGTGAATGCACCAATTTGTAAGTCGCTCTGGATAAGAGCGTCTGCTAAATGACTTAAATGTAAATGTAATGGTTAGCTTCTTCCAAAATCAAGCTTTGCTTGGTAACAGCAGAGAGGCCCCTCCTGGATCAAGAGCCTTGCTGTCTAGTGTTGGTTTTGTGCATGCAGCAAATAGTTATTAGCATTGAGTTACTTGTATAACTTTATACACCGGGACGTCTGTCCTGTAAATACTTTAGGTCAGAGACTTTATAAAATGTTCGCAATGTGCACGTTAGCATTGTCTAAAGGATTGTACATGTACATGTTGGCAGTGGGGTTTGAAAATAGTGCCCCTTGTGTCTAGTTATGAATATCTCGGTATGGCACAAGGTCGGTATGAAGGTATGGTAATCTGGATACTGCCCAAGCCTAGCAGGAAACCTACCACATACATTTCAGTGGGAGTATTCACACTAAAAACGACATTGATTTGTGTGTGTTTGTCTGTAGGAGCTGGGGAACCTGCAGAGACTAGTGTGTCTAGACGTGTCAGAGAACCGACTGGAGGAGTTGCCTTCGGAGCTCAGCGGTCTGCTGGCCCTCACTGACCTGCTGCTCACACACAACCTCCTGGAGGTGGTGCCCGACAGCATAGGTGAAGGAGAGCGAGTGATGGGAGAGAGCGGGGGAAGGAGGTAGATGGGGAGGGAGGGAGGAAAGGTTGCCTGATGGCATTCGCTGTCCCATTGTATGGTGGCTTATTCACCTGAACTGATTTACACAGTAGCTTCATTGTCAGGCTAAACTGAGTTTTTCAAAGTACTTTGTCAAGGTGTGTGCTTTTTACCAAGTACTGTTGAATTAGACCCATGGACATGGGCATATTCATTGCTTGGATGTAATAGAAGGTAATGCACTGAAAACCATACTGCCCCCTACTGGGGAAATGATACATATATACTGACTCAAAGGCTTGTGATGTTAATTGACCTGGGTCGTGTTCATTAGGCTCTCTGAAGCAGCTGTCCATCCTGAAAGTGGACCAGAACCGACTGACCCACCTGAGTGACGCCATAGGAGAGTGTGAGAACCTGACGGAACTCGTACTGACCGAGAACCTCTTACAGGTACATTTTAGAACCACAGTTTGCTGGCTCAAAACAAATGTACAGTACTATACGTGCCTTGTCCCGAGACTCCCGGCCTTGTCCTTTCAACGTCTCCCTTGAGATGCATAACTTTAAACATCCATTCAATTAAAAAAAAAATATTATTGTGCATTTTTATTCAATAGACTCTGCCTCGCTCGCTGGGCAAGTTGAAGAAGCTGACCAACCTGAATGTGGACCGCAACCGGCTGGGCGACGTGCCTGATGAGCTGGGTGGTTGTGCCAGCCTCAACGTGCTCTCCCTCAGAGACAACCGCGTGGCGAAATTGCCCGCTGAGCTGGCTGACGCCACCGAGCTTCATGTTCTGGACGTGGCGGGGAACAGGTAACCCTTCTACACCCCGTATAGGTCCCGTAAATCACTGGTGTTGGTAGACTTCTCTCCTGTAATAACATATCTAGTGACTCCACTTCTCAAGTAGTCCGAGCTTCTCTTGATCCTTTATCAAGTCTTATAGTCTAATAATGATATAATAATAAAAATAATAATAATAATTACATTTTTTTCCCTCAAAGTGACTTATAGTAGGGCATGCATATATTTTCATACGGGTGGCCCCAGCAGGAATGGAACACACAATCCTGACGTTGCAAACACACTGTTCTTCCAACTGAGTAACACCGGACTATTCTTCATAATAGTACTTTCCATATGATTTGTCCATGTTGTTGTGTGGTGTCCCCAGGTTACAGAACCTGCCGTTTGCCCTGGCCAACCTCAACCTGAAGGCCATGTGGCTGGCAGAGAACCAATCACAGCCCATGCTCAAGTTCCAGACGGAGGACGACAAGAGCACCGGGGAGAAGGTGCTCACCTGCTACCTGTTGCCCCAGCAGCCCTCCCCCAGCCTGGGTGAGTTAGCCCTACACCTACCTCCTGGTGGACATCCTCTTTATGCCATCATCTTCCTCCTCTCTCACATCTCTATCACGCTCGGTTCTCCATCTCAACTTTTTCCTGGGCTACTCACTATTTACCAACTTAACCGAAATCCTCCTTCTCTGCATATCCTCTTCCCTTTACTTCCTCTAACATAGGAGCTACACTGGGGTGTTGCAAAATCAGTCTTTTTTTTAACCCGTGACACTGGAAACTTTTGGCCAGCGCGAACAGGTCACAAGCTACTTTATCAAGTGTGAGCTGCGTATCGAAATCTTGAAAACAGAACCAGAGTGCAATTTTACACTGAGCAGCACATTCCTCTCCCAGAGTCCTTCTTGCTCTCTTGTCACTCTCAACCCAAATGTTCTTAAGATGTTCTCATAGCACCACAACTCCCCTGTACCACAACGATGACCGTTTCAATCCAGGAAAAGTGATTATCCTGTAAGCTGTTTTTGTAACCCAGTCCCTCTCTCCATCTTGTCTCCCTACAGAGAACCTGCTGCAGAACGGTGTGGACGACAGCTGGATAGACAGCAACCTGAACCGGGTGTCAGTTATCCAGTTCCAGGAGGAGACTACCAAGCAGGATGAGGACGATGAGGCGGCTGCAGAGCGCAGGGTAAGACTACTAATACACTTGTACATATAAACTCGGCAAAAAAAGAAACGTCCTCTCACTGTCAACTGCGTTTATTTTCAGCAAACTTGACATGTGTAAATATTTGTGTGAACATAAGATTCAACAACTGAGACATAAACTGAACAAGTTCCACATACATGTGACTAACAGAAATAGAATAATGTGTCCCTGAACAAAGGGGGGGTAAAAATCAAAAGTAACAGTCAGTATCAGGTGTGGCCACCAGGTGCATTAAGTACTGCAGTGCATCTCCTCCTCATGGACTGCACCGGATTTGCCAGTTCTTGCTGTGAAATGTTACCCCACTCTTCCACCAAGGCACCTGCAAGTTCCCGGACATTTCTGTGGGGAATGGCCCTAGCCCTCACCCTCTGATCCAACAGGTCCCAGACGTGCTCAATGGGATTGAGATCCGGGCTCTTCGCTGGCCATGGCAGAACACTGACATTCATGTCTTGCAGGAAATCACGCACAGAACGAGGAGAATGGCTGGTGGCATTGTCATGCTGGAGGGTCATGTCAGGATGAGCCTGGAGGAAGGGTACCACATGAGGGAGGAGGATGTCTTCCCTTTAATGCTCAGCGTTGACATTGCCTGCAATTACAACAATCTCAGTCCGATGATGCTGTGACACACCGACCCAGACCATGACGGACCCTCCACCTCCAAGTCGATCCCGCTCCAGAGTACAGGCCTCGGTGTAACACTTATTCCTTCGACAATAAACGCAAATCCGACCATCACCCCTGGTGAGACAAAACCGCGACTCGTCATTGAAGAGCACTTTTTGCCAGTCCTGTCTGTTCCAGCGACAGTGGGTTTGTGCCCATAGGTGACATTGTTGCCGGTGATGTCTGGTGAGGACCTGCCTTACAACAGGCCTACAAGCCCTCAGTCCAGCCTCTCTCAGCCTATTGCGGACAGTCTGAGCACTGATGGAGGGATTGTGCGTTCCTGGTGTAACTCGGACATGTGTTGTTGCCATCATGTACCTGTCCCGCAGGTGTGATGTTCGGATGTACCGATCCTGTGCAGGTGTTGTTACACGTGGTCTGCCACTGCGAGGACAATCAGCTGTCCGTCCTGTCTCCCTGTAGCGCTGTCTTAGACGTCTCACAGTACGGACATTGCAATTTATTTCCCTGGCCACATCTGTAGTCCTCATGCCTCTTTGCAGCATGCCTAAGGCACATTCACGCAGATGAGCAGGGACCCTGAGCATCTTTCTTTTTGTGTTTTTCAGTCAGTAGAAAGGCCTCTTTAGTGTCCTAAGTTTTCATAACTGTGACCTTAATTGCCTACCGTCTGTAAGCTGTTAGTGTCTTAACGACCGTTCCACAGGTACATGTTCATTAATTGTTTGTTAATGGTTTGTTGAACAAGCATGGGGAACAGTGTTTAAACCCTTTACAATGAAGATCTGTGAAGTTATTTGGATTTTTAAGAATTATCTTTGAAAGACAGGGTCCCGAAAAAGGGACATTTATTTTTTGCTGAGTTTACAATACATGAACAGTGCTTTATGAGGAGCTTCGTTCATGTGACTCGTGCACTGCACGAACCAACACGTTTTAAAATAAAGCGCTCTATGGCTGGTTCATAACTTAGCTTTCTTTCATGGTCCTTTCTTTCATTTCCATTCTGACAGTGCATGACAGGGTAAAGTAATATGGTGGAGAGATATCCAGTCAGAAAATCAGTAGCGGACTCCATTTCAGTCATAGTCTCGGCATCTCAGTCTTTGAGTTTCCTTGAGTCAGTTTGTTGTACTTTGTCCTTGGGTCTAATTTACAGTTTGCAAAAGTATTTTTGAGGCGGTCTCCTCCTTGTGTCTGTAGATGAACTGTCAGTCTGGGGAATTGACAGATTCTCGTGCACGTGTGTCTGTTCAGGGTCTCCAGCGCCGGGCGACGCCCCACCCCAGTGAGCTGAAGGTCATGAAGAAGGTGATTGAGGAGAAGAGGAACGAGGCCCACATATCCAGTCCTGATGGAGAGCCAGAGTCTCCTGGTACTGAGGTACAACACACCACTGTACACCCTACATGCCACCATACGTGAGATCCGTGAGTGAAACTTTTTAACATTTTAAATGCACACATTCGGTAAACACCGTCAGTGCTATGGGTATGGTTCATACAGATCATAGGTAAAGGTGTACTGTTGAAACAGAAGCTTAGTGTGTACCTGTTGGCCACTTATCCAGCATGTTGTTCTGAGGATTCTGACGTGTGATTGGTGGTTGCAGGAGAAACGACTGAGCAATCTGTCCAATCAGAGCCACGACTCTGCGGCGTCCAACAGCACAGCCTCTGCCAACTCTCACGAGGAGAGACGGTGCATGATTACCACAGCGAGGGAGAGCCTAGTGAGTGGGCGTGGTGAGGAGGAGGAGCTAGATGAGATGGAGGTGGAGTATGTAGAGGTGAGTTTCACTACTACGACAGTCTCTGTTTCAATCGCCTCTCCTAATACTGGTGCTGGTCATTTAAGACCTGGCGTTTCGTAGCTAGGAAAACTCTGTACCCTAGTTATACACTTTCTCCTGGTCAGGTCAACTAAATAACCGTGACTAGTGAGACGGATCCTTGTCTTCAAGACGATCGTTTCCCTCCTGCTCTTTTCTTTCTCTCCCGTCACTCACACCATCCTTTCCCTTCTTCCGCCAGCCCACGGTGCACTTTGCAGAGGAGCCCGTATACCGGGGTGGGATTGAGGACGGTGAGGATGCGGAGGGTGGGGACGGGGTCCCATGCAGCGACCTAGAGGAACAGAGGCCCCAGTTCCCTACGGAGAAGCAGCGTCTGATCAGGAAGGACACGCCGCACTACAAGAAGAACTTCAAGATCACCAAGCTGCCAAAACCCGAGGCGGTGGCCGCGTTACTGCAGGGCTTCAGCCCCGACGCTCACCTGGCCCAACACCCCGCCTCGCACCACCCTGACCCCGAGGAGGAGGAGGAGGAGGAGGAGGAGGAGGAGGAGGAGGAGTGTATGGTTACTCCACAGCGCCACAACCGAATAGAAGAGCCAGAGCAGGAGGTTAGGAGTCTGCTTCATGTCAACTCTTCCCTGCAGCCGGTCAAGGTAAACTGGGCTCGGGGTGGGGGGTTCAGGGGATGGTGGGTAGGAAACACAATTACTATACAGGCTACATAGGCTCGTGGTGAGTAGGGCTGTAGTACAAAACTAAAACGTACACCAGACCTGCCAACCTGCACAAATTCTGCATTCTATGCACGCAATTGTATTTTCCAAATTGTGTGTGTTAGTCAAGCACATTAGACACTGTTATTTTGTAGTTAGCTCCTTAGCGAAGGCGTCTTTACGGTGAAGGTGTGTAGCTACAGCGTTTAGTCAACTAGGCGAGAACACTTCCTTGCCAACATGCTTTGACGTCCGCCAGTAGGCGCGAGAAATGAGAAAGGATGAGAAATGATGAGAAAGGAGACCTGTCCGCTGTTACGGTAGTTCAGTGCACGTCGCTGCATTGATGGAGACAAAACACGGCAGAGCGAGCTATTCCGCTAAAACCGTCCTTCACGGAAAGCTATGTTAGACTTAAAGGTTAATAGGCCTATGTTCATTAATCAGTTGTTGATTTGTCCTCTTGATATAGCTGTGTCACCAGTAGGCTGCTGCTGATGTGATAATGTTCAGGTCACCAATGACAACCAGGCATGTTGCTGAATGGCCTAGTAGTCCGACTTAACTGGATGGATGAGGTCAGGGATGGAGATCTGGAACAAGCTCATATAGGCCTAGTTCAGTTTCATATTCCAAGTGTCCTACAGTAAGCTGGACTACTACGTTGCATCCAGTGATTGAGTAATTCCTCATTTTCTTCCCAAACAAAATGAAGAAGCCAGTTTTACATTTTCGCTAGACTATTCACACAGACACCTATTAATTACAATAATCATTACCTCTAAATTTTGCAAGTGTCATTGAGACCAATCCATTTTTATTTAGGATCGAAGACACGACTTTGTATTGGTTACATTGTTTGATCATTTAAGACTAGGTTTCAGGACATGGCAGTTACAGGTTTTTTTAATAATGCAAAATGCTCCTACTTCCTGAGGGGGAAGTTGACTGACCCCCTACGGACCTCCACCGTACCCAACCTTAGGCATACATCAGCACCACTTTTAGTCAGAAAATCCTAGGGAGAGCCTTGATTGTACCTTTGAGTTAGCTTTCTAATTACCAAGTACGCGTAAGTCTATTGCGTACCGTTCCTACTGAGGCAGTCTTCTGCCAACATCGTTATTAGGCAATAAAAAAAGTGCATTTGCCTGTGATTTGAGCGGTGTGGGTGTCGCGAGAGCCGTCGTGAGATCCGCAGGGCCGGGGGTCCCGCCGCCGTGCTGAAGTGGCACTCATAAAAATGATTCAAGGTTGGCAGGTCTGTACACACTCACTATCATGTTTTTATGTAGTTGTTGTTTTTGGAGCCCCAAGTTTTTTTTTCTTCTGATAAGTTGACTACACTAACTGGGGCCACCTGGTCACGAAAAACGTGGCGCCCTAACCATGTATCCCAATTTCAAATTAGCCAGGACTACCATGGGCTAGTTTTCCTTTAGTGTTTTTTGCCCTAATGAAGCTGACAGACAGTTGAATAAAGCTTTTGCACACCAGTTCTGTTCATGCTGACATGTTAGTGGCTTGCTCGCCTCTATGCACACCCTAGACACTCAAATGCCTAGAAGCTCCCAGTCTTGTCACCCTGCATTCAATTTGGACTGTTGGCACTGGATTGGATTGAGAAGGAGATAACATTGCATGTCATGTTGCTGTGCATAGGAAAAACAATTTGTTTGTTTACAGGAAGTCCTATAGTTTGCACTCGGGTGCTTTTACGTTGCCCTCTCTGTCCCACACAAGCAGGATTCTCTCAGACATTCACAGATGGCGCTAGTCGGTAACCTGTTGAAAGACATAGAATAACTAACAAGAGTGGACATTCTCATTGACAACATTTGAAATGTTTGTAAATGTCATCAAACAGACTGACAGTTTACAAATGGACAACCACCACAAACCAAATCCAGTGTGAGTTGTTTAAATGCTTAAAACGTGGACACATTTCACCCCATTAGTCCTAATTGTGTACCAAATGGCACCCTATTCCATTTATAGTGCACTACTTTTGTCATACACTATAAAAGGGTGCAATTTTGGATGTAGTCATGTGTATCCCCACACACTTCCCTGTCAACTCAGAGTGGAGGTCCCTCTTGTGGCTGCTCTGAGCTCTCGTGTCAAGTTTCCCAGCTCTCTTGGACCAGCTGTCAATAATGCCAATGATAAAATCTATTAATACAAAGTGATAGTCTATCGAATCCCCACTCCATCAGCTGTGCACTAGACAGCTCCTGCTGGCCTCCTGCTGGCCTCCTGCTGGCCTCCTGCTGGCCTCCTGCTGGCCTCCTGCTGGCCTCCTGCTGGCCTCCTGCTGGCCTCCTGCCATAAAGTCCCCTGCACCATGCCTCTGTCTGCCCACCTCAGTACTATGCTTCTCACCATATAATTTGCTGTTTCCTGTTCTGTTTTTAAATTGTTAATGACTTCTCCCTGTCCTGCCTTCCTATATTTGTGTGAAAGTGTATACCATGGCTCCTGAAATGTATGATTCTAAGACAATTTTAATCAAATTGATTATTAATCGTAATCACCAATAGAGCTGCTACCTAATATGCAGAGAATGAGTGCGGGGTGTGTGTGTGTGTGTGTGTGATATAGTGTACGTGTATGTGCGTGTCTAAGCCTGTTGATCTGCAGACCATCCGGAATTTGTCTTGGCAGAGGTGGAAATGTTGAGACCCAGACAAACTGATTTAATTTATGATTATGAAGTATTGTTGGAGTGTGGTATGCACCTACATAACAACCTGTTTTCTAACAATTCTGCAGCAGATTTCAATTTTAAAAGACAACAATGCATCAATGGCTTAGAACAATTTAGATTTGCATTTGACACATCTAGCTACTATTTGTATAAGGCTGTCTAGATCTGGAATTTATTTGTAATTGCTTAATGGCTGATTAGAATTTTAATATAATCTGGGTTTTTTTGGTTTGTTGAATGATTGACAAGTACAACTAAATCTGAGCAAGACTACTGCATATTAGAACATGTATTGCACAGGTAAAAGGGTTTACTGTGGTGTCTGTTTATAGGCTGGAGGGAACATTGCTTTGGGAGCCACTGCTTTCTTTCCCCCATTTCTCTTTCTGCACACAAACTGCCGTCCCTGTGTGGCCTGTAGCTCACCTTATTCTGGGTCTCGAGTTTCCACCCCTGCCTGCATCTGCCTCTGGTGGCTGGGGAGTGAGTGATGTGTGTGACTGGTGTTGCCATTGTTCAAAGGACCTCCACTGGAAATCAAATTGGCCATAATAAATGTCCTTATTTCACACACTATACAATAGTGGATATTAGAGGTCGACCGATTAGGATTTTTCAACGCCGATACCGATTATTGGAGGACCAAAAAAAGCCTATACCGATCAATCGGACGATTTTTTTTTATATATATATTTCTTTGCATGTATTTATTTATAATAATAATGACAATTACAACAATACTGAATGAACAATTTTATTTTAACTTAATACATCAATCAAATCAATTTAGCCTCAAATAAATAATGAAACATGTTCAATTTGGTTTAAATAATGCAAAAACAAAGTGTTGGAGATGAAAGTAAAAGTGCAATATGTGCCATGTAAAAAAGCTAATGTTTAAGTTCCTTGCTCAGAACATGAGAACATATGAAAGCTGGTGGTTCCTTTTAACATAAGTCTTCAATATTCCCAGGTAAGACGTTTAAGGTTGAGGTTATTAAAGGAATTATAGGACTATTTCTCTCTATACCATTTGTATTTCATATACCTTTGACTATTGGATGTTCTTATAGGCACTTTAGTATTGCCAGTGTAACAATATAGCTTCCGTCCCTCTCCTCGCCCCTAACTGGGCTCGAACCAGGAACACATCGACAACAGCCTCCCTCGAAGCATCGTTACCCACCGCTCCACAAAAGCCGCGGCCCTTGCGGAGCAAGGGGAACAACTACTCCAAGTCTCAGAGCGAGTGACGTTTGAAATGCTATTAGCGTGCACCCCGCTAACTAGCTAGCCATTTCACATCGGTTACACCAGCCTAATCTCGGGAGTTGATAGGCTTGAAGTCATAAACAGAGCAATGCTTGAAGCATTGCGAAGAGCTGCTGGCAAACCCCCAAAGTGCTGTTTGAATGAATGCTTACGAGCCTGCTGCTGCTCAGTCAGACTGCTCTATCAAATATCAAATAGAATTATAACATAACACACAGAAATACGAGCCTTAGGTTAATATGATAAAATCCGGAAAGTATCATTTCGAAAATAAAACATTTATTCTTTCAGTGAAATACGGAACCGTTCTGTATTTTATCGAACGGATGGCATCCCTAAGTCTAAATATTGCTGTTACATTGTACAACCTTCAATGTTATGTCATAATTATGTACAATTCTGGCAAATTAATTACGGCCTTTGTTAGGAATAAATGGACTTCACACAGTTCGCAACGAGTCAGGCAGCCCAAACTGCTGCATATACCCTGACTGTTTGCACGGAACGCAAGAGAAGTGACAATTTCCCTAGTTATAAGAAATTCATGTTAGCAGGCAATATTAAATAAATATGCAGGTTTAAAAAATATATACTTGTGTATTGATTTTAAAGAAAGGCATTGATGTTTATGGTACATCGGCCATTCTGATTAATCGGTCGACCTCTAGTGGATATGATCTTTTGGGGTTTATCCCAGTGGCTGAATGACTGTGTGTTGTTTTGAAGTGTGTGCATTTTGTCTTCTGTTTTTGAATGGATTTGGTTAGAGTATGCTTGTGTGCATATTAGTTACTTTGGCCTCACTAATCCGCATGCCTCTCGCTGGTTCCTGTCCTAACAGGGGGTGTCATTTGATCAAGTCAATAATCTCCTGATTGAGCCTGCTCGAATTGAGGAGGAAGAGGTCTGTACCTATACTCTTTCACTCCATCCACTCCCGCTCTCACTCGTTCTCTCTCTTTCTCCCACTCACCCATTCACCCACCCGCTGGCTCTCAGTTGGGAAAAAAAATTAATAATAACCCACATAAATCAATGATTAATCCAAGCCAATCGCCCAGAGAAATGCCCACCACAAAACCATCGGACCGCCAGCGTAGTAGAACTTGAAGGGGAGGATGCAGGAGTAACACTTTATATGGCCAAAGGGTTATAGGATTTAAGTAATATCCAGTGCATTGGGAAAGTTTTCAGACCTATTCACTTTTTTCATATTTTGGTGCGTTACAGCCTTATTCTAAAATATATTTAACAAAAAAAAAACATCAATCTACACACTACCTCATCATGACAAAGTGAAAACATGTTTTTATAAATGATAAAGTATACCAGTATATGGTCTCACAAGGGGTCTGAGGATCTCATCTCAGTACCTAATGGCAGTCAGGCTACTTCTGGCGAGCACATGGAGGGCTGTGCGGCCCCACAAAGAAATGCCACCACACACCATGACTGACCCACCGCCAAACCGGTCATGCTGGAGGATGTTGCAGGCAGCAGAACGTTCTCCACGGCGTCTCCAGACTCTGTCACGTCTGTCACATGTGCTCATGTGCTCAGTGTGAACCTGCTTTCATCTGTGAAGAGCACAGGGCGCCAGTGGCGAATTTGCCAATCTTGGTGTTCTCTGGCAAATGCCAAACGTCCTGCACGGTGCTGGGCTGTAAGCACAACCCCCACCTGTGGACGTCGGGCCCTCATACCACCCTCATGGAGTCTGTTTCTGACCGTTTGAGCAGACACATGCACATTTGTGGCCTGCTGGAGGTCATTTTGCAGGGCTCTGGCAGTGCTCCGCCTGCTCCTCCTTGCACAAAGGCGGAGGTAGCGGTCCTGCTGCTGGGTTGTTGCCCTCCTACGGCCTCCTCCACATCTCCTGATGTACTGGCCTGTCTCCTGGTAGCGCCTCCATTCTCTGGACACTACGCTGACAGACACAGCAAACCTTCTTGCCACAGCTCGCATTGATGTGCCATCCTGGATGAGCTGCACTACCTGAGCCACTTGTGTGGGTTGTAGACCCCGTTTCATGCTACCACTAGCGTGAGAGCACCGCCAGCATTCAAAAGTGATCAAAACATCAGCCAGGAAGCATAGGAACTGAGAAGTGGTCTGTGGTCACCACCTGCAGAATCACTCCTTTATTGGGGGTGTCTTGCTAATTGCCTATAATTTCCACCTTTTGTCTATTCCATTTGCACAACGGCATGTGAAATTTATTGTCAATCAGTGTTGCTTCCTAATTGGACAGTTTGATTTCACAGAAGTGTGATTGACTTGGAGTTACATTGTGTTGTTTAAGTGTTCCCTTTATTTTTTTGAGCAGTGTATAAGATCCCACAGTTGACAGTACATGTCAGATGAAAAACCAAGCCATGAGGTCGAAGGAATTGTCCGTAGAATTCAGAGACAGGATTGTGTCAAGGCACAGATCTGGGGAAGGGTACCAAAAAATTGTCTGCAGCAATGAAGGTCCCCAAGAACACAGTGGCCTCCATCATTCTTAAATGGAACAAGTTTGGAACCACCAATCGGGGGAGAAGGGCTTTGGTCAGGGAGGTGACCAAGGACCCGATCAGGCCTTTATGGTAGTGGCCAGACGGAAGCCCCTCCTCAGTAAAAGGCACATGTCATCTCGCTTGGATTTTGCTGAAAGCATCACGTCTGGAGGAAACCTGGCACCAACCCTACGGTGAAGCATGGTGGTGGCAGCATCATGCTGTAGGAATGTTTTTCAGCGACAGGGACTGGGAGACTAGTCAGGATCGAGGGAAAGATGAACGAAGCAAAGTACAGAGATCCTTGATGAAAACCTGCTCAGGATCTGACTGGGGCGAAAGTTCACTTTCCAACAGGACAATGACCCTAAGCACACAGCCAAGACAATGCTGGAGTGGATTTGGGACAAGTCTCTGAATGTCCTTGAGTGCAGAGAATAATGGGAGAAACTCCCTAAATACAGGTGTGCCAAGCTTGTAGCGTCATAACCAATAGGACTGTAATCACTGTAAAAGATGCTTCAACAAAGTACTGAGGAAAAGGTCTGAATACTTAAGTAAATGTGTTATTTCAGTATATTTTTAATACATTTGCAAAAATTTCTAAAAACCTGTTTTTGCTTTGTCATTATGGGGTATTGTGTGTAGATTGAGGTGGGGAAACAATTTTAATCAATTTTAGAATAAGGCTGTAACGTAACAAAATGTGGAAAAAGTCAAGGGGTCTGAATACTTTCCGAATATAAAACAATATGGTTATACAATTGTAATGAAGAAGTTATATGTAAGTGGTAAACAAGTGTTTGCCCATCAATGACGTCCTACCCCATTCTCAGGTTCTACCACGCTGTTGCTCGTCCTCCTCCCGTTCTTCATCATCCTGTTCAGGCTGTGTGGCCCTGGAGTGAGTGAATGTGCTGCTGTCTGTGATGGAGGAGGTCCGTCTTCTTTCAGCACCGTCTTTCAGGTTTTACACTTACTCAACCGGTGTGTCCAGCAGGATCTGGCCCACACATTGCAACTTCTAACCAGGAGGAATGTATTTTGTCGAAGATATCTAAGACATCTGAAATTAGTTTTAGGATTTCATTGTGAGAACATGTATGTGCATTATCAAAAAATAAAATGCTGTTCTTTCACAGCATGGTACCACGCCCTACATCTATCATGATATGACAAAGGAACACGCTGGCTCTTTCCAGACATTTTAGTCCAGAGGGTAAGCACTTTGCTGAACGGTTTGCACTGCTGAATAGCTCAAGAACCACAAAGCAACTTATCAAGAGCTGAAAATGACCACCTGAAATGTCACCTTTTTTGTTGTTGTGGGAAGAATTTTTGGCATGCCTGGTGACATCACCAGGTGGTAAATTAGTTAATAGACCAGGGGTTCCCAAACTTTTTTGGCCAGCGATCCCCATTTTGAAAACAAAATGTTTTTCGCGACCCTACCACGTAAAACAAAGTTCTGAAATAAACAGTCAGTGTTTACTTTGTAAATGTGGGCTATGACCGTTGCACCAACAGAACATACACCATAATCTGTGAGGTGTATGACTAGTTGAGTGCTCCATGAACACGGTTATGCCTAACATTTTTAGAAGCATTAGACCAGAACCTTGATGCTGTTTGACGTCTAAGTTTGAACATTAGTCAAAAGTATTTCTGACAGTATTTCAATCTGAAGACAGTATGGTTTGAAGTGACTGAAATGCGTCAGAAAGGTATTGCGAAGTTCAGAAGGTCATCGGGTAATGATGTTGTATAATATTCTGTGTAGGAAAGAACATCATTGACGTTATTTCCCTACCAGTCTGATTTAGTGCCTGGTCTTGTCCACTACTTTCTAACGGCTTGTGGGCATAGTAGATGCAAACAGTATGTCTTATCTTTCAGTGATGGCGCCATAATATGTTGTATATAAAAGCATTCAAAAGATGAAGCCACATTTGTAGGAAGTATACCACGTTGTTTAGTACAACTGCATCTAGCGGCTACTGGAGGTTACTGACGTAACCCTGGTCCTATGAACCAAGCACACATTTTCTCACGCGACCCCCATTTTAAAATTCATCTTTAAGATGACACACTAAGATATGTGAACGCCTGACACAGCCACTACTGTGTAATTTATTGTGGGGAGCACTTCAACGAATTGGGGTTGGATTTAATTTACGTTTCAGTCCATTTTAATTTACAGTTATCTAGAGCGACTTAGAATAAGTGCCTTCATCTTAAGATTGCAGTTGAAGCAAGTACATTTTCCCTCAATAAAATAGTTATCAGCAAAGTCAGTGCTTGTAGGAAAATGTATACTGAACAAAAATATAAGCACAACATGCATCAATTTCAATGATTTTACTGAGTTACAGTTCATATAAGGAAATCAATAAATTTAAATAAATTCGTTAGACCCTAATCTATGGATTTCACATGACTGGGCATGGATGTAGGGGAGCCAGGCCCAGCCAATCAGAATTTGTTTTTTCCCCACAAAAGGGCTTTATTACAAACAGAAATACATCAGCTGTCGAGGTGGCTGGTCTCAGACGATCCCGCAGGTGAAGAAGCCAGATCTGGAGGTCCTGGGCTGGCGTGGTTACACGTGGTCTGCGGTTGTGAGTTCGGTTGGACGTATTGCCAAATTCTCTAAAACGACGTTGGAGGTGGCTTATGGTAGAGAAATTAACATTCAATTATCTGCCAACAGCTCTGGTGGACATTCCTGCAGTAAGCATGCCAATTGCACGCTCCCTCAAAACTTGAGACATCTGTGGCATTGTGTTGTGTGACAAAACTGGACATTTTAGAGGGGCCTTTTATTGTGTCCAGCACAAGGTGCACCTGTGTACGGATCATGCTGTTTAATCAGCTTCTTGATATGCCACACCTGTCAGGTGGATGAAATAAAATGCTCACTATCAGGGATGCAAACAAATGTTTGCACAACATTTGAGAGAAATAAGCTTTTTTTGTGCATATGGAACATTTCTGGGGTCTTTTTTTTCAGCTCATGAAACATTGGACCAACACTTTACATGTTGCGTTTATATTTTTGTTCAGTGTGTGTATACATAAATATTTATTTTTAGGGTGGATATTGTATGGAGGGTTGGGTTTCAGACGTTTTCAGGAGATGGGCAAGGGACTCTGCTGTCCTAGCGTCGGGGAAACTGGTTATACAATTGGTCTGCCAGGGCAGAGACGAGCTTTGACTGGGTTGAGTGGGAGCTGACCCAACGTAGGTGTGGGAGGGCCAGGAGACCAGATGTGGCAGAACGGACTGCTCGGGTTGGGGTGTAGGAAGATAGAGCCTGAAGATAGAGAGGGGCAGTTCCCTTTGCTTCGACTGGAAGCCAGTGGACTGTGTGGAGGGACGGGGTCACATGGATGAACTTGGAAGGCTGCGGTGTTCTGGATCAATTGTAGTGGTTTGATGCCACAAGCAGGGAGCTCAGCCAACAGGATCGCAGTAATCTAGATGGGAGATGACGAGGCTGGATTTGAATCCATTTTGTACAATATTTCTGTACATTTCTACTATTTAAAAGTTTTACTTTGAAAGGATAGGATATTGTTATTGGGTGGTAGCACATACCTAACTAATAAGATAAGATACAACATACTGATTGTTTTCTTGTGGTGGATTTGGCTATGGGGGAGTGATAGTTGGCCTTGGTGACTGAGCCTGTGCATTTCTGGTGAGGATGCCTATGGAATGGTTGGTACGTGCATATTGTGCATCTGCGCTGCCCGTGGTTGCATGAGCGTTCTGCAACGGTGACAACGAAGTTTGTGAGAGAACGGAGCCTTTTGACGACGACACACCTCCACTCCCTTCACCCCCTACCCCAGAACACAGCACTCTTTCACTTCGCTATTTCTTTCCTCTTCTTTCTCTCCCACTTATATTTCACCCTCATCCCCCACTTACTCTCCCTCTGCACGGCTTGCGCGGACAGCATTCACACATCCAGTTCAGAGCCACGCACCACGCTTGATGTGACTGTTCCATGACAGGGTGTTGTGACTCACCTCAGTGTCTGAAACTAGCCTTCACGTTTTATGTCAAAAGGATTACGTGTTTGTCGAGTCGTTTCACTGTGTGTCTTTGGGCTAATGTCAATGCCTTGTGATATGATGGGTAATTTGTTTAGCACTACTGTTAGTGATATTTGGAACTGCTTTTGTTCTGCTTCTACTCAAATGGCCACCTTTTTAATAAGTTACTGTAGCTACTCTCTGTACGGAGAGATAGAAGGCAAGACTCATGCCTTTTCTCATTTGACATACACTTGAGTTGAGTTTAGCCCGGAGACCAGAGTAGCCCCTGTCCATCCCGTCTGTCTGTCCCTAGTCTATCCATGCCGCACTCCCCAGATCGGCGCCACATTTTGAGTGGAGCGGGGGTTCACCCACTCCACATGACTTTAATTTAAATAAATAGTCAATTATATCCATTTACTTTCCAATCAACATTACACGTAATCACATTATCAGTTTGTTCATCACAATATGCAGCAACCTTCAAATTGACATTTGACCCAAAAGTATCATCTTGTTAAAAACAACTGTGTCAAGTGGAGTGTGGTGAGCCCTCCTCCTTCCTGTCCTGTCTGAGGATAGGGCTGTTGTATGGGGCGACTCCGCTCAGTGCCCTGACCCCCTCTCCTCCATTTCCAGCACACCCTGACCATTCTACGGCAAACTGGGGGCCTGGGCATCAGCATAGCCGGAGGACAGGGATCCACACCCTACAAGGGGGATGATGAGGTGAGGGCTGAGGACAGCTGTGGAGACTCCTAAATGCACAGATGGATTGTGTCCCAAATTCCCTATAGGGAACCAGTGCCCTCGTCAAAATAGTGCACTGCATAGGTTAACAGGGTATTATTTTGGACACGTTCACATTCTGCGGACTGACTGAGACTTGTGACTGTGTACTAGTCTGTCTGTCTGTCCCTCCAGGGAATTTTCATCTCCAGGGTGTCTGAAGAGGGCCCTGCAGCGCAGGCTGGGGTCAAAGTGGGAGACAAACTCCTAGAGGTAAAGTGTGTGCATGTGCGTTCTTGATAAACGTATGGGTGCCCATTCTTATGCCTGTTTGCAGCCATGGTGCATTCATGTTCAAGGTCCATAAAGAGTCTTTTTAACTGTAGAGAGAACCATGATCTCCGCTCCCTCCCTCTCTCTCTCAGGTGAATGGTGTGGTTCTCCAGGGGGCAGAGCACCACACGGCGGTAGAGGCCCTGCGCAGCTCGGGCTCCGCCGTCTCCATGAGCGTCCTCCGGGAGCACATGGTGGAGCCGGAGAACGCCATCACCACCACACCGCTGAGGCCCGAGGACGACTACTTCCCCCGGGAGAGACGGGCCAGTGGCCTTCCCTTCTGCATTGAGGCAGGCTCCCCCGCAGGCCTCCGACACAGGCTGTCTACCTGCCTGGCCCGCAACGACAAGGGTCTGGGCTTCAGCATTGCTGGGGGCAAAGGCTCCACAGCCTACCGCACAGGGGACATGGTGAGATGAACACACACACACACATCCCTAGTGTGTACAGTAGACACTGAGATTCACACACACATCCCTCAATGTACAACAGAGTGGTGTAGGAATATTGGGCGTTGTTCAGACCTGATTAATATTTCATCCTCCTGGTCTTAGTGAAACACCTTTTGTATGTATGTCGTGTCAGGTTGTCCCACTTCTCAAGTCAACGACACGATACCTCTTAACTGCACTAGCTACAGCATTAGAGGGAGAGTTTAAGAGTCCGGATTCGTGGATTTCCTACGTATTTCTGTATTATGTCGCGTAATAGTCTCCCCCAACCCCTCTAAGGTTTCCTCATTCTGACAACCCCTTTTCCGGTTCCAGCGTTTACAGCCATCACCAAGGAGACGGAGATATGAATAGCGAGCCTTGACACCTGATAGGTCCTGTGTAACTGGGACGGGAGGGGCCAGGGGGTATTTTTGGGCCACTGCATTGGCTACATTCATGCCTACATGTCCTGTGCAAACACCGCTCTCAAACACACACACACAGCTCGGGGAGCCCGTGGAGAGAAACCGAGATGCACACTTATCGCTAGAGTCTGTAAGTCTGCCTTTTTCTAGAATGGATGGCATCTCTGTTGAGATGGGCTAGGAGTAGGCCTGCACTTTGTCTGCCCCTGTGCATGATAGTTCGGAATTTAGGAGCTGAACCATAAGTACAACAGTGGAGGCTGCTGAGGGGAGGGCGGCTCATAATAATGTCTGGAACAAAGTAAATGGAATGGCATCAAACACATGGAAACCATGTGTTTGATGTATTTCGTACCATTCCACCCCAGCCATTACCACAAGCCCGTCCTCCTCAATTAAGGTGTCACCAACCTCCTGTGAAGTCGATGCGGTTAAGTTATTCTTGTGCTGAGATCCTGCCACATAAATACTTCTTAATGAGCCCAAACAAACAATTGAGGGTAGCGGTAGACTAGTGACTGTGAATAAGACCGCTAGACTATATATTAAGCCCTGGCTGGGTGAGGTCATCATTATTGGACATCCCCTGGTAAGTTCTCTCCCAGAGTACACTGACTGATTTAACTAGCAGGGGGCATTGCAGACCTGTTGCACCAGACTAAGTCAATAGCTAAAGTCTACAACCTCTTTGTCTGGTCAACAGTTGGGATTATTCAATAAAGTCTTTGAAGTCATTCAACGAGAGACGATTCGTTTTCATGCATATTTGTTTTGTTGAGAAAGTCTCTGTCTGCTCATGGTTTTAAAATGTATGAAATCTCATGTAGTATTAAGCTGTAGGCACAGTGATTTGAGCTATCCGATTGGCCAGCGCAGTAGGCACATTTGGTTTAGCCACAGCTCTCCTGGTGCGCCGGGAAGGAATTACAGCTGTCAGTCTTTATGGGTAAGTCTCCAAGATCTTTCCACACCTGGATTGTACAATATTTGGCCATTATTCTTTTCAAAATTCTTCAACATCAGTCAAAATGGTTGTTGATCATTGCTAGACAATCATTTTCAGGTCTTGCCATATATTTTCCAGTAGATTTAAGTCAAAACTGTAACTCGGAACAGTCACTGTCTTCTTGGTAAGCAACTCCAATGTAGATTTGGCCTTGTGTTTTAGGTTATTGTCCTGCTGAAGTGTGAATTTGTCTCCCAGAGTCTGTTGTAAAGCCAGGTTTTCCTCTAGGATTTCCCCTGTGTTTAGCACCATTCCGTTTCTTTTTTATCCTGAAAAACTCCCCAGTCCTTAACGATTACAAGTATACCCATAACATAATGCAGCCACCACCATGCTTGAAAATATGGAGAGTGGTACTCACTAATATGTTGCATTGGATTTGTCCTAAACATAACACTTCTTATTCAGGACAAAAGTGAATTGCTTTGACACATTTTTAGCAGTATTACTTTAGTGCCTTGTTGCAAACAGGATGCATGTTTTGGAGTATTTGTGTTCCTTCTCACACTGTCAATTAGGTTATTATTGTGGAGTAACTACATTGTTGATCCATCCTCAGTTTTCGCCTATGACAGCCATCAAACTCCGTAACAGTTTTAAAGTCACTATTTGCCTCATGGTGAAATCCCTGAGCGGTTTCCTTCCTCTCCAACAACTGTTAGGAAGGACGCATCTATCTTTGTAGTGACTGGGTGTATTGATACACCATCCAAAGTGTAGTTAAAAACTTCACTATGCTCAAAGGGATATTTAATGTCTGCTTTTGAAAAAAAGTTTTTTTGCCATCTACCAATAGGTGCCCTTCTTTGCGAGGCATTGGAAAACCTCCCTGTTATTGGGGTTGAATTTGTGTTTGAAATGTACTGCTCGACTGAGGGACATTACAGATCATTGTATGTGTTGGGTACAGAGATGATGTAGTCATTTCAAAAATCATGCAACGTATTATGTGACAAGCACATTTTTACTCCTGAACTTATTTAGGCTTGCCATAACAAAGGGGTTAAATATCAAATCAAATGTATTTATAAAGCCCTTCTTACATCAGCTGATATCACAAAGTGCTGTACAGAAACCCAGCCTAAAACCCCAAACGGCAAGCAATGCAGGTGTAGAAGCACTGTGGCTTTACTTCTTGACTCAAGACATTTCAGCTTTTCATTTTTTATTAATTTTGTAAAATTTCCAAAATACATAATTCCACTTTGACATTATTGTGTATGGTGTTATGCCAGTGACAAAAAAATCTCAATTTAATTTATTTTAAATTCAAGCTATAACACCACAAAATGTGAAAAAGTAATGGGGTGTGAATCATTTCTGAAGACTTAAATCTCAATTTCATGCACTTATATTAGACATTCATTAGAACCAAGATGATGTGCACAGACAAGGGCTTGCATCCCAAATGCCACCCTATTCCCTACATATTGCACTACTTTTTACCAGAGCCGTATAGTGTACTATTAGGGAATAGGCTGTCATTTAGGACACAGACAGGATGACATTATGAACTGACTCTTGTGCCACGTGTCCGTCTCTGCAGGGGATCTACATCTCGCGGATCGCAGAGGGAGGGGCAGCACACAGAGACTGCACACTCCGAGTAGGGGACAGGGTCATCACCGTGAGTACCCCTCCACTCCTCTGTTTAAGCCCCATGGAGGCATCCCAAATGGCACCCTATCCCTTTTTGACCAGTGCACTATAAATAGGGAATAGGGTGCTAATTGAGACACCACCCATGTTTTTCTCTTGCTCTCTGGACCAGAGCTCGGTCTGTGTGAACTTCATGCCAATCACACCAACCAAGCACACACACGTTAGATAACGTGGTGAGTGATCTCATCAGACTCAAAATATGGTTGCCACCCGTTGACTACTCCCAAATCAAACGCAACTACACCCATCTAGTACCGGGTCGGAACCCCTTTGCCTCCAGAACAGCCGGAATTATTCGGGGCATTCTACAAAGTGCCGGAAACATTCCACAGGGATGTTGGTCCATGCTGACGCAATGCCATCACGTAGTTTCTGCAGGTTGTGCGGCGGTACATTGAAGCTGCTAACAGCCTGTTCCATCACATCCCAAAGATGTTCTACTGGGTTGAGGTGTGGGGACTGACCAGGCCACTCAAGTGAACTGAACTCGCTGTCATGTTCCAGGGAGTGTTTTTCCACTCCTCATTTGTCAAGTGTTGGCGATGGCGTGCCCGCTGGAGCCGCTTCTTCTTGTTTTTAGCTGATAGGAGTGGAACCGAGTGTTGTCGTCTGGTGCAATAGCCCATCCATGACTACGGATCGACGGGTTGTGCATTCCGAGATGCCGTCCTGTTCTCAGCCCGCCTGTTAGTTTGCACAATTCTTGCCATTATCCTTCGTCTCACCAACGAGCCGTTTCCACCCACAGGACTGTTGCTGACTGTACGTTTTTTGTTTGTCACACCATTCTCAGTAAACCCTAGACCAGGGTTTCCCAACTGCCGAATTTGGCCCGCGGGTGGTTTGATTTGGCTACGTTTTCTGAGCAATTTTTTTATTTTGGAAATCTGTTCTCAAGTATTCCCAAGCATTAGAGAGAGTTTGCATACAAATATAAGCAAGGTTTCAAATGATTGTTTTAGTTACTTGGCTCATTGTGCTCTAGCGACTCTTTGTGGCGGGCCGGGCGCCTGCAGGCTGACCTCGGTCGTCAGGTGAACAGTGTTTCCTCTGACAAATTGCTGTGGATGTCTTCCGGGTTAAGTGGGCGGGTGTTAAGAAGCACGGTTTGGCGGGTCATGTTTCGGTGGACGCATGACTCGACCTTCGCCTCCCGAGCCCGTTGGGGAGTTGCAGCGATGAGACAAGATCGAAATTGTCGAGAAAAAGGGGGTAACATATATATTTTTTAATGAGTGCACTATGCAGGGAATAGGGTGCCATTTGGTCATGCTAGCCATAGACTAGCATGACCTTAGCTGACCTTAGCTGACATGTATGTGACTGGCTGCTGGAGCCAAGGTTCCTGCACGGTTCTTTACTGTGGTTATCATAGTGTTTTTATTATACAATGGCATGGCCTCACCTGCTGACAGAGTGCTGATTCAGAGTTGCACCTCATGCTCATATCCTTGACCATGGCTACAAAGGTAAGGCCTTGATGTGATCGCTCAATAGGCCTTATTACCAATCCAGTGATTCCTTCTATCTTGAGACATTCGCTAACCCCTTAGTTACGTTTGTGTGCCGTGTGAAATAGTGTCCTCTTGTGTGTCTACAACTACTACTGTCTTGTTCTCTCATTCTCTGAGTCATAACTGTTTCTCTCTCTCCTGCCTCTTCCCCCCTCCTCCTATGTGAGGGAAATCATAAAATGGCTTCCTGAATGATTCGGTTCCTGTCTGGTCTCTCGGCTTCTCTCTTGCGCTTTCGTTCTCTCTCCTCTCCCTCGCTCTATCTCTCTCTCGTGCGCTCTCCCTCTCTGTGAACCTGCTCTCTCACTCTCCCTCTCCCTGCATGGCAACTAATGCTCAATGTGTCTCCTTCCCTGCTCGGTGGTGGTGGGTGTGGTTTTGGGATTGTGTGTGCGGAGCCTTTGTGGTAACCGCATGTATTACCATAGCAGCAGCCGCAGTAAGCTTATCAGCCAATGGTAAGAGCCGGTACTGTATGGTCAGTGCTGGCGTCTGTTTGTCTCTCGGACAAGAGGACCAATCACATAGCCCGCTTTTTTGTCCCTCACTCCTCAGAGGTATCAGGACCTCGTTCTACATTTTAGGAATGTTTACAGACTGCAGTCCGTCCTCAAATGCCCTCTGTAAAGCAATAGAATAGTTTAAAATGTGTAAAGGACGAGAGCTAGGTCTAGGAGCAGCACTGAGGCTGGAGCTGTATCTTGCCTTGTAGAAAAGTATTGATAACTCTGTTTGCTGCCTCAAGATCAGCCCATTCTTTGGCAGTCGTCATATGACGCTGCTCTCTGTATTTTCAGTGAGCAATCGCAAACGGATTGCATAAACATAAGTCAGATTGGCCAACGTCCAAAATGCAGTGTAGTTTATTGCATTGACAGGCTACTTTCAAGACTGAGATTGGAACATTGGAGAAAGGCTTAATTAACATACAGCCGTTCCTGAAGAAGCTCCTTGCTAGCTTGCCCTCTGCTCCTCCCTCCTTCTCCTCCCATCTCCGCCTTCTTCTGTATGGGTATTGGCTCCTGGTCTCTTCAGATATCACTCACTCACTCGCTGTACGTCTCAATGTATTATATTGAGCAATGATTGAGTTATTTTATTATAGTAATAATATACAGCTTCATGGCAACATGTGATGTGCGTCTAAACAATAATGATATGAGTCTAAACCAAGGGGTTGGAAGCAAAATTATTTCCCAATCGTTTTGTTCTAAACAGAACCATTATTTATTTAATTCCGTTCCACTATTATCGAACAGCAAAATAAAGTAATGAAGCGGTTCTAACCAAAAATAAGTAATAGTTTCGATTGTTTCTTTCTGTTCCTTTTGAAGCCTCTGAATGTTTTTTTAAATGTATTTTTATTTAGCTTAAATTTGTTCACAAATGGAATAGAGCAGCTTGCTATGGAGCGGGTAAGCCATGTACATGCATTTGACAGACAAGTGTAGTGGAGGGTGCGACTTGCAACTGAAATTGAGAGTGAGGAGAGCGCTGGGCTGGGCGTCTTGTTGTTATGACATGCGTTTTCTGTATTAGGCCCACAGAATTATATCTACGGAGGAGCGACTTCTATGAAGGAACTTTGAATGTCTTTGAACTTCCGTGTTTGCTTAACTAACGTTGGACCAGTTAGCCCTTGATCATGACTCTCAGTTCCATTACATCACACATAATACTGCCTGGAATTATCGAGAGCTAGACCAGCGCTAGCTAACAAGCTAGCAACACCAAAATGAAAACACGTCTTGCCTTTTTTGTAGTTAATAAATCCAATGTGAAACTTGATAACTATACTATCCTTAACTAGCATAGAAAAAGTAAATCCATTGTTCTCTAATTAAAAAATCTCTCCCTAATTTATTAATCACGGCTGTAATGTCAGTAGCTACAGTAGACTATGCATGCTTCGGAGGGAGGGGGAGAGGCAGGTAGCCTACATGCATGCACGAACACACATACTGGCAAAGATTTTCAGCTGGCAGGTAGACATTGAAATAAGTTTGCGTGACAGTGACGTGTTTTTTTTTTTTTTTTTTTTTTTTTTTTTTGGCACACTGGACAATATGCCTGGAATGTAAAATAAAGTTATTAACCGGTTCCTGTGCTTTTAAAAGTTGTTTTCCAGAACAATATATATCACTTTCGTTCTTGGTTCTGTTCTTCAAAAAATGTCATTATTTTCCGGTTTTCTGTTCTGTTCCCTGAACCGGGTCCAACCCCCGAACACGTTGCTCTCTGCCCTCACTGAACCTCTAGTCCTGAGTGTCGCACACTGTGGTTAGTCAGTCAGCCTACTGACGCCTGCCCTCATTGGTTGTGCCGTTCGATCCAGATCAATGGTGTAGACATGACAGAGGCCAGGCATGACCAGGCAGTAGCGCTGCTTACCGGCACCTCTCCCACAATTGCTCTCCTGGTGGAGCGTGACCAGGCCGAGCCGGGCACCGCAGGGGGCTCCCCGGGCCTGTCCCGGGCCCGCGCCCACTCCCCCCCACCTCCAGAGCCCTCTGACTCACCCGACCAGGAAGAGGGCAATGACGACTCGAGCCTCTTGCCACATGGGAACCACCTGAGCCAGCCACTGGAGGACGAATACCCCATCGAGGTGAGACGAAGGGAAGGAAGGAAGCGGGTGGAAAAGGGGTATAGTACTATGTTATGGGGATAGTGGTAAGTTACCATGATGGAGCATTCAAGCTTCAGATTAACTTTAGTTTTAATGCCTTTACATTTGGCTTTTTATCTCGAATGCTCTACAGCTCAAGAAAAGATGGTGCAAGGTACGAATGCTTAGTCCTGACATAGGTTTATTATGCTAGGATGGTGTAGTGGGGCCCAGTAAAATGCAGCAAGACCTGGAGTCTGTTCCATTGACTAAGAGCTTAGCTTAGCATAGCCTATGTCTTATCTCATACCTGTCTTCAAGTAGATATAGTAGATCCATGGATAGTTTGTGTTCCTTGTCTATTAGAAGTTATTGACTTAAAGATTGAGTGTATTTGGTATTTGCCTGTTGAGACACTGATGTTTTCCTGAATTCCTCTCATGTCTCCTGATACTGTATTTGTAGAGCCCATATCGTAGAACCATGTCCCTCAAATGAAACAACACTGTAGCTTCACTTCCTCTCCTGACAGGAAGTGGCGTTGGTGAAAGCGGGCGGCCCCCTGGGACTGAGCATCGTGGGAGGCAGTGATCACGCCAGTCACCCGTTCGGCATCAACGAGCCTGGCGTCTTCATCTCTAAGGTTTCTCTCTTGCTCTCTCTTTCTTGCTCTCTCTCTCAATTCAAAAGGCTTCATCTCTCTGTCGCGCTCTGTCTCTCTCTCATTTTCCCGGGTTTGTGTATTTCACCCTCGCCTGTCTGTGCTAGGTGATCTCCCATGGCTTGGCGTGTCAGAGTGGGCTGCGGGTGGGGGACAGGATACTGGAGGTGAACACCACCGACCTGCGCCACGCCACCCACCAGGAGGCTGTTAGAGCCCTGCTCTCCAACAAGCAGGAGATCCGCATGCTGGTGCGCAGGGACCCCTCGCCTCCCGGGATGGAGGTGACGTCTCTTACACCCACATGTACACGGAAATAGGCCTACACAGTAGACCCACACACATGCACACACACACACCCCAACCAGTCCCATCTCCTAATCTATGTGTCCCAATACAGGAGATAGTGATCCAGAAGCAGCCTGGAGAAAAGCTGGGTATAAGCATCCGCGGCGGTGCCAAGGGCCACGCTGGCAACCCCTTCGACGCCACCGATGAGGGCATTTTCATATCCAAGGTACCTGGAACCCACCTTGTCATCCTATCCCCCTTGGAATACGGTCAATGATTGACCTCCTTTGATATATTGACTCCTCTTAACTCCCCATCCCTACGTCACCCCCTGTAGGTGAGCTCCAGCGGTGCGGCGGCCAGGGATGGCCGTCTGCTTGTGGGCATGCGGATCTTGGAGGTGAGTAACCACAGCCTGCTGGGCATGACCCACACGGAGGCTGTACGCGTGCTCCGTGCCGTGGGAGACACCCTGGTCATGCTGGTGTGTGACGGCTTCGACCCTGGCAACGCTGCCGCTATAGAGGTGAGGGAAACTGATTAACATCCATTCCGGGTTGAAATGACCCTTACATACAGAGTCAGATCCAAAACGGACGCCACGTTAATAGTGTCTTTGTTTAATCTCAGGCGTCACCGGGCATCATCGCCAACCCGTTTGCAGCAGGCATCGTGCGTAAGAACAGCATGGAGAGCATCTCCTCTATCGACCGAGACCTGAGTCCCGAGGAGATGGACATCCTACAGAAGGTGAGAATAATATGACACACAGCCAGTGTGAGGGTCTGCACTCAGGCTTCAGTGGATGGATGGCGCGTGGGAGAAAAACCTGTCAGTAGAATTACGTTGGTACTCGCACTCAACGAGGCCGAGATGCTAAAATATACTTCATTTAATCCATGCTCGAAAGAATAACAAAAGCTGTTAGTTAGTGCAAAGTGAAAAAACAAGAAAAAAGCTTCAACTACACACTCTCACTAAACAAAGGGGAAAACGGAGTAGATTGCTTTTAATATGAAACATTTTGACCTCAAATCTATTTCCTAGGAGGTGGAGATGGTGCGAGAGACGTCCCAGTGGGAGAGAGAAGAGATGGAGAAGGTGGTGAGTGAGACTATGTAGCCAAGTATCTACCTCGCATGCTTTTTCTGCTACTGTGCCAAATAAACAGAGCACTTTTCTAATGTGTGTGGGTTCTATCCTTTCTCTCCCTTTCTCTCTTTTCTTCTACCCTTTCTCTGCCTGCCCCCACCCTCCTCCCTCCCCTCATGTCTGGGTCGTCCGTACACCACTCCATCTCCACTCACACCACCTCCACTTAATCCCTCCATCTCCTTTGTCTTTTATCCCATTTCACCTGCATTCATTTCATCCCCCGTTTCCCATTATCTGTGTGGCTGGGTGTCCTCCCTTCTTTCCTCCCCTCCCCCGTCTCTCTGTGAAGGAGCGCATGCGCTTGGAGCGTGAGGAGGATACTCGCCTGCTAGAAGAGGAGACCGAGGTGAGACCGGTACCCCTTGAGCCTCAGAGTCCTCAGCTCAACCAGCTCCCTGTCAGAGAAGTGGACAGCTCCAGTCCAGAGGATTTTACTATAACCTCTGAAATGTTCTGCAACCTGTTGCGCTTCAATGAAAATGTGTTAATGATGAAGTTGCTTCCTTACAGAGTGACACATGAGAGTAGTATGAGAGGGAAGTAGTTTTCCCCCACTATGTCTGACACTCCGCCCTCTTCCCCTTTCCCTCAGAACCTGGGCACTGGGCCTCTGAAACTGGACTACCGGACGCTGGCCGCACTGCCCACCACCGCTCTGCAGAAAGTCAACAGGGTAAGAAAGAAATAAAATAATTAGTTCACTTGAACGGTAACACAACCCCCCATTGATGATTACGGTGCAATTATGTGAGGTAACTCTTATAGTAGACCTCTTATAAGACCTGTGAACCCTGACTAAGGCTGTGAAATGCCTGGAATTGTCTGCAGACAATCTTGGAAATGGTCCCTTTGGGCCCAGAATAGAATGGAATCCACCCTGTTTATCTCCCGGGAAACTCTCTGTGACCAGAGGCCAAGCAGGTGCCTCTGGAGGCTAGGGGGAGAATGTGAACCCCCCCCCCCCCCCCCCCCCATCCCCTCTCCCCTCCCGAAGTTCACAACCCTGACTCCTGCCTTCCTCACCAACGCCTTGGGCCCAAAGAATAGATTGCCTCTACAATGGAATGGAACCATTCCTTCCATTCACTTCTGTGATATGATGAGATGTTACATTCCAAAACAAGATCCATTTGTATCATCATGCTAATGGATCGTCTACCTTTGGCTTGAAGACATCTCTTAAAGAAGAAATTGAGATGAATCGAAGGGTGAGTCCACAAAGAAAAACTGAAGGCTGCCTTTCGCATCATTAGCTGGAATGCTGGATGGAGGGAAAGAGAAGAGAAATGATGCAGCCAAAATGGTCGGTACCTGTTTCAGTAAAAAGTCGCTGGACTGATTGGAGGAGGTGGGTAAGGGGGACAGCTGGCCGTTATTTTAAACTCAGGATAGTTGGGGAGTGGGAGGGGTGCAGGCGAGAGGGAAGGAGAGTGTCCCAATGTGTGGGCTCTATCAGTCAGTCAGTCAGTCAGTCAGTGTCCCTGGAAGAGTTTGGAGCTACTGCACCCCTGGTCCCAACAGCCTACAGTGAGTATAGGGACAGCGCCAGACGAGGGCAACTGGACTGGGCTCGGCTCTTTGTCTTTCTTGCATGTTTCCTTCCTTCATTTATGTATTGTATTCTACCGTCATTGTGTCAATTCTATATTCTAGCTACATGTGTGAACAGCAGCCATTTTTGCTAAAGATGTAAATTACCAAGGATTTATGAGCTGACATAGAAACATTAGGCCTCTCTCATACCTGTCACCGTTTTAGGGTCTTGCATAGATGCATGTACAGGAGAGGCTACAATTTGTGTCAGTATTATAGTTTTTTCCCCAGCTTAGTTTGTAGTAGGGGTCTTTATTGTGTTTTGAGCCATTTGTGTTCCGTTAGCTATTTATTTTATCTTAATGCAACAGTGGTTAGACTTATAAGCTCTAGTACTAGGCCGTGGGGCTTTTCTGGGAGCGCTTAACCTATATATCGCCTGCAGCTGTTCTTGCATTATGGCTATGCATTAGCGTTAGAATGAAGACCCCTGGGTTACATGACCTGTGTACCCAGGAACATTACCAGTGGATCTTGTCATGACTCCCTGAGATTTTTCCTGTCGAAAGATGTTGGATGTACATTTTTTGCGATAATTTGAATCCTTGTCTATAGTTTTTTTATTTTATGTATCATAATGTTTATCTGCGATTATTTTGACAGCTGAAGTTTGGTTATGGTATGTATCATAGGTATGTAGCTAGTCATATAAAGAAACATGCTTCTTGGCATGAGGAGTGAGCGGTAAGCAGGGGTGTGTCGTGATGAACCACGCTTGGCTCCACCCTGCACCCAGGCCGCCTGGATAAAGTTAGTCTCACCTTGTTGGCATGTTGATCGTCTTTCTTGCACCTCCCCTCCTCCCTCAGGCCTCCAGCCCTAGCCCAGCTGTCCTCTACAGTCTTCTGAGCCTATGCCAAAAGGGTACTGGTTCACATACCACCCCACCAGGGTTTCCGTTAGCCAGTAATTGACAGCTAAAAAATAAATCATGAATACCCAGTAAGTACAATTGTTGCCAGACAAATTGACTTCAAAATAATGCTTTTTATTCATTGATGGAAATACATTTGACAGTCATGCTAATCAGCCTGTGTATTTTCGTTATTTATCGCACACACCTATTTTGTGGGGAATATCACTTGTCAGACAACGCTAGAGTTGTGGCTGCAGCTTCTCAGCTCGTTGCTGCTGGAGAGAAATGTGCCGATGCCCAGTCATTGCGCAACAAATGTAACCACAATTACATGTTAAAAACAGAGCTACTCTTTATTGATTTTTTTTCAACTGGTAATTGAAGCGCGCCTCCTATTCACCCTACAAGTTTATAGGCAACGATAGGCAGGCTATTAGCACGTCACCCACCACTTCACAATGTGAGCTGGAGGCAGTATGCATTTTGAAAACATTTACTTAATTGTTTGAAACCTGATCGTTTTACTTCATATATTATGAGGCATGCCTTGGGCGGCAGGTAGCCTAGTGGTTAGAGTGTTGGACTAGTAACCGAAAGGTTGCAAAATCGAATCCTCGCTGACAAGGTAAAAATCTGTCATTCTGCCCCTGAACAAGGCAGTTAACCCACTGTTCCTAGGCCGTCATTGAAAATAGGAATTTCTTCTTAACTGACTTGCCTAGTTAAATAAAGATAAAATACATTAAAATGACCTTGCTTCAAAGTAGCCTAGGCAAAATCCCACCATAGAAATGTGGAGGCAATTCTTTTATGGAGACTTCCTCATATGCCATTGAAACCAGCATTTCTCTCCTGTTCTATTGGTTTTGATATCAACTTTCTTTCATTGTCCAGAAGCCAAAGGCACAATCCTAGTCATATTAGCAGCCCATCCTAGTTGTTGCATCTTTAGATTCCCCCTCTTTCTAAGTTTCTAACAGATTTTCATCTCTGTCACTTAAGAAAACCGCTCGCGAATTGCATTTTGGAAAATGTTTGAAAATTAGGTTTTATTAGCTGCTTCATTACAGAAGTTGCATGTTCTGTTAAGATGAATTACCATAATCTAAACTCAGCAAAAAAAGAAACGTCCCTTTTTCAGGACCCTGTCTTTCAATGATCATTCGTAAAATGTCCAAATAACTTCACAGATCTTCATTGTAAAGGGGTTAAACACTGTTTCCCATGCTTGTTCAATGAACCATAAACAATTAATGAACATGCACCTGTGGAACGGTCGTTAAGACACTAACAGCTTACAGACGGTAGGCAATTAAGGTCACAGTTATGAAAACTTAGGACACTAAAGAGGCCTTTCTACTGACTCTGAAAAACACCAAAAGAAAGATGCCCAGGGTCCCTGATCATCTGCGTGAACGTGCCTTAGGCATGTTGCAAGGAGGCATGAGGACTGTAGATGTGGCCAGGGCAATAAATTGCGATGTCCGTACTGCGAGACGCCTAAGACAGTGCTACAGGGAGACAGGACGGACAGCTGATCGTCCTCGCAGTGGCAGACCACGTGTAACAACATCTGCACAGGATTGGTACATCCGAACATCACACCTGTGAGACAGGTACAGGATGGCAACAACTGCCCGAGTTACACCAGGAACGCACAATCCCTCAATCAGTGCTCAGACTGTCCGCAATAGGCTGAGAGAGGCTGGACTGAGGGCTTGTAGGCCTGTTGTAAAGGCAGGTCCTCACCAGACATCACCAGCAACAATGTTGCCTATGGGCACAAACCCACCATCGCTGGACCAGACAGGACTGGCAAAAAGTGCTCTTCACTGACAAGTCGCGGTTTTGTTTCACCATGGGTTTATGATTGGATTCACGTTTATCATCGAAGGAATGAGCGTTACACCAAGGCCTGTACTCTGGAGCGGGATCGATTTGGAGGTGGAGGGTCCGTCATGGTCTGGGGCGGTGTGTCACAGCATCATCGGACTGAGCTTGTTGTCATTGCAGGCACTCTCAACGCTGTGCGTTACGGGGAAGACATCCTCCTCCCTCATGTGGTACCCTTCCTCCAGGCTCATCCTGACATGACCCTCCAGCATGACAGTGCCACCAGCCATACTGCTCATTCTGTGCATGATTTCCTGCAAGGTAGGAATGTCAGTGTTCTGCCATGGCCAGCGAAGAGCCCGGATCTCAATCCCATTGAGCACGTCTGGGACCTGTTGGATTGGAGGGTGAGAGCTAGGGCCATTCCCCACAGAAATGTTCCGGGAACTTGCAGGTGCCTTGGTGGAAGAGTGGGGTAACATCTCACAGCAAGAACTGGCAAATCTGGTTCAGTCCATGAGGAGATGCACTGCAGTACTTAATGCATCAGGTGGCCACACAAGATACTGACTGTTACTTTTGATTTTGACCCTCCCTTTGTTCAGGGACACATTATTACAATTCTGTTAGTCACATGTCTGTGGAACTTGTTCAGTTTATGTCTCAGTTGTTGAATCTCGTTAAGTTCATACAAATATTTACACATGTTAAGTTTGCTGTAAATAAACGCAGTTGACAGTGAGAGGACGTTTCTTTTTTTTGGTGAGTTTAAATGTGATTTCTGTCATTCTGAGCACCTAGGGTGGAAGCCTTAATGGGTCACGCACCCAATGCATATGGGTCTGGTAAATTTCTCAAATGGCTGGTAAATTTAAATCTTCCTAGTCAAGTTGTCAGGCGACACATTTTCTTAATGGAAACCACTGACCTCTGTACTATAGGCCACATTTAACCGGCATGTCCGCCACCAACACTACAATGTGTCACAGTTCACGACTGCATGTGACACTATTTGGATTGTCACGACGTGTCAAGGCCGTGTCTTGGAATGCACGGTCAGTGTAGTACAGCGTAGTTCTGAAGACACTATGCCTCGTCCCACTTTAAGCCCTAGCGTTTTTGGCACATTTGAGTTTAAATCCAACCTGGTCCCAGTGGAACGCTCTCTGTGACTCAATCTTCTGCTGTGTCACTTGGTTGAAGAATATTTGTTTTACTGCATCAAGTTCATTTCTTATCCAAGGACCTTATCCGAGGTTTTGTGGGGTATTATCCGAGGACCGTATCCACAGTTGTGTGCGGTATTGTATCTTGTCACGTTGTCCTTCTTTAATGAACTCTCTCCCATCTCATATGTGGAGTGTATTGAGGCCTGATTCGTAGTGTAAAGAGTGGACTGAAGCCGAAGAGTCTAGTGCTGTCTAACTGTACTGATAGTGTGAGTTATTTAAGGCTGGGGCCCAGGCAGGGCAGGCTGTTGTTCTGGTAATGTGAGCGTAACTAGAGGAATAGATAACCATTTAATGCTTCTGGCATGATGGGAATCAAGAAACTCATCTATCTGCCGAGCTCCTCCTTCACAGATTAAAGGAACTGTCACGTGGGCTCCGCTCCTCCATTATACACTCAAAACCCTTCAACATTAGAGAAGTTTTGCATACGAACTGGACGGTAGGCATCTGAGATGTGTGTAGGGTTGAAACATTTCGATAACTTTCCCTAAATTCCCTGGTTTTCCAGACATTCCGAATCAGGGAACAAGCAGGAATTCGGGGAATCCTCCAACCGGAATTTCTGGAATATCTGGAGATTTTGGGAACGTTTTGCAACTAGTGGTGACCGTACTTTGGGTTTTGTGTGTGATTTGCTCTGATCTGGCCAGCCAGTGTGTGCTGTGGGTCTGTGTGTCTATTTTTAGCTCTTCTCCACACAGCTCCCTTTTTCTCTCATGTATTTATCTGTCTCCGTCCTCCAGTATGTCTCCCGTTTCTTAACATGTAGCGATCTGTCTCCGTCTCTTTTTATGTAGCTTGTGCTGCATTATAAATGCAACAACGAAACATTAGTTATTAAAAAGACACTATATTTATTGTTTGTGAACACAAGCATGATTGCTTTACTTTTAGTTTATGGTTGACACAGCTTGTTTGCCATTAGCC
Organism: Salvelinus fontinalis; assembly: GCF_029448725.1. NCBI lineage: Eukaryota > Metazoa > Chordata > Actinopteri > Salmoniformes > Salmonidae > Salvelinus > Salvelinus fontinalis. The sequence continues at coordinate 1,360,991 of NC_074689.1, read as the reverse complement.
AATCGCCGTTCTCAACAAGTTCAAAGCACATGAATGCACAGAATTCGTTGCTCCCATTTTCCAAGTAGTTATTTCAGAGTTTCCCCCTTTATGGACATATCTGGACTTCACCTACTATTCTGTTTTTTGTTCCTCAGTTTTCTCTCTCCCCCTCTGAGTTTAATCTGCATCCCTCTCCTTTCAGATTTGAGTTTTCCTTTATCCCTCTCTTACCATTTCAGTCTCACTGTGCCCCCTTTTTTTTCTCTCTCTCTCTCGCTCTCTCAGTTATCTCCTTCTGTCAGTGCAACTGCCCCCATGGAGGCCCTCATGCAGGCCCAATGTTCTTTCACCTTAGAGCACCTGGGTTTTGACCTGGGGCAGCCCCCCACCTCCCTCTTCCATGTGGACCCCCATGCTCTACCTCAGTCCTGCCCCATTATGAACACCGAGACAGGGCCCCTCTACATGTCCCAGCACTCTCCCAGTCCCTTGATAACCGCCTCCAATCAAGAAGCAGCTAGACAAGAAGCCCTGCCTACCGGTGAAGACGAGGAGGTGGTGGTTCTGGTGGACTCCCAGCCAATCAATTTCACCGAGAACCCCTTCCTGGTGGCCAATCGCAGGGGCAAGGGGTGCCCCCCCTCTGAGCGCATCCTATCAGGGCCTCCCGTGGGCTACGGGAGCGCGGGCAAACTGCAGCCCTGGTTATTCAGCAAGGCAAGCAGCCTGCCTGCCTGCGTGTGTGGGTTTGAGCCAGCATGGTGTGTGGCGCTGTGGCCTGGTGTAGGATTAGCAGTTCCTTTTGTCTGTGCACCAATAGAAAATGTTTCAGCCAAGATGTTATAAGGTAGAATGTATGTTGTGTTTGATTTTTCCATTGTAACAACCATTTGGGTTATAACCTGATCTGCCTTATTTTCGTTGAGTTCCTCCCTGTAGCAAAGGATAAACACTTGTGCGCTTGTATGACATAATCATTGCCAATCACAAACACTGCCAGCCAGGATGACTTGAATGACCAAGATGTGTGAAGTCACCTGTTCTGACGGATGTCTCCTTCACTAACCCTTTGAAAAGAAATAACCATGAGCATGTGACTGCTGGAATTGAGATGGAGAAATCTCTTGCTATGAATGAGTCGGGGGTAAATCCATTTGATTTCAATCCCGTTTTGACAGCATCCCTTTTGATTTAAACAAAACTGTCCATACATGTTTTCCCATGGAAGAAGTGATCAGAATGTGACTTTTTGAACATGAATGCCAAAATGTTCAGAAATTAAAGGTGCTCAAATTGAACTCATTTTGCATACCCCACAATACCACGAGACATCCATGTCTTCTTCACTGGAAAATATAAACGGTCGAGTTTGATATCATTTAAAAGCTTACAAACTGTTGTCAAACTATTTTATTAGTTAACGTCAATTATCTACAAACGTGTAAACTGTTATTTTTTGTATTCTCATACGTTGTAGTTTAGACCCTATTTTACATAATCTAAGGTTGTGTCTGTCCCTCCATCGGTTGAGACAACATGTTCTTGAATACAGGGTGGGTGTCGTTTCAATCATAGAAATGGAATGAATAGATTGGACCTATCCCTTCATACCACTGCTATTTAGCTGGTACACCATTGAACTGTTTATTGTATTGACATTGTAACTTCTAATTACTACCACAAAGATGACTGCAGGTCCACCCATCGTCGAATGTCAACTTAAATGGCCATGTCTATTCTGTTTCTATGAGTTCAACAGATATTCCCAGTCAAGTCCGCGTTCTCTGACATGTGGACCTCCAACCATCTTTGTGGTACCATTTGACAGTTGAAATTTCAAATGTAGTCCCATTTATCAGCCAAAACATAACACCCACCCTGTATTCAAGAGCATGCTGTGTCTCAACCGATGGCGGGTACAACACCAAAACCTTAGATGATGTTAAATAATGTGAATATGAACAAATGTGTTTACACGTTTAGATAATTGACGTACGATGTTAAAGGGCAACATTGTTTTCCAGAAATTATGAAATAGTTTAACGACCCTTTTTGTAAGCTTTTAAATGATATCAGTCGCAGCAGTTTATATTTTCCAGTGATGAAGACATGGATGTCTCATGCTATGGTGGGGTATGCAAAATGGGTTCAATTTGAGCACCTTTCATTTCTGAATGTTTTGGCATTCATGTCCAAAAAGGACTTTTACATGTGTACTGTTATTTGCTGCACCAGTAGGGTAGCAAAAATCTGGTAACTTTCCCAAAAGTCCCACTGTTTCCCAGAAATCCTAGTCTGAAAATTTCCAGAATAAGCAGGACATCTGGAATTTTGCAACCTTACCAATAATAATAACCTGCTTACTCCACAGAGAGTGGAAGTTTGGACAGCTGCTAAATCTCTCCCGTCTCTTTCTCTGTCTGTGTGTGTTCTCAGGCGCCCTCCACTGAGCCCCCCAGGACAGACAGTCCCATGAGAGACGCCCCCTACTCACCTAGCACACAACCGGTATGTCCACCCCACCCCAACAACAGCCCTCCTTTCACATCCTCCTTTAAAGTCCCCTCATTGACACCTCTGCTTTCACAGCACCTATATCTGTTCTCTTTTTACATAATCCACTTCAGAGAGGGTAAATGTAGCATACCTGCTGGTTCATCCTCTTCCTCCTCCTCCCTCTTTCCCCCCCTCACACCCCTCCCCCCCTAGCCCAGTGCTCATTCCTCCAGCAGCTCCCTGTGTGCAGGCAGGGAGACCCGCTTCGTAAGTGGTCTGCTCTGGCCTGGCTTTGTCTGCTCAGCTTCCATAGACACCTATCAGTAGAGTCTGGCCCTTGGCTATTGTCAGCTGTTTATAATGAGTTGTACTACAGTGAAGCTATACTACAAGTGTAACTTTTTTAAACACATGCAACTGCTGAGCTTGCCATGGCCACTCATTACTGATGCTTTCTCTACTTCATGCAGTAGTAGATTCTGGCTGCATCCCAAATGGCACCCTAGTCCCCCTTCATTGTGCCACTACCTTTAACCAGGGCCCATAGGGAATAGGGTGCCATTTGGGATGCACACTCTGTTTTTGGAGATTGTTGAGGACCCTACTTGTCATTTGTGCTTTTAATTCTAGCCGTGTTGGAATTTGTAATGAACCCTGAGCTTTGCATTGAGAATGATGGTGAAATGTGTTTACCAAGTATTGGAATGTGTTCTGAGTAGGGCTGACACAATTACTGTGTAACTGACGGTTATGGATGAAGACCGTCATGAAAATAAAATAACTGTCATAACCGTAAAAAAAATATATATCTTAAATTTGCACTCATCAGACAAAAGGACAGATTTCCACCGGTCTAATGTCCATTGCTTTAGTTTCTTGGCCCAAGCAAGTATCTTCTTATCGGTGTCCTTTAGTAGTGGTTTCTTTGCAGCAATTCAGCCATGAAGGCCTGATTCACACAGTCTCCTCTGAACAGTTGATGTTGAGATGTGTTTGTTACTTGAACTCTATGAAGCATTTATTTGGGCTGCAATCTGAGGTGCAGTTAATTGCCGATTTCTGAGGCTGTTAACTCTAATGAACTTATCCTCTACAGCAGAAGTAATTCTGGGTCTTCATTTCCATTGGCAGTCCTCATGAGAGCCAGTTTCATTATAGCGCTCGATGGTTTTTGCGACTGCACTTGAAAAAACTTTCAAATTTCTTGACATTTTCCGTATTGACTGACCTTCATGTCTTAAAGTAATGATAGACTGTCGTTTCTCATTGCTTATTTGAGCTGTTCGGTCTTTTACCAAATAGGGCTATCTTCTGTCACAACACAACTGATTGGCTCAAACGCATTAAAAAGGAAAGAAATTCCACAAATTAACTTTCAACAAGGCACACCTGTTAATTGAAAACCATTCCAGGTTACTACCTCATGAAGCTAGTTGAGAGAATGCCTAGAGTCTGCAAAGCTGTCAAGGCAAAGGGTGGCTACTTTGAAGTTACTTTTTTTTTATTACTACTGATTCCATGTGTTGTTTTGTAGTTTTGATGTCTTCACTGTTATTCTACAATGTAGAAAATAGTAAAAAACCCTTGAATGAGTAGGTGTGTCCAAACTTTTGACTGGTACTATATATAGAATTTTAAAAATAAAAAGGGTTTGTAGCAAATGGGTCTTAGGTAAACTAGGCAACACCCCCCACAATCCAGCAGCAGCTCATAGAATTATAATGAGTAGAACAGGCTTGGAACCGCTAACCCTGGCAATTTGACTGGTAAACTCGGAATGCCCTGTATTGTGAAATCATTTCCATGATAATGTAGAATTATGTTCACTGATGTCGCCAATGGAATGTATTTTTTGTCATGTCAGTTGAGTTGAATCAACAAATCACAGCACATATTGATGGGTACACTTCCTTCTTTGCTCCTATGGGTAGTGGGTACACTCGCAATGGCTGCCAGTCCACCAATTGCTGGTAGCATACCACCCTGCATCCCACTGCTGGCTTGCCTCTGAAGCTAAGTAGGGTTGGTCCTGGTGGGGCCCTGGATGGGAGACCAGATGCTGCTGGAAGTGGTGTTAAAGAGCCAATAGGAGGCACTCTTTCCTTTGGTTTAAAAAAATATGTATCCGAATGCCCCAAGGGCAGTGATTGGAGACATTACCCTGTGTAGTGTACCGTCTTTCGGATGGGACGTTAAACCGGATTCCTGACTCTCTGTGGTCACCAACGATCCCATGACACTTATCGTAAGAGTACGGGGCTTAACCCTGGTGTCCTGGCTACATTCCCAATCTGGCCCTCATACCGTCATGGCCACCTAATCATCCCCAGCTTCCAATTGGCTCATTCATCCCTCCTCTCCCCTGTAACTATTCCCCAGGTTGTGATATAAATGAGAATGTGTTCTCATTCAACTTGCCTGGTAACATAAGTATAAAATAAAATACAATTATGCCATTATTGACTTGAATGGGGATGCCCGTTCTATTCATTCTATTTCTATGGCAGCACATACAGTGAGAACGGTTATTACGGCGACAGCGGTCATTTGGCTGGCCAATTACCGTCATCCAAAAATCCATGACCGTCACAGCCCTAGTTCTGAGCTACTTAACGTTATTCAGCTTCAGAGCCTATGTGTTACACATTTCAGAGCTAGTGTTAATTTTGCGTCGTCAGGGTAGCTCAAGTCAGGGTAGTAGTTGGGAAACCATTTTCATTTTGTGTGCATGTTTGTGTGAGACCCATGTTTGCGCCTGTAGAGAGCGCGCCTGTATGTTGAAAGCTCCGGGGTGAAGTTTTTCTCCAGGAACAGATTTAGTATCAGTTTCTCCTCCCCCAAAACTGACCCAGGAACAGCGTCTAGGGGTAACTTCGCCCTACACCTATGTTGAAATATTCGCATCGGGGTGTGTGGCTTGTCATGTAAGCCGTCATGTCAACTCCATGCATTATTCTGTATTTATTTTTTCAGGCAAGCATTCATTTCACCCCTACTGCACTGCCTGCCAAGGAGGATATCTCACCACTGAGTCCCTATGAGGTATTGACCTTAAATCCAGTCATAGAGAATGAATGGGGCAAGATCTGTGCTCTCATTGTCCATCATTGACAGTAAACATTCCATAGTCCGTTCTCCGTGCTATGACTGTTGTTCCTTCCCAAATTGCACCCTAAGTCCCTAGAAAAAGGGAATATGGTGCCATTTTGGACATAGGCTGCATTGAAATCTATGACGTTAACGTCTATTTTGTTGTGGTTTTCCCTTCCAGACAAGGCCAGGTGCCATCCAGCCCCTCTCCCGTGGTGGCGGGCCGATCACCTCGCCAGCCACTCCGGACGGGCACAGCAGTCCCAATCCCTTCCAGCATGGCCCCTCCCCCATCAACTCTCAGACCTTTGTAAGACCCCTCACCACCACGTAGGGTGAGGGTGAGACCCCCGCCCCCATCCTGGGTGCCGTCTCACAGCAGTGTCATTAATGCTCATCGCAACTATTTCCTACTATTTGTAGAAGCTACTTACCAAGGAGTTTGAGCTTGGTCCCTGTCCATGCATTCATTCGCGCACAGGGACTCGCTGTAAAAGCACTGTTGTTGAAGACAAGCGCCGTAAAAGTGGACTTGCATTCTCAGCAAGATATATCTAAGTCGCTACTACTTTAGCCAGAGCCAACCACAGGGGAGTTCTGACATTTTTCATTCCGTCTGGTGATTGGGCTAACCCTACTTCATCATCCAACTGCTATAAAGCAGCTATGGGTTGAATCTCAGCAATCTCAACAATCTCCCATGTTCCTGTATATAATGCTACCGCCGCCGAGTTGCGCACCCATTATCTGAGTTCCATAGCTTCAACAAGGCAGGCACAGCCTCATTCGCCCACCCCTACTGTCTGTCTCTTGCACATCCCCCTTCGCATCATCGTTTCTCCACCTTGTTATCACGCTGTCTTCAGCTTTTCTGTTTTTTCTCATAGTCTGCCCCTCTCCTTGTTCCTCTTTTCCTTGGCTCCTACCACTTCATGGACCCCCCCCCCCCCAGCTGCAGCCTCGTGCCCCCTCCCCCGACACGATCGATGAGTTCCCCCTGAACCCCAAGCAGGCATACAAGGCATTCGCCGCCGTGCCTCACTCGCTGGCCGTGCTGGAGCCTCCCCCGCAGGTAGGCAGGTCGCCCCACCCAGGCACCCCGCGGGCCCCAGCCAGCATGCTGTGATGGTCGTCGTCACTGTTTAGTCGCTCCGGCCCCCCCTTCACGACTGACGCAGGCCCCCCACCCTCAAAGCCTGTCCCCCCCCCCGTCTGGGCCTGTAACCGTGGTCCGTACTGTGTTGGAATGCAGTTGTGTGTACTCTTTGTTTTTGCACTGGTGGCGCGTGCTGTTCACAATTTCCATTCTGAAAGCAATCATTGATCATCAGCCATCTGTGTCTGTGCTGAGAAGTCCCATCTCAACCATTCTCATCACCTTGCCTGCTTTGTGTCCATAGAAATAGATTCTATCTCTGATTCTATTTCTATGTTTGTGCCTCTCCACTGTCTTTCTTTCTGTCCGTTCCAATGGCTGCCTCCTGTTTCCCTCTCACACGTTCTCTTCTGTGTCTATCAACAGGATCTGTTTGGCCAGAGGAGCAACGTCCAACCCAATCAGCCTTCCCCTTCTCCAGAGGTTAGCTATTGTACCACCAGTTACAATACAAGTTATAGACACAGCATTAATGGTCAAAAGTGTGTTTTTTGTTGTCTGTGTGATATCGAATGAGTTTGAATGGCAACGCAGGTCAGTATCAATCAATCAATCAATCAATTTTATTTTATATAGCCCTTCGTACATCAGATAATATCTCGAAGTGCTGTACAGAAACCCAGCCTAAAATATGTGTGTTAATGTTAATTAGAAGACATTGAAAAAGTGCCGATAAAACCTGCTTGAAGTGGCAAATTGGCGGTTGGTCATGTCCCATTTGGCTGACATGTTGAATTAAAACATGTTAGTTGAAATAAAATAAAATAATTTAAATACAGTAAGATTGAATTGAATTAAAACATAAGTTAGTTGAAATAAAATAAAATAATTTAAATACAGTAAGACATTGTTAGTTTGGCAAAAAAAAACTAGCCCGACGTGGGTTAAATCTTTAGGGTTACTCCATCTTTTTTCTGTCCGGTTGGTTTCTTATGTACATATGTACAACTTATGTACATGTGGTTCTTTCATCCTGAGCTGAACAACGAGGTGTTTGAGGATGAGGTAGAGGGGGACGGGGGAATGGGTATGGGTCAGGCAGCCCCCGTCTCTCCCCGACCCTTCCTCTCCTCTGACTGTCGGGACTATATGAGTCTGGCAGCAGTGCCACGCCTCTCCAGAGCCTCCATGGACATGGTTGTAAAGGTACCCCCCCTGCCCCACCATGGGTGCCCCCAATCGGGCTCAGATCGGACTGTGGTTTCCTTTGCTTTGATGGTGATGGCAGTGCCTATATCACTGTTACTTATAGTGAGAAGGGGCGGCGGTGCTACATTGGGTGTCAGAGGTGGGATCCTGTCAATAAATCATCCTCAGAATCAATCGTACCTAGTGGTGTTGGGTTGTGATTCGACTGCCTAATTTATGTTTTTCCCACCTGCTTAACAATCAATGAATATTGTGCTGGATATACTGTAAAACTTTCATAACTCTGTGATGATTCTCAATTGAAATGGTCATATCAAAGTATTTCAGTTTATTTAAAAAATCATCATATTTTCATGGACTTTGTTGTGAGATCTGGCTTATGTCTGTGTCCATTGAACATTTGATTGGGCAGGTCGAAACCAACCTCTGTCCCCATGGCCATGTTGCTCTTCCACCATCCTAACCACCCTATCCCCATGGTCCCCTCCCCCACAGACTCCATCACCTGGGGGCAGAGACAACCAGGAGCAGCGCTCCTTCAGGGACAGACAGAAGTACTTTGAAATCGACACGAAGCAGCAGATGCCCGACACCAAGCCCAAAGGCCGCGTGTCCCTGGTTGGAGCAGACGACCTGAAGAAGATGAGGGAGGAGGAAGGTTTGTGCCAGCCAGCTCCTTTTATTTCAAGCCCAAATAATACCCTTCACCCCCTTCTAGGGTTGCACATTTCTGGTAACTTTCCCAACATTCCCAGGTTTTGCAGAAATCCTGGTTGGAGGATTCTGAATTTGCTGCTTAATCCTTCATGATTCCGGTACTACTCCAGGAATTAATGAAAATCTTTTGGGGAAACTTACAGGAATTTTGCAACCCTAACCCCTTCTGAAAATGGTACAACTCTCTGGTTCATTTTGGTCAGAGAGACTAATGCTGCCTTCATAACATATCTTAGATTCTTAAATAGCAGCATGCGACTTGGAAATATCTACTTGAACGCCCCTCCAACTGGTAATTAGTAGTGGGAAATAGTCTCATCTGAGCTCCGACTTCTCCCACATGCTGAACTCTGACGTCACATACAATGGAAATTACCTCGAAAACAGCATTTTCGGCAGTTAAATGCAACAACACAACATTATTTAAATGCAACACCAAAACGTTATTTTTTATTTTTTAATCTGTTAATATGGTTTTTGAACACTAATTTGTTTACGAGCATGTTAGCTGTACTTTTCGTGCAGGTTGACGCAGCATTCTCAACGAGTTCAAAGCATGTGAATCCAAGCAACTCGTTGCTCCCAGTTTACAAGTTGTATTTTCAGAGTTTCCCACTTGTTATGAACGCAGCATAAGCTCTGATGAATTGAATCCTAATGGAACTATGTTTCTACAATCCCAAGAGAGGAGATTCGAGCAGCGGGCACGGGAGTACCTGATGGATGAAGATGACGAGGAGGAGGATGACCTGGTGAAGCAGATGGGAGTGTTGAAGGCCACGGGCAAAGTGCTGCTGGACGGGGTGGAGTACAAGGTGGAGCCTGTAGCCACCCCCCGCAGGCACTGTAACACGCCCCCCAGCTACAGCACCACACCCCCTAGCTACTGTGGCAGCTCAGGGTACAGCCTTTTCTCTTGAATTTATTAGGAAATGTACTTTAAATTAAGATTGATTGCTCATCATTATCAGTTGCCTATATTTTGAGTAATGGAAGATTATATTGTGTGAGGTTTTTTTATTTTAAATTCAGCTAATTAATGTTCCCTCATTTATGTTTGTGCCCATAGGCCCTCGTCAGTGGATGGTAAAGGAGACTACCAGAGGAATTCCTTAGAGGAGAGCTTCAGGCTGGAGCAGCAGAGGCCCAACTCCATGACTGGGTAAAGACAACAGAACATGTCCTAGATTTAAAATCACAAATTCATGTATGTGTTGATTATTATGGTCTCTGCAGTGGTGACGCTTCTCCCAAACTTGTGTGTAGTGACTCAGCACCTCTTCTGTGTGTAGTGACTCAGCACCTCTTTTGTGTGTAGTGACTCAGCACCTCTTTTGTGTGTAGTGACTCAGCACCTCTTTTGTGTGTAGTGACTCAGCACCTCTTCTGTGTGTAGTGACTCAGCACCTCTTCTGTGTGTAGTGACTCAGCACCTCTTCTGTGTGTAGTGACTCAGCACCTCTTCTGTGTGTAGTGACTCAGCACCTCTTCTGTGTGTGGTGACTCAGCACCTCTTCTGTGTGTAGTGACTCAGCACCTCTTCTGTGTGTAGTGACTCAGCACCTCTTCTGTGTGTAGTGACTCAGCACCTCTTATGTGTGTAGTGACTCAGCACCTCTTATGTGTGTAGTGACTCAGCACCTCTTCTGTGTGTAGTGACTCAGCACCTCTTCTGTGTGTAGTGACTCAGCACCTCTTCTGTGTGTAGTGACTCAGCACCTCTTCTGTGTGTAGTGACTCAGCACCTCTTCTGTGTGTAGTGACTCAGCACCTCTTCTGTGTGTAGTGACTCAGCACCTCTTCTGTGTGTAGTGACTCAGCACCTCTTCTGTGTGTAGTGACTCAGCACCTCTTCTGTGTGTAGTGACTCAGCACCTCTTCTGTGTGTAGTGACTCAGCACCTCTTCTGTGTGTAGTGACTCAGCACCTCTTCTGTGTGTAGTGACTCAGCACCTCTTCTGTGTGTAGTGACTCAGCACCTCTTCTGTGTGTAGTGACTCAGCACCTCTTCTGTGTGTAGTGACTCAGCACCTCTTCTGTGTGTAGTGACTCAGCACCTCTTCTGTGTGTAGTGACTCAGCACCTCTTCTGTGTGTAGTGACTGCCGAGTCTCCTGCAGTGTGTGTGAGGTGTTGTGTGGAGTGTTAGCAGTGTGTTTTGACATTTTGTGTTCCTCCCTCTCCACCCAGTCTGATCCCAGTGTACCCTGGAGAGTCGGGGGCTCCCATCCGGACGGCCAAGGCAGAACGGAGGCAACAGGAGCGGCTGAGGATGCAGAGTCCAGAGCTGGCCCCAGCCGGAGACAAGGACCTCTCCCCTTCCGAGAAACGGGCTTTGGAAGCCGAGAAGAGAGCCATGTGGAGAGCAGCAAGGTACACACTTACACACACACACACACACACACACACACACACACACACACACACACACACACACAACACACACACACAAGCAGGACACAGACACACACACACACACACACACACAAGCAGGACACACACACACAAGCAGGTCACACACACACAAGCAGGTCACACACACACAATCACAAAAGTACATTTGAATATGTGTGAACAAAATAAAGGGACAGAGATCAATATGCTCTAAATACTGAGCTAGGTAGAGAACATCAGGGACAAGATTCCTCTTTGCCTTCCCAACCTATTTTTCTGTGTTTTTATTTTTGCAGATGTCATGTTTCTTATCTTTTCCTCGCGTTATAGTGACTGATTATCAGAGATTCCTCTTAAAGGAACTTGGGTAGTTAAATAAAGGTTAAATAAAAAATTATAATAATTTACATTTGAGTCATTTAGCAGAGGCTCTTATCCAAAGTGACTTAGTTAGGAGTGCATACATTTTTGTACTGGTCCCCCGTGGGAATCGAACCCACAACCCTGGTGTTGCAAAGGCCATGCTCTCACTCATCTACATACAATACCCCATAATGACAAAGTGAAAACCATGTTTTTAGATATTTTAGCAAATGTATTGAAATTTAAATGCAGACTTCTTATTTACATAAGTATTCACACCCCTGAGTCAATACATGTTAGAATCACCTTTGGCAGTGATTACAGCTGTGAGGCTTTCTGGGTAAGTCTCTAAGAGCTTTGCACACCTGGATTGTACAATATTATTGCATATTATATTTTTTTTTATTCTTCAAGCTCTGTCAAGCTGGTCGTTGCTAGACAGCCATTTTCAAGTCTTGCCATAGATTTTCAAGCAGATTTAAGTCAAAACTGTAACTATACCACTCAGGAACATTCAGTGTCGTCTTGGTAAGCAACTCCTCTGTATATTTGGCCTTGTGTTTTAGGATATTGTCCTGCTGAAGTATGAATTTGTCTCCCAGTGTCTGTTGTAAAGCCAGGTTTTACTCTAGGATTTTGCCTGTGCTTAGCTCTATTACGTTTCTTTTTATCCTAAAAAAAACTCCCGAGTCCTTGCCGATGACAAGCATACCCATAACATAATGCAGCCACCACCATGCTTGAAAATATGGAGAGTGGTACTCAGTAATGTGTTATGTTCGACTTGCCTCAAACATATTCAGGACATAAAGTTCATTTCTTTGCCACATTTTTTGCAGTTTTACTTTAGTGCCTTGTTGCGAACAGGATGCGTGTTTTAGAATATTTTTATTCTGTACAGGCTGCCTTCTTTTCATTCATTTAGGTTAGTATTGTGGAGTAACTACAGTGTTGTTGATCCATCCTCCTATCACAGTCATCAAACTCTGTAACTGTTTTAAAGTCATCATTGGCCTCATGGTGAAATCCCTGAGTGGTTTCCTTCCTATCCGGCAACTGAGTTAGGAAGGACACCTGTATCTTTGTAGTGATTGAGTGTATTGATACACCATCCAAAGTGTAATTAATAACCTCACTATACTCGAGATATTCAGTTTCGTTATTATTTTACCCATCTACCAATAGGTTCCCTTTGCGAGGTATTGGAAAACCTCCCTGGCCTTTGTGGTCGAATTTGTGTTAGAAATCCACTGCTCGACTGAGGGACATTTGCCACAGTAGGTAGCGCGCTGGACTTCGGGCTAGAAGGTCGAGGGTTCGAGACCTGCTCCCTGCCTGTTTCATCACTCAACGAAAATATAGGCCTAGTCGTATATTTTGCTAGCCAAGCCGGCTGGACGTTCATTCTGTCGGTTAGGTTGCCAGAGACGCGACCCAGTCTTTTTGTTATACAGTGGGGAGAGCAAGTATTTGATACGCTGCCGATTTTGCAGGTTTTCCTACTTACAAAGCATGTAGAGGTCTGTAATTTTTATCATAGGTACACTTCAGCTGTGAGAGACGGAATCTAAAACAAACATCCAGAAAATCACATTGTATGATTTTTAAGTAATTAATTTGCATCTTAACCCTCTTATCCATTGCTTGCTAGCCAACTACGGCTAAACAGTCAGGTCAAACAGTGCAGCTAGAATAACCACAAAGTAGCTGCATGTGCATTTGTTTAAACTGTTTAGGATTTCTCCTGGGATAGAAATGTGCTCTCTCGTCAGGACACTGTTCAGAGTAGCTAGCCAACTACACAGCTAACACAATCACTTCAAACTGAAGCTGGTAAAACAGCAAATTAGCTGCATTTCATGTCGTTTGACCTGTTTTTCTATTGAAATGTCTTTGTATATATCCATTCAAATTATGCGGATTCCAGATTTTCGACTGGCTGAGAAAAGATGTCCGTTCATTCTATTGGTTAGGTTGCCAAAAACGTGATACAGTCGTGAAGTCTTTTTGTTCTATATGTATGGGCGCGACCAAGTCGTTCTTTCTAAATGTTCCGTTGCCATGCTTCCTGGCAACATTCTTCTCCCTTGCTTGCTAGCTAGACAACTACGGCTAACACAGTCACGTTAAACCGTGCAGCTAGAATAACAGCTGCATTTCATTTCACCTGTTTTTCGATTGATATTCCTTTCTATATATCCATCAAAATGTTTATTTCGACTGGCTGAGAAAATACGTTCATTTTCAAGAGGACAGTGGAGATTAAATATATACTGAACAAAAATATAAACTTAACAAATTCACAGATTTTACTGAGTTACAGTTCATATAAGGAAATCAGTCAATTGGAATAAATTCAGTAGGCCCTAATCTATGGATTTCACACAACTGGGCAGGGGTGCAGCCTTGGGTGGGCCTGGGAGGGCATTGTCCCACCACGTGGCAGCCAGGCCCAGCCACTGGGTTGCCAGGCCCAGCCAATCAGAATGTTTTTTTCCCCACAGAAGGGAAAACCCCACATTACAGACAGAAATACTCCTCAGCATTTATATTTTTGTTCAGTGTAATATTGAAACTATGTTGCAAATTCTAGAGACAGACAGCAAGGTTGTTTCAACTAAATGTTAGGCTAGAAGAAAGTCTAAATGTCAAGATGCCTTTTACAGTGGAGATCAAGTTAATGAATTGGCTGGCTGTGCTGATGGCACAGTGAATGAGCATGATTTCTCAGATGGAACAGAAAACAAGATTCCCATTTTTGCGTCACAGGCTTACCGGTGCTAAATGTTTTTTTTAGTATGGCTTAGAACGCGTCTCCCGACCAATCACAATGCTTGTTTTGACCAACCCGTTGTAGAAAAATCTTGTTAAACACTGTTATTGCACGCAGAGTGAGTCCATGCAACTTTTGTGACTTGCAGTGCCTTCGGAAAGTATTAAGACCCCTTTCCTTTTTCTACATTTTGTTACGTTACAGCCTTATACTCAAATGCATTTATTTTTTAATTAAAAAGTCTAATCTACACACAATACCCCTTAAAGACAAAGCGAAAACAGGTTTTTAGACATGTTTGCAAATGTATAAAAAAACAGATACTTTATTTACATAAGTATTCAGATCCTTTGCTTTGAGACACTCAAATTGTGTCTCAAATTGCTCAGGTACATCATGTTTCCATTGATCAATCTTGAGGATGTTTCTACAACTTGTTTGGAGTCCACCTGTGGTAAATTCAATTGATTGGTCATGATTTGGAAAGGCACACACCTTTTAAGATAAGGTCACACAGTTAACAGTGCATGTGTTACCCTTCCAATGAGCTAATCATATAAACTACAACGCGACAAGTACGGTTTACTTCACTTGTAATCATCTCAGCACAGGTAACAGCCTTTTACAGTCTTTCTTTAGTTTTTCATTCTTACTCTTCCCAATTCACTTAAACTATATTTCTTCATTTCCCATGGGCTTCACCAGAGTACCCCCTAGTGGCTGGAATACAACTGTATTAAGCCCCTTACACAAGTCAGAGCAAAAACCAAGCCTTGATGTCAATGGAATTGTCCATAGAGCTCAGAGACAGGATTGTGTCGAGGCACAGATCTGGGGAAGGGTGCCAAAACGTTTCTGCTGCATTGAAGGTCCCCAAGAACACAGTGGCCTCCATCATTCTTAAATGGAAGAAGTTTGGAACCACCAAGACTCTTCCTAGAGCTGGCCGCCTGCCAAACTGAGCAATTGGGGGAGAAGGGCCTTGGTCAGGGAGGTGACCAAGGACCCGATGGTCAGTCTGACAGAGCTCCAGAGTTCCTCTGTGGAGACGGGAGAACCTTCCAGAAGGACAACCATCTCTGCAGCACTCCACCAATCAAGCCTTTATGGTAGAGTAGCCAGACGGAAGCTAATCCTCAGTAAAAGGCACATGACAGCTCACTTGAAGTTTGCCAAAAGGCACTTAAAGGACTCGCAGATGATGAGAAACAAGATTCACTGGTCTGATGAAACCAAGATTGATCTCTTTGGCCTGAATGCCAAGCGTCACATCTGGAGGAGACCTGGCACCATCTCTAAGGTGAAGCATAGTGGTGGCAGCATCATGCTGTGGGAATGTTTTTCAGCGGCAGGGACTGGGAGACTAGTCAGGATCGAGGGAAAGATGAACGCTCACCTTCCAACAGTACA
Source organism: Salvelinus fontinalis (assembly GCF_029448725.1). Classification (NCBI taxonomy): domain Eukaryota; kingdom Metazoa; phylum Chordata; class Actinopteri; order Salmoniformes; family Salmonidae; genus Salvelinus; species Salvelinus fontinalis. Next base: position 1,345,462 of record NC_074689.1, on the reverse strand, counting down.
ATGACCCTAAGCACACAGCCAAGATAACGCAGAAGTGGCTTAGGGACAAGTCTCTGAATGTCCTTGAGTGGCCCAGCCAGAGCCCGGACTTGAACCCGATCGAACATCTCTGGAGAGAACTGAAAATAGCTGTGCAGCGACGCTCCCCATCCAACCTGACAGAGTTTGAGAGGATCTGCAGAGAAGAATAGGAGAAACTCCCCAAATACAGGTGTGTCAAACGTATAGTGTTATACCCAAGAAGATTTCAACAACATACTGTGTTTTTGTTTTTTTACATTTCTAAAAACCTGTTTTTGCTTATTCATTTTGGGGTATTGTGTGTAGATTGATGAGGGGAAACAATTATTTAATCCATTTTAGATTAAGGCTGTAACGTAACAAAATGTGGAAAAGTCAAGGGGTCTAAATACTTTCCCAATGCACTGTGTGACCTAAGCACATTTTTACTCCTTAACTTAGCCTTGCCATAACAAAAAGGGAGAACACTTATTGACTCAGCACATTTCAGCTTTTCTTTTTTTAATTAAATGGTAAACAATTCTGAAAGCATAAATCAACTTTGACATTATGGGATATTTTATGTGGTCCAGTGACACAATCTAAATTTGATCCATTTTCAATTTGGGCTGTAACACAACAAAATATGGAAAAGTCAAGGGGTGTGAATACTTTCTGAAGGCACTGTGTATCTACTTCTGAAATCCTCCCTCTCACTGTTTTCATCTCTTACTTCTAGACTGGTCTCATTGGTTTTCTCCTGGCTCTCTCCTATTCGTTTCAATGTTTTACCGCCCATCTGTGTTTTTTTCCTCTGTGTGCCCTGTCCCTCTGTGCGTTTTCCTCTTCCTCCTCCCCCTCTCCCTGCCCACCTTCCCTCTCGTTGTGGGTGCAGGCCCTATGGCCTAGAGGAGGATGTTAGGCAGTATGAGCAGGACCTGGCTAAGAGGCTCTACCAGTCACGAGTGAGGGCGTCTCAGGGCACCGCGCCACCCCCTCAGTCCCAAATCGCCGCCGCCTCTTCCGCTGCCTCCCAGCTCAGGTCTGCTCACCAGTCCAGGCCCTGGCCCGCATGCCATTGTGGGGGTATTGCTGCCTGGGGTGCTGCTGTGGGGTGCTTTGGTTTGGGGGGGGGGGGGGGGGGGGGGGGTTATTTAATCAGCTAGCTTGCTTCCTTTCTCTCTCACTTTGTTTCACTCTACGTCTCAATCGCTCTTTCTTTCTCTCGCTCTTCTCTTGGTTTTAATGCATCTTTCATCATACTAACATACTGCCCCCAGTGTGGCTGTAGCAGTGTGAGCTGAGGGCCCGCCTATGTAGTCCTTCTCCTGGATGCTGCCACGCTGGTCTTGTACTGTTATACTATAGTTTTAATAACAAGCATTTTCTGCATTGAGTGAACCACCGCAGGCCAGGACTAGGGGCATCCAACGGCTGCTGTTGTCTGGTTGTCCTCCCCACTCCATTAGAGCAACGTGTCCTAGTTTTCTCTCTGTCTCTCTGTCCTGTCCTCATTTTTCCTCTCTTTCTGTCTCTCCCTCTCCGGTCCATCTCTCTATCTGACGGTGTTCTCCCTCTCACCAACAGGATGAAGTCTCTGGAGCAGGATGCTTTGAAGGCTCAGATGGTCATCGCTAAGTCCCGGGAGGGAAAGAAGCGTGGCACACTGGACCAGCTGGCCGAGTCGCCCTCGACCGCCCCCACGCCATCCCCCACCCCTCTGGAAGGTACATCAGTGGCCGTCTCATACACTCTCACACAGCTTAGCCCCTACATTCATTCACTCTCACTCAATGTCTGCGTTCCCAAATGGAACCCTATTTATTCCCTGTATAGTGCACTACTTTTGACCAGTGTCCTATGGGCCCTGGTAAAAAGAAATACATATAGGGAATAGGTTGCCGTTTGGGATGCAGCCTCTCACTCAGTACCACACCTCAATCATCGAGTGGATTCCGACTAATAGTGTCCTAACCTTTCTGTCTACCAGATTTCAGTCCACAAGGAGTGACGTCACCAGGCAGACTGGTAAGAACGGAGTTCTCTACTGCGTTTGTTTGTTAAATGTCAGAGTTCATAGAGATGTCTCCACTGACCTATTTCAATCCAGGGTAATAGAGACTCAGATTGTTGCTTGGACAACCAGAGCAAATTAATTGTTGAGAATAACAATGTCACAGTCTGACTTTTGCCTTCCTTATCTGTTACGTAGCTGTTCCGGTTAGAGATGTTCCATCTAAAGTGTGCTTATTTGAAGACAGAAAAGTTGTTTTGATGGGCTTTAAGGCGCATTGAAATGTTTCGCCACCATTGTACACAATCACTTCAGCCTATCAAATGCCTTGGATCATCACTACAGCCAATCAAATCCCTCTCTCTACACAAGCCACACCGGACTGTAGTATGAGTCATCCATCCTTCTCCCTCCCTCTTTCCCTTTACCCGTCCCTATCCTTCACTCTCCCTCTTTCCTCACGTCTTCCTCTACTCATTCCATTTTGCTGTCCTTCTAGTCCCTGTCGGAAAAGAAGTTTGACTACCGACAGTTTGCTGCCATTCCTTCTTCCAAACCCGTATACGACATCCAGGTATTGACTGCATGCTGAGCTCCCAGGCCCCAGCCCCCTCCCCCTGACTTTCCCTTCTGCCTCCGCCCCAGTCCCCCTCTTTCCCCTCCGCTCCTCCAGTAATCAGACCTTACAGCAGCGCTGGTGGTGCCACTGCTTCTACAGCTGCCGCCATTTTGGCTCTCCCCCTGATTTGATTATTCGCTGCTCCATTCTGGGGATTTGGCTTGTTAGTTGCTGCCTTCGATTTAGTTGATGAATGGATCTGGGAAACATAACGCTAATACACCAGTAAGCTACTGACCACGTAATCAAATCAGGTCCTGGGTCAGTTTTCTACAAGGGTGACCTCTCACCTCTGCTCAAAGCTTTCTCTCCATCCCTTTTCTCCCACTCACCATCCAATCACCTTCAGTTATTTACAAACACCCAGCCTCAACCAGGCAACATCAACACTCACCAACCAGTGATTTGAGCCCCACTAAGCCAGCCGCCAATCAGCTTCTTGAGGAAACTGCACAGATCATGCATCTCTCCCTCCTTCTCAGCCACTCACCAGCTCTCCATCTCTCTCCATGGCTGGGGCTCATTGCCGTGTCTGTCCTGGTTCCTGATCACCTCTCCCTGTATCACAACAACACATCATCTTTTGGGATCTCCTGTCCTGTCATGCTCTTGACTCCTAGTTCATAATATTTTCCAGTCTATCACTTAACCAACATTGGTGATGGGAACTTCCTGGACTGAACGCAATGAGGTCTCCCTAAGCTTGGATCTCAACCTGCGTACGGATGATTCTACAGGGGGTTCCTTGGGGGTCAGGGAGACTTATTTCTCAGTGGTTGTGGTGGTTTCTGGTCCAGTATTTTGTAGTATGTACTGCTATCAGTCTTTTTTCCGGTCTCTGTGGGTTGTGTTTTATCAATCAGTCTTCCTCACTGAAAGGCCGCCAAGTATTCCTCCACTGCTCCCAATGTAATTTGGCCGTGGAGTTCTACATTTAACGTGCCGTTCTTAACTCTAATAGTTCCACCCGTTCGATTTAATAATTTGCTGTTCTTTAAGCAAGCTTGCCTAGTCTTGAGGCCTCGTGATCAAAATACAGTAGAACTACCGTAGAGACCAATAGGCTTCTCTGATACCGATATGCGTCTCACGAACTCAGGAGGACACTGGACTGTGCATCATTTCTGGCATACGGTTACTGAGCTTAACAGTGTGTATAGACCTCAGTGTACGGTATGTGTGCAACCTTGTTCTCCACACTTCCCCCGAAGTGTGCACTTGTCATGCAAGTGTGTGCGAGTGCACACTTAGGGAGAAGTGTTGCGGAGAACTGGGAAGCAAGGTGTGTTTGAGTGTTGAATTCACATCAAAATGGGCTACTGTATGTGTGCTTAGTCCAGTGGGAGAGACCTGTGTAGTGGGCTGTGCTGTGATTTTTCTCTGCTGCATTGGTGACTGTGGTTCGGCTAAGTGTCTTGGAATGGTTCCTTGCCTGTGAACAGCTGCTCTCCGTGCTTTGCCTGTGAGATGGAACAACCCCCGGAACTGATGGACTAACACAAGCCAACCTTTAATCTCCCCAATCCTAACGTCATCCTGACCAGACTGCAGTGGAACGTACCTTCTGCACCCTTGCTGCCACAGTGACCGCCTGGGAGAAAGACCCACACCTACCCACTGCCAGTCCCCTAGCCCAACTTGGTGACGGTGTTCCTGGGATAATAGGTGGCCACATCCCCTAGCCTTCATCCAGTCACACACTCTCTGTGTCCTTCTCTTGCAGTCCCCTGACGTGGTCGATGACATTCAGTTTATTGACGATGGCTCCAGTAACCCAGGTGAGTGTCAGTGGGATAGGGTCAACAAAACCTCTTGACAACCACATCAAGTAGGGTCCAGCATCTCTGTTGGTAAAATAGGGTGCTTTAAGTAGAATTGGTCCTAGGGTTACAACATTTCTGGTAACTTTACCAACATTTCCAGAAATCCTGGTTGGAGGAAACAAAATATTCCACCTGGGATCTGGAAAACCTGGGAATTTTGGGAAAGTTACCAGAATTTTGCAACCCTAGCCCATAATGTACAATATGTTACCCTGATCACTTTTATCCCCTTTGATTCAGGTGACTTCCTGGGATAAGCAACTCCTATTGGTAGGATTCACATACTGCCGGTTTCTGTGCATTTGCGTATGTGTGTGTTTCTCTGAACTTTGGCCTGAGTGTGTGTGAACTGCTCTGTACCCCCCGTTAGTCAAGTGTGGTAAACCATAGCGTAGGCGGACCATATGTTCGTAGTGCTTTCTCTCTTTCTCTCTCTCTCAGCTTTTTAGAGTAGTCCGGCATGGTTTGCCCTGATATGTCTGTAGCCTTTGTAACAGTGTCTACCGTTATGGAGGCTAAAACCATATCAAGGCTGTTTTTCCAACGTTGGGAGGGGGTTTGCTTGTACCATTGATGGCTTTGCCTGCTAACCATTCCTCACGTGTCAACCAGCTACATTAGCTAACATTACCGTCAAACATTCTCCAGTACTGTACATAATATTTGGTGTGTTAAACTGACACTACTGCAGATCCAGATCCTGCATGAACTCAAATTGACTACACCAAAGACTTAAAAGGGGAGGTTCAGTATTTTACAACTTAATGTTAGATGGTTCCTCACCCTGAATAGTCTAGGGGCCAGGAGTTACTGTACTCTATGGTTCAGTTCGATAAACGGTCACTACAAACTTAAGCAGACTTTAGCCACAATAGCTACTTTCAGAGTAAGCATCCAAGTACTTCTAATAAATGTTATTTCATTCAATCATTTTGCTATTTTAAATAAAATACAATTTTATTTGTCACATTAAAAAAAAAATATATATATATATATATATATATATATATATTCACCTTTATTTAACCAGGTAGGCCAGTTGAGAACAAGTTCTCATTTACAACTGCGACCTGGCCAAGATAAAGCGACACAAAAACAACAGAGTTACACATGGGATAAACAAAAGTACAGTCAATAACACAATAGAAAAATCTATATACAGTGTGTGCAAATGGAGTAAGGAGGTAAGGCAATAAATAGGCCATAGTAGCGAAGTAATTACAATTTAGCAAATTAACACTGAAGTGATAGATGTGCAGATGATGATGTGCAAGTAGAAATACTGGTGTGCAAAAGAGCAAAAAAGTCAATAAAAACAATATGGGGATGAGGTAGGTAGTTGGGTAAGCTATTTACAGATGGGCTATGTACAGCTGCGGCGATCGGTTAGCTGCTCAGATAGCTGATGTTTAAAGTTAGTGAGAGATATAATGCGCCGAACACAACAGGTATAGAACTTACAGTGAAATGCTTATTTACAAGCTCTTAACCAACAATGCAGTTCAAGAAATAGAGTTAAGAAAATATTTATAAAATAACAATAATGAGGCTATATACAGGGGGTACCAGTACTGAGTCAATGTGCGGGGGTACAGGTTAGTTGAGGTAATTTGTAGATGTGGGTAGGGGTAAAGTGACTATGCCTAGATAATAAACAGCAAGTAGCAGCAATGTAAAATCAAAGGGGGGGTCAATGTAAATAGTCTCGATGCCATTTGATTAATTGTTCTTATGGCTTGGGGGTAGAAGCTGTTAACCTGCCTAGGATCAGCGTGGCGCTAGCGGCACACCCCCCCCCCCCCCCCCCCCCCCCCACTGAAAAACCAGTGCCGCGAAATTCAAAAAAAATATTTTTTTAAAATATTTAACTTTCACACATTAAAGTCCAATACAGCTAATGAAAGACACAGATCTTGTGAATCCAGTCAACATTTCCGATTTTTAAAATGTTTTACAGGGAAGACACAATATGTAAAGATGTACATCTATTACCTAAAAACACATTAGCATAATCCACCATCTTTTATTTGTCCACCAACACCAGTAGCCATCACCAATTCGGCTAAACTAAGATATTTATAGCCCCTAACCAACAAAAAAACTCATTAGATGACAGTCTGATAACATATTTATGGTATGGGATAGGTTTTGTTAGAAAAAAGTGCATATTTCAGGTAGATGGCATAGTTTACAATTGCACCCACCGTCACAAATGGACTAGAATAATTACAATGAGCAACGTGTTTACCTAACTACTAATCATCAAACATTTCGTAAAAATACACAGCATACACGAATCGAAAGACACAGATCCTGTGAATACAGACAATATTTCAGATTTTCTAAGTGTCTTACAGCGAAAACACAATAAATCGTTATATTAGCTTAGCACATAGCAATTAGCAGCCCAGCATTGATTCTAGCCAAAGTGAGCGATAAAAGTCAACATCGCCAAAAGATATTAATTTTTTCACTAACCTTCTCAGAATTCTTCCGATGACACTCCTGTAACATCACATTACAACATGCATATACAGTTTGATCGAAAATGTTTATATTTAGCCACCAAAATCATGGTTAGACAATGTGAAATGTAGACAAGCTGGTAAAGAAAAAGTCCTTGCGCCACTTAGACAGTGATCTACTCTTATACATAAATACTCATAAACGTGACTAAAAAATATAGGGTGGACAGGGATTGATAGACAATTTAATTCTTAATACAATTGCGTTATTACATTTTTTAATTTATCCTTACTTTTCAATACAGTTTGCGCCAAGCGAAGCTACGTCAAAAAACATGGCGTCCTAAGCCACTAAAATGTTTCGACAGAAACACGATTTATCATAATAAAAATGTCCTACCTTGAGCTGTTCTTCCATCAGTATCTTGGGCAAAGGATCCTTTCTTGGGAGAAATCGTCTTTTGGTGGAAAGCTGTCCTCTTGCCATGTGGAAATGTCAACTGCGTTCGGGATGAACTGAAAAGCGTGCCCAACTTTTCACATCGTTGCAAAAATAAATGTCCCAAAATCGCACTAAACGGATATAAATTGCTATAAAACGCTTTAAATTAACTACCTTATGATGTTTTTAACTCCTATAACGAGTGAAAAGATGACCGGAGAAATATAACAGGCTAAACTAACGCTTGGAACAGGAGCGGGTCGGTGTCCAGCACGCGCGTTACGCAGCAAGGAAAGACTTGCTAGCTACAGGGTTTTTTGATTTATAGGGCCTGTGAACGCGCAATCGACCCCATTGGAATCGTCATCACGTAAAGGCATCCAGGGGAAGACGTAAGAAGTGTCCGTATAGTCATAGCAATGACAGTGCCCTTTTAACTGACTTCAGAAGAGTGGCCAACATTTCTCAAATCTGACTCCATGTCAGGGAAATTGCTGTAGAATGGGCTCTGTTCCACTTAGAGACAAAATTTCAACTCCTATAGAAACTATAGTCTGTTTTCTATCCAATAATAATAATAATATGCATATTGTACGATCAAGGATTTTGTGGGAAGCCGTTTCAAAAATTAGCCAAATTAGCATAAATAGTCTAAACAGCGCCCCCATCCCCAACAGGTTAAGGAGCCTTTTGGACCTAGACTTGGTGCTCCGATACAGCTTGCCGTACAGTAGCTTAAAGAACAGTCTATGACAAACTGTCAATGGTGTGTTTGGACCAAGATATTTTGCTGGTGATGTGGACACCAAGGAACTTAACTCTCGACCCGCTCCACTACACCCCCGTCGATGTGAATGGTAGCGTGTTCGGCCCTCCTTTTCCTGTAGTCCACAATCATCTCCTTGGTCTTGCTCACATTGAGGGAGAGGTTGTTCTGGTACCACACTGCCAGGTCTCTGACCTCCTCCCTATAGGCTGTCTCATCGTTATTGGCGATCAGGCCTATAACTGTTGTCTTCAGCAAACTTAATGATGGTGTTGGAGTCGTGCTTGGCAATACGCAGTCGTGGGTGAACAGGGAGTACTGGAGGGGACTAAGCATGCACCCCTGAGGGGCCCCCGTGTTGAGGATCAGCGTGGCAGATGTGTTGGGCCGCCCCCAGGTCGTAAGGGTAGGCAACATCAGGAAGTCCATGATCCAGTTGCAGAGGGAGGTGTTTAGTCCCAGGGTCCTTAGCTTAGTGATGATCTTTGTGGGAACTATGGTGTTGAACGCTGAGCTGTAGTCAATGAACAGCACTCTCACATAGGTGTTCCTTTTGTCCAGGTGGGATTGACATTGCGTCATCTGTGGATCTGTTAGAGCACTATGCGAATTGGAGTGGGCCTAGGGTTTCCGGGATGATGGTGTTGATGTGAGCCATGACCAGCCTTTCATGGCTGGTCATGGCTACCGACGTGAGTGCTACGGGGCGGTAGTCATTTAGACTGGTTACCTTTGCTTTCTTGGGCACAGGGACTATTGTAGTCTGCTTGAAACATGTACAGTGGCAATAAAAAGTATGTGAACCCTTTGGAATTACCTGGATTTCTGCATACATTTATCATAAAATTTGATCTGATCTTGATCTAAGTCACAACAATGGACAAACACAGTGTGCTTAAACTAATAACACACAAATTATTGTATTTTCTTTCTATATTGAATACATTTAAACAATCACAGTGTAGGTTGGGGAAAGTATGTGAACCCCCAAAGCTAATGACTTCTCCAAAAGCTAGTTGGAGTCAGGAGTTAGCTAACCTGGAGTCCAATCAATGAGACGAAATTGGAGATGTTGGTTAGAGTTGCCCTGCCCTATAAAAAAAACAATCACAAAATTTGAGTTTGCTATTCACAAGAAGCATTGCCTGATGTCAACCATGCCTTGAACAAAATAGATTTTAGAAGACCTAAGATTAAGAATTGTTGACTTGCATGAAGCTGGAAAGGGTTACAAAAGTATCTCTAAATGCCTTGATCATCAGTCCACGGTAAGACAAATTGTCTAATAAATGGAGAAAGTTCAGCACTGTTGCTACTCTCCCTAGGAGTGGCCGTCTTGCAGAGATGACTGCAGAGCACAGCGCTGAATGAGGTTAAGAAGAATCCTTGAGTGTCAGCTAAAGACTTACAGAAATCTCTGAAGCATGCTAATATCTCTGTTAAGTCTACAATACGTAAAACACCAAACAAGAATGGTGTTCATGGGAGGACACCATGAAAGAACCCATTGCTGCCCCAAAAAAACATTGCTGCATGTCTGAAGTTCGCAAAAGAGCACCTGGATGTTCCACAGCGCTACTGGCAAAATATTCTGTGGACAGATGAAACTACAGTTGAGTTGTTTGGTAGGAACACACAACACTATGTGTGGAGAAAAAAAGGCACACCAACATCCCAACTGTAAAGTATGGTAGAGGGAGTGTCATGGTTTGGGACTGCTTTGCGGCCTCAGGGCCTGGACATGAATGAATTCCCAAGTTTATCAAGACATTTTGCAGGAGAATGTAAGGCTATCTGTCTGCTAGTTGAAGCTCAATAGAAGTTGGGTGATGCAACAGGACAACGACCCAAAACACACATAAGTAAATCAACATCAGAATGGCTTCAACAGAAGAAAATACGCCTTCTGGAGTGGCCCAGTCAGAGTCCTGACCTCAACCCGATTGAGAGGCTGTGGTATGACCTCGAGAGCGGTTCACACCAGGCATCCCAAGAATATTGCTGAACTGAAACAGTTTTGTAAAGAGGAATGGTCCAAATTTCCACCTGACCATTGTGCAGGTCTGATCCACAACTACAGAAAACGTTTGGTTGTGGTTATTGCTGCGGGAGGGTCAACCAGTTATTAAATCCAAGGGTTCACATACTTTTTTCACCGAGCACTGTGAATGTTTATATGGTGTGTTCAATAAAGACATGAAAAAATATAATTGTTTGTGCGTTATTAGTTTAAGCAGACTGTTTGTCCATTGTTGTGACTTAGATGAAGATCAGATCAAATTTGATGACCAATTTATGCAGAATTCCAGGTAATAACAAAGGGTTAACATACTGTTTCTTGTTACTGTAGGTATTACAGACTCGGTCAGAGAGAGGTTGAAAATGTAAATGAAGACACTTGCCAGTTGGTCCGAGCATGCTCTGAGTACACATCCTGGTAATACGTCAGGCCCGGCAGCCTTGTGAATGTTGTCTTGTTTATAGGTCTTGCTCACATCGGCTACGGAGAGCGTGATCATACAGTCATCTGGAACAGCTGGTGCTCTCATACATCCTTCAGTGTTGCTTGCCTCGAAGCAAGCATAAAAGACATTTAGCTCGTCTGGTAGACTCGCGTCCCTGGGCAGTTCGCGGCTGGGTTTCCCTTTGTAGTCCGTAATAGTTTGCAAGCCCTGCGACATCCAACGAGCGTCAGAGCTGGTGTAGTAGGATTCAATCTTAGTCCTGTATTGAAGCTTTTCCTGTTTGATAGTTCATCTGAGGGCATAGCAGAATTTCTTATAAGTGTCCGGATTAGTGTCCGACTCCTTGAAAGCAGCAGCTCTAGCCTTTAGCTCAAGGATGTTGCCTGTAATCCATGGCTTCTGGTTGGGATATGTACGTATAGTGACTGTGGGGGCGACATTGTCAATGCACTTGACAATTGATGAAGCCGTTGACTGAGGTGGTATATTCCTCAATGCCATTGTATGAATCCCGGAACATATTCCAATCTGTGCTAGCAAAACAGTCCAGTAGCGTAGCATCCGCGTCATCTGACCACTTCCGTATTGAGCGAGTCACGGGTACTTCCTGCTTTAGTTTTTGCTTGTAAGCAGGAATCCGGAGGATAGAATTATGGTCAGATTTGTCAAATGGAGGGCTAGGGAGAGTTTTGTATGCGTCTCTGTGTGTGGAGTAAAGGTGGTCTAGCCTTTTTTTATTTTCTTCTGGTTGCACATGTGACATTCTGTTCGAAATTTGATACAACTGATTTAAGCTTGCCTGCATTAAAGTCCCCGGCCACTAGGAGTGCCACTTCTGGATGAGCTTTTTCTTGTTTTTCTTATGGCCTTATACAGCTAATTGAGTGCGGTTTTAGTGCCAGCATCGGTTTGTGGTGGTAAATAGACGGCTATGAAAAATATAGATGAAAACTCTGGGTAGATAGTGTGGTCTACAGCTTATCATGAGGTACTCTACCTCAGGCAAGCAATACCTTGAGACTTCCTTAATATTAGACATCGCACACCAGCTGTTATTGACAAATACACACACCCCCACCCATCGTCTTACCAGACGTAGCTGTTCTGTCCTACCGATGCACGGAAAACCCAGCCAACTGTATATATTATCCGTATCGTCATTCAGCCACGAGTCGGTGAAACATAAGATATTCGTTTTTAACGTCCCGTTGGTAAGGATAGTCTCGAACGGAGATTATCCAGTTTATTCTCCAGTGATTGCACGTTGGTCAATCGTACAGATGGTAACGCCAACGGATTCTCACAAGGCACCCCGATCGCCACCCCCTGTATTTTTGTCTATTCTTCGCGCGAATGACGGGGATTTGGTCTGGTCTCGGAGAAGCAGTATATCCTTCGCGTCAGCCTCATTAAATAAAAATCTTTCTCCCGTTCTAGGTGAGTAATCGCTGTTCTGATATCCAGAAGTTATTTTCGGTCATGATGGTAGCAGAAACATTATGTACAAAGTAAATTACAAACAATGCGAAAAAACACAAAATAGCACAGTTGTTTAGGGGTCCGTAAAACAGCAGCCATGGTATGGTACTAGATGGTTTGGTTTGCTGGTGTGGAGTTGGGCTTCCCTTGCAGGTTACGGGGGTCTTTTCTGGACCAAGCTTCTCAGCCCCCTTCCCATAAGGAACGGTCTCGCTGGTGTTGCCAGGCAGACTAGCCATGCTTTCTCTCTCAAAGCAGAGCTTGCTATTACTGCCCACTAGTGATGGGAAGGAAGTTCGGCTCTTTTTACTGACTGATCTTTTCAACTCGTTTAGTCAAAATAACAAACAATAATATTCCTAATTTGAGTTAGTAATGCCCAGAGGGACCCCCCTACCGGTGAACAATGAACTGAAAACTCAAGTCATAATTCTACAAGCCTCTCGTTCACATGTCCTTCACTATAGGGGGCTTCATGGAGCTGTCGTTTGTGACAGATTTGTAAACGTGTGTTTTTGAACAATGTACATTTGCTGATTGCTTGGCATACAAATAAGATTATTTTTTGATACAATTGAAACAGGTCTAGTTGTGGCTGGAACCGGACTAGATTGACTCTTGGCTGGAAAGCATTGCTTGACTGCCATGAGGGTGATTAGCACTATGTCGTTTGTGAACTCCGCCCCCATCATTCTTGCACCATGCGATCAATGATCAGTTCTAAACATGTCTTTTTCGTCTCTATGCTCATGATCTATTTTCATGCGAGCATATGACAGACGGTGGTCGGAGTGCGTCTCTGTAGCTGCTGAGCCGGAGGAGTGTGTATTAACACTGCTGTAGGGTTCATTGCGGCCAGCACGAACAGGTCAAACAAACAGCTAAAATGAACGAGCCACTCAAAAAAACAATTGTCATGACTCTCAAGTCAGTAAAAAGAGTCCTTCAAAAACGAACGTATCGTTCGCAAACTACACATCACCACTGCCACAGCGCTGGCATTGGGGGAGACTTAGGGGTCACTGAAAGGGGAACCTAGGTTTAAAGGTTTAGTCATTCACCAGGGTGTCATGTTTAATATTGGTTTCTCTGTGCCCGCCAGTGCATGCTGCGGATCCCGGGACTGAGGTGCCCACTGCCACCTCGGCGCTGGAGATGGCCCTCTACAGCAGCAAGCGCAAACTGAGGCAGGGCTGCCGCAGCCTGGAGACCGCCGTGCCCACATAACACCTCACACACATCTACCACAAGAGACTCGGGAGACATACATACACAGAGGCACCGGGTCACTACACACACTCACAGGTTTGGGAGATGCGTCCCATGTAACCACTGCAGAGACCATGATGCTGATAGTCAACACACACACACACACACAATGTCATATCCTGCGTGCCAGTCTTGCCTTTACAGTCTGAGGATGTGTTGGCCTGAACATGGGGCCCAACGTTCCTGATGCCAGGGAGGAGGAGGGCCTGTGAGGGGAGCTAGCGTTTACGCTTCAGAAATACCATTCTCTTTTTTGGGGGGGGGGGGGTCTTTTTCTTCAGTTTACGTTTTAGTAGCTGAATTATATTAACAGGTGACTTGTGTTTTTACTTTTGACCCTCTGATTTTTGCTGTTTTAAAGGAAAAATGTGTTCTGGAAGAGAAAGAGGGAAAAATATGAATTGTGCAGATGTGATACTAACTTTTCAGATGCTATTTTTGAGCTTTTCAATGAATAGATTGTGAAATGTCAGGGTTTTTAGCGGGCTTCGGGAGGAGGTGTATATATGGGGAACATACTGCTACCTTCACTGCCACATTTTAAACACTACATACATATATATCTCAACTGTACTAGCACACTGCTTAGAAAACAAGATGTTTTCATTTTAAATCATTAATTTTGCTTGTATTTTATTACTCGATTCTAAAGCCTCCCCTGTAATACATTGTTATCCCCTGTACTTTTGAGTGCAATAGAACATATCATTTTATTTATCATAATGACATCAATGCATATCATGATATATTAATTCAAAAGTACATCTTATGAGGCAAGCACATGTTTAATCCATATCACCAAGATATTTTATTTTACAATGAATACATTTGTTTTCACTTTGATGCACAGGCCTTAACCAGGTTCTGACTGGTACATTACAAGGAACATGCTGTCACAGACTTGTAGGATACTGATCCCAGTACAGTTTTTCCGTCTCGGCGGATCAGAGTAAAGGATCTCTAGCTTTCCTGGACCAGGTTTATCAAATTCTGTCCCATTCCCATTCTAGAGAATGTAACTACACTGGAGAGACCAGCAGAGAGACATACACCCACACACATGGACAGATAAGCCACTAGTCTTTATTCAAAATGGCTGTAAATTTATGAACATAATCTCAGCTTCATCTCCATTTACATATACGGTACTTTCCCAGCCCTTTTGGTGGGCATCATTTGTCAATGTGAATCTCACTTCTATCTGGATGGTTTTCCAGATTTTTACCGGTGAAGGTAGCAGGTGTTTGCTTTTTTTTTTATCTGCCTTTGGTTAATTTAAATCTGACACCCACTGAAAATCCTTTATTGTTGTGTGAATAATGTACAAAATACTGAATGGAAAGCAAAACTTAAGGTTGAAATTGAGCCAGTCTACTAAGCCAAGACCAAGCAAGTGTCTGGACTGGGGAGCTCTCCCTTCCTCTCTCTCTCTGCATGTACAATATATTGGCTTTACTGGGAGAATCTGTAGAGGCAGAAGACATTTTGTTAATCCCTTTTGAAATGCATCTCATTCGACCATCATTCTCAATCTCTTTCCTCTGCTTTACCTGCTGCTGTCATGGATGTTATCTGATGGCAACTTTGTTGGGAGAGTCATGACAGTAGCACTCGTGTTTAATTTAATGTACTAATCATATCTTTCTGTGTTGCTTTGGCTGACTGAAATTCAGTTAGGATGATAACATTTGCTATTGGTTGACAATGTTTTAGTTTTTTTTTTACTTACTGTAGTGGGTAAAACTTTCCAGACAAAATGGGATTCACAACATTTTTTTATGCAAAACAACTGTTGGAACTTTTTTTGGTTACACTCTTCTCTTTAATTATTTTGGGGGAATGTTTTTCCCAAACGAGTCAGAGGGAAAGGGTAGGAGTGCTGGGGTCAAGGCTCATCCAAGACTGTAGCTAGTGAATTTGTACAACCAAAGAGGTCTATTTTGTGGTTCAGGAATAAAAAAGTTTACTTTTCATTTAACAAGCTGATTATTTGCATTGTGTCTTTGTATTCTATAATCTAAACTCAGCAAAAAAAGAAACATCCTCTCACTGTCAACTGTGTTTATTTTCAGGAAACTTAATGTGTAAATATTTATATATATATATAAATAGATTCAACAACTGAGAAATAAACTGAACAAGTTCCACAGACATGTGACTAACAGAAATGGAATAATGTGTCCCTGAACAAAGGGAGGGTCAAAATCAAAAGTAACAGTCAGTATCTGGTTTGGCCACCAGCTGCATCAAGTACTGCAGAGCATCTCCTCATGGACTGCACCAGATTTGCCCGTTCTTGCTGTGAGATGTTACCCCACTCTTCTACCAAGGCACCTGCAAGTTCCCGGACATTTCTGGGGGGAATGGCCCTAGCCCTCACCCTCCAATCCAACAGGTCCCAGATGTGCTCAATGGGATTTAGATCCGGGCTCGTCACTGGCCATGGCAAAACACTGACATTCCTGTCTTGAGGGAAATCACGCACAGAACGAGCAGTATGGCTAGTGGCATTGTCATGCTGGAGGGTCATGTCAGGATGAGCCTGCAGGAAGGGTACCACATGAGGGAAGAGGATGTCTTCCCTGTAACGCACAGCGTTGAGATCGCCTGCAATGACAACAAGCTCAGTCCGATGATGCTGTGACACACCGCCCCAGACCATGACGGACCCTCCACCTCCAAATCGATCCCGCTCCAGAGTACAGGCCTCGGTGTAACGATAAATGTGAATCCGACCATCACCCCTGGTGAGACAAAACCGCGACTCGTCAGTGAAGAGCGCTTTTTGCCAGTCCTGTCTGGTCCAGTGATGGTGGGTTTGTGCCCGTTGCTACCGGTGAAGTCTGGTGAGGACCTGCCTTACAACAGGCCCACAAGCCCTCAGTCCAGCCACTCTCAGCCTATTGCGGACAGTCTGAGCACTGATTGAGGGATTGTGCGTTCCTGGGGTATCTCGGGCAGTTGTTGTTGCCATCCTGTACCTGTCCTGCAGGTGTGATGTTCGGATGTACCGATCCTGTGTAGGTGTTGTTACACGTAGTCTGCCACTGCGAGGACGATCAGCTGTCCGTCCTGTCTCCCTGTAGCGCTGTCTTAGGTGTCTCAGAGTACGGACATTGCAATTTATTCCCCCGGCCACATCTGCAGTCCTCATGCCTCCTTGCAACATGCCTAAGGCACATTCACACAGGTGAGCAAGGACCCTGGGCATCTTTCGTCTGGTGTTTTTCAGAGTCAGTAGAAAGGCATCGTCAGCGTCCTAAGTTTTCATAACTGTGACCTTAATTGCCTACCATCTGTAAGCTGTTAGTGTCTTAACGACTGTTCCACAGGTACATGTTCATTAATTTATGGTTCATTGAAAAAGCATGGGAAACAGTGTTTAAACCCTTTACGATGAAGATCTGTGAAGTTATTTGGATTTTTACGAATTATCTTTGAAAGACAGGGTCCTGAAAAAGGGACGTTTCATTTTTTGCTGAGTTTAGATGAATGTACAGTCGTGGCCAAAAGTTTTGAGAATGACACAAATATACATTTTCAAAAAGTCTGCCTCAGTGTCTTAAGATATTTTTTTCCAGATGTTACTATGTAATACTGAAGTATAATTACAAGCATTTCATAAGTGTCAAAGGCTTTTATTGACAATTACATGAAGTTGATGCAAAGAGTCAATATTTGCAGTGTTGACCCTTCTTTTTCAAGACCTGGCATGCTGTCAATTAAATTCTGGGCCACATCCTGACTGATGGCAGCCCATTCTTGCATAATCAATACTTGGAGTTTGTCAGAATTTGTGGGGTTTTGTTTGTCCACCCGCCTCTTGATTGACCACAAGTTCTCAATGGGATTAAGGTCTGGGGAGTTTCCTGGCCATGGACCCAAAATATCTATGTTTTGTTCCCCGAGCCACTTAGGTATCACTTTTGCCTTATGGCAAGGTGCTCCATCATGCTGGAAAACGCATTGTTCGTCACCAAACTGTTCCTGGATGGTTGAGAGAAGTTGCTCTCGGAGGATGTGTTGGTACCACTCTTTATTCATGGCTGTGTTCTTAGGCAAAATTGTGAGTGAGCCCACTCCCTTGGCTGAGAAGCAAGCCCACACATGAATGGTCTCAGGATGCTTTACTGTTGGCATGACACAGGACTGGTGGTAGCGCTCACCTTGTCTTCTCCGGACAAGCTTTTTTCCGGATGCCCCAAACAATCTGAAAGGGGTTTATCAGAGAAAATTACATTACCCCAGTCCTCAGCAGTCCAATCCCTGTACCTTTTGCAGAATATCAGTCTGTTCCCGATGTTTTTCCTGGAGAGAAGTGGCTTCTTTGCTGCCCTTCTTGACACCAGGCCATCCTTCAAAAGTCTTCGCCTCACTGTGCGTGCAGATGCACTCACACCTGCCTGCTGCCATTTCTGAGCAAGCTCTGTACTGGTGGGGCCCCGATCCCACAGCTGAATCAACTTTAGGAGACGGTCCTGGCACTTGCTGGACTTTCTTGGGTGCCCTGAAGCCGCCTTCACAACAATTGAACCGCTCTCCTTGAAGTTCTTGATGATCCGATAAATGGTTGATTTAGTTGCAATCTTACTGGCAGCAATATCCTTGCGTCTGAAGCCCTTTTTGTGCAAAGCAATGATGATGGCACGTGTTTCCTTAGGTAACCATGATTGACAGAGGAAGAACAATGATTCCAAGCACCATCCTACTTTTGAAGCTTCCAGTCTGTTATTCGAACCCAATCAGCAGGACAAAATGATCTCCAGCCTTGTCCTCGTCAACACTCACACCTGTGTTAACGAGAGAATCACTGACATGATGTCAGCTGGTCATTTTGTGGCAGGTCTGAAATGCAGTGGAAATGTTTTTTTGGATGGCAAAGAGGGACTTTGCAATTAATTGCAATTCCTCTGATCACTCTTCATAACATTCTGGAGTATATGCAAATTGCCATCATACAGACTGAGGCAGCAGACTTTGAAAATTAATATGTGTCATTCTCAAAACTTTTGGCCACAACTGTATTCTGTCCAAACTGATGAGGAATATGACACAGAAAAAGCTGCTGTGAACCCATTCCTTCTTGCTCTCTGGAGGTTTCCTCCTTCATTCTTGTTATGAGGCTAGCACACATGAGATTGTTTGAATGGTTAGAATCCAGGTGTGGTTAATGTCTTCTTAGCTAAATGATTAGTGGGCAACAGTGACAGGTTAGAGTCAAATGGGGAAAAACCTTGTGGTAGGTAGGTTTGAGGGTGGTGCAGTGTGTAAAATGTGGGCTGCGATGTGACAGAACTCTGGTTTGAGTCCCCAGCTCTCTTTGTTTCCTAACAAACTGTTTTCTTGTTTAGTAAACTAGCTTAAACACTCACACCAGTAGAAATCCACTTTTTCGAGCTGAAAGACAATGGCCAGAGCTTACCCATGACATTGCACAATGATTTACAGTGCATTCGTGAAAGTGTTCAGACCCCTTGACTTTTTCCTTATTTTGTTACATTACAGCCTTATTCTAAAATTAATTAAATTTTTTCTCATCTACACACAATACCCCATAATGACAAAGCGAAAAAAAGGTTTTTATAAATTGTTGCAAATTTATTACAAATAAAAAACCTAAAACCTTATTTAAATAAGTATTCAGATCCTTTGCTATGAGACTCGAAACTGAGCTCAGGTGCATCCTGATCATCCTTGAGATGTTTCTACAACTTGATTAGAGTCCACCTGTGATAAATTCAATTGATTGGACATGATTTGGAAAGGCACACACCTGTCTATATAAGGTCCCACAGACAGTGTATGTCAGGGCAAAAACCAAACCATGAGGTCGAAGGAATTGTCCGTAGAGCTCCGAGACAGGATTGTGTAGAGGCACAGATCTGGGGAAGGGTACCAGAAAATCTCTGCAGCATTGAAGGTCCCCAAGAATAAAGTTGCCTCCATCATTCTTAAAAGGAGGAAGTTAGGAAGCACCAAGACTCTTCCTAGAGCTGGCCGCCCGACCAAACTGAGCAATCGGGCGAGAGGGCCTTGGTCAGGGAGGTGACCAAGAACCCGATGGTCACTGACAGAGCTCCAGAGTTACTGTGGAGATGGGAGAACCTTCCAGAAGGACAACCATCTCTGCAGCACCCCACCAATCAGGCTTTTATGGTAGAGTGGCCAGAAGGAATCTACTCAATTAAAGACACGACAGCCTGCTTGGAATTTGCCAAAAGGCACCTAAAGACTCTCAAACCATGAGAAACAAGATTCTGGTCTGATGAAACCAAGATTGAACTCTTTGGCTTGAATGCCAATCGTCACATCTGGAGGAAACCTGACACCATCCCTAAGGTAAAGCATGGGGGTGGCAGCATTATTCTGTGGGGATGTTCTTCAGCGGCAGAGACTTGGAGAGACAAGTCAGGATTGAGGGAAAGATGTCTGTGTGCTTAGGGTTGTTCTCCTGTTGGAAGGTGAACCTTCGCCCCAGGTTGAAAACCTGCTCCAGAGCACTCAGGTTTTCATCAAGGATCCCTCTGTACTTCAACGCAGGAGTGGCATCGGGACAAGTCTCTGAATGTCCTTGAGTGGCCCAGCCAGAGCCCAGACTTGAACCCGATCAAACATCTGTAGAGAGACCTGAAAATAGCTGTGCAGCAACGCTAGCCGTCCAACCTGACAGAGCTTGAAAGGATCTGCAGAGAAGAACGGGAGAAACTCTCCAAATACCGGTGTGCCAAGCTTGTAGCGTCATACCCAAGAAGACTCTACTGTAATCGCTGCCAAAGGTGCTTAAAGTACTGAGTAAAGGGTCTGAATATATATGTAAATGTAATATTAGCAAACATTTAAAAAAAACTGTTTTTGCATTGTTTTTGCACACCATCATTATGGGGTAATGTGTGTCGATTGATGGGGGGGGACAAGTTAATCAATTTTAGAATAAGACTAACATAACAATGTGGAAAAAGTCAAGGGGTCTGAATACTTTCCGAAGGCACTGTACATAGACATGGAACACAGGTCACTTTAATGTTTACATACTGTTTTACCCATTTCATATGTATATACTGTATTCTAGTCAAGTCCATCCTATTCAACTATTGCTGTACATATACTATTTTATCAACATATTCTTCAGATATACTACATTCTATACACATACTGTCTATACATCCCTTCACACATATATACATACAGTACATTTATATTTGTGTGTATTGTGAATATTACTGCACTGTTGGAGCTAGGAACACAAGCATTTCGCTTCACCTGCAATAACATCTGCTAAACGTGTATGAGACCAATAAAATTTGATTTGATTTTAGATGAGCTTGACAATGTTAAGATTGAGTGGACAAGTGACAGCATAGAATTCAATTGAGGAGTTTGACAGGTGTTGGAGAAAATATAACATCTCCAGAAATTAGCAGCCCGGTGCCACCACCGCGACGACCAGATGCTCTCAGACTGAAAGTATAGTCAGATGAAGAGAGAGCAGGTGGAGTAGCAGTGTTCTCTGGGGTGATCCATATCTCCATCAGGGCCAAAAAGTCAAGGGCCTGAAAGGCAGCATAGGCTGATATGAACTTGGTGTTCTTGACTGCAGTTTGGCAATTCCAAATGCTGCCAGAGACCAGGAATTTCACATGGGTTGTGCGATCAGGGTACACTAAATTAGAAGGGTTGCAACCAAGGGGTGGGGAACATCTGTAAAGCAAGTGAAAGAGTGGTGTGGCGTTTTCCTCACTTTCCTTCCTTGAATAATTCCACAGAACAACATGCCAGAACCATCTTTGTTTCTGCTACGGTCTTAGTTTTGCAACGAGACCGCCGCTGAGAAAACAGGGGAGACTGAAGTCTAATTGCTAATTGCCTTGGAGAGGTGTAATCGCAGCAGGTAGCCTAGTGGTTAGAGCGTTGGGCCAGTAACCGAAAGGTTGCTGGATCGAATCCCTGAGCTGACAAGGTAAAAATCTGTCATTCTGCCCCTGAACAAGGCAGTTAACCCACTGTTCCCCGGTAGGCCGTCATTGTAAATAAGCATTTGTTCTTAAATGACTTGCCTTTTCTTAAAAGCATGCCTCCCGGTACTAATTGCTGATTGCCTAGGAGAGGAGAAACCACTCCAATACAGCCACTGATTACCAAAACAACAGTCACAAATTGCCCTGCCCCGTAATCCTAGTTGATGTGTCAACAATCATCTGCAAGTTGTCATCAGTTCACACGCCAAGTAGGCTACTGGGAAGACAGGCAGTAGATGGCCCTAACTAGGAAAAAGACAGTACTAGACAACAGATTAAGACAAAAATGATACTTCTCACTCCTGGAGATTTCAGTAGTCCTCTAGCTATAGAATGAAGCACTAACCTGCCACGTTAATTATCCTAATCTCCTACCTTAATTATCCTAACCTGCCTAACCAGCTTAGATCAAATGCTACAAGGAAGCAGGAAGAAGCCACGCAAAACGGTCTTGAGTGGTAACTAATCTACCCAATTATCTGTTATGTTTCCATACACCCACTTATTTTACAATGGACATTTTGTGACGACCCTCCCACTCTGTCTGCCGTATTCTCTCTTTGTTCTTGTTTCCTTATAAGGATCCCAGTGGGCGGAGTTGGGAGGGTCATCAGTTACATGGGAAACACCTGGGGCCGGTGTCTCCCAGGATAAATACACCACTTCCCCATTCATGGAGGAGACTCTCTCCATGCAGACACCGTCATAGATTTTGTTGTGGCTTTTTGGTTGTTTGCTTTAGCACCTTTCAACACATCGCATTATCACATGTATGCAAGCAAAACACTTACATTACTGATTACACACACCATTGTTAATTCCATTTAGGTTACCTTAGTTAATAAATATATTTTGTTATTCCTTATCTCCACGTTGTCTCCCTTTTGTTACGGGCTTTGAGCCGGTTTGTGACAATTTTCAGACACACTCCACGTATGCAGTTACCCATACTTGCCTTAATGGACAGAATATTGTCTAGAAATTACCTCAATGGACAGAAAGTGGCACACCACCCAATGCCCATGAGACAAAGCTTGAATATTGCAAAAATGTGTTAACATGAAACGAAGGACTGTGGTTTAATACTCAATTACTCAAATGTACTTCAGTAGTGTATCTTTACATATTCCTTATCTACAGTTCTGTTTTTAGCTGGTATGTTCTTATAGATTTCTAAATGGTGTAATATTTATTACGAAATACTCACCTTTTGCCAAATATGACCTAACACATAAGGCAAATCGATAAAAGGTTGACCTTTGTCTCCATTTATAAAGCCATTTCATTGCTTTTTTGTTTCTGGTGTCACTAGAACATTTCGTTAAAGACTGACCTTTGCTGTCTTGGGCTTCTGTCTTTGCTCAGGTGAATCGTTTTCCATGACCTGTGGAGCCGTATGTTTCTAATGTTTAAGCCCTCTGCAATTAGGCATCTATTTTTTATACACTGCTCAAAAAAATAAAGGGAACACTAAAATAACACATCCTAGATCTGAATGAATGAAATATTCTTATTAAATAATTTTGTCTTTACATAGTTGAATGTGCTGACAACAAAATCACACAAAAATGATCAATGGAAATCAAATTTATCAACCCATGGAGGTCTGGATTTGGAGTCACACTCAAAATTAAAGTGGAAAACCACACTACAGGCTGATCCAACTTTGATGTAATGTCCTTAAAACAAGTCAAAATGAGGCTCAGTAGTGTGTGTGGCCTCCACGTGCCTGTATGACCTCCCTACAACGCCTGGGCATGCTCCTGATGAGGTGGCGGATGGTCTCCTGAGGGATCTCCTCCCAGACCTGGACTAAAGCATCCACCAACTCCTGGACAGTCTGTGGTGCAACGTGGCGTTGGTGGATGGAGCGAGACATGATGTCCCAGATATGCTCAATTGGATTCAGGTCTGGGGAACGGGCGGGCCAGTCCATAGCATCAATGCCTTCCTCTTGCAGGAACTGCTGACACACTCCAGCCACATGAGGTCTAGCATTGTCTTGCATTAGGAGGAACCCAGGGCCAACCGCACCAGCATATGGTCTCACAAGGGGTCTGAGGATCTCATCTCGGTACCTAATGGCAGTCAGGCTACCTCTGGCGAGCACATGGAGGGCTGTGCGGCCCCCAAAGAAATGCCACCCCACACCATGACTGACCCACCGCCAAACCGGTCATGCTGGAGGATGTTGCAGGCAGCAGAACGTTCTCCACGGCGTCTCCAGACTCTGTCACGTCTGTCACATGTGCTCAGTGTGAACCTGCTTTCGTCTGTGAAGAGCACAGGGCGCCAGTGGCGGATTTGCCAATCTTTGTGTTCTCTGGCAAATGCCAAACGTCCTGCACGGTGTTGGGCTGTAAGCACAACCCCCACCTGTGGACGTCGGGCCCTCATACCACCCTCATGGAGTCTGTTTCTGACCGTTTGAGCAGACACATGCACATTTGTGGCCTGCTGGAGGTCATTTTGCAGGGCTCTGGCAGTGCTCTGCCTGCTCCTCCTTGCACAAAGGAGGAGGTAGCGGTCCTGCTGCTGGGTTGTTGCCCTCCTACGGCCTCCTCCACGTCTCCTGATGTACTGGCCTGTCTCCTGGTAGCGCCTCCATGCTCTGGACACTACGCTGATAGACAAAGCAAACCTTCTTGCCACAGCTCGCATTGATGTGCCATCCTGGATGAGCTGCACTACCTGAGCCACTTGTGTGGGTTGTAGACTCTGTCTCATGCTACCACTAGAGTGAAAGCACCGCCAGCATTCAAAAGTGACCAAAACATCAGCCAGGAAGCATAGGAACGGAGAAGTGGTCTGTGGTCACCACCTGCAGAACCACTCCTTTATTGGGGGTGTCTTGCTAATTGCCTATAATTTCCACCTTTTGTCTATTCCATTTGCACAACAGCATGTGAAATTTATTGTCAATCAGTGTTGCTTCCTGAGTGGACAGTTTGATTTCACAGAAGTGTGATTGACTTGGAGTTACATTGTGTTGTTTAAGTGTTCCCTTTATTTTTTTGAGCAGTGTAGTTACAGATCATGTAAAGCCCTGAACACATGAAGCTGTTAAGCGCATGGTATTCACACTGATGTTACCTGCCTCTGGAATCAATAGGACACACACTTATGTTCCACACACACAGCCATTCTATTTACATGGCACACAAAATGTGTCTATCAATGTCCTGTGGCACTTTAGGGAAAAGGCAACTTGCATTGATGAGTGGCACGCTCACCATCCACCGCTTCCGAGTATATTACTCGCTAATGTTCAGTTCTGGATAATAAAGTAGAGGAGCTCAGGGTGATCACGACTCCATTTTGCTCCTCCCTTCCTCTAGACAGAAACTCATACAGGAAGTACCCCGTGCTAAAGACTATTCAATGCTGGTCTGACCAATCGGAATCCACGCTTCAAGATTGTTTTGATCACGCGGACTGGGATATGTTCCGGGTAGCCTCTGGGAATAACATAGACGAATACACGGATACGGTGACTGAGTTTATCAGGAAGTGTATAGGAGATGTTGTACCCACTGTGACTATTAAAACCTACCCTAACCAGAAACCGTGGATAAATGGCAGCATTCCCGCAAAACTGAAAGCACGAACCACCCCATTTAACTATGGCAAGGTGACTGGGACTATGGCCGAATACAAACAGTGTAGTTATTCCCTCCGTAAGGCAATCAAATGTCAGTATAGAGACAATGTGGAGTCGCAATTCAACGGCTCAGACACGAGACGTATGTGGCAGGGTCTACAGACAATCACAGACTACAAAGCGGAAACCCGCCATGTCGCGGACACCGATGTCTTGCTTCCGGACAAGCTAAACACCTTCTTCGCCCGCTTTGAGGATAACACAGTGCCACCGACGCGGCCCGCTACCAAGAACTGTGGGCTCTCCTTGGCCGACGTGAGTAAGACATTTAAGTGTTTTAACCCTCGCAAGGCTGCCGGCCCGGATGGCATCCCTAGCCGTGTTCTCAGAGCATGAGCAGGCAAGCTGGCTGGAGTGTTTATGGACATATTCAATCTCTCATATTCAATTATCATGAAGTGCTTTGAGAGGCTAGTTAAGGATCATAATATCACCTCTACCTTACCTGACACCCTTCAATTTGCTTACCGCCTCAATAGACCCACAGACGATGCCATCGCACTGCACACTGCCCTATCCCATCTGGAAAAGAGGAATACCTATGTAAGAATGCTGTTCATTGACTATAGCTCAGCATTCAACACCATAGTACCCTCCAAGCTCATCATTAAGCTCAGGGCCCTGTGTCTGAACCCTGCCCTGTGCAACTGGGTCCTGGACTTCCTGACGGGTCGCCCACAGGTGGTGAAGGTAGGAAACAACACCTCCACTTCACTGATCCTCAACACAGGGGCCCCACAAGGGTGTGTGCTCAGCCTCCTCCTGTACTCCCTGTTCACCCATGACTGCGTGGCCACGCACGCCTCCAACTCAATCAGTTTGCAGACAACACAACAGTAGTAGGCCTGATTACCAACAATGATGAGACAGCCAACAGGGCTGGGCCCTGGGAGTGTGGTGCCAAGAAAATAACTTCTCACTCAATGTCAAAAAAACAAAGGAGCTGATCATGGACTTCAGGAAACAGCAGAAGGAGCACACCCCTATCCACATCAACAAGACCACAGTGAAGCAGGTGGAAAGCTTCAAGTTCCTCAGCATACACATTTTTTTTAAAGAAAATTATTTCACCTTTATTTAACCAGGTAGGCTAGTTGAGAACAAGTTCTCATTTACAACTGCGACCTGGCCAAGATAAAGAAAAGCAGTGCAACACAAACAACAACACAGAGTTACACATAGAATAAACAAACATACAGTCAATAATACAATAGAAAAATAAATAGGCCATAGTGGCAAAATAATGACAATATAGCAATTAAACACTGGAGTGATAGATGTGCAGAAGATGAGTGTACAAGTGGAGATACTAGGGTGCAAAGGAGCAAAATAAATAAAATAACAGTATGGGGATGAGGTAGTTGGATGGGCTAATTACAGATGGGCTATGTATAGGTGCAGTGAGGATCTGAAATGGTCCACCCACACAGACAGTGTGGTGAAGAAGACGCAACAGCACCTCTTCAACCCCAGGAGGCTGAAGAATTTTGTCTTGGCACCTAAACCCCTCACAAACTTTTACAGATGCACAATTGAGAGCATCCTGTCAGGCTGTATCACCGCCTGGTATGGCAACTGCACCGCAGAGCTCTCAAGAGGGTGGTGCGGTCTGCCCAATGCATCACCTGGGGAGAACTACCTGCCCTCCAGGACACCTAAAGCACCCGATGTCATAGGAAGGCATTAAAGATAATCAAGGCCAACAACCACCCGAGCCACTGCCTGTTCACCCCGCTATCATCCAGAAGGCGAGGTCAGTACAAATGCATCAAAGCTGGGACCAAGAGACTGAAAAACAGCTTCTATCCCAAGGCCATCAGACTAGGCGGATTCCACCCGGTTACGTAACCCTGCACCTTAGAGGCTGCTGCCCTATATACATAGACATGAAATCACTGGCCACTTTAATTGAACACTAGTCACTTTAATAATGTTTACATATTTTTGCTTTACTCATCGGATATGTGTATATACTGTATTCTATTCTATTGTATTTTAGTCTATGCCACTCCTACATTGCTCATCCTAATATTTATATATTCCTTAATTCCATTATTTTACTTTTAGGTTTGTGTGTATTGTTGTGAATTGTTAGATATTACTGCACTGTTGGAGCTAGAAACACAAGCATTTTGCTACACTTGCAATAACATCTGCTAAACATGTGTATGTGACCAATCACATTTCATTTTATTGGATGATACTGTTCACATTTAAAGCCAAATAAGTCAAGACACTTGTAAAAATATTTTTTTAAATATATGATTTGATCACCACCTAACATGAACATTAGTGAACAATGCATGTTAAAAAAGTGTGCATACATCCAAACCACTTTTCTTAAAACATTTCCTTATTTATGCCACGTGTGTACATAAATTAGTCAATGTAAGTCAATCTGGCAATGCAACCAAGTTTTTGACTGGCGCCTACCTGCAGTATTTTGCTGTAGCTGAGCATGACGATGAGTCCAGGGAAGAAGTAGCAGAAAGGTAGGGATGGCCACATTCCACAAGATCTCCCCAATTTGGTCCGGCCACATGAGAGTACAGATAATATCCTATTATGCACCTCTCTCTGTGGAAGACGAATACCAACAACAAGTGTAAGGGCTCGATTCAATCTGTATCGCTGAAACGTTATAAATTGCGCAATAAGGTCATCACCGATTCAGCCGACAAATGCAGCATTTATTGACAAATGCAGCGTTTATTGCGCATGCACTCTCCGCTAACACGGGAACATTGCCTTTAAATTGAAATCACGATGTAACACCAAACTTCAGCGCTACAGATTAAATAGAGCCCTAGTTTATTTGATTAGAAATACAGGATTTAATACATACGTACAACACTCCAGTACAGTAGGTGGGGGTGTAGGCTTCACACTCCAGTACAGTAGGTGGGGGTGTAGGCAGTAGGCACCTTTCAGTTGGTTGCCATCCGCCAAACAAATTTAAGAAGAAGTAATTATTCTAGACATTTCCTGTTTCTCGAGCACGAATCCGTAGTAATGACAACAAAATAACAACAACAAAAAAATCCCACCCATCCATTTTCTCCCCAAAATGTCTAAACTACAACAGATCAATGTGTTTCTCAACGAAAAATTAACAGCAGTTCCTTTGGAGATATCCGTAGTAGTTAAAAAAACGATCGCAGAGTACCAGGAAGAAATCTACCGTTTGAAACGGGCGAATGCACGTCTACGAAGACTGCTGGACTTGGTTTTCAAACCAGAGATAAAATTGCATAGATTAGCAGGTATGTGACGTCTCTATTTGACATTCATTTTACATTGTAGCCTAATACTACCTTTAAAAAAAGTATTCGGCAATCATCATTTATTCGAAAAACACTGCTTCTATCATTTGCCGCAATAAAGAAAGTTCGACAAAAGAAAAATCCACCCCTGTCCAACGGAAACTTTTTTGTCTATCTTCAGAAAATGTCTCATATCTGTTAACAATATACCTGTCGCAATATTTTTTTGTTGCGACATTGCTTTTTGTCGAATTATCCCGCCAGTCTACTGAGTACGGTTACATGAAGCCAATAATGCCATTATTGTGAATAGTCCGTTTAATATAATAGTTTGATTTAAACGTTTAGGGCTACATGCTTTGCAAGATTATTTATTTTAAGGGTCCATAATAAAACATTTATAAGGCATTTACAAACCGTTTGCGCACCACTTATTAATCATTAGTCCCAGATTTGTAAATGTTAGTAAGGTACTGCAGGAATGTCTACCAATGGCATGCCCATCTTTTTGTGAGAAATTACACTTGTCACTCGAAACATTTATAAAGTATTAATGAAGTAATAATAGCACTCACTTTAGATTAGGGACTGCAAAAATACTTTACTGATGATTAGTAAATGGTTTATTAATGTGAGAATAATGATTAATAAATGGTTTACACATTTAGAAATGGCATATAAATGTTTTATTATAGACTCTTAAAATAAAGTGTTACCAGAACGATTTCCCTAATAATCTTGTTTACATGGACACGTCTGAAAACAGGGGACTTTGATGAATGAAAAAAATCGACAATCAAAATAACCGTTCTACCACTGCGACCATGTTATTTTTGGGAAGCCCATTTGATTGAATTTTGACATTTAAATTTTGTTTGTGAAAACTATTTCTAAGATGCATACTTTTAAGTTTTTCTAAACTCACTTCACTTGCACATTTATTTTCTATTTATTTTTCTTATGTAATTAACCTTTTTAACTAGGCAAATCATAAGAGGGAGGCTTGCGCTGCTGGCACATGCGCAGATTTAATACACAGCTGTAACTCCAATTCAGCTGGTCCCAATCATTTGAAAGATTGCTCAGAAAACCAGGTGTTTTAATATACGTATGCTTACTTCTATTATGACTTTACGGCGATTAAGATAAGCAGAGTAAGGTGTTTACATGAGGGCAATTCCACGGTTATGGAATTGCGTTGAGACTCAGATTTTTCACTTAAAATGTACGCCAAACAAACACCATTGATGTTTAAGTGAAGTGGATTAACACCCGGTAACAGAATTGCGGTAAGAGAATTTCATCATGGGTCCCTGATCTATACTACACAGAAATGTATAATTATGGATTCGAATGTCATATAGTACAGTAGAGTTCAGTACAGTATAGTTTAGCACATTATAATGTACTCAACTAGTGTGCTCTACTGTGTACTGTACTGAACTATACTCTACTTCTCTTCACTGTGCTCTACTGTACTGTAATGTCCAAACGTGTGAAACATAGACGTCTATGATTGATTCAGGTTTGGTCCAGTCCGGACGTCTATGTTTGGGCCAAATGAAGGCCAGTCCTGACGTCTGTTGACGTTGAAATCAGGGCTGGTCCAGATCGGACCCCCAAAAAATTATGTCTGTGGACGCTGAAACCAAGGCAGACTGACCAAATGTAGACTATTTTTCGACGTCCAGTGTCAACTGTGCTCAGTGGGTAAGGATGCTGGTTACAGTAAATGGAAAGAGAGGGGGCTCATGGGTAGGTGTCAGAAAGAGCTGTGAGAGGTGACATTAATAGGGGAGAGAGAGTGGCGAGAGGGAGGCGTTGTCCAGACTTTTCACAGTCTTGCTTTGACCACCAGATTAGAGAAAGAAAACCATTATCGGCTTAACATAACAGTATGCCAGTGGAAGGGAGAACAATAGCAGGAGACACAACTATGATTTTAAAAAATACACCCTTAGCTTTCATGTGACAGACAATTTGACGCCAACTTCACGTTGGTGCTCATGTGTCCTTTTACAGAGAAATGACCATGACTAATGCCATACTCGGCCTACTGCCATAATCAGTTTAATATTGAATTATTATTACACGGTCCCGTGTGGCTCAGTTGCAACGCCAGGGTTGTGGGTTCATTCCCCACGGGGGGACCAGGATGAATATGTAGGAACTTTCCAATTTGTAAGTCGCTCTGGATAAGAGCGTCTGCTAAATGACTTAAATGTAAATGTAATTAGTTTGCATGTGAACATAATCAATGAGCTTGCTGCACCTTTCTCCTGGCACTTTTCATCAGCAAACTGCTCTAAATCAGTCATGTTTGAGACGTGCGCTCTCCACAAACTGCTGTTTTCAGATAGCCATGGTCCCGATTGAGGCAATGCTTTCAGCATCAAATTCGATGTTTTCTAAGCTAACGTATGGAATTGTTTAAGGATGGTCATACCAAGGATTATTTAGCTCTTTGATTTAGAATTTGAAAGACCCCTTGAAACATTTAATTTGGCAGTACTGCTGTTAGCCAATAGAAACGCATTGAATAACAGATTCACTACATGGAACAACAGATAAAAATTGAAAGGAAGTTTGTTCTGAAGTGTCTGTCCTATATCTGAGAGATATAAGAATGATCTGGAAACTATTTTTATTTAGTTACATTGTAGGGCCTAAACTATCTACATTTTTAAAACTGGTACCAGGGACCTTCAGATGAGTCTTGTGGTTGTCCTAGGGCAAGACGGAACACCATCATGCCCGTGAGAGTCTCAGCTTTCCACAGAGGGGTCATATTGTGTAGGCCAAACCGTTCGGACGCTACAGAGGTTTTCGTGAGAAGACCGATTTTCTGGGATGTCTCATGGTCTGACAAACACAGCTCTAGCTCTGTCACCTTTCACCACAGATACAGAAGGGCGTTCTCGGCGGATGCGGTGGATTGAGATGCATTAAATGTAACAAAAAACATATCTCTAGCTTAAACTGACGCATTTTCATGGGGATTTCTTTAATATGTTAAATTAGATTCAAGCCGGTTCAACCGACTTCAAAAACGCTGGTCTCTGTATGTGGCAATCGAGATGTGTTCGTTCATGATCTAAGGCACGTGCAAAAGACGGAAGTACATGCAATGTACTTATGCGATGCATGCATACTAACTGAAGTCTTGCAGGTGTTTACATGGTTTTGCACATGTGCCAGGTAATAGAAATTTCATAGGCCGTACCGGCGCTCTAAACAGTTGGGTAAATAATACTTTCCTGTGGGCAATTTGTCTCAAATTTCTACCGCACAGACAACCGGTTGAGTAAGTTCAAATGTAATAATGTATAAAGAATTTAATTCTATATGCAAAGCAACATCTTCAGGACTTAATTAATGAAATTCTTCTGGAATGCATATATTATTGAAATTGAATGGAAGAGAGCTTGGTTGCTCCCTCACAAATGTTGTATATCAAATAAAGTAAAAGAAATTCACAAAAATCTTGCACAAAACATACCCTTGCAATATCTTGCGTGGCGGCAGGTAGCCTACTTAGAGCGTTGGGCCAGTAACCGACGGGTCAGTAACAGCTGATATCTCAAAATGCTGTACAGAAACCCAGCCTAAAACCCCAAACAGCAAGCAATGCAGGTGACTGTATCTGTGACCAACAGATTAATATTTGTATTCACATACATGTGAAATCCATAGATTAGGGCCTAATGAATTGATTTAATTTGACTGATTTCCTCATATTAACTGTAACTCAGTAAAATGATTGAAATTGTTGCGTTTATATTTTTGTTCAGTATAGTGTGTGTGTATATATGGTTACTTCATAGCAAGCTATTATCTGTGTGCCTACTAGCTACGTAGTTAGCATCACATTCCCTGACCAACTGCAGTAGAGTGTGCGTGGCCGCTCTCCATGGACCTTTCCCGTATTAAATAAAAAAATAACAAAGCGTTCCAATCCTCTCTGCCAAAAATAGTTTTCCCGTTCTCCCCTCCCCAGTCAGACCACTCTCAGACTGTCCTCGCAAAATTCTTACAATAGAAATATGTTTTTGCTAAAGAAAACAAATTTTTCCCATTTTAATGAAACTCTATTACAGTAAGGTACTTAACGTAAACTCGTACATCGCCTTGGTCCATACAATTGCCCTTATTTTAGCGCCCCAAAAACGTAATACTTCCAGATCAACTGTAATGTCAATACCATTGTAAAGCACAATTTCTCCCCTTTCTAACAAAATCAATTACATGACCTAACGCTGCCCGTTTCTGCATAATTCAAGCAGGCAATGAGCCCCGTCGGGTCTTTTTAAAAATGGCGGGTGGGGAAGCGAAACTAATGCGTGAGTGAGAAGGAGAGAGGTTGTGTGGGAAAATTGCTTTTTTTCACTCGATCTGTCCAACTTATAACCTTATCACCTCTAAAATTTAAATAAAACACTATAAAGAGTTTATATAATGTGTCATTACATACCTATTTGAAGGTTTGTGTCGAATTTGAATCGGGTTTTTAGGGCGGTGCTAAAGTGATCTTAGAAGTAAACAGCGGCTTTGAGAATGATGATCGCATGCAATGATGACACAAAAAATGACTAGGTATCCCCTCCTTACCCCCGTCACTGTCCATTTCTTGTTTTTAAACGATGAGAGAAGTGCTACACCTGGTGGAGAGAGATTGTAAGACAGAAATAGTTGCTTTATGCGTGCTGTACGTTACGACATGACACGTCACGATGTAACGGAGGGTCTGTTTTTTCAACTTTTCTCCAATGCTATAGAGCCATTACCATGTCGATCAACGCTTGAATTGAAACCTAGTTCACACCCCCGATTTTGAAGTCAACACAGTCGCTACAGTCCCATTTAGTTTTCTTTGTAGCCTTGTTTGTTGCTCTCTGTTATACTCCTGCTGCATTCAGGATCGCTACTTATCCTATGTTACTGGGTTTTGTAATGTGGTTGAATCCCGCATATGCTTTATGCAAACACAGTTATTGAAGTGTGTGTATTTATGAATTGCCAATGTGATTACCTTCTTATGGTTATTAGGGCAGGGACGATACCAGTATTGCGATTAGAGGTCGACCGATTATGATTTTTCAACGCCGATACCGATACCGGTTATTGGGGGACCGAAAGGGGCCGATACCGATTAATCTGCCTATTTTTTTATTTTTTTTTGTAATATTGACAATTACAACAATACTGAATGAACACTTATTTTAACTTAATATAATACATCAATAAAATCATCAATGAAACATGTTCAATTTGGTTTAAATAATGCAAAAACAAAGTGTTGGAGAAGAAAGTAAAAGTGCAATATGTGCCATGTAAGAAAGCTAACGTTTAAGTTCCTTGCTCAGAACATGAGAACATATGAAAGCTGGTGGTTCCTTTTAACACGGGTCTTCAATATTTCCAGATAAGAAGTTTTAGGTTGTAGTTATTGTAGGAATTATAGGACTATTTCTCTCTATACGATTTGTATTTCATATACCTTTGACTATTGGATGTTCTAATAGGCACTTTAGTATTGCCAGTGTAACAGTATAGCTTCCGTCACTCTCCTCGCTCCTACCTGGGCTCGAACCAGGAACACATCGACAACAGCCACCCTTGAAGCAGCGGTACCCATGCAGAGCAAGGGGAACAACTACTCCAAGTCTCAGAGCGAGTGAAACGCTATTATGGCGCACCCCGCTAACTAGCTAGCCATTTCACATTGGTTACACCAGCCTAATCTCGGGAGTTGATATGCTTGAAGTCATAAACAGCGCAATGCTTGAAGCATTGCGAAGAGCTGCTGGCATAACGCACGAAAGTGCTGTTTGAATGAATGCTTACGAGCCTGCTGCTGCCTACCACCGCTCAGTCAGACTGCTCTATCAAATCATAGACTTAATTATAATATAATAACACACAGAAATACGAGCCTTAGGTCATTAATATGGTCGAATCCGGAAACTATCATCTCGAAAACAAAACATTTATTCTTTCAGTGAAATACGGAACCGTTCCGTATTTTATCTAACGGGTGGCATCCATAAGTCTAAATATTCCTGTTACATTGCACAACCTTGAATGTTATGTCATAATTACGTAAAATTCTGGCAAATTAGATCGCAATGAGCCAGGCGGCCCAAACTGTTGCATATACCCTGACTGCGTGCAATGAATGCAAGAGAAGTGACACAATTTCACCTGGTTAATATTGCCTGCTAATCTGGATTTATTTTAGCTAAATATGCAGGTTTAAAAATATATACTTGTGTATTGATTTTAAGAAAGGCATTGATGTTTATGGTTAGGTACAGTCGTGCAACAATTGTGCTTTTTCGCAAATGCGCTTTTGTTAAATCATCCCCCGTTTGGCGAAGTTGGCTGTCTTTGTTAGGAATAAATAGTCTTCACACAGTTCGCAACGAGCCAGGCGGCCCAAACTGCTGCATATACCCTGACTCTTGCAAGAGAAGTGACACAATTTTCCTAGTTAAAAGAAATTCATGTTAGCAGTCAATATTAACTAAATATGCAGGTTTAAAAAATATATACTTGTGTATTGATTTTAAGAAAGACATTGATGTTTATGTTTAGGTACACGTTGGAGCAACGACAGTCCTGTTTCGCGAATGCGCACCGCATCGATTATATGCAACGCAGGACACGCTAGATAAACTAGTAATATCATCAACCATGTGTAGTTAACTAGTGATTATGATTGACTGATTGATTGTTTTTTTATAAGATATGTTTAATGTAGCTAGCAGTTTACCTTGGCTTCTTACTGCATTTGCGTAACAGGCAGGCTCCTCGTGGAGTGCAATGTAAAGCAGGTGGTTAGAGCGTTGGACTCGTTAACCACAAGATTGAATCCCCGAGCTGACAAGGTAAAAATCTGTCATTCTGCCCCTGAACAAGGCAGTTAACCCACCGTTCCTAGGCCGTCATTGAAAATAAGATTGTGTTCTTTACTGACTTGCCTAGTTAAATAAAGGATAAATAAAGGTGTAAAAAAAAAAATTTGGTGGCCAAAAATACATATTTCCGATTGTTATGAAAACTTGAAATCGGCCCTAATTAATCGGCCATTCCGATTAATCGGTCGACCTCTAGTTAATACTGTTGCTATTTAAGGATTATCAGGTTGAAAACATTTTTTACGTGATTACTTTTTGGGAATAACATTAATTTGGATTCACTGTAGCTTTTATATCACTGCAAAGTTGTTTCCTATTCACAGCCAAGGTAAAAATACACGATTCCAACATGGATTGTCTACTCAGGGAAAACAGGGTGATGAAGGAGACGCTACTAGACATACAAAGTCGTAGCATGCGTGAAAATCATTTTTTTTCTGGGATTCCTGAGGACGCATCCAATAATCCAGAGGGCGCGATCAGAGAATTCATAAAATCCACATTGAAACTTCCTATAGAGACTGTAAACAAGGTGGCTTTCCACCGAGTGCACAGACTTGGAGCTCGGAGCAACAAGACCAAGGGTCCCTAACCGGTCATCGCAAAATTTGAACACTACCAACAAACAAAAGGAGCTGATCAAAAGCAGAGAAAGGGAGCTTAAAGGGACCAAATTCGGGCCTCAATTACCAATTTCCAAAGGAGATAAACGAACGTCGTAAGAGACTGTATCCAGTACAAAGACAACAAAGGAAGGATGGTAGGCGTGCCTTTATCAATGTGGACAAACTCTTTATAGATGGACAGCTATTCCGAGACAGCTCCATAACACCGTGGCTGTACTAAATTCTACAGGGACTTCAGGTTACGAAAATAAAGAAGGTTATGTGAACTGTTTAAAATATCTGACCATTATGAAGTGGATATGAACACACGTACTCAACTACATGCTCGCTTACACATACGGACTTATACATACACACGCACATCTGATCTCACTCTCTTTCTCTTCTCTCCCTCTCTATTGTCGAACTGTTTTATCATTTAATGTGTTTATTGTTTGTCTATCTTTTTATGTATTTCTCTACAAGTTTATATATGTTTACAACAAGCAAGGGGAAGATATCAGAATAGGGGCATTGGGGAATAATAACATATTGTACGGAATACATTTGTACTGTAGTGAAGCCGTCTCTAGAGTAATGCAAGATCTCTTTCATGATCATGTGAAACGTCAATTGCTATGGAAATGCTGGGATGTGTTTTTCAATTATGTTGAAGGTAATTATGATGCAACTATGATGGTGATAAGATATGGATTACAATTATGAATATTAAGGCTATACGCACTACATGTTACACACATAGACACTCAAACATGCAAATTGGCAGAGATATTATTTATTTGGACATCACACATTATAGTCTTACTCTTATACAGACATCATACACACTCTCATTATATCATATCCAATATCATACACATCAACCCACTCAGATTTGTTAGACACATAACTTGTCTCAATCTTCTAACATCTGTGGCATTGGCTCACAGGCAAGGGAATAAAAAAAATATTGCTAGAACCTATTTCTTGAATTCTAAATATCAGACATTTGAAAGCTCTAGTTTTGACCTTCATAATACCCCTCATGGCAGTAACTTTACAAGCACTAATTATGGTCCATTTAGACTGAGAATAGTATCTAGTTATGGTAAGGGGTGAAATAAGTATAGCTAGTTATAATTGTAACGGTTTGGCAGATTATAGAACAAGAAGATCAGTCTTTACATGGCTAAAATAAAAGGAATATAACATATACTGTTTACAGGAAACTCACTCTACATCCTTAGATGAAGTTGCATTGAAAAAGGAATGGGGTGGTGAAATAATTTTCTGTCATGGACAAAAGAACTCAAAGGGTGTGATGATATTAATTAACAAAAATCTCGATGTGAATGTGCAAATAATCAGGAATGATTCACAAAGAAGGTGGATTCTTTTGAATATGAAAGTGGATGAAAAAGAGATTTGGCTCATTAATCTATATGGTCCAAATCAGGATGATCCACATTTCTTCGAAAACATTTATACCAATTTATTTAACTTACAGGCACCAAATTTCGGTAATTCTCTTATAAAATGGGTAAAAATAATGTACAGCAACCCCAGGTGTAAAATAGTAAATAACGGCTTCTCAGAGAGTTTTGAATTGTCAAGAGGAGTTAAACAAGGGTGTCCGCTGTCACAATATCTATTCGTTTTGACCATCGAAAGGCTAGCTATTAAAATCAGATCCAATAACAACATTAGAGGATTAGAAATCCAAGGCTTAAAAACAAAGCTGTCCATGTATGTCGATGACTCAAGTTTTATGTTAAGTCCGCAAGCTAGATCCCTGCAATGTCTCATTAAAGATCTAGATAACTTTTCTGTACTCTCTGGACTAAAACCTAATTATGATATGTGTACAATATTACGTATTGGATCCTTAAAAAATACTACTTTTACATTACCTTGCAGCTTACCTATAAAATGGGCTGATGGTGAAGTAGACATACTCGGTATTCATATCACAAAAGATATAAATAAGCTCTCCACAATGAATTTCAATAGAAAACTTGTAAAAATAGACAAGATCCTGCAACCATGGAGAGGTACATACCTGTCTATTTATGGAAATATTGCCCTGATTAACTCCTTAGTCATATCTCAGTTTACTCACTTACTTATGGTGCTGCCTACTCCTGATGATTTGTTTTTCAAAATCAAATGAGCAAAAAATATTTTGCTTTATCTGGGACGCTAAACCAGACAAAATAAAATGAGCCTATCTATATAATGAACTGGGTGGGTTGAGATTATTAAATATAAAAGCACTAAAGCTCTCTCTAAAAGCTTAACTCATTCAAAAGTTTTATTTGAACCCTAAATGGTTCTCAAGTAGATTCATAAGAAAAGCTCATCCATTGTTTAAAAATTGCCTTTTTGCCTTTGCGCAGATTAATTTTTGATTAATTGAAAATGATACTTTTTTCAAATGATCTGTCTTTTTCAAACAAGCATTGCAGAGCTGGCTACAATTTAAATTTCATCCCCCTGAAAAGATAGAACAAATATTACAACAAATATTATGGCTGAACTGAAATGTGCTGGTTGATAAAATACCTGTATTTATGGGAAAGATGTTTGAAAGGGGTATTTTGTTCTTAAATGATATTCTAAATTGTAATGGTAGAGTTATGTCCTTCATGGAGTCAGCAGCATACCACCCTGCATACCACTGCTGGCTTGCTTCTGAAGCTAAGCAGGGTTGGTCCTGGTCAGTCCCTGGATGGGAGACCAGATGCTGCTGGAGGTGGTGTTGGAGGGCCAGTAGGAGGCACTCTTTCCTCTGGTCTAAAAAAAAAAATATCCCAATGCCCCAGGGCAGTGATTGGGGACACTGCCCTGTGTCGGGTGCCGTCTTTCGGATGGGACGTTAAACGGGTGTCCTGACTCTCTGAGGTCATTAAAGATCTCATGGCACTTATCGTAAGAGTAGGGGTGTTATCCCCAGTGTCCTGGCTAAATTCCCAATCTGGCCCTCAAACCATCACGGTCACCTAATAATCCCCAGTTTACAATTGGCTCATTCGTCCCCTATAACTATTCCCCAGGTCATTGCTGCAAATGAGAACGTGCTCTCAGTCAACTTACCTGGTAAAATAAAGGATAAATAAAAAATAAAAATCTGAATTGTACGGGAAGGTCTGCTCAATCCAAGAGTACAACCAATTGATTACAGCATTGCCCCAAAAATGGAGGAGGTGGGTGGCAGCGGGAGGAGGTAGGGAAATGGTCTGTCTGTCCAATATAAAGGATCAAAACTGGCGGAGGAATAAAAATAACATAAATAGGGAAGTATACCAGTTTCATTTAAGGACCAGGATGTTGACAACTGTGCCATACAGATTGCAAAATAGTTGGGAAGAGATTTTTGATGTACCGATTCCATGGTACAGGGTGTATGAGTTGATATATAAAACAACGCAAGATTCAAGACTTCGTGCTTTTCAGCTAAAATTATTATATAGAATTCTTGCCGCCAACAAAATGTTGAATATTTGGGGCATAAAATCATCGAAGCTCTGCAGATTTTGTTTTGAGGATACAGATTCAATAGACCATTTATTTTGGTATTGCCCTCAGGTAGCCTGTTTCTGGTCTCAGGTTCAGGAATGGCTGAAAATGCATAGCATTGATCTAAAATTGACCCTAGAAATAGTACTGTTAGGAGATTTGGAGAGACCGGGTCAGTCAATTACTAATATACTAATACTCTTAGTAAAAGTATTTATCTTCAACACACAATC
The DNA here is from genome assembly GCF_029448725.1 of Salvelinus fontinalis. Lineage (NCBI taxonomy): Eukaryota > Metazoa > Chordata > Actinopteri > Salmoniformes > Salmonidae > Salvelinus > Salvelinus fontinalis. The sequence goes on along the minus strand of NC_074689.1, from coordinate 1,305,910 downwards.
TGTAGATTCTATTCGATTAGATAGATTGGAATTGTACGTTAAACATCATAGTTGAAAGATACAGTGGGGCAAAAAAGTATTTAGTCAGCCACCAATTGTGCAAGTTCTCCCGCTTAAAAAGATGAGATGGCCTCTCTCATCTTTTTAAGTGGGAGAACTTGCACAATTGGTGGCTGACTAAATACTTTTTTGCCCCACTGTATGTGTTGCGTAGAAACACAAAGTGGGTGGCCAGCAGAGATAGATGGGATGGGCTGAGGGAAGCTGAGGTTTGGTATGGGGAATTGTAGACAAGTGGGAGTGAAGTTGCTGTGTGAGAGAGAGAATGATGGTCAAAAGATAAAGGAGGAAAAAAAAGTCAAAATAAAACATAATAAAAGTACATTTGAATGACACTAAGTGGCAGTGTTTTTACAACTAATGCCGGTTTGCCTGAGGCTGAGGCTGATGACGTGCAGGTGTTTGTACACATGCATATACACACACTCATTCAAATAAACACATACAAGAACACACACATACATGTAATAGTGCCAGACATGCACACAAACATATAAAGTATGCATTGCTGTTATGATTTCAGTTGTCCTTGATGTCCTTTATTTAAAATAAAATAAAAATGTGCATTGTTTGCTGTTTTCTTCTGTCTTTTCCTTTTTTCTCTTTAGTTCATTCTCTTGGTTGTTGGTGCGTTGGGGGGTTCTTGGGGGTGGGGAATGGAATTAATTGTATTTTTTATTTTATTTTTCCGGGGGGGGGACTGTGGGAGGGGTCTCGAATGGGTGAGGGACAGCTATTGGGGAAGTGTGGGGGGGGATCTTGGAGGGTTCGGGTTTCACAAGATTGTGATCATGAAAAAGGAAACTATGACATATTTTATATCACTATCATGCACACGTACCCTCACACATAAGGATGGCTCTGTTGCGGAAAGACTGATACATGTTTGATAGTGTCTTGATTCTGTATTGTTTGTCCTTCATGTTCTAATACTTTAATGTTACCCCTTCCTTGTGTTTTTTGTAATAAATAATAATAATTTCTTCTTTAAAAAAAAAAGTTGTTTCCTATTTCAGTCACCTCTTTGCAAAGTTGTTCCCTATTTCAGTCACCTCTTTCCAAAGTTGTTCCCTATTTCAGTCACCTTTTATGTCACAGTAGCGTGGGTAAAATCAAAAACACCCTAAAGATTGACAAATATTACATCCGATAAATGCATAATATAAAACACAGAAACGATCTGTATAGTATGTTCTTATAGATGTTTTTACCAGAGGTGGTCCTTACCTGTGAGTGTTCAGCTCAAGCGACTCAAGTGTGACGTGTAATCCAGCATACGAACAAAACTTGTGGGAGTTGTAGTTCACATGAGAATTTTTCAACTTTTTGAGATGTCTTGCTTCTCGAACTTCCAGTAACATGCATCAGCTATAAGTAGATTAATTCACAAATCCGAATATAATTTTAGATATATCTTAAATTACGTGTTTTTAATTAATTGGATGATCCAATTTTGAAGCCCCATTGTATAGGTAGTAGTCTCTTTTAAGCGTTTAAGTTTTCATTAAATGTCTTCCTTTCTCTTTCCCTCCAGACCTCCAGCAGCTCACTCTCACTGAAGAGGTTGTTAACCCTGAGCGACAGCACTATGAGCAGGAATGGAGCGCCAGTTTGGGGCCAGTCGAGTCTGATGCCGAAGAGTCTATATGGAACTCTATCAACACTACAACTGTAGAGAACCAAACAGAATTTGATGGTGAGCGCTACAGAGAGTCCGACTCAACCAGTGAATATCAGCCCCCATCTGAAGTAAATCCAGAAAGTGACAACGATGAAAGTGATAATGTAAAAGAGGATGAAGTGGAAAATAGAATACGACTGTCACGGTTAAAGCCTCTTAAATCAAAGAGAGGAAGAGGACGGCCAAGGAAAGAAGCCAGGGAGTTGCCTGATCTGAAATGTGACTTGTGCGGAAAATGCTTTGCGACAGCAGGTGGTCTGAGAAGGCATCAACAAAATTTGCACGGTGAAGAGAGACCAAAAGGACAGCCGAAGAAAGAAAACAGTGAGTTGCCTGACCTCAAATGTGATGTGTGCGGAAAATGCTTGGCGACAGCACGTAGTCTGAAAAGGCATCGACAAAATCGCCATCTTGAAGAGAGACCAAGAGGACGGCCAAGGAAAGAAACCAGTGAGTTGCCTAATCTGAAATGTGACGTTTGCGGAAAGTGCTTTGTGACAAGACGTGGTCTACAAATGCATGGGAAAAATAGGCACAGTGAAGAGAGACCATACATGTGTGACATATGTGGACAAGGTTTCATCTTGAACTGCTACCTGATCCGCCACATGAAGACTCACACGGAGGAGGGACAACATTGCTGTACCGTATGTGGCAAATGTTTCAATCACAAGAATAACCTGAAAAATCATATGGGTACTCATACAGGGCCGTCTTTTAAATGTGATTTGTGTGGAAAATCCTTGACAACAAAAGGAAGTCTGAAACTCCATCAGCAAAATCACACTGGGGAGAAATCCTATCCGTGCAAAGAGTGTGACAAATCCTTCAGCATAAAGGCAAGCCTGGTATTGCATATGAGGACTCATACAGGGGAGAAACCATTCCGGTGCAAAGAATGTGGCAAATGCTTCAGTGACAAGGGAACCCTTACAAAGCATATGATGACTCACACAGAGGAGAAACCACATCGCTGCAACGAATGTGGCAAATGCTTCAGTCTGAAGGGAAGCCTGACTGCGCATATGAAGGTTCATACAGGGGAGGGAGTTCAATGTCATTTGTGTGGAACTCACTTGAAGTTAGCATCAAGTCTGAAAAGACATCTGCGAACTCACAGAATAAATATTCACAATGACTAAGAACAAGAAACAATGCCCCTTGTGTAAAATGTGTTAGATGGAAGAGACTACTAAGAGGACATACCACTCAGGTATGCTCTTGGTAAAAAGTACACTCCGCTATCTTGGAATCTGTTCAATGGTCATTTTAATTCATATAACTTACTCATTGATTGTTGAAGATTTTTATTTTGGGGGAAAATGTATTTATTTAAATGTACTGTATTTAGGTACATTTTCCCATTCTATATACACTAATATGGCAGCTTAATTACTTTAAATCATTTTGATAATTAAGTGTGCCACCAGCAGGAGTAGTAACACCAATGATACATTTTAGGTCAATGAGGAGTTTCTGAAATTGAGGCCACAGATTCGAAATTCTAAGATCATTAACCCTTTAAAAATAATACATGTGATATGATTAATCATTTTTCTCACAATGTAATTTCCTTTAAATTAAATTGAGTTACACCAAGTGACACTGGATTTAGACACCAAATGATCAATGGAATCCTCAAAATATATTAAATTCTAAAAGGATGTGATTGGCTAATAATTTTGTTTAATATAGACCCCTCCCCCGATAACAATGGAGGGAATGCTCAAAGTCCTTGTATATACTAGTATTGAGTGATTTCCAAGATGTTCACACCAATTACAAAAACCTGAGGGACACATGTTATATTGGTAAAAAAATATATTATTGATCTACAGTGCCTTGTGGTGATTAATTTCTGTATTATCAAATGAGGAGAGACAGACTTATCACACAAGTCAGAGTTATACTTAAACTACATCTTTATTGGTGAGAGCTCTGCAATAGCGGTGGCTTGTCGACGAACCACCCTCAGCTGATTCGTTGAGAGCCACGACACAAAGGCTACTGAAATCTTTTATAGCAAAGATCCACCCCCTAGTCTACATATCAAACAACAGATGTGTGGAACGGGTCATAAGGTGAGACTTGATAAATGAGAATGGAGTATCCCACAGCCAGATAGCATTTGCTATAAATTCTGTTCTTATCGTTCAGTTTGGCCCCTAAGACGAGGCTCCGATCTCATTCTTGGTACTTCATAGCACAAAAACACCAACTCATTCTATGGCATAAATCAATTGTCAACTCCAGATACCCGCATCTCAAGTAAAACCTCTTCTTGACCACACGCCTGGACAAGCTCACTGAGAGAACTGAGCCTCTAGGTCATACACTATCCCAGGATAGGTGCAACATCAGAGATGTCATACAATGGTTCCAGACACTACCCCACAACACTACCCCACACATCTGTTGTCTCAAACCTTATCTCCCCCAAGGCCAAAGGAGGGAGTGACTGGCACACAGACATTGTGGAGACAAGTAATTGGTTCCCCATTAGTCACGCCATCCCTTCACATGGTTTAAGAATAGGTAAAGACACATTCACATATGAAGACAATGTTCCCTCCTGTCCTCTTTCTGATATTCTGCATAGCACCAGGGACATGTGAAAGACAAGTCTGACTTTTCCTCTCTCTGGGTACCAGGTGACTGAGCCCCAGTTGAGGGAAGAAGTGCAACTACCAACACCAGAGTCCAAAGGGATACATTCTAATAACAAGTATATCACATAAGCATATTATGCAGATAAGACAGCTTAATTATCTATGTTACCTAACTAATTCTGATTCTTCCGCCACAGCCTTCAGAAAGTATTCATACCCCTTGACTTTTTCCACATTTTGTTGTGTTACAGCTTGAATAAAAAAAAAAATTAAATGTAACTTTTTTTGTCACACAATACCCCATAATGTCAAAGTGGATTTAAAAGCTGCAAATGTCTTGAGTCAATAAGTATTCAGCCTCTTTGTTATGGCAAGCCTAAATTAAATTCAGGAGTAAAAATGGAAGCCTGTACAAAACAAAAGTATTCCAAAACATGTATCTTGTTTGCAACAAGGCATTAAAGTAATACTGCAAAAAAAATGGCAAGCAATTCACTTTTTGTACTGAATACTCATTTTTATGTTTGGACACATCCAATACAACACAGCACATTACTACCACTCTCCATATTTGCAAACATAGTGGTGGATGCATCATGTTATGGGTATAAATAAAGATATTTAGTATAAAAAATAAACTGAATGGAGCTAAGCACAGGCAAAAACGTAGAGGAAAACCTGGTTCAGTCTGCTTTCCACCTGACACTGGGAAATGAATTCACATTTCAGCAGGACAATAACCTAAAACACAAGGTCAAATCTAACCTGGAGTTGCTTGCCAAGAAGATAGTGAATGTTCCCGCGTGGATAATTTCCAGTTTTGACAAATCTGCTTGAAAATCTATGGCAAGACCTGAAAATGATTGTCAAGCAATGATCCACAACCAATTTGACAGAGGTTTAAGAATAATTTTTGAAAGAATATTGGGCAAACAAACGGTGCACAATCCAGGTGTGGAAGCTCTTAGAGACTTACCCAGAAAAACTGACAGCTGTAATCACTGCCAAAGGTGACTCTAACATGTATTGACTCAGGGGGTTGAATACTTATCTAATGAAGATATATTAGTGTTTTATTTGTCATACTTTCTTCCACTTTGACATTGGAGTATTTTGTGTTGTTATTTAACAAACAATGACAATTAAATCAATTTTAATCCCACTTTGTAACACAACAAAATGTGGATAAAGTCAATGGGTGTGAATACTTTCTGAAGGCACTATATAAATATATGAAATACTTTTGTTTACTTTCTAGCATTCAAAATAATAGATATCTCTAAATCCCCAAAACATGTTACTACTGAGACAAGCCAAGTACTTTAAACAATGCATAATCCTATAGTGTTGCAGTATAAATGACTTGCATTGTGTTTTATCATTGATAAACAGTTCAATATAAACAAAAACATGTATGATGTGTGACTATTTGTCATTTTATATTATTTTTCATGGTTACAAAGGTGAGGGGTGCAAATGCCCAGGAATTCATTAATGACCCAACTTATGAATGCACAACTATCTTACGCTATCATATTCCAAAATATAAGGTATTATTACTCAGGTGTATAGAAACAACAAAAATGAAAACAAACACTGAATAGCTTCAAAATATGTTAAAAATTATCATGTGGATGTCAGTCTTTGTATCTATAGTGCTGCCTAGGTATTTGAGAGGAGCTAGCCAACATTTTTCTAGCCCCATCACTCAGCTGTTTACTAAAACATGGAACGGGAACCACATTTTGTCGTTTTTCGAATTGCAGTCTAAAGCTTTAAGGTGGGTATTAATATATTCCTAAACCTGCTGAACCAGGTAGTAAATCAAAGTTTGTCTGACATTTGAAGACCTTTTAAGTAAGTGTAGTGTCAAGATGAAACCACGTCCCGCAACATTGCTTGTGTAGTTCCAGCTACATTTGTCCATCTCAAACGCATGGAAAAGAAAGCGCTGAGTAAAACCATTACAACTTTATAGAAGGGTCTCAAAGCGCTTCAAAAGCAATGTCATTTTGATGATATGGTTTGATGACTGGCTAGGTTATTTTCTTTTCGCAACATATACAATAAGGAGAATTATGACAATGGTTATGATATGATAATGATTATCATGATGTTTAGTAATGTTATGATAATATGCAGTATGCAATGATCAATGAAAATGATGTTAAACTATGTACTGTACCTGGAACCCTGACTGAATATGAAATAATAGGGTCATTCTATATGAATTCAAACACCTTTTTTACCACGTCCCTTTTGATTTGAACAAAAGCCCTATGGCACTATAAAGGCAGCATCACTCCTGTAAACGTTTTTTGTTTTGTTCTACTCAGTGACCAGTTTATTAGGTACACCACCCCGTTCACGAAAATGCTACGCTCCTACAGACAGTGAGTCACGTGGACGTGGCTTGCTATATAAAGCAGGCAGACAGGCATCAAGGCATTCAGTTACCGTTCGATTGAATGCTAGAATGGGAAAAACTAGTGACCTAAGGGACTTTGAGCGTGGTATGATCGTCGGTGCCAGGCGCGCCGGTTCCAGTTTTTCAGAAACAGCCAGCCTCCTAGGCTTTTCACGTACAACAGTGCCTAGGGATTACTGAGAATGGTGCGACAAACATACAATCCTGTGGGTGAAAACAGCTCGTTGATGAGAGAGGTCGAAGGAGAATGGCAAGAATCGTGCAAGCGAGGCGGGCCACAAACAGGAAATTAACGGCGCAGTACAACAGTGGTGTGCAGAAGGGCATCTCAGAACGTACAACTTGTCGGTCCCTGTCACGGATTGGCTATTGCAGCAGATGACCACACCAGTTTCCACTCCTATCAGCTAAAAGAAGAAGCGGTTCCAGTGAGTACGCGATCAACAACACTGGGAAATTGAGGAGTGGAGAAACATTGCCTGTTCCATCGAATCCCGGTTCTTGTTGTGTAATGCTGATGGCAGAGTCAGGCTTTGGCATAAGCAGCATGAGTCCATGGCCCCATTCTGCCTGATGTCAACAGTACAGGCTGGTGGTGGTGTTGTAATGGTGTGGGGAGTAATTTCCCTGGCACATGTTCACTCCCTTGGTACCAATTGAGCAACGTGTATCTGAACATTGTTGCTGACCAGGTGCATCCCTTCATGGTTACGGGGGTCTCATCCGGTACTAGATGTGTACCTAAAAAACTGGCCACTGACTGTATATAATTATAAAATATTAAAGCCACCATGGCATATTAAAGCTGTCAAGCAAGTCAGATGGATGGTTGGTTTGGCAAGCTAGCTAACTGGCTAGCATGTTATGTTTTGATTTGAATGTTGGAGGTTGAGCGGACAAGGCCAAAGCAAGGGTACAAGCAGAGATGGCAGAGGTATGCGCAAATGCTCGGGAAGGCTACTTTGGACTAGCGCCAACATGCGGTGAGCCTTCCGCTGCCAGGGCATCACCCACGTGTGTGCTAAGTGATCAGTGGTGGTCGAGGAGTAGCTGGCTAGCTACCGGCTACAGAGACCAGACTTTGCACTGTTTAACGGCTCTGGATAACAGTCATCATTGCTTCGAGACCGAACCCGTCTGACCGAGGCTTACCCCTGCCTATGACTGTGATGCATCCACTCTCTCCCTCCTCACATGTACATTTCCCTTACAAAAAAACTCACCTGAATTTCATGTGATAACATGTGTTTCAAATGTGATCTCACATGATCGCATGTGATCTTATGTGAAGTTAATGTAATAACGTGACATGTAAATGCAACATGTGATAACATGAAACTACACATGTGAAAACATGATCTCATGCTAAATAAATGTGACAACATGGGATGCAAAATTACAACCATCTGAGTTCGTTTTTCACATGTGGAAGTGCAAATTCGATTTTCACAGACATTCCACATCCCACTGGGCACACCACGTCACTTAAATGTGCATAATTGGGTCATATTTGGTTAAGATGATGATCAAAGCACAACCAAATTCCAATGGAAAAACAATGTGTGATTTTTGGTTTATACAACAGATTAATGTATTATGACTGTGCTTCACCTAATAGCAGAACCAAATGACCTGGATTGCAGTTGAGATTACATTAAAGGTATCCTTGAATATGCACACTTTATATAATTGCATAAGAAGACATATATAGTTACAGTCACCTCAAAATGTGGTCATGGATGTGTTACTCATTTGAAGGTTGAATGTTACATTCGTTTGTAAGACAGCCTTAACTGTATGCTATTTAATGTATTACAAAAGTAATATTGAATTGTGTTTGGTTGTCAACACAACCAAATATCAACAATTAGTAAACGAGATGTATCTTCTGCTTGGATAGATCCATCTGTGCCACTGACTCAGTCTGGCTTTAATTCCAGTTTGTCTACAAATTAATAATTGATATGTTGGATTCACATCTCCATCTCAACCAGACATCTAAGTTAAAGAATAGCACTACATCAAATCTAATTGTAAGGCCCGACGCCGGAGATGAGAAGCAGGTACGTGGGGTCAACGTTTAATCAGGAACAAACAGGTAACAAGACAGGCACAGCTTCGGCACACAGGTAAATAAGGACATACGACAATCAATGCTGAAGCAGGGAACAGAGCGGGGAAACAGACATATAGGGAAGGTAATGACAGAGGTGATAGAGTCCACGTGAGTCCAATAATCACTGATGCGCGGGACGGGGGAAAGGCAGGTGTGCGTAATGATGGTGGCAGGAGTGCGCAATGCTGGGGAGCCTGGTGCCCTCGAGCGCCAGGGGGGAAGAGCGGGAGCAGGCGTGACATTAATCAAATTTTAATTAAAGTTTGATTTGATTTAGTCCTATTTAACTTAGATTTTTGGTTGAGATTGAGACGAAACCAACATATTAATGATTAACTTGAATCCCAGCGGAGAGAGGGGAGCCGGCCAGGCAAAGACAGCAAGGGTGCCGTTCACCTTTGCACCACTGAGCCAGACTACACTCAATCATAGGACCTACTGAAGAGATGAGTCTTCAGTAAAGACTTAAAGGTCGAGTCTGCGTCTGTCACATGGATAGGCAGACCATTCCATAAAAATGGAGCTCTATAAGAGAAAGCCCTGCCTCCAGCTGTTTGCTTAGAAACTCAGGGACAATAAGGAGCCCTGAGTCTTGTGACCGTAGAGTACGTGTAGGTATGTACGGCAGGACCAAATGGGAGAGATAGGTAGGAGCAAGCCCATGTAATTCTTTGTAGGTTAGCAGTAAAACATTGAAATCAGCCCTAGCCTTATTAACAGGAAGCCAGTGTAGAGTCTAGCACTGGAGTGATATGATCACATTTGTGGGTTCTAGTCAAGATTCTAAGAGTTATAGATCTTTCATTCTCATTGAAAGTAAGTCTAAGAAGCGCTAGTTCTATGTTCTATGTGCGCTATTTCTATGCTTCCCGATTTTAAGTTTTGTTTGTGGATCTTTTAATTTCGGTTCTGTACACGAACCTCAAACAGCTGAAAATACAATGTTTTTGGTTATGGAAAATATATTTCCCAGCAGTTTAGATGGTACAATAATTCTCAACACAATGACTACTTGTTTTGTTACATAAACCTAAATTAGGCTAACCATTATGATTATAGCAACCAGGAATTGGCAGAGCGATTTTGGCATAGTGCATCTTTAATACACTGAACAAAAATATAAACGCAACATGTAAAGTGTTGGTCCCATGTTTCATGAGCTGAAATAAAAGACCTCAGAAGTTTTCCATACGCACAAAAAACGTATTTTTCTAAAATGTTGTGCACAAATTCGTTTACATCCCTGTTAGTGAGCACTTCTCCTTAGCCAAAATAATCCATCCACCTGACAGGTGTGGCATATCAAGAAGCTGATATGCATGAATATTTGGGGCCTCCCGAGTGGCACAGCGGTCTTAGGCACTGCATCACTACAGATCCGGGTTCGATCCCGGGCCGTGTCGCAGCCGGCCTCGACCGGGAGACGCATGAGGCGGCGCACAATTTGCCCAGCGTCGTCCAGGTTAGGGGAGGGCTTGGCCAGCAGGGATGTCCTTGTCCCATCGTGCTCTAGCGACTCCTGTGGCGGTCCAGGCGCAGTGCACACTGACACGGTGGCCAGTTGTACAGTGTTTACTCCGACACATTGGTGCGGTTGGCTTCCGGCTTAAGCAAGCAGTGTGTCAAGAAGCAGTCCGGCTTGGCAGGGTCGTGTTTCGGAGGATTCATTGCTCTGAACCTTCGCATCTCCCGAGTCCTTGCGGGGATTGCAGTGATGGAACAAGACTGTAACTACCAATTGGATATCACGAAGTTGGGGAGAAAAAAGGGGGTAAAAAGTACCAACAAAAAAAAGACAGCATGATCATTACACAGGTGCACCTTGTGCAGGGGACAATAAAAGGCCACTCTAAAATGTGCAATTTTGTCACACAACACAATGCCACAGATGTCTCATGTTTTGAGGGAGCGTGCAATTGGCATGCTGACTGCAGGAATGTCCACCAGAACTATTGCCAGAGAATATTATGCTAATTTCTCTACCATAAACCGCCTTTGTCGTTTTAGAGAATTTGTCAGCACGTCCAACCGGCCTCACAACCACAGACTGCGTGTGTGGACGAATACCCAATGGTGGCGGTGGGGTTATGGTATGGGCAGGCATAAACTACGGACAACGAACACAATTGCATTTTATCGATGGCAATTTGAATGCACAGAGATACCGTGACGATATCCTGAGGCACACTTTACATGTTGCGTTTTATATTTTTGTTCAGTGTAATTTTTCCTCTGTGCAGAATAAAGTGAACATCTGCACTGTCATTTGTGATAAATGCTAAAATACATGTATTCATTTTTGGGGGGACATTACACTCTCAGAACTATGGCATGGGGCAGTGATTCAATTAACTGAGATTAATTTGTGACAAAGCCAAAATATAGGAAGACGGCAGTGTATACCAATGCGCTTATGCTATGTCCAATGGAACTATTGGACTTGGAAGTCACTTTCGCCATCATTGATGTAAAGGTTTAAAAATTGACAGCCCATTTTGAACACGCCCTCTATGAGGCATGTGACATCCCCATCGCCATAAAACTGAAAAGTGCTGTGGTCTCTCTGAATAAAGCACAAAGTGAAGATGAGAGGAATAATACTACTCAGTCTCCTGGGTGTTGTCCTGGCTCTGCCTAAACCTCAACCACAAACTAAACAGCGGGTAAGAAATAATTTTCTTTGAGTGAATACTAATATAGGCTGAAAGAACTCATATAGGAACTCTACATAGAACTTTGATTTTCGACTGTTTTGAATAAACTTGGGGGTGAAATGGAGTCAAAAAAATTTGAACAGCGAATTCCTATGTTTAGTTGCTTCAACAAGATACTTCCGTAAAGATCATAATGGACACTGCAAAAATGGAAACGTCATAAATTAATTAATTTGGAATTGGGATTATGGAGAGGATAAAGGCATAATTTCATATCATAGAATGTTCAACGGGTTTTGTTAGAGAACACAGCAAAGTGTATTTGGAGTCATTTGATATTTGCTTTGGTGTCAATGGCCTTCCTGAAACAGGGTAAACACACAGTTACGGGAATTCATACTCTTATACAAATAAAAATCTGCGGTTTACGGGTGTTGATTAACCCGAGTCAAAGGAGCTATGTTTACCACGTTGTGTTAGTTAAAATACAAAGACACTGAGAAGAGATGAATGGGCTAATATTAACATTTATAATGCGTTATTTCAGTGGCCAAAAGGTTCCAGGTTTCCCCTTGAAAATGTAGAGGGGTTTGGAGAACAGGAACCACAAGTGAGTAACTTTTTTGCGTGTGTGAGTGTAACTGTGCGTTGTAGATTAAAGGACTTGACATTTGTGTTTTTATATTTACGACTGTCACGTCTTTTACTCCCAGGAGACGTCCCATGGTTTGGTATACACAGGTACTCAGCCCATTATGGAGCCCACTCCTAGACCCTTTGCAAACACGGAGAAGACAACCCTATCAGCAGCTGTAAACGCTTTAATAGCAGCAGTTGTAAACGCTATTCAGAGTTTGGGAGAATTTTAAAGGACTGTATTGCTGGTTTGAGTTGGGGCTATCGTGGTGGTGTGTCCAATAAACCAGTGGTGTTCAACTTGTGGTCTGCAAATGATTTTTAAAATTGTTTCTCTTCCAAAAATAGTATATTATGATTATTGGTTGAACACATTCATTTATGGTAAAGGGTGATTAACTAGGAAACATGGGGGAAAAAATACACGGCAGTGATTTTATATAAAATGTGAAACCAAATGCATATAAATCAAATGTGCTCATGAATCGCAATACAACATATCAATATTACATTTCAAAGGAATAAATACTATGGGGTCAATAGATTCAAACAAGAGTAAAACAAATGCATCTAAATATGACACAATAAATGTTCACATCAAAAAGGAACAACATAAAAGGGATACAAACTAACATTGTCATCAATGCGTTCAAAACACACAGAAAAAGTTTACAAGAACAAAACGTCTTGCAACAAACACTCATGTAACTGAAAGGTGTATATAGACCGCATTCCTCTGCCCAGGCGTTGCTGACACATGCCAGCTCTTACAACGCCTGGATAGGTGTTTTACGTATCAGCTAACCAAATCATTTTGTTATAGCAATCTGGTGCCCGACGGCACAGTCGATAACGTGGCATGCAACGCAACCATTGGTTGAAGCATGCAACGCCTGAGCAGGGGAATGCTGCCACATTGATTAGCTGCAAGTGTGTGCATTTATGGTTAGTGAGCTGAAGTCCCGCTTCTGCTGGAGGGGGAATGGACAGGAGAATTTATTATTTTATTTTTTTACCGTTATTTTACCAGGTAAGTTGACTGAGAACACGTTCTCATTTGCAGCAACGACCTGGGGAATAGTTACAGGGGAGAGGAGGGGGATGAATGAGCCAATTGTGAACTGGGGATTATTAGGTGACCATGATGGTTTGAGGGCCAGATTGGGAATTTAGCCAGGACACCGGGGTTAACACCCCTACTCTTACGATAAGTGCCATGGGATCTTTAATGACCTCAGAGAGTCAGGACACCCGTTTAACGTCCCATCCGAAAGACGGCACCCTACACAGGGCAGTGTCCCCAATCACTGCCCTGGGGCATTGGGAACTAGTTTTTAGACCAGAGGAAAGAGTGCCTCCTACTGGCCCTCCAACACCACTTCCAGCAGCATCTGGTCTCCCATCCAGGGCCTGACCAGGACCAACCCTGCTTAGCTTCAGAAGCAAGCCAGTAGTGGTATGCAGGGTGGTATGCGGATTGGGGTTAGTTAGATGAATAGCGGATTGGGGTTAGTTAGATGAAGTGACTGTCAGTTTTGGGTAGGGAAAATGTGACAGCAATAGTCACTAAGGGCTCGATTAAATCTGTAGCGCTGAAGATCTGCGCTATACCGCGGTTGAAATGTAAAGGTCCTTTCCAATAGAGCGTTTACCTATGCATTGTTTACTGTGAATGCAGTGTCCGCGAACCGGGAACATTGCTTTTACATTTCAATCTCTCTGTAACACGGAGCTTCAGCGCTACGGATTGAATCGAGCACTAAGTTTTGCACAGAGTCAGATTCTCAAATGGGCAAAAGTCTGTCCTCCACAACTGTTGCGTGTTTCTGTGCACATTCTCTTCGCTACGAGCTATAAACGGGACACACAAAAGCAGTTCACGGATGGGAGTGCATCAGGCTGTAAAGTAGATGACTCAACTGTTGACTCATTTATACTTGCGTGTGTCCCAGTGTCCTTTAGCAGTAATTTATACTTGCATGTGAATCCTTTATCTTATCACTTTTTTACAACGAAGATGACATTTTTAGTAAAGCAATGACCCGTTGGAACCGAAACATGGGATCGACATTTAGCCTACAAAAGGTTTAAACTTTCGGTCCAGTAGAATATTCGATCAGTGCAATTAGTGATAATATAATACAGTGCACTGGCTGGCTCGTGTGTGTAGGTGTGTATGGGTCTGGGAGGAGGGGTGTGTGTGTGGCAATGCACTGCCATTTGGGACGCACTATGTTGGCAGTGCTTGCTAGGACCTGTAGTGCTGCGCGTCGCAGGCATTATGGAAGCGGGCCAAAATTAATTGATAACACAAATCACTGCACGGGGAAGATTTAAATGTGTCACTGGATGGATTTGGACCGCGGGCCTTGTGTTTGACACGTGAACTACATCCTCTGTCAATTCATGATAAGGGGACAATGGCTCCTGACAGACAGAGCAGTCCCGTTAGTTCTCTTATATACTGCTTACACAGACAAGTTATATTTGCATGATTCAGCTTATTCATTATTTATAATGAATTCATCATTAACGTTTGGTTCATGCATGTGACCGACTAATACTGGTTCATGCATGTGACAGACCAATACCTTACGAGGCTTCTCCTCTCTAAGCTGAGACCTTGGAACTGAGATATCCTTTTGTTCTCAAAAGAAGGTTCTGAGTGTACTGCCAAATTGCAGATACTGATAGGGAGGATTCGTTCAATCAGTCACTTGCATGAACACAGACATTGGTTATTAGAAAAGCACAAACATAGAACACAGACATTGGTTATTAGAAAAGCACAAACATAAAATGTTCCATCACAAGATCTTTGGCAGGTGTGTCAAACTGAAAAAACACAATGAATTCACGGGCCAGACATTGACTACTATGTTTGTTTTTAGGGGAAAAAACTGCATACAACTGTGACCCGTTTTTATGTTGTACTTTTGTACATAGGATGCTGTATATAGCATTTTAACATATTAAAAGAAAAAAGAGATTGGGTTAATAACGTTTGTCCAGCTCTAATGCCAGCGCACCAGGCTGTCATTTCTTAAAGTAGATGACTCAACTCCCTTGTGTATCCTATTGTCCCTTAGTTGTAATTTATAATTTAATCCTTTACCTTATAACTTTTTGACAACCAGGATGACATTTTCTGTAGGCTTCAGCAATGACCAGTTGGAACCGTAACTTGGCATGGTCATTTAGGCTACAACACATTTAAACTTTCGGTCTGGTAGAAGATCCGGTCACTGCCATTAGTGATGATATGATACAGTACACTAGCTTGCATGTGCGTGGGTGTGCGTGTGGTTCTGGGAGGAGGGATGTGTGTATGGCAATATGCACTGCCATTTGGCATGCAGCACATTTGAAACGCTTGCTGTAACTTGATGTGCAGCGCATCCCGTGCACATCTATGGGGTTGATCACAAGGTCAGCAATCAGTCAGCTTTACATCAGACCAAAAATAATTATCACCACTTCTACATTATAAGACAAATCATTTGATCTCAGCCACCAGGGTGGTGAAAGTGCATGGTATTGAGCTTGATGCTCCTTTCCAATAAATATTGAGGGTCTTATGCTTGTGACATGACGATCGATGCTTGGCTGCCGTTTGACAAATAAAAATTATCTCGCTCTTTTGTCCATAATAATCTCATCCTGTAGGCTATACCCACACGGTACCTGTAAGCTGTTGGCTAGAGCAAATTTGCCAATCAAGTGTGCACATTTACTATATAACGCAACACTTTTAGTGTCAAAACCATCAGCGGAGTTGAAAATCAAATGGAAACCCATTTTTTATTCAGTACATGGAAATGTAATATGCAAAAGTTATTTTTATGTACATCTACGTCATTACGCACAGCCTTTTATCCGCAACAAGTCAACTTAACGGAAACACATCTCGGGTGGGAAAACACTCATATAGTTTTTAGAATATTTTCATAAAAAACATCTGTTGACAAGTGGATGGAAACCTAGCTATTGTAAGGACTTGTAATTCAGGTATGAGATCAGTCTATGGCAGCGTTTCCTAAACTCAGTCCTCAGCACCCCAAGGGGTGCACGTTTTGGTTTTGCCCTAACACTAAACAGCTGATTCAAATAATCAAATATTCATCAAGCTTTGACAATTTGAATCAGCTGTGTAGTGTTTGGGAAACTCTGGTCAATGGGGTTGATCAGAAGGTCAGCAATCAGTCAGCTTTACATCAGACCAAAAATCATTTCCACATTATAAGACACATCATTTTATCTCTGCCACCAAACTTCTATCATTCACACCCTTGACGGCATTCACCATCACAGCAAACGTTGCATGAACCTTCAAGGCCAGTCTGGTAGAAAAGTTAATACCTGGAAAGAGAAAATGTGATTTTCATATACATATTAGGTGTCAGTCCAATATTTATATTTCTAGGCAGACAATGGAATGGTAGCATTGCAATGGTAACATTTTCACATAAATAATTTACTAAATTGTAGTGCATTAAGGTAACTCTGATTTTTTGTAATGATCAGGTGGACATGAGATATATGAGACTGGTTTATAGAAACAGGGATGGGCAAAATGGCCTAAAAATTATATCTAGATTTTTTTTAAATTTATGGGCGATTCACGTTATACAGTACCAGTCAAAAGTTTGGACACACCTATTAATTCAAGGGTTTATCTTTATGTTTACTATATTCTACATTGTAGAATAATAGTGAAGATATCAGAATTATGAAATTACACATATGGAATCATGTAGTAACCAAAAAAGTGTTAAACAAATCAAAAACAAATTAAATTTGACATTCTTCAAATATATGTTTTGATGACAACTTTGCACACTCTTGGCATTCTCTCATCCAGCTTCACCTGGAATGCTTTTCCAACAGTCTTGAAGGAGTTCCCAAATATGATGATTATGGAGGCCAGGTCATCTGATGCAGCACTCCATCACTCTCCTTCTTGGTCAAGTAGCCCTTACACAGCCTGGAGGTGTGTTGGGTCGTTGTCCTGTTGAAAAACAAATGATAGTCCCACTAAGTGCAAACCAGATGGGATGGCGTATCACTGCAGAATGCTGTGGTAGCCATGCTGGTTAAGTGTGCCTTGAATTCTAAATAAATCACTGACAGTGTCACTAGCAAAGCACCCCCACCCAATCACACCTCCTCCTCCATGCTTCACGGTGGGAACTACACATGGAGATCATCCGTTCACCTACTCTGCGTCTCACAAAGACACGTCAGTTGGAACCAAAAATCTAAAATTTGGACTCATCAGACCAAAGGACCGATTTCCACCAGTCTAATGACCATTGCTCGTGTTTCTTGGCCAAAGCAAGTCTCTTCTTCTTATCGGTGTCCTTTAGTGGTGGTTTCTTTGCAGCAATTCGACCATGAAGGCCTGATTCACGCAGTCTCCTCTGAACAGTTCATGTTGAGATGTGTCTGTTTCTTGAACTCTGTGAAGTATTTATTTTTACCCCCAATTTTGTGGTATCCAATTGGTAGTTACAGTCTTATCTCATCGCTGCCACTCCCATACGGACTCGGTAGAGGCGAAGGTCGAGAGCCGTACGTCCTCCGAAACACTACCCAACAAAGCCGCACTGCTTCTTTTGACACAATGCCCACTTAACCCGGAAGCCAGCCGCACCAATGTGTCGGAGGAAACACCGTACACCTGGCGACCGAGTCAGCGTGCACTGCGCCCAGACCGCCACAGGAGTCGCTAGTGTGCCTTGGGACAAGGACATCCCTGCTGGCCAAGCCCTCTCCTAACCTGGACGACGCTGGGCCAATTGTGCGCCGCCCAATGGGTCTCCCAGTCGCGGCTGGCTGCGACAGAGCCTGGACTCGAACCCAAAATCTCAAGTAGCACAGCTAGCACTGCGATTCAGTGCCTTAAACAACTGCGCCACTCGGGAGGCCTGGGCTGCAATTTCTGAGGCTGGTATCTCTAATGAACTTATCATCTGCAGCAGATGTAACTCTGGGTCTTCCTTTCCTGTGGCTTTCCTCATGAGAGCTTGATGGTTTTAGCGACTGCACTTGAAGAAACTTTCTTGAAATTGTCCCGATTGACTGACCTTCATGTCTTACAGTTTTTGACAATTGCTTATGTAACAGTATAACTTTACAGCGTCCCCTCGCCCCGACACGGGCGCGAACCAGGGAACCTCTGCACACATCAACAACGGTTGCCCACGAAGCATCGTTACCCATCGCTCCACAAAGGCCGCGGCCCTTGCAGAGCAAGGGGCAACCCTACTTAATGTCTCAGAGCAAGTGACGTAACTGATTGAAATGCTACTAGCGCGCACCCGCTAACTAGCTAGCCATTTCACATCCGTTACACATGATTTCTGAAACTATGGCTCTATGAAACTATGACTCTACACACAAAACCCCCAAATCAAACACATCTCTTGCAAAACCAAACACTTCATTCAAAACTATTTTAGCTCTTCTCAAAATTGTGTTTTTGCATCAAAACTCTACACACAAACCATCAATGATTAGCTCTTATACACGCCAAGTACACACGGATGTGACAAATGTAAAACACTACTATCCTGTGTCTTTTGCATGTTCAGTGTGCAGTGGAGTCCACGGCAGCTTGTCGTAGCACTCACACATACATGTATGTGCACAAATATATACAGTATGTATGCATATTCAGTATATATTTACACTATAAACAGAAATGCAAAGGGGAAAAAATAAAATGTCTTTCTTTCTCAAAAGATTGTATTTTCATCCAGATTTCGGGATGAACAGTAACAGACAAAACAAATACAGTAGAAGATAAACAAATAGGCTTGATACTATAAAGAAAAAAAACTATTAGGGTGCATCCTGTCACCTATTTGGGTCTGGCCACAGCACCTCACCAACATCACAAGCGATGTTCTCTCTGGCTAAACAGCAGGGGAAGTAGCGTCTGGAGTAGCGTATCCAGCCTTGTCATGCCCCCTCGTCTATGTCACCACAGGCCTCCTCCTTGTCCTCGTCCCCCTCTTACCCTCTCTACTCTTCCTCTCTCTAAAATTGTCCTCCAATGTTGTCCACTCCAAGAATGACAACCTGAATCCTATTTATAGTGCTCAAGCTCAGATTTCTAGGTGAAGAAATTAACTAGAAGTGTTTTCACACGTCAGCACTGGGTGTAGGTAATCGGTAAATGAGCGGGGCATTTTGAATGGCAGTGGTTTCCAAACGAAGCACAAGACCTGTTAGTTTTGAATGATGTGTCTAATGTAGAGAACTGTGTTTAGTGTTTTGAAAAAAGTGTGTTTTACAATTGCAAAACTGAGTGTAAAGCAGATAATGTGCTTGCAGTTATGCAGACTTGGTCTGAAGATTAGGCACATGAGTTAATGGTTTCACTGAGTGTGCCTCAACTACACCTTTTAGTGTGTAAGCGATTGTAAAAAACTGTAAAGTAATGATGGACTGTTGTTTCTCTTTGCTTATTTGAGCTGTTCTTGCCATAATATGGACTTGGTCTATTACCAAATAGGAGTATCTTCTGTATACCACCCCGACCTTGTCACAACACAACTGATTGGCTCAAACGCATTAAGAAGGAAAGAAATTCCACAAATTAACTTTTAACAAGGCACACCTGTTAATTGAAATGCCTTCCAGGTGAAGCTGGTTGAGAGAATGCCAAGAGCGTGCAAAGCTGTCATCAAGGCAAAGGGTGGCTACTTTGAAGAATCTCAATATATTTTGATTTGTTTAACACTTTTTTGGTTACTACAAGATTCCATATGTGTTATTTCATAGTTTTGATGTCTTCACTATTATTCTACAATGTAGAAAATAGTAAAAAAATAAAGAAAACCCCTTGAATGAGTAGGTGTGTCCAAACATTTGACTGGTACTGTATATCTACATTTTAAAAATACGTTTTCTCAAAATAAGCTTTGTTGCACAATTAAATGTCAATACACCGCATTTCAAAACTTCAGGAACAATCAAATGAATTACAAAACATGCTCTTTCCATGACATAGACTGAACAAGTGAATCCAGGTGAAAGCTATGATCCCTTACTGAAATCACCTGTTAAATCCACTTCAATCAGTGTACATGAAGGGGATACATGAAGGGGAGGAGACAGGTTATCTTGAAACAATTGAGACATGGATTGTGTATGTGCCATTCAGAGGGTGAATGAGCAAAACAAAATATGTAAGAGCCTTTGAACATGGTATGGTAGCAGGTGCCAGGCGCACCGGTTTGAGTGTGTCAAACTGAAATGGTCCACCCACACAGACAGTGTAGTGAAGAAGAACCTCAAGGGGCTGAAGAAATTTGGCTTGTCACCTAAAACCCTCACAAACTTTTACAGATGTGCAATTGAGAGCATCCTGTCGGGCTGTATCACCACCTGGTACAGCAACTGCACCGCCCACAACCGCAGGGCTCTCAAGAGGGTGGTGCGGTCTGCACAACGCATCACCGGGGTCAAACTAACCGCCCTCCAGGACATCTACAGCACCCGATGTCACAGGAAGGCCAAAAAGATAATCAAGGACAACAACCACCCGAGGTCAGTACAGGTGCATCAAAGCTGGGACCAAGAGACTGAAAAATAGCTTCTATCTCAAGGCCATCAGACTGTTAAACAGCCATCACTATCACAGAGAGGCTGCTGCCTACATGCAGACTTGAAATCATTGGCCACTTTAATAAATGGATCACTAGTCACTTTAATAATGCCACTTAATAATGATGTTTACATATCTTGCATTACTCATCCCATACATGTATGTATATACTGTATTTTATACCATCTATTGCATCTTGCCTATGCCGCTCGGTCATTGCTCATCCATATACTTATATGTACATATTCTTATTCCATCCCTTTACTTAGATTTGTGTGTATTAGCTGGTTGTTGTGGAATTGTTAGATTACTTGTGTTGGACATTTCTCATTCTTAAAATAAAGTGGTGGTCCTAACTGACCTAAGACAGGGAATGTTTACTAGGATTAAATGTCAGGAATTGTGAAAAACTGAGTTTTAATGTATTTGGCTAAAGTGTATGTGAACTTATGACTTCAACTGTATGTATACACGGGCGGAGAAGCACAGGGCAGTTATCTTTCCAAGGAAATGTACTTCCTAAATAGGCCTATGATTAGGTTATAGTTTACTACATTGCCTAGAAATAGGCCTAAATATTGATCACTCGTATTTCTCAGTCTGAAAATCTTCCCACTCCTAAAAGTTAGGCTATAAAAATCGCTCAAGAGAAAGTGCAAGTCCCTCCAACTCTGCTCTCCTCAAACTACATCTAGCATTTTGGTATACCCCAGTAATACAATGTAAGGGCAATGTGAGAATCTCTGGTAATTTAAGTTATTTTTGCGCATTTGATATTGCCTATAGGGCGCAAAATTGCTGCGACCATGGCTGGCAAGTGAGCTGCATCACATACACCTAAAATAACATTGCAGGACTGCGGTTTGGTTTGGGACCAGTTCTTTCGGTAGCTGGTGGTTGCCTGACCAGCAGGTGTGGGTGGGAGCGGGATGAAGAAATCCATCCTGCGCAGACCTCTACTGTGCACCACGACAGTGAAGCCTGTAACGTTAGAGCTGTTTATTACTGTAGGTGTGAAAGATATGGAATTAGCTAGCGAAACTGACAGATCAATAACATTACATTGCCATACTGACTAATACAACTCACAATGCACTGAAAAAACGTCAGAATATCAATCTTCAATCGTTTGGCCGATTGTTTCACCATTTGATTCAGGTCTAGTTTATTGAGGCAAAAATAATAGCTAATGTAAGCAAACTTTTGACCAGCTATCTCTTGCTTGCCAAGTTCACTTACTTCTGAAACTGGACAAAACAAAGGCTATAAACATTTCCATTCAAACAACTGCTGTTAGATAGTAATAATAGCCTCCTCATATCGCTATCTGACAGGTAACTAGAGGCTAGAGCTCACCTGGCTGTGGTAGCTACTCACTAGGGTAGCTTATTCATTCACCTCAGTCGAGAGGGGATGAAGCATTAGCCAATGTTATATGTCAGTTACAATACTAGCTCAGCACAGCGAATAAACACTAGTTTTTTTTCTTTCTGTTAAGTTAAACAGAAGTTACATTGCCAGCTACATCAGTCAACTAAAGAGTAGCCGTTTTCTGTTCTGCTTCCTTTTACATTTCATGAAAGAACTTAACGCGTACACATTGAACTATGCTCAACTCTCCCATGCTGATCCGGCCAGCCTTCCAGAAGCTTTGCCCTCACACAGCCTCCCGACCTCTCGGAGGCTAAAGCACACCGTTACTGTGTTTTGTATCACATTCCAATGATAAAACTGGGGGGGACAAAATGGAATTTCAGCAGTACATGTCCCTGTCCCCAAAGAAAGTTACGCCCCTTGACACAGCCATTTAATGCTACTCAACCACTAATAAAAGAGGTTATTTTGACTCTCCCATGTCAATTCACACCAGTTTGTAATCGAAAACCGTTATAGTGAGAGTGGTCAACCAGTTCACTGCTTCCAAGTGATGGTTCGTTTCCCTTCCGAATCTGTACTCCATAATGTCTGTTGATTGATAGAATAGAAAGGTTTAGCTGTAAAGTATGGCAATTCAACATCCTGCAGAAGGCTAGCTACAGGTTCATATCGTTTCTCATCGGCTCTAAATCCCAGATTCAATTCGTCATTTGGACTGTAGCTAGGTTGTATTAGTGGCCATTACAACTAGCTGGCTGTAATTTCAAGAAGCAATAACAGTAGTCAGACAAAAGTGTATTTTCTTTTACATCTTGACCAAACCTGATTTTCACCAGGTTTCCACCTACAGAAGGAAGCACAACACTTTAGTTGTAGTTTGGCTTAGAAGAGAGAATGAGTCCATGTTGTTTGATCAGCGCTTTGGTGACAAGTTCGCCATTTGGCAAAAAATCGCCACTAAGTTCCTCATTTGAAACAACGACTTAGCCAAAGGCTATGTCTGTACCTGTACTGTATAATGTTAGCTAGCACATTTGGTTCTGTTTTCAGTCACGTCAGTATATTCTATTCGCCTTTCACCCAAAGCATGGTAGAGCACAACTGGAAACTAATGTTAGCTTGAGGGGCTAACGTAATCTCCTAAAAAAAATCATAACTGACGTTAATCCAGTTTAGCTAGTTTTTGCTCGCTAACATTAGCTAGCTAACATTAGCTTGCTAACGTTAGCAATGAACGGTACTATAACGTTACATCCACCCAAATTGAGTCGAAACACTTTCTTTGATTCATTTATAGCTAATTATCCCACATCTGTATTTACAGTGGAATACAATATAACGGTATACATGCGCTACTACAATGTTATTATTAGCTATAATTTTATGAGCACTGTGAGTGAAGCGAACTAGCTAATTAGCCAACACAGCTAACGTTAGCTAGCATGACTCACAGGAAAATTCCACTCACCAATAGCTCGACAAAAACAAGTTAAAGAATGAACCCCCAGTGGACAAAATCCTCCTCGCCCCCGTCATATTTAAGTAAAAAGTTAACAGTGTAGACTTAAAAATAAATAAATAATGATCTATTTTCAGAGTTAAAATTCAAAGCTCAGCGATGGAGAAAGAGAAACTATTAATGTTATGCATGTGCGTAGGAATGTATTTATTTTATTTTATTTCACCTTTATTTAACCAGGTAGGCAAGTTGAGAACAAGTTCTCATTTACAATTGCAACTTGGCCAAGATAAAGCAAAGCAGTTCGACATATACAACAACACAGAGTTACACATGGAGTAAAACAAACATACAGTCAATAATACAGTAGAAAAATAAGTCTATATACAATGTGAGCAAATGAGGTGAGATAAGGGAGGTAAAGGCAAAAAAAGGCCATGGTGGCAAAGTAAATACAATATATTAAGTAAAACACTGGAATGGTAGATTTGCAGTGGAAGAAAGTGCAAAGTAGAGATAGAAATAATGGGGTGCAAAGGAGCAAAATAAATAAATAAGCTGGGAGGAGGTGTTCTTATTCTCCATGGACTTTACAGTGTCCCAGAACTTTTTTGAGTTTGTGTTGCAGGAAGCACATTTCTGCTTGAAAAAGCTAGCCTTGGCTTTTCTAACTGCCTGTGTATATTGGTTTCTAACTTCCCTGAAAAGTTGCATATCACGGGGGCTGTTCGATGCTAATGCAGAACGCCATAGGATGTTTTTGTGTTGGTTAAGGGCAGTCAGGTCTGGAGAGAACCAAGGGCTATATCTGTTCCTGGTTCTACATTTCTTGAATGGGGCCTAACAGGAAGGCCTTCGCTGAGAGGGGAAAACGGCTGAAACAAACGCAAACTGGAGACTTTAATCGGAGACACCGTGCTAAGGAGAGGCCAGAGCTGACCGAAGGTCAACGTGTGTGGATTACAAACTCAAAGACACCAGCAATAGTGCTGAGGAAAGCGGATGCCCCACGCTCCTATGTGGTGGACACAGGCTCAGAAGAGGTACGAAGGAACAAAACACACCTCAGAGCTCTTCCAGATCTACCAGCCGCACCGACTGAGGCCACAGAAAATGCACAAAAAGAGGGTGAAGGAGAGGGAATGCTCACAGAGCCACAAGCTCGTCCAAAAAGGGATGTGAAGCCACCAGAGTGGCTGAAAGACTATGTTACGTGAAGAGAAAACATACTGTTGGGGACCATACCCAGCAAAAAGAGACTGTACCTAAGTTAATGTTCCTACTGTGTGATTTAATGCTTTCATACTGTTTCAGGATGTGAAGTAGCATGTTAGAGAATAACACTGGTTTCCAAATTGCATCTCAGTTATGCTTCAGTGGTTATGCATGTTGAGTTCTTGTTCATGGGAGAGGGGAAGATGTAGTAGGATGTCCCTTGGGGGTATCCGTACCTATGTATGACATGCGAGGGTTAGGTTAATAAACCAAGCTGGAGCTAGAACCTCGTTGTCGCGCGTCCTTATTTTAGATCATACAATCGGGCTAGAAGGTCGAGGGTTCGAGACCTGCTCCCTGCTGTTTCATTACATTGGTGTCAGAAGTGATCGGACCTTGCATCCACGACACATTTGTGGCCTGCTGGAGGTCATTTTGCAGGGCTCTGGCAGTGCTCCTCCTTGCACAAAGGCGGAGGAAGCGGTCCTGCTGCTGGGTTGTTGCCCTCCTACGGCCTCCTCCACGTCTCCTGATGTACTGGCCTGTCTCCTGGTAGCGCCTCCATACTCTGGACACTACGCTGACAGACACAGCAAACCTTCTTGCCACAGCTCGCATTGATGTGCCATCCTGGATGAGCTGCACTACCTGAGCCACTTGTGTGGGTTGTAGACTCCGTCTCATGCTACCACTGGAGTGAAAGCACCGCCAGCATTCAAAAGTGACCAAAACATCAGCCAGGAAGCATTGGAACTGAGAAGTGGTCTGTGGTCACCACCTGCAGAACCACTCCTTTATTGGGGGTGTCTTGCTAATTGCCTATAATTTCCACCTTTTGTCTATTCCATTTGCACAACAGCATGTGAAATTTATTGTCAATCAGTGTTGCTTCCTAAGTGGACAGTGTGATTTCACAGAAGTGTGATTGACTTGGAGTTACATTGTGTTGTTTAAGTGTTCCCTTTATTTTTTTGAGCAGTGTATATTTTCTCAGAAAACTTGGGGGGCCAAATAAAACTACCCGCGGGCCAAATTCGGGCGGCGATCCGCCAGTTGAAGAAGCCTGATTAGGGTGTATTCACTTAGAATCACTACATCCAAAAGGTGGTAGCAACACACTTTTTTGGGGTTGTAGGCGCCATAACACCCCACCGAAGTAGACAAAGCGAAAACAAACAGGACTTACCAGTAAGTGAATCCATGCAATAGAAACTCTCGTTTTCGTTGCAAAAAAACCCCTATTATGATACCTACTGATTATGCCAGCAGCATACCACCCTGCATACCACTGCTGGCTTGCTTCTGAAGCTAAGCAGGGTTGGTCCTGGTCAGTCCCTGGATGGGAGACCAGATGCTGCTGGAAGGGGTATTGGAGGGCCAGTAGGAGGCACTCTTTCCTCTGGTCTAATAAAATATCCCAATGCCCCAGGGCAGTGATTGGGGACACTGCCCTGTGTGTAGGGTGCTGTCTTTCGGATGGGACGTTAAACGGGTGTCCTGACTCTCTGAGGTCATTAAAGATCCCATGGCACTTATCGTAAGAGTAGGGGTGTTAACCCCGGTGTCCTGGCTAAATTCCCAATCTGGCCCTCAAACCATTTATTTATTTAACCTTTATTTAACCAGGTAGGCAAATTGAGAACACGTTCTCATTTACAATTGCGACCTGGCCAAGATAAAGCAAAGCAGTTCGACACATACAACAACACAGAGTTACACATGGAGTAAAACAAACATACAGTCAATAATACAGTGAAAAATAAGTCTATATACAATATGAGCAAGTGAGGTGAGATAAGGGAGGTGAAGGCAAACAAAATATATATATAAATAAATAAAAATATAAAAAGGCTATGGTGGCGAAGTAAATACAATATAGCAAGTAAAAAAAACACTGGAATGGTTGGTTTGCAGTGGAAGAAGGTGCAAAGTAGAGATAGAAATAATGGGGTGCAAAGGAGCAAAATAAATAAATACAGTAGGTAAAGAGGTAGTTGTTTGGGCTAAATTATAGATGGGCTATGTACAGGTGCAGTAATCTATGAGCTGCTCTGACAGCTGGTGCTTAAAGCTAGTGAGGGAGATAAGTGTTTCCAGTTTCAGAGATTTTTGTAGTTCGTTCCAGTCATTGGCAGCAGAGAACTGGAAGGAGAGGCGGCCAAAGGAAGAATTGGTTTTGGGGGTGACCAGAGAGATATACCTGCTGGAGCGCGTGCTACGGTTGGGCGTTGCTATGGTGACCAGCGAGCTGAGATAAGGGGGGACTTTACCTAGCAGGGTCTTGTAGATGACCTGGAGCCAGTGGGTTTGGCGACGAGTGTGAAGCGAGGGCCAGCCAACGAGAGCGTGGTGGTGGTGGGTAGTATATGGGGCTTTGGTGACAAAACGGATGGCACTGTGATAGACTGCATCCAATTTATTGAGTAGGGTTTTGGAGTCTATTTTGTAAATGACATCACCGAAGTCGAGGATTGGTAGGATGGTCAGTTTTACAAGGGTATGTTTGGCAGCATGAGTGAAGGATGCTTTGTTGCGGAATAGGAAGCCGATTCTAGATTTAACTTTGGATTGGAGATGCTTGATGTGAGTCTGGAAGGAGAGTTTACAGTCTAACCAGACACCTAGGTATTTGTAGTTGTTCACATATTCTAAGTCAGAGCCGTCCAGAGTAGTGATGTTGGACAGGCGGGCAGGTGCAGGCAGCAAGCGGTTGAAGAGCATGCATTTAGTTTTACTTGTATTTAAGAGCAATTGGAGGCCACGGAAGGAGAGTTGTATGGCATTGAAGCTTGCCTGGAGGGTTGTTAACACAGTGTCAAAAGAAGGGCCAGAAGTATACAGAATAGTGCCGTCTGCGTAGAGGTGGATCAGAGACTCACCAGCAGCAAGAGCGACATCATTGATGTATACAGAGAAGAGAGTCGGTCCAAGAATTGAACCCTGTGGCACCCCCATAGAGACTGCCAGAGGTCCGGACAACAGACCCTCCGATTTGACACACTGAACTCGATCAGAGAAGTAGTTGGTGAACCAGGCGAGGCAATCATTAGAGAAACCAAGGCTGTCGAGTCTGCCGATGAGGATGTGGTGATTGACAGAGTCAAAAGCCTTGGCCAGGTCAATGAATATGGCTGCACAGTACTGTTTCCTATCGATAGCGGTTAAGATATCGTTTATGACCTTGAGCCTGGCTGAGGTGCACCCATGACCAGCTCTGAAACCAGATTGCATAGCGGAGAAGGTATGGTGGGATTCGAGATGGTCGGTAATCTGTTTGTTGACTTGGCTTTCGAAGACCTTAGAAAGGCAGGGTAGGATAGATATAGGTCTGTAGCTGTTTGGGTCAAGAGTGTCCCCCCCTTTGAAGAGGGGGATAACCGCAGCTGCTTTCCAATCTTTGGGAATCTCAGACGACACGAAAGAGAGGTTGAAAAGGCTGGTAATAGGGGTGGCAACAATTTCAGCAGATAGTTTTAGAAAGAAAGGGTCCAGATTATCTAGCCCGGCTGATTTGTAAGGGTCCAGATTTTGCAGCTCTTTCAGAACATCAGCTGACTGTATTTGGGAGAAAGAGAAATGGGGAAGGCGTGGGCGAGTAGCAGAGGGGAGGCCAGTGCTGTTGACCGGGGTAGGGGTAGCCAGGTGGAAAGCATGGCCAGCCGTAGAAAAATGCTTGTTGAAATTCTCAATTATAGTGGATTTGTCGGTGGTGACAGTGTTTCCTATCTTCAGTGCAGTTGGAAGCTGGGTGGAGGTGTTCTTATTCTCCATGGACTTTACAGTGTCCCAGAACTTTTTTTAGTTTGTGTTGCAGGAAGCAAATTTCTGCTTGAAAAAGCTAGCCTTGGCTTTTCTAACTGCCTGTGTATACTGGTTTCTAGCTTCCCTGAAAAGTTGCATATCACGGGGGCTGTTCGATGCTAATGCAGAACGCCATAGGATGTTTTTCTGTTGGTTAAGGGCAGTTAGGTCAGGAGAGAACCAAGGGCTATATCTGTTCCTGGTTCTAAATTTCTTGAATGGGGCATGCTTATTCAAGATGGTGAGGAAGGCATTTAAAAAAAATATCCAGGCATCCTCTACTGACGGGATGAGATCAATATCCTTCCAGGATACCTCGGCCAGGTCGATTAGAAAGGCCTGCTCGCTGAAGTGTTTCAGGGAGCGTTTGACAGTGATGAGGGGAGGTCGTTTGATTGCTGACCCATTACGGATACAGGCAATGAGGCAGTGATCGCTGAGATCTTGGTTGAAAACAGCAGAGGTGTATTTGGAGGGCAAGTTGGTTAGGATGATGTCTATGAGGGTACCCGTGTTTACGGAATTGGGGTGATACCTGGTAGGTTCATTGATAATTTGTGTGAGATTGAGGGCATCAAGCTTAGATTGTAGGATGGCTGGGGTGTTAAGCATGTTCCAATTTAGGTCGCCTAGCAGCACAAGCTCTGAAGATAGATGGGGGGCAATCAGTTCACATATGGTGTCCAGAGCACAGCTGGGGGCAGAGGGTGGTCTATAGCAGGCGGCAACAGTGAGAGACTTCTTTTTAGAGAGGTGGATTTTTAAAAGTAGAAGTTCAAATTGTTTCGGAACAGACCTGGATAGTAAAACAGAACTCTGCAGGCAATCCTTGCAGTAGATTGCAACACCGCCCCCTTTGGCCGTTCTATCTTGTCTGAAAATCTTGTAGTTAGGGATGAAAATGTCAGAATTTTTGGTGGTCTTCCTAAGCCAGGATTCAGACACGGCTAAAACATCTGGGTTGGCAGAGTGTGCTAAAGCAGTGAACAAAACAAACTTAGGGAGGAGGCTTCTAATGTTAACATGCATGAAACCAAGGCTATTACGGTTACAGAAGTCATCAAAAGAGAGCGCCTGGGGAATAGGAGTGGAGCTAGGTACTGCAGGGCCTGGATTCACCTCTACATCACCAGAGGAACAGAGGAAGAGTAGGATAAGGGTACGGCTAAAAGCTATGCGAATTGGTCGTTTAGAACGTCTAGAACAGAGAGTAAAAGGAAGTTTCTGGGGGCGATAAAAT
Organism: Salvelinus fontinalis; assembly: GCF_029448725.1. Classification (NCBI taxonomy): domain Eukaryota; kingdom Metazoa; phylum Chordata; class Actinopteri; order Salmoniformes; family Salmonidae; genus Salvelinus; species Salvelinus fontinalis. Next base: position 1,276,020 of record NC_074689.1, on the reverse strand, counting down.
AGCTTCAAGGAATAATGTAACCATCATGGTCACCTAATAATCCCCAGTTTACAATTGGCTCATTCATCCCCCTCCTCTCCCCTGTAACTATTCCCCAGGTCGTTGCTGCAAATGAGAACGTGTTCTCAGTCAACTTACCTGGTAAAATAACGGTAAAATAAAAAAATAAAAAATTATAAATACATCCCAACACCTTACCCCATGTCGCCAATACAGCAAATGGAAGCCTAGTAATGTAAATTGGTGGGGCAGCTAACACGCTTGCTCTACACTGCTACTGGTGAGAAAGGACAATTTACCGAAAAATGAACATGCAGTCTCCGTCTTAGTTGAAAATGTTTAAAATCACTATTCAAAGGTAACGCGTACCACACATGTGGCGTGTGGGATACCACATTCACCATATGAATGGTGAGATTGGTAAGATTTTTCCACATTTTAATGGCTAATCGGGTGGATATGTACAAATGTGCCATGAATACTAAGCTAGTTTCTTTGCAGCAAAAAAGAAACTAGCCATCTAACGTTACCTAGATGATATTAGGAACATACCCTTCCTTATTTGACCAGATCCTCTTCTCCTTCAGCCAGTGGACTTCTACAGTATATTTAATCACTTATCATTTCTCCCAACTACATGAACACGGCGAAATCAATTTCAATTCATGGTGTCAGAATGCACTGCAATTCATAACTTAACTTGTTGACACAATTTCACATCCAGATTTACTCATTGCAGAATGTATCCATAATCATGAATGAATAAGCATATGTATTTGACAAGAATGCACCTAGTCACCAATCAAACACCTGAACTCCAACAATTTCATTGCTTTAATAAAGAAAGCACATTAGTAAACAATGCATACATACATTTTATACATAACATATATATTTATACATCTGACTTGAAGTAAACATTCAATTATTTATCAATGCTACAAACCTGGGACAGTGAATTATTTTATGTCACCTTTATTTAACTAGGCGAGTCAGTTAAGAACAAATTCTTATTTACAGTGACGGCCTACACCGGCCAAACCCGGACGACGCTTGGCAAATTGTGCACCGCCCTATGGGACTTCCGGTTGTAATACAGCCTGGATCTAGTGAAGAGCACTATATGAACTATTATTACTATCCGAGAGCGCAAGGTTTCTTCTGCTTTTCCTTTTTAAGAATTAGACTAGCACAAATAACACACAAATGTAAAAACAGCATATTGTGATCTTTGGTGGGTGAGTTACAATTGGAAAAACTGGATGCGTGAGGTAGGTTTAATATAAAAAATACTAGGCCATTTACCACTGCATTCAGTCTGAACCCCATCATATGCAGGAGGAGAGCATTACACAGGTGATCCCAAAGGGTAGCAACAACAGTAGTCTAGATGTTATCAAATCAGGAGAAGAACAAGTGAAGGAAGAAGCATAGGAAAAATGAGTGAAGGTAGGGTTGGGTATAGTGTGGAATAAGGGGTAGCTAGAGGGTTGGCCCTAGAATAAACATAACATTGGGTACTGGTGTGCTTCTGCATCCCTTTTAAGTCGTCACAAATATCCTTCCCATGTCCAGCACAGGAGGTTGGTGGTACCTTCATTGGTGAGGACGGGCTTGAGTTAATGGCTGGAGCGGCATTTGTGGAATGGTAATACAAACACACATTTTCCATGTTTTTGATGCCATTCCATTTGCCCCGTACCAGCCATTATTATGAACCGTCCTCCCTTCAGAAACCTCCACTGATGTCCAGTCATACTCGGAGTCTCATGCTGCGTTCAAAACAACTGGGAACTCGGAAATCGCAAACTTCTGTGCATTCAAGACAACTGGGAACAAAACCCCCCAGCTCAGACAGTGAAAAATCATCTTTGTAAAGTTCTGACTGTGACCTGAAGATCACCGACGTCATGTTTTGACTTGCCTTGACATCATTCCGCCTCAGTTGCAGCATTCAAATCGTGGTCATCATGTGTCTGTGAATCACAACATTAAAGACGATGAGTGATCACAGCATTTCCACAAATTGAGTCAGACACAATACAACATAAGCATTGAGGATAGCATTTTGTTGACAACATGGTGCTTTACACCATGTCTATCTCCTGTGTGTGAATGATGGAATCTTACCCAAGCTGTAGGTCCATTTGAGTGTGTGGTCACTTAGGCCTGCACATCAGATTTCAGCACCCCAAAAAAATCATGCTTTTACAAGACAAAAAAACAGTGCCTTAGGAAAGTATTCAGACACCTTGCCTTTTTTCACATTTTGTAATGTTACAGCCTTATTCTAAAATGTATTCAATTGTTTTCCACCCCGATTGTAGATCTACACCTAATACCCCATAATGACAAAGCAAAAACAGGATGTTAGAATGTTTTACTAGTTTATTTTTATTTTTAATAAATTAGCATCACATTTACATAAGTATTCAGACCCTTTACTCAGTACTTTGTTGAAGCACCTTTGGCAGCGATTACAGCCTCGAGTCTTCTTTGGTATGACGCTACAAGCTTGGCACAGCTGTATTTGGGGAGTTTCTCATTCTTCTCTGCAGATCTTCTCAAGCTCTGTCAGGTTGGATGGCAAGCGTCCCTCCAGAGATGTTCGATCTGGTTCAAGTTGAGCTCTGGCTGGGACACAAGGACATTGAGACTTGTCCTGAAAACACACCAGCATTGTCTTGGCTGTGTGCTTAGGGTCGTTGTCCTGTTGAAAGGTGAACATTCGCCCCAGTCTGAGGTCCTGAGCGCTCTGGAGGTTTTCATCAAGGATGTCTCTATTCTTTGCTCCGTTCATCTTTCCCTCAATCCTGATTAGTCTCCCAGTCCCTGCCACTGAAAAACAACCCCACAGCATGATGCTGCCTCCACAATGCTTCACCGTAGGGATGGTGCCAGATTTTCTCCAGGCGTGTCGCTTGGCATTCAGGCCAAACTGATCAATCTTGGTTTCATCAAACCAGAGAATCTTGTTTCTCATGGTCTGAGAGTCTTAAGGTGCCTTTTGGCAAACTCCAAGTGGACTGTCATGTACCTTTTACTGAGGAGTGGCTTCCATCTGGCCACTCTACCATAAAGGACTGATTGGTGGAGTTCTGCAGAGATGGTTGTCCTTCTGGAAGGTTCTCCCATCTCCACAGAGAAACTATGGCGCTCTGTCAGAGTGACCATCGGGTCCTTGGTCACCTCCCTGACAAAGGCCCTTCTCCCACGATTGCTCAGTTTGCCCGGGCGGCCAGCTCTAGGAAGAGTCCAGGTGGTTCCAAACTTCTTCCATTTAAGAATGATGGCCACTGTGTTCTTGGGGACCTTCAAGACCGCGGACAATTTTTGGTACCCTTCCCCCAGATCTGTGCCTCTACACCACAGGTGTCAAACTCATTCCACGGGGGGCCGAGTGTCTGCGGGTTTTCGCTCCTCCCTTGTACTTGATTGATGAATTAACATCACTAATTAGTTAGGAACTCCCCACACCTGGTTGTCTAGGGCTTTATTGAAAGGAAAAACCAAAAACCTGCAGACACTAGGCCCTCCGTGGAATGAGTTTGACACCCCTGCTCTACACAATACTGTCTCAGAGCTCTACGGACAATTCCTTCGATTTCACGGCTTGGTTTTTGCTCTGACATGCACCCACAACTGCGGTACCTTATATAGACAGGTGTGTGCCTTTCCAAATCATGTCCAATCAATTGAATTTACCACAGGTGGACTCCAATCAAGTTGTAGAAACATCAAGGATGATCAATGGAAACAGGATGCACCTGAGCTCAATTTCAAATGTCATAGCAAAAGGTCTGAATACTTATTTACACAAGGTATTTCTGTTTTTAATTTTAATACATTTGCAAAAATTTCCCTAAACTATTTTAGCTTTTGCGATTATGGGGTTGTGTGTGTAGATTGCTGAGGATTTATTTATTTAATCCATTTTAGAATAAGACTGTAAAGTAACAAAATGTGGGAAAGGTCAAGAGGTCTGAATACTTTCAGAAGGCACTGTACATGGAAAGCATTAATGAAATGGACATTTTGCCAAATATTTACTGACAGCGATTCAAAGTAGTCGGAAGTACAGTCGGTCCACACTCGTCACCACTCAACTCCATTGTATATTTTTTGGGCCATATACCACAAACCCCCGAGGTGCCTTATCACTATTATAAACTGCTTATCAAAGTAATTAGTAGAGTAGAAATAAGGGTTTTGTCATACCCGTGGTATATCACAGCTTTGATATATGTAAGTCTCTGACCCGAAACACCAAGTTTATAATGTGGAGTTGAGTAATGTCTGCTAATATTTAAAAAGCGTTTGCACCTGATGAAAGCCAGAGACTTACATATTGTTTGCACCTGTAGCAGTCTTTGGCTAAGTCCCGGTACTCCTGAGTCCAATTGGCTTCTTCTCTTTGCCTCTTCTTTATGACTACTGATGTTTATGACTAGTTCTTTGTGGTCAGTAGTCATGAAGTTGTGGCAACAGAGACAACGACAGGAAGCCAATGAAGTGTTGGGACAAAATAAAATCTGTGGTCTCTGACAGATGTCATAAAATGTGCCTAGTCCACTACCTACTTTACCAAAGATTTGTCCCAAAAAATAACTCCTGAGCATAAAGTGTTTGAACTTCATCCGATTTTAAATTATAATAACATGTAAGGCTCAACCCAAAATGGTGATCTAAAATATAATTTATTGGACCACGTGCATTATTGTGCTTTCTGAAATACTACTTACCAGCTGCCAATACTCATGCAGACTGGTTTCTCAGTGTGGCCTTTTATTTGAACACCTAGCTTACCTGTAAAACAGTTACTTTCAGGTTAAGAACTCACAGGACACCCTTCACAAGGATCACTGTTTATTTTTTGTTAAACTGTTCTTTGATTAAGAGTCCTCTGACATTTTCACTACTTCCACCCACATTGTTTTGGCAGAGGACCACAGGCTGCGTAACGTGTTACAGTGCCCTCCACAAATCTCTACATCTCAGTTCGATTGGCTTTGACAGAAATGAACACAACTCCAGCTCTTTTTAGTTCTAACCCTCTGTTCAACCTAAGGAAATGCAAGCATGCTTATTCTTATCTAAACCCCCTGACCTTTGAGATAACCTCATTGGTTCGTTAGAGGAGACAGATCAGGTGGTTTGGAGCCCAAAAATAAAAAGTCAGACAGCAGCCACTGACTCTCCAGGACCACAATTACATGTCATAGACCTGCTCTACAAACATTTCAATAAGTGCTGAAATAATATACTTCATATTTTTTTGGAACAACCTTTGAGGGCATCGATCTCTACAGGGAGGAGGGAGAAAGATGGGTGAGTTCCATGCTGCAGAACAAGGCAAACTTCAATGCCTTGGACTGAAGCAATGCAATGAGTATAAGAGAACGCAAATGGATGCAGTGCATTCAGCGGATATGGGGAGGGAGACTCCTTGACTTTTCCCACATTTTGTTACATTACAGCCTTATTCTAAAATGGATTCATTTGTTTTTTCCCATCAATCTACATACAATGCCCCATAATGACAAAGCAAATACAGATTATTTTTTTGTTGCAAAAAGAAATCACATTTACATAAGTATTCAGACCCTTTACTCAGTACTTTGTTGAAGCACCTTTGGCAGCGATTACAGCCTTGAGTCTTCTTGGTTATGACACTACAATCTTGGCACACCTGTATTTGGGGAGTTTCTCCCAGTATTCCCTGCAGATCCTCTCAAGCTCTGTCAGGTTGGATGGTGAGCGTCGCTGCACAGCTATTTTCAGGTCTCCCCAGAGACATTCGATGGGGTTCAAGTCCGGGCTCTGACTGGGCCACTCAAGGACATTCAGAGACTTGTCCCGAAGCCACTCCTGTATTGTCTTGGCTGTGTGCTTTGAGTCGTTGTCCTGTTGGAAGGTGAACCTTCGCTCCAGTCTGAGTGCTCTGGAGTAGGTGTTCATCAAGGATCTCTCTATACTTTGCTCCATTCATCTTTCGCTCGATCCTGACTAGTCTCCCAGTCCCCACCGCTGAAAAACATCATTTTACTGAGGAGTGGCTTCCGTCTGACCACTCTACCATAAAGGCCTGATTGGTGGAGGGCTGCAGAGATGGTTGTCCTTCTGGAAGGTTCTCCCATCTCCACAGATGAACTCTGAAGCTCTATCAGTGACCATCGGGTTCTTGGTTACCTCCCTGACCTTCTCCCCCAATTTTTCAGTTTGGCTGAACGGCCAGCTCTAAGAAGAGTCTTGGTGGTTCCAAACTTCTTCCTTTTAAGAATGATGGAGGCCACTGTGTTCTTGTACAGTCAGTGGTGCAGAAATGTTTTGGTACCCTTCGACACAATCCTGTCTCGGAGCTCCACAGACAATTTCTTCAACCTCCTTGGCTTGGTTTTTACTCTGACATGCACTGTCAACTGTGGGACCTTATATAGACAGGTGTGTGCACCTTTCCAAATCCTGTCCAATCAAGTGAATTTACTACAGGTGGACTCCAATCAAGTTGTAGAAACATCTCAAGGATGATCAATAGAAACAGGATGCACCTAAGCTCAATTTCAAATCTCATAGCAAAGGGTCTGAATATTTATGTAAATACATTTACTACAATTTCTAAAAACACGTTTTCGCTTTGCCATTATGGGGCATTGTGTGTAGACTGATGAGAATATTTAATCCATTTTAGAATATGGCTGTAACGTATCAAAATGTGGATAAAGTCAAAGGATCTGAACTCTCTCCAAATGAAATAAGTAATCAAAAATGGACAGCAGTATGACAAGCCATACTTACTAAGGTCAATTACAGGCATTGAGTACAGAAGGGTCATTTTTGGGACGCTGTAGCCAATGTCTTTGCACCTGTAACAATGTCAGTCTACTTCCCCTCTGTCCCACCTATACACAATGGTGTAAGTACATAAACACTATGGTGAAGAAACAGCCCTCCAAGTAAAACATAACAAAAAAACTCAAACTAATCCTCAGAATGCTTTAAAAAAAGTCATCTACCAAAGTAATGACTTCAGATTAGAAAAGAGCTTAAATAATGGTTTGCCAATGTTAATAATCAAAAAAAGGGTGAGCAAGTCTAACAGTAGATATGAAGGACAGTCGGTGTAATCTGACAAACTACAACTTAGCACTACATTTAACTTGGGAGGTTGGTTTCCTTTTAAGTGGTGCGATCCAGGAGGCAGGCAACAGCCCATGAGACAACCAGCAAGTTTCTCTCCAGAGGACGAGGCAGTTTCTCTCTTTACACTAAGGCCACTTTTAAATAGTCATTCTGAATGAGGACCATAACTTCTCTCCAGTGTTCACAGATCTTTGTAGGAGTCCCTTTTTTGAGGAAAACAAAGTTTAAGGTGGTTCTCTCTTCTGCAGGGCTGGTGTTTGCCCCACTTACCACCAATAAGAGCAAAGTCCCCGCTCAACATGGTCACCAGTCACGCGACCGAGTCTCCGCTCGTGTGCCCAAACCATAACTCACCCCAACAATTACAAACCATGTGCAGTTCAGGTTATAACGATCTCACAAAAAATATATCCATTCTCAACAGTCCATAAATTCATCTTGCCCAATTTTGTGTCTTCTTTGATCCTCTGTGGCTTTATCAAAGAAAGTTGAAGTCCAGAGAGAAGTTGTACCATACAACTACTACTCTGACTACAATCCACAAAAGACAACCTAAAGTTGCCTTTGCTGTTGTTGTTGCTGCTGCAGTGTCATATGGGTGTATCATATAGATTTGACATTTGTTTCAGTTGATCCCCGTTGCCACAGCCCTTTTTGGATGTAGTCCTTCAGTTTTGCCAACCAGGTGCTTTGTGTAAGTACTGTATATACACGTGAATGTATTGACATAGTGGGAGTGTCTGTGTAGATGTAAAGTGTGTGTCAGTGTATATGGTTGACTGTGTGAGGTGTTTGTATGTATACTGTATTTTTGTACTGTGGTGTGTAAGAAGGAGAGAAGGTCCAGTGTGGTGGTGGCAGCAACACCAGTGTTTGTTGTCAGGACTGCACTGTAGTTAGGTACACAGCTGTAGTTCAGCTCCCTCTGGCAGCTGGGTAAGACCACGCTGGCTGTGCAGGGCACTACTTGTCCCCCAGGATGGCGTACTGATTACCAAGCTCCAACTGCTGCAGGGAAGCGCCACTGCCGCCCTCCTCTCGGCCACGGTTTTTGTGCTTCACCACCTCAAAGGTCTTCTCCAGCTCTCTGTCCCTGAAACCCAAGCATTGGACATATTAAACAAAGTTCCTACACTGTGTGTCTAAAGGAGTTCGCATACATAGGTTCGGTTCGCTCCTAGCAGAACTCAGCTAGGCAAAACGACATCTGCGTGTATACCCCTTAAAGACCGTCGCTTGAAAAACAAGAAAATAATATTACTGTCGTTTGTCCCTCGAGCCACCGAAGCAACAGCCAGAAACACTTCCTCAATTGTCAGAACTAATCCAAGATAAATCAAGAAATGTGTCATTAAGTTAGATGTTTTGGCCAAGGAAGTCTTAGTCGCATAATTTTACATTTACCTAAGATGTTTGGTGCAGTGAACAACGTTGCATAAAAATTTGTCGTCGCTCGCTGAGACTACGCTTCATGTTCCCACTCATACTAAGAGTAGTACTGATGACCAATCACCAACGAAGGGGCGTTGACGTCGGCTATCGAACTTCAACTTACACCAAGAAAAATGTTGAGCGCACTAGGGTTGACCCCAGTTAGTCAACTGAATGATTGTTTGGTTGTTAGGCTGTTGGTCGACGGAGATTGTTTTAGTCGATCAGTAACATTCAGAAAGTATTCAGACCCCTTGACTTTATCCACTTATTTTTTTACGTTACAGCCTTATTCTAAAATTTATTAAATTGTTTCCCCCCCTGATCAATCTACACACAAACACCAAAATGACAAAGGAAAAACAGGTTTAGAAATATTTGCAAATGTGTATATATATATAAAGAAAAAAAAACTGAAACATGTACATACTTTGTTAAAGCACCGTTGGCAGCGATTATAGCCTCGAGTCTTTGGTACAAGCTTGGCACACCTGTATTTAGGAAGTTTCTCCCAGTCTTCTCTGCAGATCCTCTCAAGCTGTCAGGTTGTTTTCCAGAAATGTTAGATCGGGTTCAAGTCCTGGCTCTGGCTGGGACACTCAAGGATATTGAGACTTGGCCCAAAAACACACTTAAATTGTCTTGGCTGTGTGCTTAGGGTTGTTGTCCTGTTGGAAGGTGAACCTCGCCCCAGTCTAAGCGCTCTGGAGGAGGTTTTCACCAAAGTTCTCTCTATACTTTGCTCCGTTCATCTTTCCCTTGATCCTGACTAGTTTCCCAGTCCCTGCCGCTAAAAAACAACCCCACAGCATGATGCTGCCACCGCCAAGCTTCACCGTAGGGATGGTGCCAGATTTCCTCCAGACGTGTCGCTTGGCATTCAGGCCAAACTGTTCAATCTTGGTTGCATCAGACCAGAGAATCTTGTTTCTCATGGTCTGAGAGTCTTTAGGTGCCTTTTGGCAAACTCCAAGTGGACTGTCATGTACCTTTTACTGAGGAATGGCTTCCGTCTGGCCACTCTACCATAAAGGCATGATTGGCGGAGTTCTGCAGAGATGGTTGTCCTTCTGGAAGGTTCTTTACTCTCCAAAGAGGAACTCTGGAGCGCTGTCAGAGAGTACATCGAGTTCTTGGTCACCTCCCTGACCAAGGCCCTTCTCCCCCGACTGCTCAGTTTGGCCGGGAGGCCAGCTGTAGGAAGAGTCCTGGTGGTTCCAAACTTCTTCCATTTATGGAGGCCACTGTGTTCTTGGGGACCTTCAATTCTGCAAAAATGTTTTGGTACCCTTCCCCAGATGTGCCTCGACACAATCCTGTCTCAGAGCTCTACAGACAACTCCTACAACCTCACGGCTTGGTTTTTTGCTCTGACAGGCACTATCAACTGTGGGACCTTACAGTTGAAGTTGGAAGTCTACATACACCTTAGCCAAATACATTTAAACTCCTTTTCACAATTCCTGACAATTAATCCTAGTAAAAAGTCCCTGTCTTAGGTCAGTTAGGATCACCACTTTATTTTAATAATGTGAAATGTCAGAATAGTAAGGAGAATGATTTATTTCAGCTTTTATTTCTTTCATCACATTCCCAGTGAGTCAGAAGTTTACATACACTCAATTAGTATTTGGTAGCATTGCCTTTAAATTGTTTACCATGGGTCAAACGTTTCGGGTAGCCTTCCACAAGCTTCCCACAATAAGTTGGGTGAATTTTGGCCCATTCCTCCTGACAGAGCTGGTGGAACTGAGTCAGGTTTGTAGGCCTCCTTGCTCGCACACGCTTTTTCAGTTCTGCCCACAAATTTTTCTATAGGATTGAGGTCAGGGCTTTGTGATGACCACTCCAATACCTTGACTTTGTTGTCCTTAAGCTATTTTGCCACAACTTTGGAAGTATGCTTGGGGTCAATGTCCACTTGGAAGACCCATTTGTGACCAAGCTTTAACTTCCTGACTGATGTCTTGAGATGTGGATATATTGAAGCAACATCATTTCCCCCCCTCATGATGCCATCTATTTTGTGTGCACCAGTCCCTCCTGAAGCAAAGCACCCCCACAACATGATTCTGCCACCCCCATGCTTCACAGTTGGGATGGTGTTCTTCGGCTTGCAAGCATCCCCCTTTTTCCTCCAAGGATAACGATGGTCATTATGGCCAAAAAGATCTGTTTGTTTCATCAGACCAGAGGACATTTCTCCGAAAAGTACAATCTTTGTCCCCATGTACAGTTGCAAACGGTAGTCTGGATTTGTTATGGCGGCTTTGGAGCAGTGGCTTTTTCCTTGCTGAGCGGCATTTCAGGTTATGTTGATATAGGACTCGTTTTACTGTGGATATAGATATTTTTGTACCCGTTTCCTCCAGTATCTTCACAAGGTCCTTTGCTGTTGTTCTAGGATTGATTTGCCCTTTTTGCACCAAAGTACGTTCATGTCTAGGAGACAGAACGTGTCTCCTTCCTGAGCGGTATGACGGCTGTGTGGTCCCATGGTGTTTTTACTTGCGTACTATTGTTTGTACAGATGAACATGGTACCTCCAGGCGTTTGGAAATTGCTCCCAAGGATGAACCAGACTTGTGGAGGTCTACAATTTTTTTTTCTGAGGTCTTGGCTGATTTCTTTTGATTTTCTCATGATGTCAAGCAAAGAGGCACTGAGTTTGAAGGTTGGCCTTGAAATGCATCCACAGGTACACCTCCAATTGACTCAAATGATGTCAATTAGCCTATCAGAAGCTTCTAAAGCCATGACATCATTTTCTGGAATTTTCCAAGCGGTTTAAAGGCACAGTCAACTTAGTGCATGTAAACTTCTGACCCACTGGAATTGTGATAAAGTGGATTATACGTCATGCACAAAGTAGATGCCCTAACCGACTTGCCAAAACTATAGTTTGTTAACAAGAAATGTGTGGAGTGGTTGAAAAACGAGTTAATGACTCCAACCTAAAGTGTATGTAAACTTCCAACTTCAACTGGCACAACTGTGTGCCTTTCCAAATCATGTCCAATCAATTGAATTTACCACAGGTGGACTCCAATCAAGTTGTAGTAACATCTCAAGGATGATCAATGGAAACAGCTTGCATTTGAGCTCAATTTCAAGTGTCATAGCAAAGGTTCTGAATACTTAACTAAATAAGGCATGTGTTTTTTTATTCTAAAAACCTGTTTTCACTGTCATTATGAGGTACTGTGTGTAGATTGATGAGGAAAAACATGAATTTAATTCATTTTAGAATAAGGCTGCAATGTAAAAAAAAAAAAAAAAAAAAAAGTGGAAATAGTCAAGGTGTCTGAATACTTTCCGAATGCAGTGTACACACACACACACACACCTCATTGAACTAATCCATCGCGGAGACCTGGACTAAAAGCTAATTTATGCTTGATCTGAAAATGTGGTTGGAGACTCCATATGGAGGGTGTGAAGCAATTGCGTAGCCTCCAGAGGCATAGAGGCCAAATAAAGCTCCGTACTGCACTCCCATCCCAAACGTTGTAACAATGCAGAGGGCTCTGTACAGCTCCGCATTTACATGATTGGTTGACGGTAGGTGGGGTCGGTACATCCTGTAGGAAACACAAACTCACTTCCTTGACAACAGCTCTGCACTTTTCCACGAAGCGCAGGTATGAATGCCCTGACTTCTGCTGAGGCCGTATCACCACAAATTCTGCATGGCCAATGCAGACTTCCAATTGACTATGCACCCAGACGTACAATGCACTTCTCTCTACAGAATGCGCTCTCTCCCGCCAATTTGTGCACATTCATTGTTTGCGTTAGATTGTTAGTGTATATCAATTCCACATTACATATAACACCAGTAGTACATTTACCGTTAAGTCATAATCTACAATGTTTGTTACTTTGGTTACAGTAAATTACATTAATGCATCAAATATTATTATTCCATCTTCCTGTTATCATTGTCGGAGTGGACACATTGTAGCATAAGTTGTGCACTCTGCAAACACTTGTGAGAAACAAGTTGTCCTTCATTTACAAGTTGTCAATTTAGTCAGTCTTTTGTTTGGAGTGCTTCTGTCAATGTTGAGTAAGCCTATAGGCTACATGGCCTGCGCGCAAATGCAGGCATATAAAATGTGCACATTTGGGGATCTGATCGTATTTCTTATTGGCCTTAACGCACCACCACTAATGAGCTTCTCAAAGTAATGTTCTCACTTCAAACAGCAAGCAAATTAAGTCTTTTTCACATCCATTGAGAATTACAATAGTTCCTCAATGTATTTGAATATCTTTCCAGCTGTCTACCTTTTGATAAGCACTCAGTGTGAAAGGGAGAAATGTAATTCTCTGACCCAATGGAAAAGTTGTAAAATAGGCCTACCTGATTACTTCTTATTAGTGCTTGACTTGGACTGAAATGGGTTCCTGTACTAATTTTGGTATTGTTCATATTTAGGTGCAGGAGCTCCACAATACTTTGAGCTAATATTCTATAAAAGGAACAGGAGCTCAAGCAGTAGAAAATTTGAGGTGCCATTACTCTGCTCTGGTGAGCTCCTGCCCAAGTCAAGCACTGCTTCTTATCCCTTGCACAAATAGCCTACTGCTGTGTCTATCCTGAGCTCACTGGCAGAGGAAACTGAGGGCAGTCCGGACCCAAGTTAATACAATGTTTCAAGTTAGTTGCAGACAGGCCATGTGTAGCTAATGTGATTTATAGGATTTTTTATTATTATTATTATAATATCAGGAAATGTTCTACCTGCAGGCTGCAAAGTTTATTTGTTGGCTTTATGTAGGCTATTTTTACATAGTTGGCAACAGCAATAGGTGTTACGTTTGTATCTTTTTTATTTGGATTGAGTTTTTATTAAAACACATGACAATGATTGAGATGTGAAGAGGTTATTATAAATTAAATTAAACTGTCGCACAACTGCCACGCAGGTAAGATAAATTGGCATTCCACATGAGAAAGGTTGCCAACTCATCACGTAGCGTAGCCTATGACCAGCAACTTCAGGAGAGTAATGGCAGAACCTGCAAAAGCCAGCAGGAGCGGGAGGAGAAAAGTTTCTCTCTTCTGGATATCTAGGTCTCTGGCGCCCTCTTGAGGCATTTGTCTTATTTCATCAAACTGTAATCTTAAAAAGCATCAGACAAGCTCAATGCATATAGTTGATTTTATTAAAACACATAGGATGTGTCTATATGGAAAAATACACTTTTAAACATTTAGACCAATCGATAACAGACTACTTTCGGTCAACCAAGAATTGTTCAGTTGGGGACAGCCTTAGTGTGCACGAACAGCTGAAAAAACATGCCGAACAGCAAAATGAACAAAAACGTCACAAAATTGTCATAATACACTGCTCAAAAAAATAAAGGGAACACTTAAACAACACAATGTAACTCCAAGTCAATCACACTTCTGTGAAATCAAACTGTCCACTTAGGAAGCAACACTGATTGACAATAAATTTCACATGCTGTTGTGCAAATGGAATAGACAAAAGGTGGAAATTATAGGCAATTAGCAAGACACCCCCAATAAAGGAGTGCTTCTGCAGGTGGTGACCACAGACCACTTCTCAGTTCCTATGCTTCCTGGCTGATGTTTTGATCACTTTTGAATGCTGGCGGTGCTTTCACTCTAGTGGTAGCATGAGACGGAGTCTACAACCCACACAAGTGGCTCAGGTATGCCAGCAGCATACCACTGCTGGTTTGCTTCTGAAGCTAAGCAGGGTTGGTCCTGGTCAGTCCCTGGATGGGAGACCAGATGCTGCTGGAAGTGGTGTTGGAGGGCCAGTAGGAGGCACTCTTTCCTCTGGTCTAAAAAACATCCCAATGCCCCAGGGCAGTGATTGGGGACACTGCCCTGTGTAGGGTGCCGTCTTTCGGATGGGACGTTAAACGGGTGTCCTGACTCTCTGAGGTCATTAAAGATCCCATGGCACTTATCGTAAGAGTAGGGGTGTTAACCCCGGTGTCCTGGCTAAATTCCCAATCTGGCCCTCAAACCATCATGGTCACCTAATAATCCCCAGTTTACAATTGGCTCATTCATCCCCCTCCTCTCCCCTGTAACTATTCCCCAGGTCGTTGCTGCAAATGAGAACGTGTTCTCAGTCAACTTACCTGGTAAAATAACGGTAAAATAAAAATAAATGTGAAATTTATTGTCAATCAGTGTTGCTTCTTAAGTGGACAGTTTGATTTCACAGAAGTGTGATTGACTTGGAGTTACATTGTGTTGTTTAAGTGTTCCTTTTCTTTTTTTGAGCAGTGTATATGCGCAAACTTTTCACCTGGGAAGCATGCAACAGGCGTAAGATGAGTGAAATCTGAAGTTGAGGTTCGCTCACCTGCGTGTCTCCACATGTTTGGAGCCGGCCATGAGTGAGGGGAACTGTGTGTCGCTGAAGATCTCAGGGGGCCCCTGGTTGTGGCCACGCTTTGTGGTAGTCAGTCGGGCCCCTGGGGGGCGGTACACCCCAGAAGGCTTGGACTCAGGCACCTCTTCCACCTCTGTAGAGACAAAAGCAGAGATGAAGCAAACCAGTCAGTGAAAACAAAGGGCAAGGCTCATTATTAGTAAAATCGGCAAAATATCTATTGGAGTAACCCACATACATGTACACATACATACACACTACAATAAGACAATGTGGAAGTGATACATAGAGTGGAGAGAAGTATACCCACCAACAGGGGCAGCGGCTGGGGGCGGGGCACCAGATTTGTTCCAGGGTCCAGACATTTTGTCTCCACTGACCAGGATTATCTCTCCATCCTCACCGACCTCCTCCTCATACTCATCTTCCTCCTTCTCATCACTGCCACAATCGCCAGAGAAAACCCAATCAACAAAAAATGTGCCACTAGTACAGACATTTAACATGTCATTTGGGTAGTGCCTACTGAATGAATGTGACCCTGTCCCCCCTTATGTTCAGTTTTACCTTATCTGCAGAGCCTGCAGTCTGAGTCCACTGTAGTCCACCTCCTTTGCCTCAAACTCCTTCCACTCCTCGTCGTCCTGCAGACAGAGCACACAGTTTATCAGTTACACACCCCACTAACTGACGGTTTAGCAATCCAAGGCTTCATAGTTCATACATTTGCATTGTCATCATGTCAATCTCAATTTAGGATGTAAAATTTGACCATGCAAAGGAACGTATGTCAAAGGGCCAAATAACTAGAAACTAGGATCTGGATACAGGCCACGCCCTGACATGGGACAGTCATCACACCATGTCACACTGCCTCTGGAATAAGTGTCACAACCTCTGCACAGAACCACACCAGGGTGGCACCCTGATATCAATTAGCTAAGGTATCCCAGAGAGGGGACAGGTTGACAGTTAACGTTAGACCGGCACTATCGGCTGCCTAGGCTTGTTGTGCGGTTATCAGAATCATAATAAAATGTGCATTTAGTAACTAGCTAACGTTATCTGCTGCAAATGTCACTAATATTACCACCAGTAAGTTATGCTCTCAGTGCATTTTCCGCACAAAGGTTCTGAGTCGAACCGCAGCAGTCCCCATATCTCAGGCTAACCATCTGTAAATTCTGAGTAGATTAGAGGCCTAAGCATCTACCTTTGCGAATCGTGCCAACTAGCTAGCAACATTACTAATCTTCCAAATGAATTAAGTTAACGTTAACTGGCAAGCAAGTTATATTCACATAAGTCACGGGCCATAATATGTTGCTGGCTATATTCACCAATAATAGTATTACAAGTCGTCACGAGGTCATGATTACTAACTAACGTTAGTTAGCTAACGTTACGCCCTAGCCTAGACTCAATCCAATGGGTGACCGTTTTCACCTTTGAAAACATGCTAGCCACTTGTCAGTTAACTTAGTTATCTAGCTGATTAACGTTGATCAATCGAGAAAGTTGACACTGTCGCGGCCTAAAGTTATCTAGACATGTCTGCTCACCGTCTGGAATAAGTATTGAGTTTGCTGGCTTATCTAGCAGCGAACTACATTATTGTATTGCTGTTTGAGGCACTAGTTAACAAACGTAAGGTAGCTAACCTTAAATATGTATCTCCAGAAGTCCTGTGTTAGGCCAGTATAATAACTAGCCAGCCATGGTTAATTACTAAACAGCCACGAGTCATCCCTGTTAGCAGGCAAACTAGCTAGCTAGCAACAGATTGATTTGGCTAGTAGCAGCGGTATGTGCCAACCGCTAACAGTTACTGGCGCGGCGCTAGCCAACGTTACCTTCTCCGGCTGCGCATCTTGATTTTCATTTTTCGTGCCGAACTTCTCCTTTTCTTTCTTGTTCTTTTTCAATACAATTGGTGTGGGCCCAGATGGGACTTCCTTTCCCTTGCCTCCCTTTTCTTTCTTCTTTTTTTTATCCCTCTTGGCAAAGAAATCATCCAGGCTCTTCTCCGGTGCAGCACCACCAGTCTCTACATCCGCCATTTTCTTTCAGAAATTAATGCTATGCAATGACAAATGTCAAAACGTCTCTTTAAATCAGTTGATAGGGAGGGTTTAAATTCCTATTCGAGCAGAGCAATCAAACAACTCCCCTTCTATCGTGAGCAAGAAAATGTACCTACTGTCTGACTGCCTGTCTTTCAATGTGCCACAATATTATAGGGGTGTGCGACTCGCTCGCTGCTATTTGACAGGCGAACCGGATTTGCAGTCAATACTCTCCAAAATTCCCCGGATTAAGTTGAAGAGAAACATAATGAACATGCTGAAGAACCAATTATATTGAATGTCTTTTTTTGATCACCCTATCATATTAGCCCGGTAATAATAATGTACCACACCATGAGGTCTACTGTAGGTGTCTTCACGGATCAATTTATTGTGTTGATCATTGACTAGTTGATCATGGAACAATAGAGAATCACAAAAATATATATTTAATGTATTTATGAGTTTACTTGTTTTCTCAAAGCCAGCATTCGAAGTATTTACAGTACAGGCACTGTGGTAGTCTACACTCTGGATGTGACCTTAGATGAAAACATAGGTATTTCTGCTCCCCATTCAATGACAGTTCACACTTAAAAACATGTATATTGTGTGTTGCTGGTTTCCACTAAAGGAACACATGTGGGATGCCACCGTGTGAAACTATGGGCATAGCATGGGACTGGGCTGCCCATAAAGCGGTTTATTAGGCCTACTATTGGGCTGGGGTACACCAGCATATGTTGTGTGTTGAGGACCTACACGGTCACCTCACACAAAGTTATGGATATACTGACAAGACACTACATGTCTCTCCATCCTAACAAAGGGATGCTGTCAAAAAGTGACTGAATTCAAATGTATTTACCCTAAAGTAAATTTGATGACACCATAATGATGACAAAAAGTTGTCAATCTTTTTTCTCCTACTAATTATTTGCCTACGTTAGGAATTTCATCATATTTACATGCCACTATAGTGTAATTTAGACTGAACAATCATTAACCCTTGTTAAAATGACTGGACACCGCTCAACGTTTTGGAGCCACTATGGCTGAGGAATCAATAGAATGCTCATAACAACGGTGTGACACGAGACAGAGGTGACAGAGATGCAACCCATGTATTCAAGAATGCATTAGAATGAGGAAAATGACCTTGCTCTCCCAAGTGTTAAACCACTACTAGGCTATCCTTTTTCAATGTAACATTCAACAACAGAATATAGATATTATGGTTAAGTGTTTAAGATGATCATGTTATCATGTATTTAAAGCTTAAAAATTAAGAAGAAAAAAGAAGAAGAAGAAGAAGAAAAACTACAATCCATGGATGTCGGGTGATGAAAAGGCTTGAAATAAAGGTTGAAATCCTGGCTTGTCACATCATCATGCAAACAGGTGGTATGAACAGGTGGTTCAGAACACACATTGAAATCTGAGTTATATACACACATTCTCCATTTACAAATTCACCAGGAACACAGAACACAACCATAATGAATTAGTTTATAATCACAGTACTTTACTGTCTGTTTGGCCATATCGCTTAATTCTATCACGTGTGCAATGAGGTCAGAGGGGAAAAAAACAGCCTTTATGTCATATGAACTTCTTTGCTGTTGTATTACCCAAAACCACATGCGGCCAGTGGCACCTTAATTGGGGAGGACAAGCTGAATAAATGGGTTTCATGTGTTTGATACCATTCCAGTTCATTCATTCTATTCTAGACATTATTCTGAGCCGTCCTCCCCGCAGTAGCCTCCTGTGAGTCCAAAAGACGGATCATAGCTTTAATTCATATTGTTTGAATACATTAAATGGCATGAACCTATGTAGGAGTTAGCATAGCTAATATGAGTAAATGTTAAATAAATTGACAGTTATATTTTTAGCACCTTTGAGGGGTTTTTGCAAGGAACTGGCCCCATCCTTCTCCCTGTTACAGTTGAAGTCGGAAGTTTACATACACTTAGACTGGAGTCATTAAAACTATTTTTTCAACCACTCCACGAATTTATTGTTAACAAAGTATCATTTTGGCAAGTCGGTTAGGACATCTAATTTGTGCATGACACAAGTAATTTTTCCAACAATTGTTTACAGACAGCTTATTTCACTTATAATTCACTGTATCACAATTCCAGTGGGTCAGAAGTTTACATACACTAAGTTGACTGTGCCTTTAAACAGCTTGGAAAGTTCCAGAAAATGATGACATGGCTTTAGAAGCTTCTGATAGGCTAATTGACATAATTTGAGTCAATTGGAGGTGTACCTGTGGATGTATTTCAAGGCCTATCTTCAAACTCAGTGTCTCTTTGCTTGACATCATGGGAAAATCAAAATTTCCAAACGCCTGAAGGTACCACGTTCATCTGTACAAACAAAGCACCCAAGTATAAACACCATGGGACCACACAACCGTCATACCGCTCAGGAAGGAGACGCGTTCTGTCTCCTAGAGATTAACGTACTTTGGTGCGAAAAGTGAAAATCAATTCCAGAACAACAGCAAAGGACCTTGTGAAGATGCTGGAGGAAACAGGTACAAAAGTATCTATATCCACAGTAAAATGAGTCCTATATTGACAAAAACCGCCATAAAAAAGCCAGACTACGGTTTGCAACTGCACATGGGGACAAAGATCGTACTTTTTGGAGAAATGTCCTCTGGTCTGATGAAACAAAAATAGAACCGTTTGGCCGTAATGACCATTGTTATGTTGGAGGAAAAAGGGGGATGCTTGCAAGCCGAAGAACACCATCCCGACCGTGAAGCATGGGGGTGGCAGCATCATGTTGTGGGGGTGCTTTGCTGCAGGAGGGACTGGTGCACTTCACAAAATAGATGGCATCATGAGGTAGGAAAATTATGTGGATATATTGAAGCAACATCTCAAGACATCAGTCAGGAAGTTAAAGCTTGGTCGCAAATGGGTCTTCCAAATGGACAATGACCCCAAGCATAATTCCAAAGTTGTGGCAAAATAGCTTAAGGACAACAAAGTCAAGGTATTGGAGTAGCCATCACAAAGCCCTGACCTCATACCTATAGACAATTTCTGGGCAGAACTAAAAAAGTGTGTGCGAGTAAGGAGGCCTACAAACCTGACTCAGTTCCACCAGCTCTGTCAGGAGGAATGGGCCAAAATTCACCCAAATTATTGTGGGAAGCTTGTGGAAGGCTACCCGAAACGTTTGACCCAAGTTAAATGCTACCAAATACTAATTGAGTGTATGTAAACTTCTGACCCACTGGGAATGTGGTGAAAGTAATAAAATATGAAATAAATCATTCTCGCTACTATTATTCAGACATTTTACATTCTTGAAATAAAGTGGTGATCCTAACTGACCTAAAACAGGACATTTTTACTCGGATTAAATGTCAGGAATTGTGAAAAACGGAGTTTAAATGTATTTGGCTAAGGTGTATGTAAACTTCAAGTGTATATCCCTGTTATATTCCTCAACCTCATTTTGAAGCTGCTGATTCTCCGCCTCGACTCTTTGCAGTTTGCTTTTCAGCTGTTCAAATTTCTTTGGAGACTGAAGGTGGATACTTTTTTTAAGGACCTGCTTTCAATGTGCCTTTAAATGGTTTGATAGTGGAAAAAACACATTTTATACTTTTGTCTTAGCGCTGTCTTTTCCTTTTTGGGGGGGCTGAGAAGCTGTGCCACTATGCTCATCCCAGCTGCAGGCAGCTTCTCAGGCTTGTTTTTCTTGCTTTTGCTACACTCTAAATATTAGGGGTTCAACAAGGGTTATTCTCAGGCTTGTTTACTTGCTTTTGCTACACCCTAAATATTAGGGGTTCAACAAGGGTTCTTCTAAGATCCTTAAAGTTCTTAGAAGAACCTTAGGGTTCTTGGCACTGAAAATGGCCCACAAAAGATTCTTCCAAGAACCCCATAGGAGGTGGGGTTCATCGAGGAACCTCCTTAGTTGGTGGAAGCAGGAACCTAACTGCAGAACCTAACTGCAGGAACCTAACTGCCGAACTGAAAGGTGCAGGCACTTAACTGTCAAATGTAAAGATCTCAATTTAAGGTAAGGTTTGTCCCTTTTATATGATCTAAATTGATATCGTTTTATGATTACACTATCTATCTTTTCATATTTGTGCAAATCCTTCTAAAACAGAAAATGGACACAGTTCAATGGATATCAATCAACAAAAAGGTAACAATATGTAGGCTATAAGAATATGTTCATGGCTAGCTGTATTTGGGAGCAGATGACTGATCTGCTCACTTTTGTGTCTGTAGGTATACAGACAATGAGACATACAAAGGTATTTCAATTGGTATTGGTATGTTATGCAGATCTCATGTACCATCCTCCTTCCTTACATCTTCAATGAATAGCCCATAAGGCCTCTACATTATGGACAAGGTAAGTGTATGAAAACTATTATCAAAGCAGGTTCTTTTATTCACATTCACTACAAAGACCATGGTATGAATACTGTTGTGTGCATATTTTGTTAATCATCTGTATAATGACTATTTTGGGGATTTACAGACTTCACCCTCCCTACACCTCTGATGAATAAAACAGTAAACCTGTTCGATCACCATACACTGCAAAATTATTATGGCTATTGATACGGAGAACATTCAACACATTAACAAGCCATAGGATATACCTATTGGACTTTAGGCTCTGCTGGGAGTTTAACTCATATTTAGATTGTTTTATTCTGCTTTGCCACTAAAATCATAATAAACACTGAGAACTAAAATATTGTGTTATTGTTGTTATGCGTATTATTAATAATAACAGGGGTGGGGGGGTAGCTCAAAAAGGAACCCCAAAAGGTTCTTTGAGGATCCTTAAAAAAAGGTTATTTGAAGAACCCTTTTAAAGGGTTATTGGAAAAACTTATAGTGGTTCCCCCACAGTTTCAATATGAAGAACCCCTAAAGGATACTCCAGGAAGCTGAGTGTAGTGTGTATCACTTGCAAATGCTTCACAATTTATTTGTTTGTAGGCTATAACCTTGAAATAATTGAAATAATAGGCTAATAATAGGCTATAGCCTAAATAATACATTTTCCTTTCTTCTTAGGCTACCTGTCTGGCTCCTGACCTATTTACAGTGTTTATGTGCTGTTTAATACCACATGTAGCCTATTTGAAATGATGAGCACTTGGGAAACCCTGCTCTAAATCATGAGAGGAAAACAATATTTGCATCTCTGTAGGCATTCACCTGGACAAGCAAAAAATGACGTCCATACCCTAACCGTTTTAAATTTCAACGTCAAGGCACTGACATCAGAGCCGGGACGTCACAAGGACACCGTTTAGAAAATATCAGACTACAATCCACGAACAGAGGTGAGTTCACTAATGTTCCTAAAACCACTGGTTTGACTTTAGATTGGAATCGCACAGATTTTTGTTGATGATATATTGTATTATATCCTCTTAGGTATAATATGACCTGTACATAATTATTTAGTTAGCCAGAATTCAACAGGTGCTGTAGCCTAGACATCCATGCTTTAATTAACCTGCACATTTAATTTGAGTCTTCATGCCAGGGCCAGCGTTTTGGGCGGGCCTATGGAGCATGGCCCACCCTACCGCGCCTCATTGCCCGTCCAAATAAAATATTGATCATTTATTTGACCGAGACGCGCGCCGACAGAAAGACGCATCGATCTCATAAAGCATCCGAGGGAACGAAACATCACCCCTCTGTCTCTATGTATCTGATGCTGTCTGGAGTGGACAACGGAGTATGGCATGTCATACTTTTTGGGTTACATATAGTAAGACAGAGGAGCCCTGTTTCGCTCGCTAGTTTTAGCAGAGAGGAAGAGGCGAAGCGAGAGGGCTCACTCTTCTCCAAATATCAGTCCTGAATAAGCCAAATGCATTTCTATGGGCATAATATGTTGCCTGCATTCCCGCAACGACTCGCTTTGTTAGGGCAGAGACATGATCATCTCGTCATTATATGCTGGTTTCCCCTAAAGTACATCGATGTTTTGCCAAAATTATATAATTACTCCTGTCTAAATACAATAATTAAAATTACTTTATCAGAGAGCTTGACTTAGCCACAGAGGATCATTCGCGTCTTTGTGACAATAGGCCTAGCTGATTATTGAGCTGAGTATTGAGTTGCGGTTGTCAATGAAAAGCATCGAAAATGTGTGAAGATAATGTGTCTTGAATATAATTTAAAATGTTGACAGGAAAGGGGAGGGGTGTGTGGCGAAGATGTGGGCGTCTCTCTCCAGAATGCATGCACTCAGGTCTCCAGAATGTGCCCCGCTGTCTCCAGACACATCTTGCACATTCATTGTTTCATTGTGTGAATTGATTGCCCCATGATTGTTTATTTTTTAATAAATTTCCCATTACACATGTAACCAGTATGCCTAGTAAATGTACCGTTAATCGCCATCATTTGGTTATATTAATTTATGTAAATGCATGGATTACAGTAATTTACCGTTCTCATTCTCGGAGTGGAAACGTTGTTTGCAGAGTTCACAACCTGCTACACTTGTGAGAAACAAGTTTTGCTTTATTTTGTAACAATCATTAAGGAATTTTGTCATTTTTTTCATTGTCTTTTGTTTGGAGTGCTCAGTGTGAGCAATGAGCATGGTGTGGCTTCTCTGTCCATGGAGCGCAAGCACCAGAACATGCCAACCTGCTGAGTTGATACGTTGCTCTTCACTAGTGATAGTTCAAGTTGCGTGTTGGTGTCGCAAGTCAAGACAGATAGAAAGGGCGGCAGACAGGCGGAGTAGAGAGATCAATGCGATTGAAAGAACCAGTATTTTCATCATCATATTTTCTATTGTTTTTATGTATTGTTTTTATTTGTCGGCTTTAATGCTATGTGTTTTACTTAGTTGATGGAAGTTATAGGCCTAGGCTACTGCTGCATTAGCCTACAGGCTATCTTTGAGTTCCATACGCGAATTTCTTTAGCCGCCAACGTGTCCATATGGCAAAGGCTGGTGCTCTTGCATTAGTTAAATTTGAACTTTCAGTTATTTATCGTTTTAATTCCGATTTTTATGATTAAACACGTCTGTCATGTAAATGGGGATGTTGACCTTAGGATGTTTAAAGGGACTATAGTCCGGTGCCGACAGAGATGGCCGCCTCGCTTCGCGTTCCTAGGAAACTATGCAGTATTTTGTTTTTTTCATGTGTTATTTCTTACATTGTTACCTCGGGAAATCTTAGGTTTTATTACATACAGTCGAGAGGAACTATTGGATATAAGAGCAACGTCAACTCACCAACATTACGACTAGGAATACGACTTTCCCAAAGCGGATCCTCTGTTTGGCCCACCACCCAGGACAATGGATTGGATCCCAGCCGGCGACCCAAAACAGCGGCGCCGTAGAAGGGGCAGACGGAGCGGTCTTCTGGTCAGGCTCCGTAGACGGGCACATTGTGCACCGCTCCCGAGCAAACTACTCGCCAATGTCCAGTCTCTTGACAACAAGGTAGACTAAATCCGAGCAAGGGTTGCCTTCCAGAGAAACATCAGAGACTGTAACGTTCTTTTTTTCACTGAAACATGGCTCACTCGAGACACGATATCGGAGTCGGTACAGCCACCTGGTTTCTTCACGCATCGCGCCGACAGAAACAAGCATCTCTCTGGTAAGAAGAAGGGCGTGGGTGTATACCTTATGATTAACGAGACGTGGTGTGATCATAACAACATACAGGAACTCAAGTCCTTTTGTTCACCTGGCTTAGAATTCCTCACAATCAAATGCTGACCGCATTATCTACCAAGAGAATTCTCTTTGATCAAAATCACAGTTGTGTATATTCCACCCCAAGCAGACACATCGACAGCCCTGAAAGAACTTCATTCGACTCTATGTAAACTGGAAACCACATATCCTGAGGCTGAATTTATTGTAGCTGGGGATTTTAACAAGGCTAATCTGAAAACAAGGCTCCCTAAATTCTATCAGCATATCGATTGCGCAACCCGGGCTCGCAAAACCCTGGATCATTGTTATTCTAACTTCCGCGACGTATAGAGACAAAGTAGAGTCGCAATTCAACGGCTCAGACACGAGAGGTATGTGGCAGGGTCTACAGTCAATCACGGACTACAAAAGAAAAAACAGCCCTGTCGCGGACCACGATGTCTTGCTCCCAGACAGACTAAACAACTTCTTTGCTCGCTTTGAGGACAATACAGTGCCACAACCAAAACCTGCGGGCTCTCCTTCACTGCAGCCAACGTGAGTAAAACTTTAAACGTGTTAACCCTCGCAAGGCTGCCGGCCCAAACGGCATCCCTAGCCGCGTCCTCAGAGCGTGCACAGACCAGCTGGCTGGTGTGTTTACAGACATATTCAATCTCTCCCTATTCCCAGTCTGCTGTCCTCACATGCTTCAAGATGGCCACCATTGTTCCTGTATCCTAGAAGGCAAAGGTAACTGAACTAAATGACTATCGCCCCGTAGCACTCACTTCTGCCATCATGAAGTGCTTTGAGAGACTATATCACCTCGACCTTACCTGTCACCCTAGACCCACTTCAATTTGCGTACCGCCCCAATAGGTCCACAGACAATGCAAATTCCATCACACTGCACACTGCCCACTGCCATATCCCATCTGGACAAGAGAAATACCTATGTAAGAATGCTGTTCATTGACTACAGCTCAGCATTCAACACCATATTACCCTCCAAGCTCATCATTAAGCTTGATTCCCTGGGTCTCAACCTCGCCCTGTGCAACTGGGTCCTGGACTTCCTGACCGCCCCCAGGTGATGAAGGTAGGAAACAACATCTCTACTTCGCTGCTCCTCAACACTGGGGCCCCACAAGGGTGCGTGCTCAGCACCCTCCTGTGCTCCCTGTTCACCTATGACTGCCATGCACGCCTCCAACTCAATCATCAAGTTTGCAGATGATACAACAGTAGTAGGCTTGATTACCAACAACGACGAGACGGCCTATAGGGAGGAGGTGAGGGCACTCGGAGTGTGGTGTCAGGAAATCAACCTCTCACTCAATGTCAACAAAACAAAGGAGATGATCGTGGACTTCAGGATGGAGCAGAGGGAGCATCCCCCTATCCACATCGACGGGACAGCAGTGGAGAAGGTGGAAAGTTCCTCATCGCACACATCACGGACAAACTGAAATGGTCCACCCACACAGACAGCGTGGTGAAGAAGGCGCAATAGCGCCTCTTCAACCTCAGGAGGCTGAAAAATTTGGGCTTGTCACCTAAAACCATCACAAACCTTTACAGATGCACATATGAGAGCATCCTGTCGGGCTGTATCACTGCCTGGTACAGCAACTGCACCGCCCACAACAGCAAGGCTCTCCAGAGGGAGGTGCGGTCCGCACAACGCATCACCGGGGGCAAACTCCCCGCCCTCCAGGACACCTACAGCACCCGATGTCACAGGAAGGCCAAAAAGATCATCAAGGACAACAACCACCACAGCCACTGCCTGTTCACCCCGCTACCATCCAGAAGGCGAGGTCAGTACAGGTGCATCAAAGCTGGGACCGAGAGGCTGAAAAACAGCTTCTATCTCAAGGCCATCAGACTGTTAAAAAGCCATCACTAACACAGAGAGGCTGCTGCCTACATACAGACTTGAAATCATTGGCCACTTTAATAAATGGATCACTAGTCACTTTATTAATGTCACTTTAATAATGTTTACATGTCTTGCATTACTCATCTCATATGTATATACTGTATTTTATACCATCTGTTACATCTTGTCGATGCTGCTCCTCGGCCATTGCTCATCCATATATTTATATGTATATATTCTTATTCCATTCCTTTACTTAGATTTGTGTGTATTAGGTAGATGTTGTGGAATTGTTAGATTACTAGATATTGCCGCACTGTCGGAACTAGAAGCACAATAATTTTGCTATACTCACAATAACATCTGCCAACCATGTGTATGTGACCAATAAAATTTGATTTGAATTTTGAGGGTCTTATTCTGGTGACCCGATGATCGATGCTTGGCTGCCGTTTGACCAATAAAAATATTATCTTTCTTATCGATAATAATCTTGTCATGTAGACTAGCCAACAAGCACAGCCTATCCACACTGTATTTGTGAGCTGTTGGCTAGAGCGCATGTGCCAAAACCAGAATAGGCGCATTAGCTATTTAAAGCAACAGTTTTTGTGACAAAACTATCGAATGGGTTTTAAATGCAATGGAAACACATTGAACTTTAGATTTCTATTTGGTACATGACAATTTAAGCGAAAAAGTATATTTTGTGTGCCCTAGTCATCATGCACTGATTTTTATCCACAACAATTCAGTTTGGTGGAAACACACCACTGGTGGGAAAATCCGCATATTTTCTTTATGCGTATTTTAGAATATTTGCATGAAAATCTGTCGCCAATTGGATGGAAATGTAGATGTTGTAAATGTTATTTTTCTCTGCACTCTTCTGAATAGGAATTTAGAAAGTACATTGAAACTCATTATTGGCACAGAAACTATACACTCTGTGGCATACAGCAGGTTAGCCACCAGGGAAGACTCATCAAGGCCTGGTGACAGATGGAGTCTATATCACGCGGTGATGGCTCCCTCTGCTGAATGTGCCAGGTCTCGACAGGCTCTCCAGCCAGGACTAATTGGGGCTGATTGTTGTTTGTGAGTAATCTAGGGACTGATTGCTTACCAGCTGGATGAGTCCCATAAAGCTGCCAGAAGGGCAGCACACAGGGGTGGTGACTGGGGGAAGAGAGGTTACTACAGTATAGTCGTGCTCAGTACCAGAGATAACGGCGGGAGCTTGGTTTTGTTCCCCACAGGACACATCAAGACAGCGGAGCACAGAAGACGGTGTCCCGGAGGAGGCCTCCTGAAGGAGACCTATTATTTTCCCCTTGTTTGTAAACACCCTTGAAACCGAGCTAATACAATTCTGTCTAATCAGTCTAATCTGTGTAAATGTCTTGACCAGACCCCCTGATCTGCCACAACTCTTAGAAAATAAGGTGCTATCTAGAACCTAAAATGGTTCCTCGGCTGTTGAATAACCAATTTTGGTTCCATCTAGAACCCTTTTGGGTTCCATGACAAACCCACAGAGCATTCTACATGGAACCCAAAAAAGTTCTACCGGGAACCAAAAGGGGTCCTCCTATGGGGACAGCTGAAGAACCCTTTTGGAACCCTTTTTTCGAAGAGTGTACTTGTAGTGTAGTTGATCACTCAGAGTTTCATTCAAAAAAATCTATTTTGTATTTATTGCCAAGGCAGCAGCTACTCTTCCTGGTATCCAATTGTAATTTTCTTTTTTGTGGCACCTGACCACACAACTGAACAGTAGTCAAGGTGCGACAAAACTAGGGCCTGTAGGACCTGCCTTGTTGATAGTATTGTTAAGAAGGCAGAGCAGCGCTTTATAATGGACATACTTCTTCCAATCTTAGCTACTATAGTATCAATATGTTTTGACCATGACAGTTTACAATCTAGGGTAACTCCAAGAAGTTTAGTCATCTCAACTTGCTCAATTTCCACATTATTTATTACAAGATTTAGTTGAGGTTAAGGGTTTAGTGAATGTTTTGTCCCAAATACAATGCTTTTAGTTTTTGAAATATTTAGAACTAACTTATTCCTTGCCACCCATTCTGAAAATAACTGCAGATCTTTGTTAAGTCACGTGGACTGGGATATGTTCCGCATAGCGTTGGACAACAACATTGATGAATACGCTGATTCGGTGAGCGAGTATATTAGCAAGTGCATCGGTGATGTTGCACCCACAGCAACTATTAAAACCTTCCCCAACCAGAAACCGTGGATTGATGGCAGCATTCGTGCAAAACTGAAAGCGCGAACCCCTGCTTTTAATCAGTGGAGAGGGTGGAAAGTTTTAAGTTCCTCGGCGTACACATCACGGACAAACTCAATCTCTAGCTGCTTTAATAATAAAAAATTGGATGCAATAAATGTATCACTAGTCACTTTGAACTATGCCACTTTATTTAATGTTTACATACCCTACACTACTCATCTCAAATGTATATACTGTACTCTACCATCTACTGCATCTTGCCTATGCCGTTCGGCCATCGCTCATCCATACAGTGGGGCAAAAAAGTATTTAGTCAGCCACCAATTGTGCAAGTTCTCCCACTTAAAAAGATGAGAGAGGCCTGTAATTTTCATCATAGGTACACTTCAACTATGACAGACAAAATGAGAAAAAAAATCCAGAAAATCACATTTGTAGGATTTTTAATGAATTTATTTGCAAATTATGGTGGAAAATAAGTATTTGGTCAATAACAAAAATAGTTTTTTGTTATTGCACTAAATACTTTTTTGCCCCACTGTATATATTTTTTATGTACATATTCTTATTCATTCCTTTACACTTGTGTGTATAAGGTAGTTGTTGTGAAATTGTTAGATTACTTGTTAGATATTACTGCATGGTCGGAACTAGAAGCACGAGCATTTCGCTACACTCGCATTAACATCTGCTAACCATGTAACCAAAACCAAATAACATTTGATTTTAAGTTTTTCCGGGATTTCACTCCCTGTAGTAGATGACGTGTATAGTGTTGAGTCATCCGCATACATAAACACACTGGCTTTACTCAATCTTTACATATTGTTAGTAAAGATTGAAAAAGGTAAGGGCCCTAGACAGCTGCCCTGGGGACGCCCTGATTCTACCCGGATTATGTTGGAGAGGCTGGAGACCCTCTGGGTTCTGGTAGACAGGTAATTCTTTATCCACATTATAGCAGGGGGTGTAAAGCCAAAACACATACGTTTTTCCAGCAGCAGACTATGATCGATAATGTCAAAAGCTACACTGAAGTCTAACAAGATAGCCCCCACAATAATTTTATCATCAATTTCTCTCAGCCAAATCAAATCAAATTTGATCAGTCACATGCGCCGAATACAACAGGGTTAGACCTTAGTGAAATGCTTACTTACGAGCCCCTAACCAACAATGCAATTTAAAAAATACGGATAAGAATAAGAAATAAAAGTAACAAGTAATTAAAGAGCAGCAGTAAAATAACAATAGCGAGACTATATACAGGAGGGTACAGGTACAGAGTCAATGTGCGGGGGCACCGGTTAGTTGAGGTAATATGTACATGTAGGTAGAGTTATTAAAGTGACTATGCATAGATGATAACAACAGAGAGTAGCAGCGGTGTAAAAGAGGGGGGCAATGCAAGTATTCTGGGTAGCCATTTGATTAGATGTTCACGAGTCTTATGGCTTGGTGTTAGAAGCTGTTTAGAAGCCTTTTGGACCTAGACTTGGCGCTCCGGTACCGCTTGCCGTGCGGTAGCAGAGAGAACAGTCTATGACTAGGGTGGCTGTAGTCTTTGACAATTTTTAGGGCCTTCCTCTGACACCGCCTGGTATAGAGGTCCTGGATGGCAGGTAGCTTGGCCCCAGTGATGTACTGGGCCGTTCTCCCTACCCTCTGTAGTGCTTTGCGGTCGGAGGCCGAGCAGTTGCCATACCAGGCAGTGATGCAACCAGTCAGGATGCTCTCGATGTTGCAGCTGTAGAACCTTTTGAGGATCTGAGGACCCATAGCAAGTCTTTTCAGTCTCCTGATGGGGAATAGGTTTTGTTGTGCCCTCTTCATGACTGTCTTGGTGTGCTTGGACCATGTTAGTTTGTTGGTGATGTGGACACCAAGGAACTTGAAGCTCTCAACCTGCTCCACTACAGCCCCGTCGATGAGAATGGGTGTGTGCTCGGTCCTCTTTTTCCTGTAGTCCACAATCATCTCCTCAGTTATTTGTGTAAGTGCTGTGTTTGTTGAGTGTCCTTCCTTATAAGCGTGCTGAAAGTCTGTTGTCAATTTGTTTACTGTGAAATAACATTGTATCTGGTCAAACACTATTTTTTCCAGAAGTTACAAAGGGTTGGTAACAGGCTGATTGGTTGGCTGTTTGAGCCAGTAAAGGGGGCCTTCCTATTCTTGGGTAGCGGAATGACTTTAGCTTCCCTCCAGGCCTGAGGGCACACACTTTCTAGTAGGCTTAAATTGAAGATGTGGCAAATAGGAGTGGCAATATCGTCTGCTATTATTCTCAATAAATTTCCATCTAGATTGTCAGACCCTGGTGGCTTGTCATTGTTCATAGACAACAATACTTTCTTCACCTCTTCCACACTGACTTTACAGAATTCAAAAGTACAATTCTTGTCTTTCATAATTTGGTCCGATATACTTGGATGTGTAGTGTCAGCGTTTGTTGCTGGTATGTCATCCCTAAGTTTGCTTATCTTGCCAATGAAAAAGACATTCAAGTAGTTGGCAGTATCAGTGGGCTTTGTGATGAATAAGCCATCTGATTCAAATGTCATTTAAGGTGACACAAAGCTTTTTACTATCATT
Source organism: Salvelinus fontinalis (assembly GCF_029448725.1). Classification (NCBI taxonomy): domain Eukaryota; kingdom Metazoa; phylum Chordata; class Actinopteri; order Salmoniformes; family Salmonidae; genus Salvelinus; species Salvelinus fontinalis. The sequence goes on along the minus strand of NC_074689.1, from coordinate 1,244,568 downwards.
CTTTATATAATTTAACTTTGTTTCATAGCACAGTTTATTTTTATTGAGTTTAGTCACATTATTTCTTAATTTGCAGTACGTTTACCAATCAGTTGGGCTGCCAGACTTATTTGCCATACCTTCTGCCTCATCCCTATCAACCATACAATTTTTCAATTCCTCATCAATCCAAGGGGATTTACCAGTTTTTACAGTCATTTTCCTAATGAGTGCGTGCTTATTAGTAACTGGAATAAGCAATTTCATAAATGTGTCAAGTGCAGCGTCTGGTTGCTCCTCATTACACACCACAGATCAGCAAATATTCATCAACATATGAATCACTACAAAGCTTATTATATGACCTCTTATACACTATGTTAGGCCCAGCTTTTGGAACTTTGGTTTTCCTAGATATGGCTATTATATTGTGATCACTACATCCTATGGATTTGGATACTGCTTTAAAGCCAAGTTCTGCTGCATTAGTAAAAATGTGATCAATACATGTTGATTTAATTCCTGTGCTGTTTGTAATTACTCTGGTAGGTTGACTGACAGCCTGATCCAGGTTGCAGGCACTGGTTACAGTTTGAAGTTATTTCTTGAGTGGGCAGCTTGATGATAGCCAGTCAATATTTAAATCACCCAGAAAATATACTTCTCTGTTGATATCACATACATTATCAAGCATTTCACACATATTATCCAGATACTGACTGTTAGCACTTGGTCTATAGCAGCTTCCCACAAGAATGGGCTTTAGGTGAGGCAGATGAACCTGTAGCCATATTACTTCAACAGTATTTAACATTAGATTGTCTCTAAGCTTTACAGGAATGTGGTTCTGAACACCGCCCCTGTTGCATTTCCGTCTTTTCGGTAGATGTTATAACCATGTATTGCTACCACTGTATCATCAAAGGTATTATCTAAGTGAGTTTCAGAGATACGCATGTCATCTGTTACAAGCAAGTTATTGACTTCATGGACCTTATTTCTCAGGCTGCATATGTTAATATGGGCTATTTTTAGCACTTTTCTGGGTTGCTTGATTGTTTTAATGCTTTACTGGGAATGCCTCAACTTAAAAACAATTACAAGTGTATTTTGAATTAATATACTCTATTACAATTGAAGCATATGAAATTGAAGTACTCTTTTAATACGTGTGCTTAAGTGTTATGATAGTGAGCTCCAAAAGTATTGGGACAGTGACACATTTTTTGTTGTTTTGGCTCAGTACTCCAGAACTTTGAAAGTATACAATGACTTTGAGGTTAAAGTGCTGACTGTCAGCTTTAATTTGAGGGTATTTCAATCCATATTGGGTTTCAAAATTGCAGCACTTTTTGGGCATAGTAACACCGTTCTACTGGACTAAAAGTATTGGGACAAGTTCACTTATGTGTATTAAAGTGGTAAAAAGTTAAGTATTTGGTCCCTAGTGTTGTAAAGATACTTTAAAGTACTACTTACATATTGTAGTTTTTTGGGGTATCTGTACTTAACTATTTATCTTTTCTTTCACTTCACTACATTCCTAAAGAAAATAATGTACTTTTTACTCCATACATTTTTCCTGACACCACAAAGTACTCATTACATTTTGAATGCTTAGCAGGACAGGAACATGGTCCAATTCGCACACTTATCAAGAGAACATCCCTGGTCATCCCTACTACCTCTGATCTGGCAGACTCACTAAACACAAATGTGTGCCCCTGGCTATCTGTAAATAAAAATAAAGAAAGAAATGGTGCCGTTTGGATTGCTTAATATAAGGACTTTGAAATATTTATACTTTTACTTTTAATACCTAAGTATAGTTTAGAAATTACATTTACTTTGATACTTAAGTACATTTAAAACCAAATACTTTTAGACTTTTACTCAAGTAGTATTTTACTGGGTGACCTTCACTTTTACTTGAGTAATTTTCTATTAAGGTATCTTTACTTTTACTCAAGTATGACAGTTGGGTACTTTTTCCACCACTGTTGGTCCCATATTCATAGCACGCAATGACTACATCAAGCTTGTGACTATATATTTGTTGGATGCGTTTGCTGTTTGTTTTGGTTGTGTCCAGATTGTTATTGTAATGGTGAAAGGTTAGTATGTCTTGGGGGTATGATATTTGTGCGTCTGTAACTTTCTCACTCATCATTATTCACGATTCATTCAGGATTATCCGTAGTCATGGTAGCATCCACATTCATGTAAAAGTGTTAACAAACATATTATATTCTGATTTACAATAAAGGTGACTCCAACATATCACAATACATTATTTACCGTTCATTTCTATTGGGCACAAAATAATCTGAAAGAACCAAAACAAACAGCAAATGCATCCAACCTCATGGTCATTGCATCATTTCAAATCCAAAGTGCTGGAGTACAGAGCCGAAACAACAACACATTTATCACTGTCTCAATACTTTTGGAGCTCACTGTAGTATACTACAACATTGAAAAACAATTCATTTAAAGTACACATTTAATAAGTGTGTTTAAGTTAAATGATAGTATATGTATAGTGTACTGAAGCTGTACGTGCCGAACCAGTTCACATAGAAATGGGTTATCAATCTGTCTTCTCGTTGAAAGTCAGTCTGAGAAGCAGTATATCTGTTCTATGTGCACTATTTCTATGCTTCCCATTCTTATGTTTTAGTTTTTGCATCTTTTACTTTTAGTTTTGTACACCAGCTTCAAATAGCTGTAAATACAATATTGTTGGTTATGGAAAATATATTTCACAGCGGTTGAGATGGTACAATCTCCACACAATGACTGCTTGTTTTGTCACATGAATTGAAATTGTGAACTATAAAAATTTTAGTAACCAGAAAATGATGGAGAGATTTCTGCATATTGAACCTTTTAAGATATACTAGAAAAGTATATCTCGTATTTGAATTTGTAATATATTGAAGTGGTTTTTTGGAGCTTGGGAGGAGAAAGTGACAGCTCATTAATGGACTCCAAGTAGTGAAGCTCTCTAGATAAGCATTAGCAAAGTGTAGGCTTTTTCCATTGACAGTGAGACCATGTGTATAGAATGGCATAGATGAACTGTTAATATGCAACAAGTAACAAGCGTCATTACAGTCTTCATTGGTGAGTGGAAGGAGTAAAACACATGTATAGTCAGTAAAACACAGAGAACGTTAAAAGCTTTTGTCTTTTATTGCTCAGCTGTAAAAAGTACTGCGTTATGCTACGATACAAAAAAGACATGACGGTGGACCAAAGATACTGCCCCTCCTCTCCATTCTACATGTAGCAAAATACCCTTTGTCTGGTATGGCACCACATGCCCATTGCAGCGACATACATCCAGTAGTTTGACACCATATTCAACAAAAAGATAATTCAACAAAATCTTCAAACACAGGGAAGTATGATTTAACAGATCAGCGTTTCACAATGTGACAAACAGACGCCGTAACAGAGGCAGCATTTAGCAAATATAAATATGTGACAAAGCAAAAGTAAAGCATGACAAACTGAAATTGATTTGATAATGAAACAAAATACGTATGTTCGATTAAACTGCCACTGTATGAGCTCACAGTAAATATTCAGGATAAAATATTATCATTGGTCATGATTTCTACTGACTTTTTAATTTCTACAACCAGAAATTAAATAGAATATCATTCAATATCTATACATTACAGTAATAAACATAGTTTACGCTCCGGGACAAATACTGTACTTATGGAGGGAGGTTACAATACGGTTGGTCTCAAAATATTTAGTAAAGGTTAGACGTTAAACAAACCTCATTGAGTGCCAAAACCAGAATCTACTCCATAACACAAATAGAGAGAGAGAGGCAGAGAGAGAGAGAGAGGCAGAGAGAGAGAGAGAGAGGCAAAGAGAGAGAGAGAGAGACAAAGAGGCAGAGAGAGAGAGGCAAAGAGAGAGAGAGAGAGGCAGAGGCAGAGAGAGAGAGAGGCAGAGGCAGAGAGAGAGAGAGAGGCAAAGAGGCAAAGAGGCAGAGAGAGAGAGAGGCAAAGAGGCAGAGAGAGAGAGAGAGGCAGAGGCAGAGAGAGAGGCAAAGAGGCAGAGAGAGAGAGAGAGAGGCAAAGAGGCAGAGAGAGAGAGGCAAAGAGGCAGAGAGAGAGAGAGGCAAAGAGGCAGAGAGAGAGAGAGGCAAAGAGGCAGAGAGAGAGAGAGGCAAAGAGAGAGACACAGACAGACAGTCCCCTTACTACAGAGGCAGTTCAAATTATAACACCTCCATTGCCTCTACTAAAACCTGGTCTCACAAACATTGCCCTAAATCTCGTAGGTACAGAATTCAAGTTCAACAGGATTTTCAGTGATTATCTGGGGTTTGATTAAAAAGAAAATGAAACACAACGCTCTTACAGAATATCTTCTCTCTAAAGCAGAATTCAAGTGGCCACGTCCACAATGTTCTCACCATCAAGCCACTGTAACAAAATGGAAATCACACACACTCAGTGGTTTATAAAGACATAAAAACCCTTATCACAATTAAGCATTTGTAGAAAATGTACATCAGAAAAATATGCAGGCGCACCCTCATAGTAAATACTGTCTGTTATTAGCTCTTCTCTTAGTCTTGTCTATATATTCATAATGTACAGTATAAAGTGGGAGTCTCTGAAGATTTACCACATATATAAAAATGACAGTGGAGGGAGAATAGGGAGAAAGCAGTGGCGGGGGACTTTAATTTTGAAAGTCAAACTTTTATTTTTGACAGTCTTGTATTGGTGGTTTCAGGACATGGCCACAAGACCAGCGTCCCTCCTCTCTAGATGTAGCAGGACTTCTCTCTGTTGATGAACAAGGTCTCCTGGCAGAAAGGGTTAACCAGCACCACCCCGCTGTCGCTGTAGTCCCCGTTAGGGGGTAGACACGTCTCCTGCTCCTGGAACACACACAGGAGCACGCATGTACACACACACACACACACACACACACACACACACACACACACACACACACACACACACACACACACACACACACACACACACACACACACACATTAGCATGACACTACATCACATAAATGGGCATGATTCATGCCAGGTACACACTATAGAAGAAAAATACTTGCTGATTCTAAAGGCTAGTGAGATTCAGGGCAGAGTGTTTTGTGACTTGGCAGACACAAACCATTCCCATGAGGACAAAAGATGGCTGAATGATTACGCTAGCAGAGAGAACACACAGAGAGAAAAATAGAGGGAAGGAGAGACGGTAGATGAACAGGCGCCAATGACAGAGAAAAGAAAGAAAGAAGGGCAAAGGAGGGGTGACTCAGCAGAAAACGCAACACAGCAGAGGGAGAGAGAAAGAAGAGAGAGAAATAGTGACGGTTGCTCAGCTAAGACAGAACATGGGGTGGGGGGTGGCGGAGAAAAAGCTGAAAAACTCAACACAGGGATTCAGAGGTACGAGCCCTACAGAAAGAGAGGAGAAAAAGAGAGGTACATTCTAACTGGCCATACCCCAAACCCTAACAGAAACAAATGACTATATATAGTACAATATATAGATATTCTAGGTTGCACTGGAAAAACGGCCATAGAGATAAATCTATTCACAATTCATCCCTACGGTAACAGCACCAGACAAGCTAGAGGCACTTTAGGAAAGAACAATATGGATGGAAGGAGGAAGGGATGAGGCAAAGCTCCAGTGAGAGGAGGAATAAAACAGGGACGCCACACAACACCTGTGTGTCACCACGAGCATCCTAAACATGTTCCAACCTCGGCATCCACTCCTGCACCACCAGAGGAGAGATGGACGGAGAGAGAAAGCGATGGAGGGAACAAGAAAAGGAGGACAAACCAGAAATAGAGGTGTGGTCAGTATGCAGATGAGAAGATCGCCCGATAAGACTTACTGATTTCATAGCAACACAAATATGTCAATAGAGTGAACTGAAATGTGATGGACTAAATAAAGGATAAGCTAAAAAGGTCTAAAAATGACACCAAAATGATTCGTCGAAGTGGAACATTTTAGCTTTACCATTAATCTTACAGCAGATGGCACTATAGTCCACATATATACAGCACCAGTCAAAAGTTTGGACACATCTACTCATTCAAGGGTTTTTCTTTATTTGTACTATTTTCTACATTGCAGAATAATAGTGAAGAAATCAAAACTATGAAATAACACATATGGAATCATGTAGTAACCAAAAAAAGTGTTAAACAAATCAAAATCTATTTTATATTTGAGATTCTTCAAAGATATTATTTTCCAACAGTCTTGAAGGAGTTCCCACATATGCTGAGCACTTGTTGGCTGCTTTTCCATCACTCTGCGGCCCAACTCATCCCAAACCATCTCAATTGGGTTGAGGTCGGGTGATTGCGGAGGCCAGGTCATCTAATGCAGCACTCCATCACTCTCCTTGGTCAAATAGCCCTTACACAGCCTGGAGGTGTGTTTTGGGTCATTGTCCTGTTGAAAAACAAATGATAGTCCCACTAAGCGCAAACCAGATGGGCTGGCGTATTGCTGCAGAATGCTGTGGTAGACATGCTGGTTAAGTGTGCCTTGAATTCTAAATAAATCACAGTGTCACCAGCAAAGCACCCCACACCATCACACCTTCTCCTCCATGCTTCACGGTGGGAACCACACATGCGGAGATTATCCGTTCACCTACTCTGCGTCTCACAAAGATGTCCATTGCTCATGTTTCTTGGCCCAAGCAAGTCTCTTCTTCATATTGGTGTCCTTTAGTAGTGGTTTCTTTGCAGCAATTTGACCATGAAGGCCTGATTCACGCATTCTCCTCTGAACAGTTGATGTTGAGATGTGTTTGTTACTTGAACTCTGTGAAGCATTTCAAAGTTCTTGAAATTTTCCAGATTGATGGACTGTTGTTTCTCTTTGCTTATTTGAACTGTTCTTGCAATAATATGGACTTGTTCTTTTAATAAATAGGGCTATCTTCTGTATACCACCCCTACTTTGTCACAACACAACTGATTGGCTCAAACGCATTTTTATTTTTTTATTTTTTTATTTTTATTTTACCGTTATTTTACCAGGTAAGTTGACTGAGAACACGTTCTCATTTGCAGCAACGACCTGGGGAATAGTTACAGGGGAGAGGAGGGGGATGAATGAGCCAATTGTAAACTGGGGATTATTAGGTGACCATGATGGTTTGCGGGCCAGATTGGGAATTTAGCCAGGACACCGGGGTTAACACCCCTACTCTTACGATAAGTGCCATGGGATCTTTAATGACCTCAGAGAGTCAGGACACCCGTTTAACGTCCCATCCGAAAGACGGCACCCTACACAGGGCAGTGTCCCCAATCACTGCCCTGGGGCATTGGGATATTTTTTAGACCAGAGGAAAGAGTGCCTCCTACTGGCCCTCCAACACCACTTCCAGCAGCATCTGGTCTCCCATCCAGGGCCTGACCAGGACCAGCCCTGCTTAGCTTCAGAAGCAAGCCAGTAGTGATATGCAGGGTGGCATTAAGAAGGAAAGAAATTCCACAAATGAACTTTTAACAAGGCCCACCTGTTAATTGAAATGCATTCCAGGTGAATACCTCATGAAGCTGGTTGAGAGAATGCCAAGAGTGTGCAAAGCTATCATCAAGGCAAAGGGTGGCTACTTTGAAGAATCTCAAATATATTTTGATTTGTTTAACACTTTTTTGGTTACTACATGATTCTATTTAGCACTATATATGAGTGCTATTTTATAGATTTGATGTCCTAACTATTATTCTAAAATCTAGAACATAAAATAAAACCCTGGAATGAGTAGGTGTGTGCAAACTTTTGACTGATACTGTGTATATATATATATAAATATATATATATAGTCCACTGTAACCACATGTTGACCTAATGTCTACTAAAGTACTCTAGCTACTTGGCAACAACACTTGGTTCGCTGATTGACATTTTCTGTATCATCACTGATATCATGTCAAGTTGAACAAAGCCCAACATTGTGATGCCTGTATGAATATAGGTTCCATATTCATTAAATCCCTTGGTATTTCTAAACTCTAATCTATGCCATCACACAGCTTATATCAATTGGACTAAATATCCATTATACCATGCTGAATCAAGGCTTCACAACAACATTACATATAAGCCCTTTCACTTAAATAATAAGTCCTCTCTAAAGCAATTGAGTACCAGACTCGGGGCTGTAACTTAGCAATAACATTATATACAGGCCCTTCCCCTCAAGTGTAACATTTCTCATATCCTACAGGAAGTCCTCTTTGGTCTAATAATACAAGTGGCAGTCAGTCTCAGGACTGTGTGTACCTCAGCATTGTCAAGGGACGTGATTTCCCGGGGCAGCTCCACAGCGTGCCTGTTGAAGTAGTCCATGGTGATGGCATTGTTCCAGTAGCTCAGGTTGTTCTCCTGATTTGAAGACTTCTTCTTCCTCCTCATACAGCACATGGTCAGCAGCACAGCTGAAGGGGGGGAGGAAGGGAGGGAGGATGGAGGAAGGAGGGAGGCAAAGTCAGTACAGCCTCTAAAACGATAGAACCTCAGTCCAGCTCTTTCATTATGTATCACATTGTCTCAGTGGACAGGTTGGATGGTGTGAACGTGATCTCAGCCTCCTACTGACTCAAACACAATTTCTCTAACCTCTTTGCCTTTGATATGGTTCTCTAAGAGGCTTTGAGTTTATACTTAAATTGTACAATATATATTCATCCCATATAGAGGGAAATGGACATTTGATATAAAGGGCTTTGTTGTCAACAAAAAACAACATGTTTCAGCATCAAAGCATTCATCAGGTTCCTATTTGATACTCACAGCACGAGGACACAGGCACACTGATGGCCAACACGATCCACACAATGTCTATCTTGCTCAGGCAGATGGTGGCGCTGGACAGCGGTGAGTCCAGAGCGGGGCCGGAGCCATTACCAGGACCCCAGGGGTCTGCAGTGGTGGCGGGGACCAGTCGGTTCAGAAAGTTCCCACTGGCCGTGGAGGGGGGCTCCGTAGCGGACGAGCTGTTCCACTGGGAGGAGGGGTCCTCGCCATGGATGCCCTCCACACTGCCGCTATGAAAAGTGACATTGCCATCTGTTTTGAGCTCCAGGGTGGGGTCCTCGTTGACCAGTGGGTGCACCTCCCGTAGGGTGATGGTGTGGGGTCGGGAAAGCTCAGGCGTGGCTTCAACATGCTCCCTGAGGGTCTGATCTAGAGCAGCATCCTCTGAGGAGGAGGAGAGAGAGGAAGGCTGCAGCTCCGTGGTGAAGTCCTGCTGACTGGGGTCTGTGGGCTCCTTGACATTCCCCCCCTGAGGCTCCTGGGTGTGTGTGGGGGCCGGGGGACCACCAAGCTCCGGGCCCAGAGTATCCTCTCTCTCTGTGAGCGGGCTGGGCAAAGAAGGAGCCAGGGCAGACCCAGAGTCTGGAGCCCCCTCCACTGCAGCTGGAGCTACCTCACTCTGTTGGCCCCCAGAGCTTGGAGGTCTAGGACGGCTGTTGCCCTGGTTAACATTAGCATTATCTGGGCTATGGGCTTGATTGACTGAGTTGGGCAAGAGGCCCTGGTCTGCACTGGGAGAATTGGAGCTGTGGCCTGGGTTGAGAGCACCAGAGCTGGGGGAATGGGCCTGCTTGACTGGACTGGGGCTGACAGAGCTAGGGCCAGGGTCTTGGTTGACTCTCACAGAGTTCACAGTGTTAGGACTGAAAGTAGCTGCAGCATGAATGAGGCTGTCTTTACTGGGTGGTGTCACAGTGTGTGCCAGGCTGGTGTGGTGGGTTAGATGCCAGCCCCAGGAGCTGAGGGCTGTGGTGGGCTTGATGATGCCTGTGGGCAACGCCCCTCCCTGGGGGGACCAAGGGTCCCCGCTGCTGGAGTCCTCCTGCTGCCAGTCTGGGAGAGGCAGGAGCGGGTTAGGGGGGCTGCTGTGGGGCGCTGACATGGAGACAGGGTCCTCGGGGGTCCAGCTGGGGTACAGCTCCTGGGTAGAGAACACCACTCCCACTGGCACAGCTAGGATCGCTAGAACACCTACAGAGAGAGAGAGAATTATTATAAAGAATGTGTGTGTGTACTTGCGTGCAGGTGTGCGCGTGCGTGCGTGCATGTGTAGGTCAGTCTACCCTTTCTCCTGAGGTTCCCTGCTTGGAATATTGAGGCACCAACACTGATCCCCAGAAGCGGCAAAAAGGCTGTTTATGAGTCCTGGAGGAACCTTACAACCGTGGGCTGGATTCAATCGAGCAGAAAGACGATGGCCAGAGCTTACCCATGATGTTGCACAACAATTTAAGTCAATAAGTCATCGTTTTAGTCAAAGTATAATATACAGTATTTGGGCTTGAAGTGACAAGTCAGAAGTACCCACTTAGTGCAAATCCGTGTGATCCAGGTTTTATTAGTTTTTTTCCTTTGATATGATGTACAACTTATTTTCAGCCTAGGTTTCATTTCAGAGCTGGGTTATATTTGAATGTTACCACCCACCAGCATGGCATTATTTATTCATCAGAAACAGCTGCAAAGTTATTGCTTTTTGCCACTGAGATGAGCCAACCAGCCTTGTGTCCACTTGGTCGCCTGAGCCAAGGAGCACATTAAAATAGGGGGTGCAAACTTATGCTTTTGCACCTCCGCTATAAATAAATCATAATCCAGTGGATAATTTGTGAATTTTCACTTATTTTTTGAGATAGTCTGTATTAAACACACACACACACACGGCCAAAAGTATGTGGACACATGCTCGTCGAACATCTCATTCCAAAATCATGGGAATCTTCCGGGAAGGAAGGCCAAAAAGATCATCAAGGACAACAACCACACGAGCCACTGCCTGTTCACCCCGCTATCATCCAGAGGACGAGGTCCGTTCAGGTGCATCAAAGCTGGGACCGAGAGACTGAAAAACAGCTTCTATCTCAAGGCCATCAGACTTTTAAACAGCCATCACTAACATAGAGTGGCTGCTGCCAACATACAGACTCAACTCTCTTGTCACTTATAAATGTAATAAATGGATTTAATAAAAAAGGTATCACTAGTCACTTTAAAGAACACCACTTTAATAATGTCTAGATATCCTACATTACTCATCTCATATGTATATACTGTATTCTATACCATCTACTGCATCTTGCCAATGCCGCACGGCCATCGCTCATCAATATATTTACAGTTGAAGTCGGAAGTTTACATACACTTAGGTCATTAAAACTTGTTTTTCAACCACTCCACAAATTTCTTGTTAACAAACTATAGTTTTGGCAAGTCGGTTAGGACATCTACTTTGTGCATGACACAAGTAATTTTCCCAACAATTGTTAACAGACAGATTATTTCACTTATAACTCACTGTATCATAATTTCAGTGGGTCAGAAGTTTACATACACTAAGTTTTAAACAGCTTGGAAAATTCCAGAAAATGATGTCATGGCTTTAGAAGCTTCTGATAGGCTAATTGACATAATTTGAGTCAATTGGAGGTGTACCTGTGGATGTATTTCAAGGCCTTTCTTCAAACTCAGTGCCTCTTTGCTTGACATCATGGGAAAATCAAAAGAAATCAGCCAAGACCTCAGAAAAAAAATCGTAGACCTCCACAAGTCTGGTTCATCCTTGGGAGCAATTTCCAACGTCTGAAGGTACCACGTTCATCTGTACAAACAATAGTACGCAAGTATAAACACCATGGGACCATCATACCGCTCAGGAAGGAGACACGTTCTGTCTTCTAGAGATGAACGTACTTTGGTGCGAAAAGTGCAAAACAATCCCAGAACAACAGCAAAGGCCCTTGTGAAGATGCTGGTGGAAACAGGTACAAAAGTATCTATATCCACAGTAAAACGAGTCCTATATCGACATAACCTGAAAGGCCGCTCAGCAAGGAAGAAGCCACTGCTCCAAAAGCCAGACTATGGTTTGCAACTGCACATGGGGACAAAAATCTTACTTTTTGGAGAAATGTCCTCTGGTCTGATGAAACAAAAATAGAACCGTTTGGCCATAATGACCATCGTTATGTTTGGAGGAAAAAGGGGGCCGCTTGCAAGCCGAAGAACACCATCCCAACCGTGAAGCACGGGGGTGGCAACATCATGTTGTGGGGGTGCTTTGCTGCAGGAGGGACTGTTGCACTTCACAAAATAGATGGCATCATGAGGGAGGAAAATTATGTGGATATATTGAAGCAACATCTCAAGACATCAGTCAGGAAGTTAAAGCTTGGTCACAAATGGGACTTCCAAATGGACAATGACTTCAAGCAAACTTCCAAAGTTGTGGCAAAATGGCTTAAGGACAACAAAGTCAAGGTATTGGAGTGGCCATCACAAAGCCCTGACCTCAATCATATAGAACATTTCTGGGCAGAACTGAAAAAGCGTGTGCGAGCAAGGAGGCCTACAAACATGACTCAGTAACACCAGCGCAGTCAGGAGGAATGGGCAAAAACTCGCCCAACTTATTGTGGGAAGGCTACCAGAAACATTTGACCCAAGTTAAGCAATTTAAAAGCAATGCTACCAAATACTAATTGAGTGCATGTAAACTTCTGACCTACTGGGAATGTGATGAAAGTAATAAAAGCTGAAATAAATCATTCTATCTACTATTATTCTGATATTTCACATTCTTAAAATAAAGTGGTGATCCTAATTGACTTAAAACTAGAAAACTAATTTTTACTCTGATTAAATGTCAGGAATTGTGAAAAACTGAGTTTAAATGTATTTGGCTAAGGTGTATATAAACTTCCGACTTCAAGTGTATTGGTACATATTCTTATTCATCCCTTTATATTTGTGTGTATAAGGTAGTCGTTGTGAATTTGTTAGATTACTAGTTAGATATTACTGCACTGTCGGAACTAGAAGCACAAGCATTTCGCTACACTCGCATTAACATCTGCTAACCATGTGTATGTGACCAATAAGATTTGATTTGGAAGGCTTTCCACTAGATGTTGGAACATTGCTGTGAGGACTTGCTTCCATTGAGCCACAAGAGCATTAGTGAGGTTAGGCACTGATGTTGGGCGTTTAGACCTGGCTCGCAGTCGGCGTTCCAATTCATCACAAAAGTGTTCGATGGGGTTGTGGTCAGGGCTCTGGGCAGGCCAGTCAAGTTCTTCCACACCGATCTCGACAAACTATTTCTGTATGGACCTCGCTTTGTGCATGGGGGAATTGTCATGCTGAAACAGGAAAGGGCCTACCCCAAAACGTTGCCACAAAGTTGGAAGCACAGAATCGTCTAGAATGTCATTGTATGCTGTAGCGTTAAGATTTCCCGTTACTGGAACTAAGGGGCCTGAACCATGTAAAACAGCCCCAGATCGTTATTCCTCCTCCATCAAACTTTACAGTTGGCACTATGCATTGGGGTAGGTAGCGTTCTACTGGCATCCCCCAAACCCAGATTAATCCATTGGATTGCTAGATTGGGAAGCGTGATTCATCACTCCAGAGAACTCCAGAGTTTCCACTGCTCCAAAGTCCATTGGCGGCAAGCTTTACACCACTCCAGCTGACGCTTGGCATTGCTCATTGGTGATCTTAGGCTTGTGTGCGGCTGCTCGGCCATGGAAACCCATTTAATGAAGCTCCCGAAGAACAGTTATTGTGCTGACGTTGCGTCCAGAGACAGTTTGGAACTCGGTAGTGAGTGTTGCAACCGAGGACAGATGATTCAACTTCACAATAACAGCATTACAGTTGACTGGGGCAGCATTAGCAGGGCATACATTTGACGATAAGAGCGTCTGCTAAATGACTAAAATGGAAAATGGAAATGGACCTGACTTTTTGGAAAATCCTATGATGGTGCCACGTTGAAAGTGACTGAGCTCTTCAGTATGGGCCATTCTACTGCCAATGTTTGTCTACGGAGATTGCACGGCTGTGTGCTCGATTTTATACACCTGTCAGCAACGGGTGTGGTTGAAATGGCCAAATCCACTAACTTGAATGGATCTCCACATACTTTCGGCCATGTAGTGTATATGTACAGATGGAGAAAATAAAATATATAAATAAATTAAATAAGATAAGAATGATAAAGAAAAGGAAAGAAAAGAGAGTATAAGGACAAAGAAGGGTAATAAAGAGGGTGAAATACCACAAAAAACAGTCACACCAGCACATGTCCACAATCTCAAACACTGTACTGATTACCCATCTTAACTCAGTCATCTACCAGTATTCAGCATCACACATTCCTATACACTCATTTCCCCCAGTCCAATAGGCGTTTAAACACAGCCTTCAACTCATAAATCATATTCCTCCCGATATGTGCGTGTCCTAAATTACATCCTATTCAAAAGTGGTGCACATGGGGAATAGGGTGCCATTTAGGACACAGGTGCTCTGGCTCGCTAGGTACTGTATGAGAGGGTCCTCTCTCCTCTGCTTTCCATTTACCAAGCCTGTCACATCCCTAATGCATAGAGGAGCCTACTCCAGACACTCCAGAGTGACCAATGACTGGGAGATAACACAGACAGGATAGTTTGATTTATGAATGGTGGTCTCAGAGAGATGGCCGTAAGGCAGGGAGACCATATGGTGTCACAGAAATAGTCTAACCCACCCCAGGAATATTTGCCTCATATTTTGGCCCATTGTTGATCTCTGGTGGTGGTACGTTCCACCCCGGTCTCCTCAACACATTATTACTGTATTGCATCCTCCAGCATGCACAAACATACTAATACATATATACATGTCTCTCAGTCACATATAGGCCATCTATGGTTCCATTCACACAGTAGAATTGATTACTATATTATGTTGTCCTTTGTGGGGGCTGTTAGTAAAACATAGCTACTATGTTGCTGCTATAGACTAACAGTAGCAGTTGTTCCGGAGCATTGTACTTCAGGAGTGTGATAGTGTGCAGCACTGTTTGTCATGCAGTAGTCTGGCCTCAATCAAACCCTCAATCAGGATCTAATCCCCGCTATCACAACACTACCTGGCAACCCGGCCCTCGGTCGGTCGGGAAAAGCCTGGAAAACACATGCGCTCCGGCTCGGCGGACAACAAAATGGCAACAGAGTTTACATCCGTCGTACATACTTACACATGCGCCAGCAATACACTCCGCAGACACACACAACTCTGCACACGCCCATACATGCACCCACGCTCGCTCGCACACTGGTCCTCCTCATCTGCAACAAACATACTTATTAATATTCATCTGGCAACCCGCTGATCATCATGTTTTATTGAGTAGCTCATAAAATCTTAAAGGAGGCAAAACACCTTTTAAGTTTGGTAGCATCAAAACATGTTGCATGATGTTCGTTGTCGGTCCGGCGAATAGTCAATATTTTGAAAAGTGTCTTCATTACTTGTGTGGTAGGCTATGTGTGGTTGAGTAAATCAGTTGAAAGTCATCTAATCTCTCTTGAGAAGCACATGCACACGCATGCACTCACACACAAACACAGATTATATGGTGTGATATAGATACGGATTCATGCAGATCCTCTACAATAGTCTCACGAATCTCAAACTCCCACTCTCCCTCCCTCCTCCTTTTCCTATAGCAGTGTGTTCAATTTTCCGTCCCAGACAATAAAGATCTATTGAATTGAATTGTGTGAGTGTTCCATACAGTAATGTGAATGTAAGTATGCCTACTGGTGACTACAAACAGTGCGGAGGGTTAGTGAATCCTAAGGACGACGAGGAGGCATCTCAAGCTACAGTATTTCTCCAGCTCAACTCGTCATTTTCATCAAAGGTTATGTTTCTTTTTTTCTGGCAGTGAGTCACCCACTCCTGGTCTGGCAGTGACATTAGATTAGAGCTACTGCTGTTGCTCATCGACTCCATTACCTCACTTATTACCTCCCCTATATCTGGCACTCTTAGGTTCCTTCCCCAGTCAGTATTGTTTATGTGTTTCATGTCTATACGCCACTCGTGTTTGTTATATTGTTCGATGGTCCGTTTATTATTAGACTCCCATTGTATACGTTACAATAAGACAGACACTCGCAATGACTCACAGGCTGTCCCAAATGGTACCCTATTCCCTACATAGCGCACTACTTTAAGTCAAAAGTACTGCACTATGTAGGGAATGGGATGCAGCCCCAGACACAGGATAGCTCCAGGGGTTCATTGGGGGGGAATGAGGGAGTCCTTCATCCCCTATAGGCAGTTTCCTGCCCCTAAGCCTCCCTGTAAAGACTCTGAGTAAGTGTCCTAACTAAGCAACACTCTTGGCCTCCAATGCCCTCTGAGATTGTACACAACACTATAATGTTGTTTATGTAATGCAAAGGAGGTACCATGAGGCATGAACCTAATACACACAATACACAGTAGTACAGAATGGAATAAAGTAGCTCCCCAGACGTGCCTGTGGGTGGGCAGGCGCATACATTGGAACTAGTGGATATGTGGAGGCTTAAATATCCTGACCGAGTGAGATACAGAGTGCATTCGGGAAGTATTCAGACCACGTGACTTTCTCCACATTTTGTTACATTACAGCCTTATTCTAAAATGTATTAAATTATTTTTTTACCCCCTCATCAATCTATACACATTCAGTGGTGTAAAGTAGTGAAGTAAAAATACTTTAAAACACTACTTAAGTCGTTTTTTGGAGGGTATCTGTATGTACTTTACTATTTATATTCATGGCAACTTAACCTTCAACTACATTCGTAAAGAAAATAATGTACTTTTTACTCCATACATTTTCCCTGACACCCAAAAGTACTCCCAAAAGGAAAATGGTCCAATTCACACACTTATCAAGAGAACATCCCTGATCATCCCTACTGCCTCTGATCTGGCGGACTCACTAAACACAAATGCTTCGTTTGTAAATGATGTCTGAGTGTTGGAGTACTCCTGGCTATCCGTTAAAAAAAAAATTAAGAAAATTGTGCGGTATGGTTTCCTTAATATAAGGAAGTTAAAATGATTTATACTTTGTTTTACTATTGATTCTTAAGTACATTTTAGCAATTCCATTTACTTTTGATAGTTACGTATTTAAAACCAAATACTTTTAGACATTTACTCGAGTAGTACTTGACTGGGTGACTTTCACTTTTACTTGAGTAATTTCCTACTAAAGGTATCTTTGCTTTTACTCAAATATGACAATTGAGTACTTTTTCCACCACTGCACACAATACCCCACTGCACACAATACCCCAACTGTGGGACCTTATATAGACAGGCAAATACCTGTCTATATAAGGTCCCACAGTTGGGGTTGACAGTGCATGTCAGAGCAAAAACCAAGCCACGAGGTCAAAGGAATTGTCCATAGAGCTCCGAGACAGGATTGTGTTAAGGCACAGATCTGGGGAAGGGTACCATAACATTTCTGCAGCATTGAAGGTCCCCAAGAACACAGTGGCCTCAATCATTCTTAAATGGAAGAAGTTTGGAACCACCAAGACCGCTATGCAAACTGAGCAATCGGGGGAGAAGGGCCTTCGTCACCGAGGTGACCAAGAACCTGATGATCACTCTGACAGAGCTCCAGAGTTCCTCTGTGGAGACGGGAGAACCTTCCAGAAGAACAACCATCTCTGCAGCACTCAATCAGGACTTTATGGTAGAGTGACCAGACGGAAGCCATTCCTCAGTAAAAAGGCACATGACAGCCCGCTTGGAGTTTGCCCCAAGGTCACCTAAAGGACTCTCAAAAGGACTCTGAAAGGGCTTGTAAACACCAAACCCACTGGGCACAGACGTCAGTTCAACATTTAGTTTTTATTTGCATTTGGTTGAGTTGTCAACTAACGTGAATTCAACAAAAAAAGGTCACCATGTCATTGGATTTAGGTTAAAAGTTGGGTTTTACAAATCCAATCAGTTTTCCCCGTTGATTCAACCTGTTAGCTTCGCTCACTATCTGACACCCACCTGATCATACCACTCACTATTCTGGGAGGGAGGAAAAACAAGGACGAGGTCACTATTACTGTTAAATTAGATCCTGATTTATTTCTGTTATATCAGCCAAAAACCTATTTCAATTAACCCAGCCAAGAGATTTATCATGGGGAAGGGCAATTTATGCAGTAAACTTACTGAATTCGAGGCTGTTTGGAATGCATAAGAAGCGAGTGACATTCATGTATAAGTGCTCTATTGATGCCATGGAGGGGAATGGGACATTAGTAGATCATAGGGCTGGCTGCTGTGTCTTGTGCACTTGATCCAATGACTTTTGCCCCATCTCTCTGTCCCTTTCACATCACTCAGTATTAAAGTCAATGTCAGGGCCATAGAAAGCCAAATTGGCCGCCCAGTGGCATTGAGTTTGAGACCTAGTGAAATTAAAGCATCATAATGGTGAAAATGATCAAATCCTCAACATTCAGCTATAACCTCATTGGTCAGTATTTACTTAAACTACCAATACTACCAACTACTGCAGTGGGGTAATAGTGTGAGATGGTAGCCTATACTACTACATCCTATATCCACCACACCAATCATAGCAGAGAATCAACTTAGTGTGTGTAGTAGAGAGCAGCTCTACAATATCCGTAGAGTAGGATCCTACCTCACACAGGAAGCGGGGCAAGTCCTAATCCAGGCACTTGTCCTCTACCTTCTGGACTACTGCGATTCACTGTTGGCTGGGCTACCCGCTTGTGCCATCAAACCCCTGCAACTTATCCAGAATGCTGCAGCCCGCCTGGTTTTCAACCTTCCCATGTTCTCTCATGTCACCCCGCTCCTCCGCTTCATGTCAGAGCTCGCATCCACTACAAGACCATGGTGCTTACCTACGGAACAGCAAGAGGAAAATAACCTCACACTCAACGTCAACAAAACAAAGGAGATGATTGTGTACTTCAGGAAACAGCAGAGGGAGCACCCCCCTATCCACATCGACGGGACAGTAGTGGAGAAGGTGGAAAGTTTTAAGTTCCTCGGTGTACACATCACGGACAAACTGAATTGGTCCACCCACACAGACAGCATTGTGAAGAAGGCGCAGCAGCGCCTCTTCAACCTCAGGAGGCTGAAGAAATTTGGCTTGTCACCAAAAGCACTCACAAACTTCTACAGATGCACAATCGAGAGCATCCTGTCGGGCTGTATCGCCGCCTGGTACGGCAACTGCTCCGCCCACAACCGTAAGGCTCTCCAGAGGGTAGTGAGGTCTGCACAACGCATCACCGGGGGAAAACTACCCGCCCTCCAGGACACCTACACTACCCGATGTCACAGGAAGGCCATAAAGATCATCAAGGACAACAACCACCCAAGCCACTGCCTGTTCACCCCGCTATCATCCAGAAGGCGAGGTCAGTACAGGTGCATCAAAGCAGGGACCGAGAGACTGAAAAACAGCTTCTATCTCAAGGCCATCAGACTGTTAAACAGCCACCACTAACATTTAGTGGCCGCTGCCAACATACTGACTCAACTCCAGCCACTTTAATAATGGGAATTTATGGAAATTATGTAAAAATGTACCACTAGCCACTTTAAACAATGCCACTTAATATAATGTTTACATACCCATCTCATATGTATATGTATATACTGTACTCTATATCATCTACTGCATCTTGCCATCTTTATGTAATACATGTATCACTAGCCACTTTAAACTATGCCACTTTATGTTAACATACCCTACATTACTCATCTCATATGTATATACTGTACTCTATACCATCTACTGCATCTTGCCTATGCCGTTCTGTACCATCACTCATTCATATATCTTTATGTACATATTCTTTATCCCTTTACACTTGTGTGTATAAGGTAGTAGTTGTGGAATTGTTAGGTTAGATTACTTGTTGGTTATTACTGCATTGTCGGAACTAGAAGCACAAGCATTTCGCTACACTCGCATTAACATCTGCTAACCATGTGTATGTGACAAATAAAATTTGATTTGAAATGCCCCTCCCTACCTTTAGGTTATGCTCAAACCCTACACCCCATACGGAAGTGCAGCTCACGCTCAGTCCAGTCCAAGCTCTTCTCTGTCCTGGCACCCCAATGGTGGAGCCAGCTTCCCCATGAAGCTAGGACAGTAGAGTCCCTGCCCATTTTCCATAAACATCTGAAACTCTACCTTCAAACAGTATCTTAAATAATCCTCCTACCTGCACCACTTGCACTTGCACTTGACCCTCCACCCCCCCCCCCCTTCTAGCTCGGACTCTACTGATGATAGATCCATTATTTGGGGAAAATATACTTTCTATGCCTGTGATGTGGTTGTCCCACCTAGGTATGCAGAACCCTCCTCTAGCTGCTCAGTCTGCATTTCAGGTACCTTCCAGCAAAACACACTCTCAGGGGGTAGAAGTTGCCCTTAGGCACAGATCACAGCACAGTTTATCCTCCCTAAATCATCACCTTCACCATTAGTAGGTAAAATCACCAAATTGACCTTAGATCAGTGTCTAAGGGGCAACTTCTCCAAGCTTAACACACACATCATTCACTGTGGTGCCACAGGGACAGATAATTATAGTATCACATCATTAGCGGTTAGCGTACAGGCTAAACATGCATGACTGTTACTGTATTGTTAGCAATGTGGGCACTGAAGCATACCAGTTTGCGATTAAGGAGGCCCTCACCGTGCAGTCCTCTATGGACTATGTTAAGGCAGGCAGATGCTAACTCAGTGGGATCGTCCACAAATCTACACGGGAGGTGGGAAGGCTGTTTACAGCATCGATCAGAATACCAATGGGCTTCTATCTCAAATTTCACAACACCCAAACAACACAGACACACAGACACACATGTGCATGCGGTACAGATGTGCTCTGAGATATGAGACAAAGAGAGAGTCTATGGTTGTGTCCCAAATCGTACCCTATTCCTTACATAGTTCACTAGTTTTGACCAGAGCCATATGGGTCCTAAAAGTCTTGCACTATGTAGGGCAGGGATTGGCAATTTTGCCACAAAAAAAATCTGAACTCATCATGACGCGTCATAGTGGATAGCGGGTCTGCGTACCCACATCCATATCCACAAATGCAGTCAGCATTTTGGAGGCCTGTCATGCCAAATAGTGTCCCCCTCTACGTCACAATGGGATTCGATGTGTTCTAGCTTCTTTTGCTAGGGCTGTTTCTAGAACTTGCAACATTCTGACCTGATTACGTAATGAACCCTAGACAGTTTTATTTAGTTAACGTTAGCTAGCTAGCAAGCAAGCTACTGTAACTTAATTTTAATTTTATTATGAACATACACAAAAATACAGAAATATACAAACAAGAGTACATAAACCTAACAGACAGGGGTATTACATATCAAGATTAATTTTAAATTTGCTAAATACTTTTATGGTGCGTATTGCTTTTTTGTTTTTACATTTACTGATCATTTAAAAATAATATTTCAATTCGATCTTAAATAAAGTGAAAAGGGGTTTGTTCTCTGCCCACATCATTTTATGGATAAATAATCTTCTATGAAAGATAAACAAATGAACAATGAAAGTTAAATCAGGGTCAATATCATTTGGATCAAAATAAAAAAATATCAGAGTCTCTCAGATTAACATTAATAGTCGTTTCTTTTCAAATAGAATCTTCTAACTCACTCCAAAATCTTCTGACATAAGAACAGTCCCAAAATAAATGGTCACGAGTTTCTGGGTCACAACCACAAAATACACATTTGTTATCAATATCTATTTTAAATCTGTGTATAATAAAAGGTCTTTACAGGGTAGATTCTATGAATGAGTTTGTATGATACTTCTTTCACCTTATTAGATATACAATATTTACCAGATAACAACGAAACTTTGTTCCAGTTCACTTGTCCTAGGGCTGCATTCCAGTACATTTTAGCAGAGGGAATAGTAACATATTGACATAGTTTCCTTATATAGATGTTATTACATGTATAGTTTAAAATGTCAATTCCTAGTTGTATTGAGGCTACAAAATCCTCAACAGTTGCACTTGGAGTACTGTTACATTCTCCTAAAAGAAGAATAGCACCTTTAGGGACAGCTCTAACAACATTTTACTCCTCAGGAGTGAATGTAACATTGTGTGTTCTCATAAATTCTGGATAATGATACAGTTGTCCATCATTATTCAATAATTGTTTAACCCAAATAAGGTTGTTGTCAAACCAGTTCTGGAAAAATAAAGACTTGTTTTTGTATTTTATGTCTTTAGGTTGTATACCTATGTGGGGACAAATTGTGTTTGTACATGAGGTTCCAAGTTAGAAGTACTTGTTTATGAAAGTTTGCAAGCTTAATAGGGATTTTACCCATATCAAAGTTGCATTTGAGTAAGAATTCTAGACCACCAATCTGTTGGAATATTAAATTAGGGATGATATTCCAAATGCAATCCTTATTTCTTAAATAGTTTTGCATCCATTTAATCTTAAATATTATATTAGAGGTTTTAAAATCCAGAGCGTTCAACCCTCCCTCACTTTGGGTTCTACATATTACCGCTTTTCTTAAATTATGAGGTTTATTCCTCCATATGAAGTTAAATCATTTAGTATCAACCATTTTAGTTACTGACAGAGGAACATCCAAGGCAAGGGAGGTATAAACTAATCTGGACAGACCTTCAGATTTTGACAAAAGTACACATCCAGATAAAGAAAGATCTCTCAATAACCATGAGTTAAGTCTCTTTCCAATTTTTTCTACAATAGGAGAGAAATTTAAGTTGGCCCTTTCTTTCTGATCTTTGCTAACTTTAATACCAAGATATGTGATCATATCTTTTACAGGGATATTACATTCTGAGTTTAAGTCACATCTTTTCAACGCAAATAATTCACATTTCCTAATATTCAGAGATAAACCTGATACACGTGAGAAGGCATTAAAACACTCAATAGCTTTCCTGACGTCATTATGATCTTTCTAAAAAATGGTGGTGTCGTCAGCCAATTGTGAACATTTTATCTCTTTGTCTTGTATCTGAATACCTCTAAAACTATCCTTATTTATATGAAGTGCCATAACTCGTGTGACCAATAAAAATAAGAAAGAAGAAATTGGGCATCCTTGTTAAATTCCACGTCTAATGTGGAATCTCTGTGAAGTTCCATGGGATAATTTAACAGAGCTTTTATTGTTATTGTAAAGTGTCTTAATTCCACTTTGAAAATATTGACCGAAACGAAAAAAATCGAAGAGTCTCAAAAACTGTATCAAAAGCCTTGTAAATGTCTACAAATAAAATAAAGCTATCTTCCATAATGTGCTCATTGTAGTCTATCAAGTTCAATACTAATCGAATATTATTACATATATGTATGCCCTTCATAAAACCAGACTGGGTATCATCAATGATTTGGTCAATACCTTTTTTAAGTCTTTCTATAAAGATGGATGCAAGTAGCTTTCCATCATTGTTCATTAATGTGATTGGTCTCCAATTTTCTAACATCATAGAATCTTTGTTTGGTTTGGGTATTACAGAAATGAGGCCTTGTGTCATAGAAACAGGCAGGACCCCTAAATCAATTGCCTCCTTATAAACATGAAATATAAATTCAATAATATCCTCCTGAAAATATTTATAGAATTCACTGATAATGCCATCATTCCCTGTAGATGTGTAACTTGCTGATAATTTTTAAAAATTTCATCACAAGACTTTTGGAAGTCTTCATCTTCATCATGAATTTTGCATAGTCTTTGACAGAGTCTAGAAAGGCAGATATGTCACTAGTAGGACAGGCATTACTGGTATAAAGGTTACCATAGAATTCTGAAACATATTTTGAAATATCTTTGGGGTTTTCATTTTTTTTGCCATCTATATTAAGCTTATGAATAGATGTAAATTCAGAATTTTTTCTTTCTAAATTGTAAAAGTATTTTGTATTTTTTTTCACCTTCCTCCAACCATCTCCTTCTTGATCTTACAAATGCCCCTTTCGCTCTCTCGTCATACATTCGGTCCATTTCTAGTTGTAAAGAGAATAACTGAGCCTTTCTTTCTTCGTCTCTAACCCTCCATAGAGATTAGAGCAAGTATTTCCTTAACAAGTTCATCTTCCCTCAATCTTTTAAGTTCAGCAATTTCTTTACCTCTCTTCATGACTGTTTGTCTTATTTCATACTTCATTCATTCCCAATATTTCCCATAAGACTTAAATAGTTGGGCGTTCCACAAATTGTCTTGTATAATATCTTTGGCATCCATCTTGAAATTATCATCTTCCAACAGTCTACTATTGAGTTTTCAATAACTCCGATTCGGTTTAATTTCAGATCCATTCACATTTAAAGATATGCTACTGTAACTGTTATTGCCGCTTTCTGTTTGTATGTAGCTTGCACTTCAATGGCATTCCTCGAGGACATTTTCTTTTATCTTTCCAACCAGGCAAAGTACTATGAAGACACCACTGATCTCGACAAGAGGCACAACATTCAGAGAAACGTATAGCAGTTAACTTCAACTAGATGGACGGATTTAGCTATGCACAACCACTTTTCAACAACCATTTTCCATCTAACAGTAGGCTAGTTGCTAACTATACATATAGTACAGCGGAGTGGCTGCTGACGGGAGGATGGCTCATAATAATGTCTGGAATGGAGTATATGGGATGGTATCAAACACGTGGTTTCCATGTGGTTGATACCATTCAATTGACTCCATTCCAGCCATTATTATGAGCCGTCCTCTCCTCAGCAGCGTCCACTGATATAGCTATATGTCTGTCATATTGAGGTGTCTAGCTATACGTTAAACCTGATCAATCAAATGGATATGTGTAAACTACAGCAGGTGTCTTTGCTAGAGAGACACAGAGGGGGGGGGAGAAAATGAGAAAGGATGAACGTGAGAGAGGGAGAGAGAGGTGGGAAGAGAGTGTAAGACAGACAGAGAGAGATGGAAAGCAAAAAACAGAGAGAGAAAGACAGCAGTGCAAATATACTTAGACTTGAGTATTTCAACAAGTTAGGCAATCATATCTACCTACGGGGGAAGGATGGCCAGCCACTCAGGAGGGTGATTTTTACTAAGGAGGAGGAGGCCGTGCTGACTGAGATGAATGCTGGCAATTTCGGAATGAAGCCTATGCTTCTTCTGACGGGAAATTGTCAAGGTGGACAGCTGGGTAAGTGAAACAACCTTTAGTTTATCAATCACATTCCATTATATCTGAAATGATTATGATTTCAATTAATGTCATATCAGAGAGCACACAATGTTTCAATTTGTCCCTTTTTGCTTAAAGGTCATTACACCCACGGTTCTCCTGAGGTCATCTTGAGTGACCGAGATTTACATTTACATTTAACATTTACATTTAAGTCTTTTAGCAGACGCTCTTATCCAGAGCGACTTACAAATTGGAAAGTTCATACATATTCATCCTGGTCCCCCCGTGGGTCATGAACGCTGGAACAAGGTACAGATGTTACAGGTTATATTCTGTCACCAATGGTTTGTTTTACTTATTTTTTACAATTTGTTTTTCTGTGCTACATAATTAGACATATTTCAAAATCTAACATTGTCAATAGATATCGCTTTCTTACCCCCTCCTCCAGGTTTGGTAAATGGACCAACCAGACCCCTCAAGACTGCCATGGGCAAGTCCCTTGATGGGTACCAGGAAGGTTGAGAGAACAACCTGAAGGTAATTCTCTTTACACACAACAGCAGCATCCAGGCCTCCACCGAGTACGGACGGGAGCCGCAGTTGTTGACTGAGGTAAACAATGCAATTGTATATACAATTATTGCATATACTGTAGTCTTTCAAATTTGCGATTGACTTAGTGTTGTTGTATGTCTATTGTTATTTTTGTATAAATACTTTCAGATCACTGAAACCCCACCTGATGTGGTGGAAGTTGTCGAACCAGATGAGAACGTCTTCGAGTACTACCTTCAGGCACGGACTGAGAAGGATGGAGGTTTTTGACCAGGTAAATATGATTGCCCGCTGTTCATTTATTTTAGAACACTGCACTAATCCATCAAATTGTCTCACAGTAAAGTGTAACCTGTGAGTTTGCTTGTTTACATCTCTGTCTCCTTCCCTTTAACTCTGCTCCTGTTCTCCAGGACCTAGGGGGTTCTGCCCAGCACCCAGACGTGGGTCCAGGACCTGCCCAACACACAGACGTGGGTCCAGGACCTGCCCAACACCCAGACGTGGGTCCAGGACCTGCCCAACACCCAGACGTGGGTCCAGGACCTGCCCAACACCCAGACGTGGGTCCAGGACCTGCCCAACAGCCAGACGTGGGTCCAGGACCTGCCCAACACCCAGACGTGGGTCCACCTGATGTCCTCCATTACCCACCACCCTCCAACTTTTCATTACATCATCTACAGCTACTGTTATTGTCATTATCTGCTAAGAAAGTGTTCTTGCTCTGTCACACATAATATGTGAGATACACAGATGAACTCAAAACACTCGCACTGCAAACACTCAGAACAAAGAAAGCAGCCGTGCCTGGACTTTCCAGTCTCCCTCTTCAAGTCCCCCTTCTGAGACTGGCTGCCTGTTGAGAACAAGTGACAGGCAGAATTCCACACACCAGAATTCCATATTTTAATCTACGATTGCCATGTGAGTGCACAAAAAATCTGTGAAAATAAATGAATGGCACAACTGCACCAAAAACGATCAACGTTGATGCATTCAAATCTTAAATATTGCCAGGTTGGTTTTCACAGCTGTTTCACAAGGTGTTCACAAGGTGTAAGTTGTAAGGTGTCCTTTGATGGTGTTTATTTCTTCCACATTATTCATTGTTGATCCTAGTACCTTCAATAGATACATATATGAGCCAAGCGAGATAGAAAAAAAATCATAATAGAGGACTACTGAAATGATATTATTTCAGTGTAGACAAGGGAAGGGCAGGTTAAAATAAAAACATGACAGCCAGACAAGCCGGTGTATGAATCAAACGGATTTGCAAATGAATGGAGTGGAAATTAGCTGACTTTGTGATCTGTAAGGTGAGTAACTTAAATGTGTCAAGCAGATTACACGTTTTCTTTGCCATTTCCGAAACGTAGCAATGTTTAAGACATGGACTTCATGTTCTAATGTTAACAAGGTACCCACAAGTAGTTCGAATGAATGTTTCCATTTTATTAGCTGAACAAAACTTGTTTAAACAGCGAAATTGTCGCAGAAATCAGCCTTGTTATAACGACACAGGGCGAGACCCACATGCATACACAGGAGGCAGATTGTTCGAGTCTGATATTTATTAAAATACAAGGGGCAAGCAATAGGTAGGTCGAGGACAGACCGAAGTTCATTAACCAGGTCAGAGTCCGAAAGGTACAGGGGGGCAGGCAGGCTCGAGGACAGGGCAGGATGAATGGTCAGGGCAGGCAGAACAGGTCGGAAACGGGAGGGCTAGAAAACAGACTTGGAAAAACAGGAGCAGGGAAAAACATGCTGGCAGGCTTGACAAGACAAGACGAACTGGCAACAGACAAACATAGCAATGACGAAAATAACGTAATTTAGGCTGTAACGATCTCCAAAATTCGAATACTTAGGTCATCACACCGTTGATATAGCAACGGAAGGTAATAGTTTATCGAATCCCATTGTGACCTATAGGGGGACACTAATTGGCCAGGGGATATTATTTAGCATGACAGGCCCTACGTGACATTTTGTTGCGAACAGAACATTTTAGTGGCCCCCCCCTCTTGACAACGCAGAGAGAAGAATAGGTAATTTCCTGCAATTCTGCACATTTTCCCATGAGACAGTTTTAAAGCAAGTTTGTTGCAATCAATTATTATATATTTATTTACTTTTTACCCCTTTTTCTTCCCAATTGGTAGTTATAGTCTTGTCTCAGCGCTGCAACTCCTGTATGGACTCGGGAGAGCCATGCGTCCTCCGAAACAAGATCCTGCCAAGCCGCACTGCTTCTTGACACGCTGCTCGCTTAACCCGGAAGGCAGCCGCACCAACGTGTCGGAGGAAAGACCGTGTAACTGGTGACCGTGTCAGCGTGCACTGCGCCCGGCCCGCCACAGGAGTCGCTAGAGCGCGATGGGACAAGGACATCCCGGACGGCCAAACCCTCCCCCTAACCCGGACAACGCTGGGCCAATTGTGCACCGCCTCATGGGTCTCCCGGTCGCGACACAGCCCAGGATCGAACCCGGGTCTGTAGTGACGCCTCAAGCACTGCGATGCAGTGCCTTAGACCACTGCACCACTTGGGAGGCCAAGTTGGCTGCAATTCTACACAATTTGCCAAAGGGCGGAGAGAAGATTTTGACATTTTACAAGGGATTGTAAATGATTTATAATGAGGGATCCCTGGAGAAAATGGATGGCTCTCACTTCAGTAAAATATATTTTTACAAGGCCCCTCCTGAATGCTTGAAAAATGCATATTTTAATACCACAACAGAGCATGACAACAAATGAACGCATGCTGCAGCACCGGAGAGGTTTTGATTTCTGTACAGACTATTGTTAAAAAATTGAATAGTCTAAGTTTGGAACAGTACTAAAAATGTCTATCAACTGTATCAAGAAAAATACATTTGTTTTTTTGAACACAGCAGCTGTATATCATCAGGTAGGCCTATATGCACTTATACACCTTTATTTAATTCAAGAAATTATAATTTTGTAATTTATTCTATTTTATTCCATGATATTGTTGTTAAATAGATTTGTGTTGACTGTGATTAGGGCATGGGAATATAAGAGCATCTGCTAGGCTAAATTAACAAACTAGGTATGCATAGCTCACCCCATGATCTTCAAACCACACTGACCAAACTTGTGTTTCTTAAAGTGAATTCAATGGCTGTTAGCCTAATAAGTCATTTTCCATTTCATTATTATTTAATTCTAAGTAATAATTGTTTTAAATTTCATTTTATTAAGCCTAAATGCAAAACGTATAGGCATGTTGTTGAAGTGCTGTTGTCGATGTGTTGTCGAAATGCTGAGCGCTCCTGCCAGCCTGTAGCGTGTCATGATTGCTTCACAATGTATTTCTTAAATCGAATACTATAGCCTTGAAATTATAATAATAATAATAATAATAATAATAATAATATAGCCTAAATAATTCATTTTCATTCCATCCTAGACTACCTGGCTTGCTCCTGGCTGATTTAGAGTTAGTATGTTGTTTAATAGCCTGTTGAAATGCTGAACGTCAATTGATAGTGACAGAATCACACATTAATTCCCAAGCAAAGTAGATGTTGTGTCTCCTTTGCTATAGAAGGCTGCAGAGCAGCCTCTGAATGTTATAGAGACAAACCAAAGATATCCCATATGCATCGGAGACACATCTTTCCCCGGCATTTTACAGGTTGTTTCTAGCATAAAGCATTTGCAGGACTAAAGTGTTGTTATAAATCATTTGAAATAACCATGTCCATCATAATTTTTTTTTTTAAATCTCAAGATAACAAGTGCTAGGCATATGCTTTTAGCCACTTTCCTTAACAAAAGCCACAATACCGTCACATATCCACTCAATTCGAGCACTGGTTTTAACTTAACACACCAAGCCCTTCACTCACTGACACGGAGACATTTAAAGGAGTGCATGGTGAGTGAAGGAATTGGCTGATAAAATCTATGGAAAGTAGACCAATTTCGTCTGTCAAACAGGTAGGCCTGCCTCTTTCTTGAATAGGAAGAAATAAACTCCAACACAAAGCCCTCTTGCTGTTAGTAGCCTAAAGTTACATTTAAATGAAGCCTGTTTAAATGAATCAGGACTTCTCGAAGTAGCCTACTTTCAGCACCCATACCATGTCCATATCCACGGCTGCCGCTTCATAGTAATATAACATACAGTTGAAGTCGGAAGATTACATACACTTAGGTTGGAGTCATTAAAACTTGTTTTTCAACCACTCCACACATTTCTTGTTAAACTATTGTTTTGGCAAGTCGGTTAGGACATCTACTTTTTACATGACACAAGTCATTTTTACAACAATTGTTTACAGATTATTTCACTAATAATTCACTGTATCACAAATCCAGTGGGTCAGAAGTTCACATACACTAAGTTGACGGTGCCTTTAAACAGCTTGGAAAATTCCAGAAAATGATGTCATGGGTTTAGAAGCTTCTGATAGGCTAATTGACATCATTTGAGTCAATTGGAGGTGTACCTGTGGATGTAAATACACAACTTGAAACAACCACATATTTAACCATGGACCACGTTCTATTTGGCCAGTGAGGGGCCAAGCCTTGACACACCAACAACTGGTTTATTCGTCAAAACCCAACCCTTTCTCGCCACCGCCAGTGTAACAGTTTTGTAACAGTCCCACTCCTTGACCCCGCCTGGGCTCGAACCAGGGACCCTCTGCACACATCAACAACTGACACCCACGAAGCATCGTTACCCATCGCTCCACAAAAGCCGCGGCAGAGCAAGGGAAACAACTACTTCAAGGTCTCAGAGCAAGTGACGTCACAGATTAAAACGTTACTAGGGCTCACCCCGCTAACTAGCTATCCGCTTCACACTGGTTACACCAGCACTGTGCCGATAATGTTTGGTTGTGAAAATAGCAACAAAAAAATCTGACACAACCCTAAAACTATAGCACTACTGCCAGTGCTTAGATTTACCATTACATTAGGTTTGTTAATTGATTACATGACCCTACCATGGGAAATTTTTTAAATACTAAACCCTCCCCCTGACTGAAATTGAAAAATCCTGACTCTCCCCCATTTTCCTACAGGTAACAATTGTGTAAATTTCTATCACTCCCTAACAAATATCATGCATTCTACTCATTATGCCATGGGCGGAGAGAAAAATGTGTAGCTTTCCAGCAATTCTACTCATATTTCCATTGGGTGGAGAGAAATGTTTACCGTATTAAATATGATATCTGAGTGAGTGAGAGTGACTAGCAAAATCAATGGGGGCCCCACGGTCAGTAATTTGACCATGATTACTATAAGCTTAGATAGATGGCTAGACTAACTTACCAATTAAAAAAATGTTAGCTGACATGGGCTAATTGAGTGATTGTCAGTTGTGCTGATGCACAACCAAATGTATAAACTGCACCTTGTATATTCTTCCTCTCAATATGAAGTTGAGACCGACTGTTTCTGTTGTTGTTGGAAATTGATCCGCGGGCCTATTTGGTACGCATCCTATCACACAGTGGGATGCATCCTATCACACAGTGATATACAGATATATATATAGATATACAATATCTTCCTGTTTGAATGCTCTGCAATGCTCGTCATATTAGGCTCCTGCCCCACTTTCAACACGGACATGTTTATCCCAGAACCCATATCCATGGTGTCAGAACTTAATATTGAGAGTTAGAATGAGGAATGAGAGACGAGGAGGAAAGAAAGGTCTTCTGGGATAATGATTTAGCGGGACACTCGTTGCCTGGTTGATTGGGGTTGTGACAACGACTGGGCCGCAGGGCTGGCTCCGGTCGGTTCAAACAGGAAGGGCCAGACATAAACTAGGAAGTTTTCCGAGCTCTGGGGAGAACACTGAGCCATGAAGGCTGTGAAAAACAATGCCATAAAGTAGACCGCCAGCTCTCTCACTAAATGAAATAAGTTATTCACAACATTACAGCGGTGTTATGACGGTCTTACAAGCATAATCATTTGCCATAATAGACCCCTACGGAGAGGCGAGAAGTGCGGCCCTGCAACTCAGATTAGGGTGATTTCTCATAGCGTGCAATCATTCCCACTTTCTACTAAACGCTCTCACAGATAAGCATTTTATGAGATGACTTTACAATGCAATTTGCACTTGAGGCATACTTGAAATGAATTGACTTATTTGGAAGGAATTGGTTTGAGGAAAAAGGGCAAAACAGCATTTTCTTAAAACAAACGAGGAGTCCTCCCTGTAGCGTCGGGTGGGTCTGTACAGACAACCATGTTGAGCCAGACAGACATGGAAGGTTAGAGAGAACAGAGAAGAAAAGAGACCATTAGAGAAAACCATAGGAAAGGAGGAGTGCGACCAAAGGTAATAATGGGAAGGGAAAAGAGAAACTTCCTGTGCTAACGAGTGTTTGATCATATCATGAGATGATATCATCCCTCTCTCTGTGCATTCTCACTGAAACCCCTCTCCACAGCCAAAGCTATAGATCTACATTAGAGTTGGGTCAACTCATCAGATTGATTGAAATTCATTCCAAGAATTTGTCACACCCTGATCTGTTTCACCCGTCTTTGTGCTCGTCTCCACCCCCTCCAGGTGTCGCCCATTATCCCCAGTGTATTTATACCTGTGTTCTCTATTTGTCTGTTGCCAGTTTGTTTTGTTTCATCAAGCCTACCAGCATTTTCCCCCATGCTCCTGTCTTTCTAGTTTTCCCGGTGTTGACCCTTCTGCGTGCCCTGACCCTGAGCCTGCCTGCCGTTCTGTACCTTTCAGACTCTGCTCTGGACTACTGACCTCCGCCTGCCCTTGACCTGTCGTTTGCCTGCCCCCCTGTTTTTGTAATACACTTTTGTTACTTCAAAACTGTCTGCATCTGGGTTTTCTCCTGAGCCTTGACAGAATTGAAACGTTGCCTGTAATCCAGAAACCATGGATTACAGCCAACATCCGCACTGAGCTAAAGGGTAGAGCTGCCACTTTCAAGGAGCGGGACTCCGACGATCCATCAAACAGGCAAAGCATCAATACAGGACTAAGATTGAATCGTACTACACCGGCTCAGATGCTCGTATTACAGACTATAAAGGGAAGCACAGCCGTGAGCTGCCCAGTGACATGAGCCTTCCAGACAAGCTAAATTACTTCTATGCTTGCTTCAAAGCAAGTAACACTGAAGCAAGCATGAGAGCATCAGCTGTTCCAGATGACTGTGTGATCACGCTCTCCGTAGCCGATGTGAGTAAGACCTTTAAACAGGTCAACATTCACAAGGCCGAAGGGCCAGACAGATTACCAGGACGTGCACTCCGAGCGCTGACCAACTGGCAAGTGTCTTCACTGACATTTTCAACCTGTCCCTGACTGAGTCTGTAATACCAACATGTTTCAAGCAAGAACACTAAGGTGACCTGCCTAAATGACTACTGACCCATAGCACTCACATCTGTAGCCATGAAGTGCTTTGAAAGGCTGGTCATGGCTCACATCAACACCATTATCCCAGAAAACCTAAACTCACTCCAATTTGCATACCACCCCAACAGATCCACAGATGATGCAATCTCTATTGCACTCAACACTGCCCTTTCCCAACTGGACAAAAGGAACACCTACAGTGACAAGAAAAATTATGTGAACCCTTTGGAATTACCTGGATTTCTGCATAAATTGGTCATCAAATTTGATCTGATCTTCATCAAGTCACAACAATAGACAGACATAGTGTGCTTAAACTAATAACACACAAATGATTGTATTTTTATTGTCTATATTGAATAGTCTATTGAATTGTCTATATTGAAACATTGAATTGTCTATATTGAAACATTCACAGTGTAAGTTGGAAAAAGTATGTGAACCCCTAGGCTAATGACTTCTCCTAAAGCTAATTGGAGTCAGGAGTCAGCTAACCTGGAGCACAATCAATGAGACAAGATTGGAGATGTTGGTTAGAGCGGCCCTGCCCTATAAAAAACTGTTTGCTATTCACAAGAAGCATTGCCTTATGTGAACCATGCCTCGAACAAAAGAGATATCAGAAGACCTAAGACTAAGAATTGTTGACTTGCATAAAGCTGGAATAGGTTACAAAAGTATCTCTAAATGCCTTGATGTTCATCATTCCACGGTAAGACAAATTGTCTATTAACGGAGAAAGTTCAGCACTGTTGCTACTCTTCCTAGGAGTGGCCGTCCTGCAAAGATGACTGCAAGAACACAACGCAGAATGCTCAATGAGGTTAAGAAGAATCCTAAAGTGTCAGCTACAGACTTACAGAAATCTCTGGAACATGTTAACATCTCTGTTGACGAGTCTACGATACGTAAAACACCAAACAAGAATGGTGTTCATGGGAGGACACCATGTAAGAAGCAACTGCTGTCCAAAAAAATACATTGCTGCATGTCTGAAGTTTGCATAAGTGCAACTGGAGGTTCCACAGCGCTACTGGCAAAATATTCTGTGGACAGATGAAACTACAATTGAGTTGTTTGGAAGGAACACACGACACTATGTGTGGAGAAAAAAAGGCAGAGCACACCAACATCAAAACCTCAGCCCAACTGTAAAGTATCGTGGAGGGAGCATCATAGTTTGGGGCTGCTTTGTTGCCTCAGGGCCTGGACAGCTTGCTGTCATCGACAGAAAAATTTATTTACAAGAGAATGTTAGGCTATCTGTCCGCCAATTGAAGCTCAAAAGAAGTTGCGTGATGCAACAGGACAACGACCCAAAACACAGAAGTAAATAAACAGAATGGCTTCAACAGAAGAAAATACGCCTTCTGGAGTGGCCCAGTCAGAGTCCTGACCTCAACCTGATTGAGATACTGTGGCATGACCTCGAGAGCAGTTCACACCAGACATCCCAAGAATATTGCTGAACTGAAACAGTTTTGTAAAGAGGAATGGTCCAAAATTCCTCCTGACCGTTGTACAGGTCTGATCCACAACTACAGAAAATGTTTGGTTGAAGTTATTGCTGCCAAAGTAAGGTCAACCAGTTATTAAATCCAAGGGTTCACATACTTTTCCCACCCTGCACTGTGAATGTTTACACGGTGTGTTCAATAAAGACATGAAAACTTATAATTGTTTGTGTGTTATTAGTTTAAGCAGACTGTGTTTGCCTTTTGTTATAACCAATTTATGCAGAAATCCAGGTATTTCCAAAGGGTTCACATACTTATTCTTGCCACTGTATGTGAGAATGCCATTCATTGACTACAGCTCAGCGTTCAACACCATAGTGCCCTCAATGCTCATCACTAAGCTAAGGACCCTGGGACTGAACACCTCCCTCTGCAACTGGATCCTGGACTTCCTGACGGACCGCCCCCAGGTGGTAAGGATAAGTACAGTGCCTTGCAAAAGTATTCACCCCCTTGGCGTTTTTCCTATTTTGTTAAATTACAACCTATAATTTAAATAGATTTTTATTTTGATGTAATGGAAATACACAAAATGGTCCAAATTCATCTAGTGAAATGTAAAAAAAATAGCTTGTTTCAAAAAATAAAATAAAAACGGAAATGTGGTGCGTGCATATGCATTCATAAGATCTGGTGCAACCAATTACCTTCAGAAGTCACATAATTTGTTAAATAAAGTCCACCTGTGTGCAAACTAAGTGTCACATGATCTAACCACTAGGCTACCTGGGGCGGCAGGTACCTTGGGCGGCAGGTAGCCTAGTGGTTAGAGTGTTGGACTAGTAACTGAAAGGTTGCAAGACCGAATCCCCGAGCTGACAAGGTAAAAATATGTTGTTCTGCCCCTGAACAAGGCAGTTAACCCAATGTTCCTAGGCCGTCATTGAAAATAAGAACTTGTTCTTAACTGACTTGTCAAGTTAAATAAAAGTATATATACACACATAGACCTGTTCTGAAAGGCCCCAGAGTCTGCAACACCACTAAGCAAGGGGCACCACCAAGTAAGCGGCACCGTGAAGACCAAGGAGCTCTCAAAAACAGGTCATGGACAAAGTTGTGGAGAAGGACAGATCAGGTTTGGGTTATAAAAAATTATCAGAAACTTTGAACATCCCAGGGAGCACCACTAAATCCATTATTAAAAAAATTGATAGAATATGGCACCACAACAAACCTGCCAAGAGAGGGCCGCCCACCAAAACTCACGGACCAGGCAAGGAGGGCATTAATCAGAGGCAACAAAGAGACCAAAGATAACCCTGCAAAGCTCCACAGCGGAGAGTGGAGTATCTGTCCATAGGACCACTTTAAGCCATTCAAACCACAGAGCTGGGCTTTATAGAAGTGGCCAGAAAAAAGGCATTACTTAAAGAAAAAAATAAGACATGTGGGAGACACCCCAAACATATGGAAGAAGGTACTCTGGACAGATGAGACTAAAATTGAGCTATTTGGCCATCAAGGAAAATGCTATGTCTACCGCAAACCCAACACCTCTCATCACCCCTCGAACACCAATGAAAAACATTGGCAGTGACTGGGAAACTGGTTAGAATTGAAGGAATGATGGATGGCGCTAAATACAGGGAAATTATTGTTTCAGTCTTCTAGAGATTTGAGACTGGGACGGAGGTTCACCTTCCAGCAAGACAATGACCCTAAGCATACTGCTAAAGCAACACTTGAGTGGTTTAAGAGGAACCATTTAAATGTCTTGGAATGGCCTAATCAAGGCACAGACCTCAATCCAATTGAGAATCTGTGGTATGACTTAAAATTGCTGTACACCAACGGAACCCATCCAAATTGAAGGAGCTGGAGCAGTTTGCATTAAAGAATGGGCAAAAATCCCAGTGGCTAGATGTGCCAAACTTAAAGAGACATACCCCAAGAGACCGGCAGCTGTAATTGCTGCAAAAGGTTGTAATTGCTACAAAGTATTGACTTTCCTTTTTTGGGGGGGGCACTGTGAATAGTTATGCATGCTCAAGTTTTCTTGTCTTAATTCTTGTTTGTTTCACAAAAAAAAATATGTTGCATCTTCAAAGTGGTAGGCATGTTGTGTAAATCAAATTATACAAACCCCCTCAAAAAGCTATTTTAATTCGAGGTTGTAAGGCAACAAAATAGGAAAAATACCAAGGGGATGAATACTTTCGCAAGCCACTGTAACAACACAGCTGATCTTCAACACGGTGGCCCCTCAGGGGTGTGTGCTAAGTCCCCTCCTGTACTCCCTGTTCACTCATGACTGCATGGCCAAGCACGACTCCAACACCGTCAAGTTTTCCGATGACACAACAGTGGTAGGCCTGATCACCAACAACGACGAGACAGCCTATAGGGAGGAGGTCAGAGACCTGGCCGTGTGGTGCCAGGACAACAACCTGTCGCTCAACATGATTAAGACTAAGGAGATGATTGTGGACTACAGGAAAAGGAGTACCGAGCACGCCCCCATTCTCATCGACAGGGCCGCAGTGGAGCAGGTTGAGAGCTTCAAGTTCCTTGGCATCCACATCAACATCAAACTATCATTTAAAAAAAATGTGTTTCACCTTTATTTAACCAGGTAGGCCAGATGAGGACACTGCAACCTGGCCAATATAAAGCAAAGCATTTCGACAAAAACAACAGAGTTACACATGGTCCAAACACACTAAGACAGTCATGAAGAGGGCACGACAAAGCCTATTTCCCCTCAGGAGACCGAAAAGATTTGGCATGCGTTCAGATCCTCAAAAGGTTCTACAGCTGCACCATCGAGAGCATCCTGACTGGTTGCATCACTGCTTGGTATGGCAACTGCTCGGCCTCCAACCGCAAGGCACTACAGAGTGTAGTGCATCCGGCCCAGTATATCACTGGGGCCAAGCTTCCTGCCATCCAAGACCTCTATACCAGGCGGTGTCAGAGGAAGGCCCATGGACTGTTCTCTCTGCTACCGCACAGCAAGTGGCTCCGGAGCGCCAAGTCTAGATCCAAAAGGCTTCTTAACAGCTTCTACCCCAAGCCATAAGACTCCTGAACAGGTAATGAAAGGGCTACCCAGACCCCTCTTTTACGCTGCTGCTACTCTGTTTATTATCTATGCATAGTCACTTTAACTCTACCTACATGTACATATTACCTCGACTAACCGGTGTTCCCCCACACATTGACTTTGTACCGGTACCCCCTGTATGTAGCCTCGCTATTGTTATTTTGCTGCTGCTGTTTAATTATTTGTTACTTTTATTTTCTATTTTTTACTTAACACTTTTCTTTCTTAAAACTTCTTAAAGCATTTTTGGTTTAGGGCTTGTAAGCATTTCACTGTCTACACCTGTTGTATTCGGCGCATGTGACAAATACAATTTGATTTGATTTTGTAAGTGTAATGTATTTTTTATGAGGATTGTTCAATTAACTAAATGAATTTCCATCCAGTAAAATTTTTATTGGGGATACGATGTCACATATCAAACATTTCTGAGCCACAGAATGATAAGAATTTCCTTTCTAAAGGTTCCATTATTTCAGTGGCTGTACCCTCTTCTCAGCTGTATTACAGTCAGTGGTTCAGCCTGACCCCATGTTCCACATTCTGTTCTGGACACCTGCCAGACACTCACACCAGCTCCCCCCTGGCCCCACTAATATGCTGAGAATGTTAAACACGCTAACAGCATACTGTATGATATGATTAAGGAACACAGAGGTAGATATGGACGAGTAACACACTGCAAATACAAAACTGTTCTCGCTCTACCTGGAATCGTCCGAGACTGTGCTTTGTAGCTG
Source organism: Salvelinus fontinalis (assembly GCF_029448725.1). Taxonomy (NCBI): domain Eukaryota; kingdom Metazoa; phylum Chordata; class Actinopteri; order Salmoniformes; family Salmonidae; genus Salvelinus; species Salvelinus fontinalis. Next base: position 1,206,213 of record NC_074689.1, on the reverse strand, counting down.
TTATCGTCACTGTTATGGTGCTCTCACTTTAGCTGTGTACTCTGTCTTACTGGACTGCGGAGCCCCACCTGTTTTGAGCCCCACCCTTTAAATCAAAACATTTTTATAAAATAAGAAAATTAAAATAAAATTGGGGGTTGCCTGTTTTTTATGTTATTTGGGCATTAATACGTCACACATATCAGTTTGCAAACAATGTAATTTAAAAATATATATTTTTGAATTTATAAAGCTGCATATACATTTGGTCACTTTTTTGCTTTCTTGAGTAAGGCAGTTCCAAAATGCAGGTGTTTCAGCCTAGCTCAGTGCATTCTGTGGTGGTGGGGCAGCCAGTGGAAATACAGAGCGTAGGGCTTGGTAATGTTCTCTAGTTGCGCTGTGATTGGCTCAGTGTTCTGTCACTCATGGGGACACTACGTCACTGCCAAATCTAAGGGTAGAGAGTCAAAGCCAGTTATATCTACAGTAGCTTTGATTGGACTGCTACTTTCAAAATCTTAGCTAGCAGTCATCATCATGAATCAACTCGACAATCTACTGGCAAATCCTTTTTAATACTTGTCATATGAAGAGAAATAATGAAGAGAAATTATAGATAAAACGTATGTGTTCATCGGCCATAAACATTACACAACAAGTTGGAAATCGCAAATTCAACAATGAGTGGTTTGGAAGGAATCAGTGGCTAACTGCAAGCATTGCAAAGCAATCACTAGCCTGCTATTCAGTGGAGTGGGTGTGTGATCCCAAGTCTGGGTTTAAGGGTCTCTTTTCCAAGCTTAAAAGGATACATATTTAACATTGGCCATGCTGTCAATCCAGCATGACTATTGCCATGCTCAAAACAACTGGATACTCGGAACTGGGAAATCGGACTTCAGTGAGTTCAAGACAACTGGAAACTTGGGGAAAAAACGAGCTCCGACTGGGAAAATATGTTTTGAACAGTCATCCAACTTGGAATTGTAAGTCGGGAACTCGGGCCTCTTTCTAGAGCTCCGACCTGAAGATCACTGACGTCATGATTCAACCTTGTTTTTTCCCCCAGAGTTCCCAGTCATGAAAGCACCATAAATCCAGAGAATGCCAGACTTTGATGACAAAATTTGCCCACGAAGGCACCTTCCTGTGGTGAGTCCAAACATGTCTTGTATGCTGCTGCATAAATTATGTAATATGCCAGGGAGATATGTATACTGTAGCTAAGAAAGTAATACTAAGTGTATGTAGTGTAGTAAGTTGTTAGTAGCCCATGTGCCTCACCCTAATAATTTGGTTCCTTTTCCCCTTTTAATTTCCCCTACTGTTTTGACTTGGTGGTGCACATGTAGCCTATAACCTGTTTAGAGAAATGTAATCATCAAATATTGTAAGAGCTTTCATTGTCTGCTTATATGCCCCCTTCACTTATCCTATGGTTCTGACTTGGTGTACAGGGAGAATACTGTAAGAACGGCCGATGTTCTGAATTCTGTCGCTGTACATTTAAAAAGTGCTGAACAAATAGTTATATTGACTACATCCGTCCTAGCTTGCTCATTAATGTCTTAATCAAAATTATGGATTGCTTCTTATCCACTTGTTGTCCCCTTATGCCACAGTTTGTACATCTCAATTGTCAGTAGAAACCACATTTGTTTAAGCAAGTCAGCCATATCAGCTATGTTTTTTTAAAAGGCAGTAAATGAGGCTGAATGTACTGTTTCGCTGCCAGACAAGGCTCCGCTGATAGACAGGTGTAGCAGTGGTACGTTGACTGTGCCTTTAAACAGCTTGGAAAATTCCAGAAAATTATGTCATGGCTTTAGAAGCTTCTGATAGCTAATTGACATCATTTGAGTCAATTGGAGGTGTACCTGTGGATCTAATTCAAGGGCTACCTTCAAACGCAGTGCCTCTTTGCATGACATCATGGGAAAATCAAAAGAAATCAGCCAAGACCTCAGAAAAAAAAAATTGTAGACCTCCACAAGTCTGGTTCATCCTTGGGAGCAATTTCTAAATGCCTGAAGGTACCACGTTCATCTGTACAAACAATATTACACAAGTATAAACCCCATCGGACCATACAGCTGTCATACCACTCAGGAAAGAGACGCGTTCTTTCTCCTAGAGATAAACGTACTTTGGTGCGAAAAGTGCAAATCAATCCCAGAACAACAGCAAATTACCTTGTGAAGATGCTGGAGGAAACAGATACAAAAGTATCTATATCCACAGTAAAACGAGTCCTATATCGACATAACCTGAAAGGCCGCTCAGCAAGGAAGAAGTCACTGCTCCAAAACCTCCATAAAAAAGCGAGACTACGGTTTGCAACTGCACATGGGGACAAAGATCGTACTTTTTGGAGAAATGTTTGGTCTGATGAAACAAAAATAGAACCGTTTGGCCGTAATGACCATCGTTGTGTTTGGAGGAAAAAGGGGGATGCTTGCAAGCCGAAGAACACCATCCCAACCGTGAAGCACGGGGGTGGCAGCATCATGTTGTGTAGGTTCTTTGCTGCAGGAGGGACTGGTGCACTTCACAAAATAGATGACATCATTAGGTAGGAAAATTATGTGGATATATTGAAGCAACATCTCAAGACATCAGTCAGGAAGTTAAAGCTTGGTCCCAAATGGGTCTTCAAAATGGACGACCTCAAGCATACTTCCAAAGTTGTGGCAAAATGGCTTAAGGACAACAAAGTCAAGGTATTGGAGTGGCCATCCCAAAGCCCTGACCTCAATCCTATAGAAAATTTGTGGGCAGAACTGAAAAAGCGTGTGCGAGCAAGGAGGCCTACAAACACTGACTCAGTTACACCAGCTCTGTCAGGAGAAATGGACCAAAATTCACCCAACATATTGTGGGAAGCTTGTGGAAGGCTACCCAAAATGCTTGACCCAAGGTAAACAATTTAAAGGCAATGCTACCAAATACTAGTTGAGTGTATGTAAACTTCTGACCCACTGGGAATGTGATGAAAGTAATAAAAGCTGAAATAAATAATTCTCTCTACTATTATTCTGACATTTCACATTCTTAAAATAAATTGGTGATCCTAACTGACCTAAGACAGGAAATTTGTACTAGGATTAAATGTCAGGAATTGTGAAAAACTGAGTTTAAATGTATTTGGCTAAGGTGTATGTAAACTTCCGACTTCAAATGTACATGCTAAAATTGCCACTGAACATATGGAATTGTTCTAAGATGGTCATACCATGGACCATTTAGCTATTTAATTTTGAATTTTAGGACCCTTTCAGCTATCAAATTATTATTATTTTTAAATTATTTGATAAAATATTGAATTTGGCCTTTACTACTATAGCCCATAGAAAAGCATTGAATAAAATATTCATAAATGGAAAAAAAGTTATCATAAGGAATAAGGTTTTGAAATGTCTGTCCTAGAACTAGGAGGTATAAGAAACCTCAGTGAATTTTTTAGTTTTTTTGGACACATTATCTTTGTTGGCACAAAACTACCTCCATACTTCCATTTGTTTGTATGGGTTACCTTCAGACGAGTCCTTTGACACTTCGTAGAGCAAAAATGCAGTCTCCCCTTTCCATAGTGGGGACATATTAGTTTGTAGCTCAAACGGTTCGGACACTACAGACAGAATATGGCACATCAGCGTTACCAACTTCAGACGAGTCCTGTGACACTTGTGGGGGTCGTAGAGCAAAACGGAGAACACCATCATGTTGATTTTTGGGATGTCCCATGGTCTGTCAAACACTGCTATAGTTCTGTCACCTTTCACCGCAGATGCGGAAGTGTTACATAGGCGGATGCGGTGGATTGAGACACTCGTATTGATCTGTATTTATCTCACTGTGCTATGAGTCTCACTAATGTACAGTATATTATTTGACTGTATTCTATCTCAGTTAGTATGAGGACCCAGTCTTGTCTACTCACTCAGCAGCTGGCGGCGCAGGACCTGCAGGCTTCTCTTCATGGTATCATGTGGTCCGAGTCCACTACCACAGTGCTCATGGTTCTCTGTGGAACACAACCACACCAGAGAGAGAGAGATTAAGATACTGCACTGTCAGGTAGCACGGTTAGCTCAGGTAACTCAGTCAGATACTGGTGTGATTAAGTGAGGACATAGCGGAAAAAGAGAGTGAGAGAGCGAGAGATTGAGATGGGAGATAGAGAGGATGGACAGAGAGACAGACAGAAAGAGACAGACAGATAGGAATAAAGATTAAAAAAAACTGTCAGATAAAGACCAGGGCAGACTAGTCTGTGTTTACAATTGCTAATCAGTTCAGCCAAAAACAGAAAGAACTCAAAATGTATTTAAAAATAAACGCCCTCTAACAATAAAGAAATATTCACTGCGACAGGCATTAATACTTATCCATGGAAAAGCAACTTAAATCAGGGTTGGGTTAGACCTTAAATGTAAAGACTTGGCTCCTTAACACTGGCTAGGCATTATTTTATATACAGTACCAGTCAAAAGTTTGGACACACAAACTCAAAGGTTTTTCTTTATTTTTACTATTTTCTACATTGTAGAATAATAGTGAAGACATCAAAACTATGAAATAACACATATGGAATTATGTAGTAACCAAAAAAGTGTTAAACAAATCAAAATATATTTTATATTTGAGATTCTTCAAAGTAGCCACCCTTTGCCTTGATGACAGCTTTGCACACTCTTGGCATTATCTCAACCAGCTTCACCTGGAATGCTTTTCCAACAGTCTTGAAGGAGTTCCCATATATCCTGAGCACTTGTTAGCTCTTTTCCTTTACTCTGCGATCCAACTCATCCCAAACCATCTCAATTGGGTTGAGGTTGGGAGAAAAACCCTTGAATGAGTAGGTGTGTCCAAACTTTTGACTGGTACTGTACATAGACTTGGAATCACTGGCCACTTTAATAAATGTTTAACTAATGTTTACATACTGCTTTACTAATCTCATATGTATATACTGTATTCTATTCTACTGTATTTTTGTCAATGCCACTACATTGCTCAATCTAATATTTATATATTTCTTAATTCCCTTCTTTTACTTTTAGATGTGTGTGTATTGTTGTTAATCGTTTTTAGACACTACTGCACTGTTAGATACTACTGCACTGTTGGAGCTAGGAACACAAGCATTTCGCTACACCCACAATAACATCTGCTAAATATGTGTATGTGACCATTACAATTTGATTTGAGCTTGGTGTGATGTCATGGTTGTACTTTGATTGCATTATAAGAGTTATGATTTTCTAAGAGTATTCCCTTCAGAGTAGAGAGTTGGTCATCTTGAACCTGCTTCTAGATATATCCTCCCACCACTTGGAATATTACTATTTGCAGCTCGTCTTCCCAATTGGTTACCGCTTTAAAATTCTCATCTTTTAATTCTTCGATAATTCTGTATAGGTACCCTATTACATTCTTGGCATACTTTGTTATATTTCTGAAGCTATACTGTATATCTAATGTACGTTGTTGAGAGTTTTATACGGTCCCACTGCTTCAGTAAGATAGCTTCTTTCTTGGGAATGCAGTACTTTGGGGCCAGCCTCCAAGTTCAATTAATAAACTACAGCTCATCCAAAACAGTGCTGACAAAAAGGTCTGCCACACATCACCCCCATCCTTGCTGATCTCCATTGGCTACTTGTTCCTCAAAGAATTGACTATACAATTCTCATCCTTGTCTACAAAGCCCTATATGGCATCGGACCCACCTACACTCCCCCTATGAACTTCCACGTACCCTATGTTCAAGCCACGCCAAACTCCTACATGCCCCCAGGACAAGGCTCCGCCCAATTGGGGGCCGTGCCTTTTCCTCCCACACACCACACCTATGGAACTCCCTTCCTGATAATCTCTGTGCTGTTCAGACTGTTGTGGTTTTTAAAGCAGGCCTGAAGACTCATCTCTCAGGTGACCTACCATTACGTCCCCCTTCCTAGACTTTGATTGTTGCTTTCATGATATGGTTAGATATTGTCTTGCCCTCTCCGTTGTGATTAATGAGCTAGCCTAGATTACCCCCACTTTAGGCCTATTACCTACGTGTGTTGCACGTCCAGCCCAGTCCCGATCCCAGCGACCCACTGATACCAACTGCGGTACTGGATTAGCAGTTGGCGGCCGACAGCTGAGGTGGGAGAAACCTTTTCCAAAAACCACCCATCGGGACATCCAGCTCAGGGGTAGGGCAACCCGTAGTTCATCAGGCTCTCTTAGTGCTATAATACCAGGGGAACTTGAGTGGTGAATACACTTCCTCCGCTTGGCAACTTGTTATTATTAAATAAATATTCGTTTTACACCCACAAGGGCCCGCCACAAACCCTTCACCTCAACCATAGACAATGGCATTCCACAGCAGGCCTATAGGGACAAATGACCATTGTTAGCACATCGACACACTTTCCCTGTTTGTGTATCCACTCAGTTGCTTTAAATACATTTAACCTCTCCCAAGGTCCAGAGCCTGAATGGATCCCAAGGGGTGTGGGTGGCTTCCACTTCTCTATCCCAGCCGGGTAGGTGGGTTAGGCCTAAATTCCCTTATTTTCCTACGGTAAACTATTTCCACCTCAAGGACCCATTGTGCCAGGTTCCTGACCAATAGCTTGTTCCCTTCCCTAATCACAGTTAAATAGATATACCCGCGTGTTTAAAAACACCTTACACAGACCCTGGCCACTTAATATCGGCCACTTTCCTGGCCGAAAACAGCATATACAACTGTTCCTAACGTCCCTGGGAGGGAAACCAGCGGAGATCTTCACCACACCTCCACGTTTCGTCCACATTACCTGTAATTTAAAAACGGCTAAATCCTCTCACTTTCTCCGGTTAGTTAGAATCACAGGAACCTATCCACATTCCTGCCCCCCAAGTACACATTAGCTAACAAAAACCTACTCAGACTTATGGCGCCCTCTCACACCCCTTGTCTTGTTCCCGGGGTCCTCTCTAAGGGACCAGCTCAGGTCCCATAATACAGTGCTCATCCTGTCTTTCCACCAGGCAACCTCCCTAGAAAGAGACCAAGAGGCCAGAGCCAATCCAGTGCCACTCCATTGGTATTCCATTGCCTGGTTCCCCCACTGGTCCCAATTGGGCGCCCTGCCTCATCAAGACCCGTACAACCTTCTTCCTGACAGGACCTCTAGATCAACCTTAGCAGTGCCCAATTTGCTCGATCGAGGGTGCTTTCAGAGAGGCCACGGACCTCTCCTTGAACCGCTCATCCAGACGGTCCTCTATATTGCCCCTGATCATACCTGTCATACCTCGTCGAGTTTCGGCAGACCAGACAACTATACCTGGTGTGCAGCCACTCTCGAAAGCATCCAATTTGGAACTCATGGTTACACCTCAACCTGGTAGCCATTACCCTGCCTCATGTCTCTCTAAACAGATAGCACATAATACATATGCATCTCCATGTTTCTGGTATCTGATACTCTCCATACCTTACCCCTGGAGAGGGGTTGACCTCCGGAGCGGTAGCTCGGGCTTCACACGGCTCCGGTATCTCTTGGTCATCACTATGACCCACTAGGTCTACCGGTTCCATTAGGCTCACCACCACTACTTCCACCATTTCACCCTCACTCGAACTACCAAATGATTACCCCTGAGGACGACCCTGAACGTCTGAGGAGCCTGGATCCCTTATCCATTCCGTAGGTTCTCCTTGTAGCACAACGGGCACCCTGTGACCCCTCACTAGCCATGGAGCCTGTATTATATCCTTATACCCCCCCACCAGGACCTCCACTCATTCTTTCGCTGGCTGACACATGCACCAGGTTCCACCCTTCTGGCCCCTAACGGGTGTTCAGGGTGGGATTAGGCGTATCGGACCCTGACCATACACGATATCCTTCCACCCATCAGCATATAACACCTTGCTCATCCTCCCTATCCTCAGGTCGTCCAAAGGCCCCTGTTACCCTCAACGGTAACACATTCCATGGCCCTAAGTGTCCCAAGTTCCACCCCTGCAGGTCCTCTACCCACCTAGTGGCATGTGCTGCAGATTGCTATTATGGCCCCTCTAATCACCCCTCCCTGTTCCTCATTCGTCACTCGTTTACACTTGTGACATGGCAAGGGCATCGAGGGACCCCAATTGGGGTACCCGAGGACCCATGGAACGCTGACTCGCTTGTTGTGTAAAGAGGATACCGTACATTATGAACCATCGGACAGCCAGGCCATTCTTTTAAACTATAATCTAGTCTAATGTGGTTGTAATGGGAATTTTAATGTTTGTGCTTAGAACTAATTCATGTGTTCTATTTATGCACTGTTCTATAAACCAATTTCTGTGTTCATGCAAGTGGCTGACTGTACAAATCACACCTATCAGTAGCTGCAATTTGGCAGTACGCCCAGACGTTGTTTTGAGAACAAACAAAAGATATCTCAGTTTCAAGGTCTGAGCTTAGAGAGGAGAAGCCTCGTGAGGTGTTGGTCTGTCACATGTTATGAAACAGTATTGGTCGTCACATGAATGAAACAAAATGGTAATGATGAATGAATTATGCTAAATCATGCAAATATAACTTGTCTGTGTATAGCCGTATATAAGACAATTGTTGGGACTGCCCCAGCAGAGCTCCTGATTGACATGTGTACTATGGTGCATTGAGTTGGTTGGAACCTCTCCAGCAGTGTCAATAAACAATGATTAATTTAAGATTGACTTTGAGTGTCCCTGTGTAAGAATCTTTCCACAACACGGTGAATACTCCCAAACAGCAGCAGCCACCCTGACATCTTACACGCGACACAGTAGTATCAGTCATCACAGATACACTCCACTCTGCAGCACTTCCCATCCTTGCGTGCTGCTCCCATGTTCATACACATCCCCAGATATAGTTCTAAGTATACTCCTATCAGTGCTTACCCATAACAGAGGCCTCTGGGTATCACACCATTCTACACATACATCCACTGCTTGCCACACCAAGACTCCCCATTTGCAGTACTTGGCCTTTCCTGGTTCTATTGGGCTTCTCCCCAATAGGTAGGCCACAAACCAACTACATGGGTACCTCCAGGATGCTCCCAACCAGATCTGCCATGCCAGCTTGATGGTTCCTCCTAGAAAAATAATTGCCCTAATCACCCAACCTTCCTTCCATGAGCCCTGTACACTGTATTCCAACCATACTAGTGTATGTAACGGTGTAATCTATTCCATTCACCCAGGACCCATTCAGGTGTGCTTCATTTTTGGTGAAATTGCCTGCAGTGTAGTTGGGGAGGTGGCTCGCCATCTTGTTCCTTGGTTCCTGTCCTCTCAAGTGGAGCCCCCACCCTCAAGACTTGGCTTATATCCCATCTTTAGCCTTCAACCGGAAGTGAAACTGCTCTGCCTCTACTTCCCCTTTTTGTTTGCACCTCTTAATGCTGACTTGGAGGGCTTCCCATCCTGCTGACACAGCGTCGGGCCAGTAACCGAAAGGTTTCTGGTTCGAATACCGGAGCCGGCAAGGTGCAGGAAAACATTTCTGTAGCTGTGCCCTTGAGTAGGGCACTTAACCTTAATTGATCCAGGGCACTGTACAATGGTGACCCTGGTCGTGACCCCACTCCCTGCAGGTGTCTCAGGTGGAGTTGGGATTTGCAAAAAAAAACACATTTCCATTACACACCTGTGTGCAACAGGACAAATATAAGCACCCCCTAAATTATAAACCCGCTGCGGCCCCTCCCAAGGCTATTAAAGGAAAAGTTAACCTATTTTAAATGTTATATTGAGCGGGCCGGTCCTGAGCACAAGCCAGGGGCGAGCTGAATTGCTTCGAACTAAAGAACGCTAGAGGGAAGCTTATAAAGGAATGGGCACCTGAAGAAACCGGGTGGAAGAAGTTACCAGGTGGAAGCTATCATGTCGAGGCTACGTGAGTGGCAGACTGATGGGTGAAAGGTTCACACAAGAATGGGTGAACGAGTGGTTAAATAGCTGGAGTTAAGCGTTGAGGCGGAAATGGAGATACCAACCCCCAGCTCTACACGTTGCAACCCCCCTGCTCTATGGCAACAGAGTCCAACAGTGGAAACAGGATGTGACCGTTACATCACGAGCAGGGCTGGTCTGGGCCATTCTGATGCCCTAGACGAGACAAAAAAAATTGCCGCCAGGGCCTCCTGAGTGGCACAGTGGTCTAAGGAACTGCATCGCAGTGCTTGATGCGTCACTACAGACCCGGGTTCAATCCCAGGCTGTGTCACTCAAGAGGCCCTGGCGGCAATTGTCTTGTCTCACCTAGGGCATCAGAATGGCACGGACCGGCCCTGCTCGTGATGTAACCGTAACGTCCTTCTCCTGGTTCATCACCCAGGGAGATGGTCCTACGATAGGAACATAGGTTGTCTTAATCACCTGGGTGTCCCATGTGTCATCTGTCAAATAAACTGTGGCCAGATACTGGTAACTTGTCCAGTTATTGTTGCTCCAGTCCAGTTTATTCAAGCAAGGTTTCACACAGTTCAACACCTCCCTAGTTTGCAGACCCCACCATACCCGGGCCTTAACAATGGTAAAAACCTTTGTATAGGATTTCAATGTACTTTTCACCGTGTCTGATCTCCGGAGTCCCATACAGTTGTACCACCAGTAGCCCTTCTCACTAACTCCCACCTGACGTATAGGGGGCATAGGGGTTCCCCAGGGATTCCTATCCTCATCCATGATGAAGTCCTGCTCGTCTAGGGCCTCCGCCATCGCCTTACTCACACACTTATCCAGTTCCGCAAAGTGAGATCGATTCACCCCTCCAAATCCCCAGGGGTGGGCTGACGTTGTACCCACATATCCACCTGCACTTTTTCCCACTTTACTATGGGGGTCGTTCACACCTAGTATAAACAGTGTGACTGGCCTGCTCCACACCCAAGGCAGTGTTTTATTGATCAATCTATGTACTCCGACCTCAGTTATACTGAGACAGGGCCATCGTGCACAGGAGCCACTGCCGGAGTCATAACTGGTCACCGTGACCAGGGCCCAACATCCCCGTCTTGGGCATGGCCTCCCGTCTATGTGCATACCCAGGACCATTTCTAGTATCTTTGTCACACACCGTTTATAAAACATTTAAAGCCCAAGGTCTTTCCCAACCTGCCTCTGGGCCCATGATCTCGGGTCTACCACAGGCCCCAGGCCCCAGGTTCTGAATGCACCATCCTCTCAAATCTCTAATCCAGTTCAACTGCATAGATCGGTCCTCAGTTCGGACCTTGACACCATAACGAAATACAAAAACTGAGGTCCCAGATCCTGTCCAAAACTAGAAAGCCAGGCTTATGATTCAGGTTGTCCTCAGCTACCCAATTAAACAGCCCTTGGGTGCAGTTGGCAACGGTGTCATTCAACTCCTTTCCCATCGCTTTATTGAACCCATTCAATATTTTGGTCATATTCCAGTGCCTGAATAACCTACTACAAGCTCTGGGGCCCCAGCATTTTCTCCATTCAAGTTGGAAGTTCACATACTGTCACGTTCCTGACCTGTTTTCTCTTGTTTTTGTATGTGTTTAGTTGGTCAGGGCGTGAGTTGGGGTGGGCATTCTATGTTATGTGTTTCTATGTTTAGGTTCATTGTCATTTAGCCTGATATGGTTCTCAATCAGGGACAGGTGTTTTACGTTTCCTCTGATTGAGAACCATATTAAGGTAGGTTGTTCACACTGTTTGTTTGTGGGTGATTGTCGTCCGTGTTTGTGTCTGTGCACCACACGGGACTGTTTCGTTTGTTCGTTCGTTTGTGTAGTCTGTACCTGTTCATGCGTTCTTCGTGTTTATGTAAGTTCTCTAGTTCAGGTCTGTCTACATCGTTTATTTGTTTTGTAGTTTGTTGAAGTATTTTCGTGTTTCGTTTTTACTTTAATAAATATCATTATGTCATATAACAACGCTGCGCTTTGGTCCAATCCCTACTCCTCTTCGGACGAAGAGGAGGAGGACAACCGTTACAGAACCACCCACCTAACAAGGATCAAGCAGCGTGAGAGGAACCAGCAGCAGCGGCCAAAAAAACAGGACTCGTGGACTTGGGAGGAAATATTGTCTGGAAAAGGACCCTGGGCTCAGACAGGGGAATATCGCCGCTCTTTTGAAGAGAGGGAGGCAGCTAAAGCCCAGGAGCGGTGGTATGAGGAGGCAGCAAGGAGACGTGGCTGGAAACCCGAGAAGAAACCCCAAAAATTTCTTGGGGCTAAAAGGGAGTGTGGCGAAGTCAGGTAGGAGACCTGCGCCTACTCCCTGTACTTACCGTGGAGAGCGAGAGTACGGGCAGACACCGTGTTACGCAGTAGAGCGCATGGTGTCTCCTGTACGTGTGCATAGCCCGGTGCGGTACATACCAGCTCCTCGTATCGGCCGGGCCAGATTGAGGATTGAGCCGGATGTCATGAAGCCGGCCCAACGCATCTGGCCACCAGTGCGTCTCCTCGGGCCGGCTTACATGGCACCAGCCTTACGCATGGTGTCCCCGGTTCGCCTACATAGCCCGGTGCGGGTTATTCCACCTCCCCGCACTGGTCGGGCGACAGGGAGCATACAACCAGGTAAGGTTGGGCAGGCTCAGTGCTCAAGGGAGCCAGTACGCCTGCACGGTCCGGTATTTCCGGCGCCAACTCCCCGCTCCAGTCCAGTACCACCAGTGCCTACACCACGCACCAGGCTTCCAGTGCGTCTCCAGAGCCCTGTTCCTCCTCCACGCACTCTCCCTGTGGTGCGTGTCTCCAGTCCAGTGCCTCCAGTTCCGGCACCACGCATCAAGCCTCCTGTGCGTCTCCAGAGCCCTGTACGCACTGTTCCTTCTCCCCGTACTCGCCCTGATGTGCATGCCCTCAGCCCGGTACCACCAGTGCCGGTACCACGCACCAGGCCTATAGTACGCCTTGAGAGTCCAGTGTGCCCTGTTGTTGTTCCCCGCACTAGCCTGAAGGTGCGTGTCCTTAGCCCGGTACCTCCAGTTCCGGCACCACGCACCAGGCCTACAGTGCGTCTCAGCCGGTCAGAGTCTGCCGTCTGCCCAGCGGCGCCTGAACTGCCCGTCTGCCCAGCGGCGCCTGAACTGCCCGTCTGCCCAACGCCGTCTGAACTGCCCGTCTGCCCAACGGCGCCTAAACTGCCCGTCTGCCCAACGGCGCCTAAACTGCCCGTCTGCCCAACGCCGTCTGAACTGTCCGTCTGCCAAGCGCCGCATGAACTGCCCGTCTGTACTGAGCCTTCAAAGCCACCCGTCTGTACTGAGCCTGCAAAGCCGCCCGTCTGCCATCAGCCTTCAGAGCCGTCCGCCAGACAGGAGCCGCCAGAGCCTTCCGCCAGACAGGAGCCGCCAAAGCCTTCCGCCAGACAGGATCAGCCAGAGCCTTCCGCCAGACAGGATCAGCCAGAGCCTTCCGCCAGACAGGATCAGCCAGAGCCTTCCGCCAGACAGGATCAGCCAGAGCCTTCCGCCAGACAGGATCAGCCAGAGCCTTCCGCCAGACAGGACCAGCCAGAGCCGTCAGCGAGCCAGGACCAGCCAGAGCCGTCAGCGAGCCATGACCAGCCAGAGCCGTCAGCCAGCCATGACCAGCCAGAGCCGTCAGCCAGCCATGACCAGCCAGAGCCGTCAGCCAGCCATGACCAGCCAGAGCCGTCAGCCAGCCATGACCAGCCAGAGCCGTCAGCCAGCCATGACCAGTCAGAGCCGTCAGCCAGCCATGACCAGCCAGAGCCGTCAGCCAGCCATGACCAGCCAGAGCCGTCAGCCAGCCAGAGCCGTCAGCCAGCCATGACCAGCCAGAGCCGTCAGCCAGCCATGACCAGCCAGAGCCGTCAGCCAGTCCGGAGCTGCCCCTCAGTCCGGAGCTGCCCCTCAGTCCGGAGCTGCCCCTCAGTCCGGAGCTGCCCCTCAGTCCGGTGTTGCCCCTCAGTCCGGTGTTGCCCCTCAGTCTGGTGCTGCCCCTCAGTCCGGTGCTGCCCCTCAGTCCGGTGCTGCCCCTTAGTCCATTGGGGTTAATTTGGAGGGTGGTCATTGGGAGGAGGCTACAAAAGCGGGGATTGACTATGGTGGGATGGGGACCACGCCCAGAGCCTGAGCCGCCACCGTGGACAGATGCCCACCCAGACCCTCCCCTAGACTTTTGGTGGTGCGTCCGGAGTTCGCACCTTGAGGGGGGGGGGGGGGGGGGGGGGGGTTATGTCACGTTCCTGACCTGTTTTCTCTTGTTTTTGTATGTGTTTAGTTGGTCAGGGCGTGAGTTGGGGTGGGCCTTCTATGTTATATGTTTCTATGTTTAGGTTCATTGTCATTTAGCCTGATATGGTTCTCAATCAGGGACAGGTGTTTTACGTTTCCTCTGATTGAGAACCATATTAAGGTAGGTTGTTCACACTGTTTGTTTGTGGGTGATTGTCTTCCGTGTCTGTATGTATGTTCGTACCACACGGGACTGTAGCGTTGGTTTGTAGTCTGTACCTGTTCGTGCGTTCTTCGTGTATTTGTAAGTTCTCATGTTTTAGGTCAGTCTACGTCGTTTTGTTGTTTTGTAATTTTCAAAGTGTTTTTCGTGTTCGTGTTCGTCTTTAAATAAATTCATTATGTATTCACAACCCGCTGCATTTTGGTCTGATCCCTACTCCTCCTCTTCAGACGAAGAGGAGGAGAGAAACCGTTACACATACACTTAGGTTGGAGTCATTAAAACTCGTTTTTCAACCACTCCACACATTTCTTATTAACAAACTATAGTTTTGGCAAGTCAGTTAAGACATCTACTTTGTGCATGACACAAGTAATTTTTCCATCAATTGTTTAAAGACAGATTATTTCACTGTATCACAATTCCAATGGGTCAGAAGTTTACTTTCACTAAATTGAGTGTGCCTTTAAACAGCTTGGAAAATTCCAGAAAATGATGTCATGGCTTTAGAAGCTTCTGATAGTCTAATTGACATAATTTGAGTCAATTGGAGGTGTACCTGTGGTTGTATTTCAAGGCCTATCTTCAAACTCGGTGCCTCTTTGCTTGACATCATGGGAAAATCAAAAGAAATCAGCCAAGACCTCAGAAGAAAATTTGTAGACCTCCACAAGTCTGGTTCATTTACATTTACATTTAAGGTTCATCCTTGGTTCATCCTTCGGAGCAATTTCCAAACGCCTGAAGGTGTGACTGTTTGAGGTTGTGGACAGGTGTCTTTTATACTGATAACAAGTTCAAACAGGTGCCATTAATACAGGTAACGAGTGGAGGACAGAGGAGCCTCTTAAAGAAGAAGTTACAGGTCTGTGAGAGCCAGAAATCTTGCTTGTTTGTAGGTGACCAAATACTTATTTTCCACCATAATTTGCAAATAAATTCATTAAAAATCGTACAATGTGATTTTCTGGATTTTCTTTTCTCATTTTGTCTGTCATAGTCGAAGTGTACCTATGATGAAAATTACAGGCCTCCCTAATCTTTTTAAGTGGGAGAACTTGCACAATTGGGGGGGGGGGGGGGGTTATGTCACGTTCCTGACCTGTTTTCTCTTGTTTTTGTATGTGTTTAGTTGGTCAGGGCGTGAGTTGGGGTGGGCCTTCTATGTTATATGTTTCTATGTTTAGGTTCATTGTCATTTAGCCTGATATGGTTCTCAATCAGGGACAGGTGTTTTACGTTTCCTCTGATTGAGAACCATATTAAGGTAGGTTGTTCACACTGTTTGTTTGTGGGTGATTGTCTTCCGTGTCTGTATGTATGTTCGTACCACACGGGACTGTAGCGTTGGTTTGTAGTCTGTACCTGTTCGTGCGTTCTTCGTGTATTTGTAAGTTCTCATGTTTTAGGTCAGTCTACGTCGTTTTGTTGTTTTGTAATTTTCAAAGTGTTTTTCGTGTTCGTGTTCGTCTTTAAATAAATTCATTATGTATTCACAACCCGCTGCATTTTGGTCTGATCCCTACTCCTCCTCTTCAGACGAAGAGGAGGAGAGAAACCGTTACACATACACTTAGGTTGGAGTCATTAAAACTCGTTTTTCAACCACTCCACACATTTCTTATTAACAAACTATAGTTTTGGAAAGTCAGTTAAGACATCTACTTTGTGCATGACACAAGTAATTTTTCCATCAATTGTTTAAAGACAGATTATTTCACTGTATCACAATTCCAATGGGTCAGAAGTTTACTTTCACTAAATTGAGTGTGCCTTTAAACAGCTTGGAAAATTCCAGAAAATGATGTCATGGCTTTAGAAGCTTCTGATAGTCTAATTGACATAATTTGAGTCAATTGGAGGTGTACCTGTGGATGTATTTCAAGGCCTATCTTCAAACTCGGTGCCTCTTTGCTTGACATCATGGGAAAATCAAAAGAAATCAGCCAAGACCTCAGAAGAAAATTTGTAGACCTCCACAAGTCTGGTTCATTTACATTTACATTTAAGGTTCATCCTTGGTTCATCCTTCGGAGCAATTTCCAAACGCCTGAAGGTGTGACTGTTTGAGGTTGTGGACAGGTGTCTTTTATACTGATAACAAGTTCAAACAGGTGCCATTAATACAGGTAACGAGTGGAGGACAGAGGAGCCTCTTAAAGAAGAAGTTACAGGTCTGTGAGAGCCAGAAATCTTGCTTGTTTGTAGGTGACCAAATACTTATTTTCCACCATAATTTGCAAATAAATTCATTAAAAATCGTACAATGTGATTTTCTGGATTTTCTTTTCTCATTTTGTCTGTCATAGTCGAAGTGTACCTATGATGAAAATTACAGGCCTCCCTCATCTTTTTAAGTGGGAGAACTTGCACAATTGGTGGCTGACTAAATACTTTTTTGCCCCACTGTAGGTTTCAAACAGGATTGTACGCCGTTCCCTTAAATCGTCTAGTCGGCCTTATTCCTACCATAACATGTGTCCGCTCCCAACCAAGCACCCCAATCGTGTACAGAGCTACCATGAGCAAAGCCCCGAACAACATGCTCATACCCACTTCGTACCATCGTTTACACCAATTCCTTCTTGGCTTTCCTTCGGGCCCAGATGGTGGGACGGCACCATCTCCTTTGCTTCCCTTTACCTCAATTTTTACCCTTTCTAGATGCTGGCTCGAGGGCGTCTTTTTACCAGGCCGGTTCCAGCTCCTACCACTCTCACAAATGTAGAAAGGGAGTAGAAACCCTTTAGCGGCACATAGACCGTCCTGAGTTTCACCCCGATCTGCACAGGCTCCTTCCCGCCAGTGGGCCGGGCGCTCTGACAGCCTGACCCCCAGAAACCTGTAGCACACCCTGTCTAACCGGGTCCTCTGCGACTGCTGTCAGAGTAGCTTCCTTGCAACATATCCGGGCTTCTTCCCTCCCCCAGCCATTTAATCTGGTCAGGACGTAGTGCAGCCTAGTACGATTCCCTTTTCCTCCTAAGGGATTTGGAAATCCATCAATTTCCTTTATTAACTGGTTCCAATGGTATAGTTTCCATAGGCCCGTCAAACCCTTAGCTATATCCTGATTACCCACGGGTAGCTGACTAAACTCCCCTCTGGCCCATAGACCCTTATCTAGCCTTACCTATCCCAAGGGGATCTGATTTACCTTAAACACATTTCTCACTGCTGGCCAGCAGCCATTTATGGCCTATATCCAGTCAGTCAATTGGGTGACCCCTCCCTTGGCACAGGGGTTCAAGCACTCCACTTTGACGACCCCTGGCCCACTAGGATACACTTCCCTTTGAGTTTCTCTCAAGCCTGTGCTCAAAAGGGGTCTTGTTAATTTTTCCTAACCTGGTAACCATAAACCACCACGGCTGAGATTAGCAGGGCTGCCCTTTTTAGATCACTGCACTCGTCACATCTCCCCAGTCCTGGGGCCCTTTCAACAGCCCCTCAGTGCCACCCTGTCCTACCCATTGGGTGTACACTCTAAGTCCTGGGAGAAACAGTGGTGACAGAATATGTGATCCATCACTTTTACCCGTCCTCGTGGAACCCCATCTAACCCCTAGGCCACATCGCGCTCCACAGGCATGACTGGAGGCCTCTTACTCCCTGGTCCTTCCCACACCTTGGGCAGGGTATATTCCAGGCAAACGGAACATTCCCCGACAGCCAAAGGACCCCACCTGATCACTTCCTTATCCCTGGATATCAATACATTCTATGCCCCAACCCTCTACCAAACCATGCTTGGGTATACCCTCGTCTCAACACTACGATTCACTGCACATTGGCCACCCCGGAGCAGGGAGGTAGTGCTCCAGTTTTCGCTGCCATAAGGTCTTCACCCAGATCTCCTGCCCTACAAACAGAGAGCATACCGGTTTAGAACTCTCGAGGGACGGGAACGGGCGAGAGTTGAGTTCCCTAGCCGGAGTGCCTCTAACACGTTCCCTGTCGTTTAGTACTCCTCCCATCCTTAGCAGCTGCTTACTCCAACAACAATTACACCACTAATTTGGGCCAACATGTCAACCTCTCTATTACCTACATAATACTTCCCTTCAGTGGTGTGACTTTTTGTTGAGCAACCTCAATTTCCATTTTTTGTAATGAGTATTGCAATTTTTTCACATGACCTTCTGTTGGCCACTTCTTCACCCTTACCACCTTCATTACAGTACTTTTATTTGGATCTCTTTTAGTCCCCATTTGGACTAATCTTCCAAGAGTCCTTAAACATTAAAATACAAGTTATAATATGAACACATTTTCACATATAACACACTATTACAAACATACATAATATACTAACATAATGACCCGATAAATACTAAATCTAAAAAATATTGATTCTTCATCTACTATAGTCCCACAACATTGTTATGTATTATATTTAAATCGTTTTAAAATAATGTTTACATTTATATATTGAAAGGTTTCTGGTCTGCTCAGTTAATTTATTCCATTTCTTTATTGCTCTAAATCGAAATGTTCTTTTGCCTATTTCTCTTTTCTGTCTGGACAACGCATAGATGGTGGACAATCTATTCCTAGTATTTACGGAATGTCTGTCTCTTACCAACTGAATACCGTTGTGAATAGAACTTGGCCGTTTTAAATGATGTATATTATGAAATAAAATAAGCATGTTTTTTTCAATTATCTTGTCGATTGATGACCAACCAAGAACACTGCGCATGACTGCAACAGAAGAACCATATCTCCACCTTAAAACAATCCTTGCTGCTTTGTTCTGTGCATTCTGCATCCTCCTAACTTCACTTGATGTATTTCCCCAGTAATCACTATCCATTATTACCGCAACCGCTTTATCCTACCCTTCTATGCCTCCAACAGTCCTTCCAGTATCGCTCCTACCTCGCGTGCCCTGGCTGAGCCAATGGTGGTACCTTGCCTTTGCGTCACCGCTTTCCCTTGACACTTTAATACGTAGGCCCAATAGGCCCATGTATCGGTTCCCCTTTAGGAGCCATCAGTGTACAGTTCCCACTCTCTCAGGCTCCTATGCCTTCTTAGCCTGCTTCCATCACCGTACACAAACTGTAACTGTGGGTTCAACAAGATATTTTCCCATCGACACCATCGCGCATTTGTGTCTCTGGTGCCCACCCACCCAAGGACACCAAAAATGTCTTGCCCAACTCGCGCCTCTCCCTTGAGATTAATGAGCTAGACTAGATTACCCCTGCTTTAAGACTATTACCAACGGGCGTTGCCCTTCCAGCGACCTGCTGATACCAACCGCGCCGCCGGCTTAGCACTCGGCGGCTGACAGCTGGGGTGGGAGAAAACTTTTCCAAAAACCACTCAGCAGGACGTCCAGCTCAGGGGTAGGGCGACCCGTAATCCATCAGGCTCACCTAGGGTTATAAGACCAGGGGAACTTCAGTGGTGAGTATACTTTCTTCGCTCTGCAACTGTTATTATTAAATAAGTATTTGTTTCACACCCCACGGGTGTGCGGCACAAACCCTTCACCTGTGGACCTGGAATTACTCACCGCAATAGGGCCTAGTCTCCCACGAGACGAGATGTATAGTCACCGTGTCAGCCTTAGCCTAACATTCTATAGACACCCCAAGCATGGACCCCACACGGAAATCCACTGCAAAAACCCTTTACAATGAGTCTACTATCCTATGAATACCCTAGCTCCCTAGCTCCCAACCTTGAAACCCAATACAATTATATGACCCTATGACCCCTGGGTGTAAAGAACCGAGGCTTACCTCTAACTGATGTCCAGAAGAATTCAGAAAAAGTAAAACTTCAACCATTACAAAAATGTTCCAAAAAGTGGAACTTAAAAACAGCAGTAAAAAAATTGTTAGATACCCCAAAAAGAGAACCCTCTTTAACCCGCAAACAATGACTCATATACTGTCAAGCCTCCATTACACACTACTCCCTTAAAACCGGTTACATCTGCTTAATTCCCCTTGTTCAACCACTCCTTAAGCGGTTATATCTGGTCCATATTGGACTCACCCCCCCTTATGGACCTCCAGCAGTAAGTCAAATGAGAGGGTTGAAGGAAGTTCATGTTGGATGGCCCATCCTTCGATCACTCCCTCTGGTACTTCCCATGGCCCCGTCTCTGGCTCTGCTGATGCTGTTCGGCGGTGAAGGTGCTGACGTTGGTAGTGTGTGGGGCTGGCATTATGATCGTCTGGTGGCTGTGGAGTAATTCAGATCTCCCCTTCTGTTCTTCTTCCCCTCATGTCAAATCTCAGCTTTTCTGGCTTTCTGCTCTCTCCCTCCCAGAATCAGTTGTAGCTCAGTAGGGGTGAGCGTTACATCCATCCCATGGTTCATAATTATTATAAAGTTTATGTTTCTATTTTATGCACTTCGAGATTATTCTTGTATAATGAAAAGTGCTTTACAAATGTAATTTATTATTATAATAAGTAATTGTAAAACTGAAAGTTCTGGAGGTTATATCTTTAATAGATTCTCAGATGCATCTATCACCTTGTCGGTGAACATCTGGTGGTACCTGGTCAGTCCTTTATCAGCCCATTTTTAAATGTATTATCAATTATACTGTACTTGGTTTAAGGTCGGCGTCCATTCCAATTTCTCGCAGGTGGATAATGTCTGTTTGGATAAGTTTTGTTTTGGTGACTTTTATGGTGTAATTTATACAGGTAAGTTCTATCTGCTTCTGATTTCCCAGTATTTAGTCTGTACCCAGATACAGCACTGTTTTGTTTTATTTCATCCATCGAGGCGGGAACTGACTGAGGTATGTTGTTAAATAGAGATTCACGTTGTTTGCTAATTTGTGTTCTTCCTATCCGATCTGCAGACCTTGTATTTTCAGAAGGTTTCTTAGAGGATCTCCCTGTCGTGTCCCCCTTAGAATGTCAAAAGAGCGCAATAATGTACCATTTACCATTATTCTGGCATTTGGTGTTACGTACATCATTTGCAACCTGTTCAAGAAAGTTTTACAAAAGTAAAAAAAAATGTTGACCATGACACAAAGGTTCTCTCTGCATCTAGAGCTACCATAAGCTGTTTATATTTTGTCAGGAGTCTGCTGGACATTATATTACTTAATATATTAGCAATAATTGATGTAAGCAAGTTTTGGTCATCGTTCAGTAACGATATTGGTCAATACGATGCACATTCTGCTGGATCTTTACCTTCTTTATGGATAACGGTAATAATAGATGAGTTGGTGCGTACTCTCTATTGTCGAGGGCCCAGTTGAGGGCTTCCAGCTTTACATAAGAAAGTTACTACTTCTTGTTTGAATTCCTTATAGAATTAATTTGTGCATCCGTCACTTCCTGGGCATTGCTCTCTTTTTTTTTTTTTAAAGTAGCTGTCAGTTCTTCAGTTATTGGTTTGATTAACTTAGCATTTTGTTTATCACTTTATCACTATTTTTTCTAAGTATGTTTGTATTTTCTCTATGTTAGATGATTGTGCCGCTGTAGTATAGAGTTAGAATTTGACAAATTCATTAGCTATTTCAGTTCTTTTTGGTGAGGATTCTGAGTTGTTATCTTCAATTCCTGGTAGGCAGCTATGAAATTCAGTCCACTGCACTCACTACCTGGGCTGGTCAGTAAAAACAATGATGGGTCACTAAACATTGAAGAGTAGGGCCTGTAGTGTACTGAGCTAGAACCCTATGGGCCCTGGTCAAAAGCAGTGCACTATAAAAGGGAATTGGGTGCAACTTGGGATGCAAACAGTGTTTCTTTGTGATCATGCAATGAGAGGGAGAGGATAAGCAACACAAGCACAGCAGCATTGACCATTTAATAATTTATTGTTCCTTGTAAATATAATCACTTTTATAATAGACTGGATGGAGATACGCACGCTGCAGGCTAGAGGTCTTCAAGGGTCCAAAAAGCTGGACCTGTTCCGAAAGGGACCAGGGGCTTTCCTACCTGGACCCGATATGCATAAAAACATTTTTTAAATATAGAAACCCGCTCCAAACGGACCCGTGGACAACTAGACCCGTTCCGTATAGACCTGATCAGATCCAGACCAGGTCTAATCCGAGTAAAGGAAGCAGCTTTATTAACTGGAGCTGGTAAAGCTCGAGAGGAGGGAGAGAGGTGACGCTCTAGCTGTGCGACTGACACAGGGAGACCGGCGCGAGAGACAGCATCCAGACAAGTTGACTTGCGCTCTAGTAGACTAATAGCTGTTATAGCTAGGTTATTTATCACCAAATATGATTACGTAGTACCTGTCTTGACTGCATCAAACCGGGAGAAGCTAGTTAAACTAGCTAGCTAGGCTAATTGAGGCTACAGTGCATGCACTTTCTAATCCTACAGTTACAACAATACTGAACAAAAAATGAAACGCAACATGCAACAATTTCAAAGATTTTATTGAGCTACAGTTCATATGAGGAAATCAGTGAATTTAAATAAATGAATTACGCCTTACTCTATGGATTTCACATGACTGGGAATACAGATACGCATCTGTTGGTCAAAGATACCTTACAAAAAATGGGCCTCACAATAGGCCTCAGGATCTCGTCACGGAATTTCTGTGCATTCAAGTTGCCATCGATAAAATGCAATTGTGTATGTTGTCCGTAGCTTATGCCTGCCCATACCATAACCCCATCACCACCATGGGGCACTCTGTTCACAACGTTGACATCAGCAAACCGTTTATACACACGGTCTATGGATGTGGGGCCAGTTGAACGTACTGCCAAATTCTCTAAAACGACATTGGAGGTGGCTTATGGTAAAGAAATTAACTTTCAATTCTCTGAAAGGAACATTAAATTATCTGGCAACAGCTCTGGTGGACATTCCTGCAGTCAGCCTGCCAAATTGCACACTACCTCAAAACTTGAGACATGGTGGCATTGTGTTGTGTGACAAAACTGCACATTTTATTAGAGTGGCCTTTTATTGAAGACCTCTACTGCAGGCTGCAACTCAACCAACCTACTACCAGTCATATTTGCATTTGGATGTATTTTCCAACCACCTGAAAAGATCAGCTAGCTGAGTGGCTGTGTTTTTGAGATGTACAATTGTGGCATTCCTTTCATTAGAGAAAAAACAGGTGCGTATCATGACTCTAGTCCATAGAGAGAGAAAGAGAGTGGAGAGGCTGTGGATTTAACTTGCGGAGACAGAAGAACGCATCAGGCTGTTCCTACATTGGGAGCTGTCATAGAAATAGAATTACTACCATGGGTAAAGCCACTCAGACCACTGCACAGATTACAGCTGGACACAGAGTCAGAGAGAGATAATGTGTTATGGCAGGCCGTGTCATGGTCCTTAAAGTCTAGGAGCTGGAAGGAACAATACTCCTAAAACAGAGCATTATGTCAGGGTATGTGTTTGAAATATGTTGCTTAGAAGAAGAATCAAAATACCCACTTCTATAGGATATAATAAGACAGAATATACATCCATCCAAAGATGCAAACATGGGGAATAATTCACAAATCCACACAGAGGTAGACCCACAAAGATCCTGTAAATCAGTTCTATATGAAACTGTATTGGAATACCCTCCATCTGTGTATTTTCTGGACAGCTAGCAGCTCCATGACATTCCAGCCTTTTACAGGAGAATAACAAATCAACAGCTACATGGCAACTGACACACACACACACACACACACACACACAGAGAGAGAGAGACTGTGGCCATTGCCATGGCAACTCTAATAGTAGGCCTACATTATATATTCAAATCTCCTTGGCGAGGACAAACGCGGGTCTCCATCAGAGACAAAAAAAAACACAGCCCCCAAATTTCTAAAAGAGAAAGACAAAATAAAGCACTCACCATTGGGAATGAGAGAATAAGACTTTTCAGAAACCATTCCCTTCCTAATAGCAGCTCAGCCTTTGTGTTTGGGCTCATGTTGACAGCCCTTTGGGTCCCCAAAATGCCTTTGCTGCTGCTACTTGGAGAACGCAGCTCTGAATAGTGAGTCTGGAGGGGGGCACAGAGTTTACGCCCCAGCCAAGGTCGCTCGAGATGGGGTTGTGAAATATAAACCTGTCAATCCGTCTCCCCCGGGGTACAAGCCCGCAAGGATAACAATGCCTTTTCATTTTGAACTTCTATTTTACTTTAGGGGTCTAGCGTCTAAGGGTCTGGCTATATGCTTACACGAAGCTGCACTTTCCATTACAAGAGAGTAAAGAGAGCGAGGTGGGAGGGAGTGAGGGAGTCACTGAAAGAGTGGACAGGGTTCTGCTCTGACAACAACCCACAGATGACCCAAAGCCCTAATCCCACACTTTTATGGAAGTTGAGCTGATATTTTCTTCACTCCAATACATGGTTCTCAAGACTAGGTTTATCGGCTTGTTCCAGGTGCATTGAATGAACACACTGCTTGTGTCTCAAATAGCAACCTATTCTATTCCCTATAAACTGTAGTCCACTACTTTTGACCATTGGGTTCGGTCAAAAGTAGTGCACTATGTAGGGGATAGGGTGCCACTTAGGACGCAGCGTTGTCTATCTGTGAGGGCGGTCGGTAAATAGAGACAGAGAAATTAGGAGAGACGTGCTTCTGAATTCATTACACAGATTTATGGAGTCAAACCTCAGTCAGAAAGTATTACGGAAACAAATCAGAGAAAATATGGCCGCCGGAGGTGTTACATGGACTTTTGTTTCCTTAACTTTCTATCAGATAATGTGCGCATGTTTGCTTTTCAGCTGTCACGATGTAGGTTGCCCCATATAGGCTGCCCACATTGTCACGATGTAGGTTGCCCCATATAGGCTGCCCACATTGTCACGATGTAGGTTGCCCCATATAGGCTGCCCACATTGTCACGATGTAGGTTGCCCCATATAGGCTGCCCACATTGTCACGATGTAGGTTGCCCCATATAGGCTGCCCACATTGTCACGATGTAGGTTGCCCCATATAGGCTGCCCACATTGTCACGATGTAGGTTGCCCCATGTAGGCTGCCCACATTGTCACGATGTAGGTTGCCCCATATAGGCTGCCCACATTGTCACGATGTAGGTTGCCCCATGTAGGCTGCCCACATTGTCACGATGTAGGTTGCCCCATATAGGCTGCCCACATTGTCACGATGTAGGTTGCCCCATATAGGCTGCCCACATTGTCACGATGTAGGTTGCCCCATGTAGGCTGCCCACATTGTCACGATGTAGGTTGCCCCATATAGGCTGCTCACATTGTCACGATGTAGGTTGCCCCATGTAGGCTGCCCACATTGTCACGATGTAGGTTGCCCCATATAGGCTGCCCACATTGTCACGATGTAGGTTGCCCCATATAGGCTGCCCACATTGTCACGATGTAGGTTGCCCCATATAGGCTGCTCACATTGTCACGATGTAGGTTGCCCCATATAGGCTGCCCACATTGTCACGATGTAGGTTGCCCCATATAGGCTGCCCACATTGTCACGATGTAGGTTGCCCCATATAGGCTGCCCACATTGTCACGATGTAGGTTGCCCCATATAGGCTGCCCACATTGTCACGATGTAGGTTGCCCCATGTAGGCTGCCCACATTGGCAGATGCGCATTTGCTATTTCATAGGAATTTATTTATTTATAATTTATGACATTTAAAATCGAATGCATTAATTGCATAATATTCTAAACATGTTACACTGTATCAGAAAGAACAAACCAAAAACTAAAACGCATATATTGGGCATCACACAACAGAAC
Organism: Salvelinus fontinalis; assembly: GCF_029448725.1. Lineage (NCBI taxonomy): Eukaryota > Metazoa > Chordata > Actinopteri > Salmoniformes > Salmonidae > Salvelinus > Salvelinus fontinalis. The sequence goes on along the minus strand of NC_074689.1, from coordinate 1,180,074 downwards.
AGTTACACTCTCAATAACTGTTGTACGAAAAGAACTGGGTGCAAACCACACCACCAAATATTCTAATGTGCCCGCCACTAGCTGTGCTTGGTATGGCCTAGCCTGTGCTGGGCTTGTTGTCGGCTATCCCCTGTTGGGCTCGGTGTGGGCTGGCCCGTGCTGGGCTGTGGTGGGCTAGCTTGTGTTGGGCTGGAGTGGGATTGGTGTGGACTAGCCTGTGTTGGGCTTGTTGTGAGCTCGCCCGTGTCGGGCTGGTGTTGGCTTGGTGTGGGCTAGCCCGTGATGGTCTGATGTGGGATTGCTGGGAAAACCTGTGCTCGGCTAGCCCCTTTTTGGGCTGGTGTGGGCTTGGTGTGAACTTTCTGTGGGCTTTCCCATGCCCACCTTGGGCACCGCATACCCACATGGGGCCAATGGGTGTCATGTTTGCTAGGATAGATTTAGCAACTTTTTGCATAAACCACATATTTCTCCATCATTGTAAACATTTTAATATTCTAATTTGAAATGTAGAAATAGGTACATTTACAGTAAGGCCACCAAGGCAGCCCCAGAGGATAAACAATGTGTAAGTACCAAAAGGCATCCTATTCACTATATAGTGCGCTCTCTACATAGTGCACTACCCATAGGGTAGAAAATAAAATAGGTGCCATTTTGGAAAATAAAAGCAAATAGGTGCCATTTTGGAAACAGACCGGTTACATTAGATTAGAAAAGTGGATTTCCAGTGGACCTCATTGGCGTGGTCTCAAGGGGTTCCATGTGATTGCGACAAGACAATGATGCCCATCTCCACCCCATCCTCCCAGAGGACCAGCGAAAAGTGATGTTTCTTTCCCCCCTTCGATGGGAATCAGTAAACAGTTCCTGATAACATGGCCTCCCTCCTGACGCACAGGGCCTCGTTCTCTCCATGTGTTTCCTGTGCTGCTGTTTGTGGGGAGGATGAGTCTCAGAGGGCCATGACTCAGAGGTGCTGATGTCTCAAGACCCCTCCCCCTTGCGCTCTTAGTGACCTCACAGTAGACCCAGGGCTGGACTACTGCATTTGGGGCCATTTTGCCATGGAGCTGAGAGAAAAATCAATGAGTAGTTTGGCTATCCGGCCCTGAGCAGACCAAGGGTAGTTGGGCTTTCATAACAGGAATTCACGTAAAACCCTGCTGAGGCTGATCCCTCCCCCCTCCCCCCCGGCAATAGATGACGAGCCTGATTACAATGAACAATTCCATTATGAAACAAATAACACTTCTTCTTCAAGCATGTGCCACAGCAATAGCTAAGAGCCAGTAAGCGGTGTCTCAACCACAGAGTAGCCGATTGGTTGATGGTGCCACTGGAGTGCTGCTGTGATCACTTAATTGGCCGGCCAGCCAGCCAGCGAAAACAAATTGAATGTTTACTACAGTATCGATTTGCTCCAATAACGGTCCCTGATGAAATAGCACCAGGTATTTACCACAAGCTCTATAGAAAGGAATGCTTGGTTCTTCAGCATCCCATTCCTCCTCTCTACCACGCCAAATGTGTATCTGCAGGATGCTATGGTGCTGAGTCACTGGCAGTGCTGTGCTGTGATTGAGCGCTGTCGACGTCATCGGCCATGGCCCTGACGCCAGGATGAGTTGCGGTTGCTATGTCATGCAGGCTTGAGGCGGTTGGCGCTGGCTGCACGGGTCATCAATCAGCGCAGCCTGCCACCACTCCCCCCGCCAACCAGCTAGTAAATGCCAGGCCATTAAAAGGACATTAGACTCCCAGCATGCCATTCACCCCGATGCGGTATGAGGTGGGGACATATCATCACTTCCTATCAACCCTCACTGACTAACTGGTCTGGCTACCTGAGTCTCTTGCCACTTACATAATCATGGGGGATTCTCACATACTGTACTGCCTGCCTGACGCCCTGTCTGTCTGTACATCTCAACAACCAGTCTAAACCCTTTAGAGTAAATGGATAGAAATAGCTGATTTATAACGTTGCTATCGTCCCCTCGTAAGTGGCTCGTAAGTAGCAATTCTGTTCTATTTGTACAAGAAGAGTATCGTAACGGACACAGTAATTAGTTCACAAAATGCCTCTCCAAGAACATTAATCACCAAAAAGAGACACACCACTGGCATAAAATACAACCGTACTGTCTTGTCTACCCCCGCTCCCCCTCAACGTCGCCGGTCTACTAAACGCTGGTCCTGGCAACCCTTATTATGCACACCTGTGCCACATCATGCACACCTGGACCTTCCTGATTACTCCCCATATATATATATTGCAGTCTGTTGTTATTTCCCATCGGTCAAGATGCTAATCCTGTTGCTGTATTGCTTATTGTTCATCTTCTATTAAACTCTCCAACTGCACCTGCTTCCTGACTCCCAGAGTCTACGTTACACATACAACCCTCTTCCACGTTCACGGAGCTGTGGATGTCAATTCCTATTTCTCTCTGGTTTAGAAGCTAGGTTAACATCAGTAATGCAAGGCAGAACAGTGTAGTAGCAGGGATGATACAGTTGAAGTCGGACGTTTACATACACTTAGGTTGGAGTCATTAAAACTCGTTTTTCAACCACTCCACAAATTTCTTGTTCACAAACTGTAGTTTTGGCAAGTCGGTTAAGACATCTACTTTGTGCATGACACAAGTAATTTTTCCAACAATTGTTTACAGATAGATGATTTCACTTATAATTCAATGTATCACAATTCCAGTGGGTCAGGAATTTACATACACTAAGTTGTCTGTGCCTTTTAACAGCTTGGAAAATTCCAGAAAATTATGTCATGGCTTTAGAAGCTTCTGATAGGCTAATTGACATCATTTGAGTCAATTGGAGGTGTACCTGTGGATGTATTTCAAGGCCTACCTTCAAACTCAGTGCCTTTTTGCTTGACATCATGGGAAAATCAAAAGAAATCTGCCAAGACCTCCGAAAAAAATTGGAGACCTCCACAAGTCTGGTTCATCCTTGGGAGTAATTTCCAAACGCCTGAAGGTACCACGTACCACTGTACAAACAATAGTAAGCAAGTATAAACACCATGGGACGACACAGCCGTCATACCGCTCAGGAAGGAGACGCATTGTCTCCTAGAGATGAACGTACTTTGGTTCGAAAAGTGCAAATCAATCCCAGAACAACAGCAAAGGACCTTGTGAAGATGTTGGAGGAAACAGGTACAAAAGTATCTATAGCCACAGTAAAACGAGTCCTATATCGACATAACCTGAAAGGCCACAAGGAAGAAGCCACTGTCCCAAAATGCCACAAAAAAAGCCAGACTACGGTTTGCAACTGCACATGGGGACAAAGATCGTACTTTTTGGGGAAATGTCCTCTGGTCTGATGAAACAAAAACAGAACCACTTGGCCATAATGACCATCGTTATGTTTGGAGGAAAAAGGGGGAGGCCTGCAAGCCGAAGAACACCATCCCAACCGTGAAGCACGGGGGTGGCAGCATCATGCTGTTGTAACGGATGTGAAATGGCTAGCTAGTTAACGGGTACACGCTAGTAGCATTTCAATCAGTTACGTCACTTGCTCTGAGACTTAAGTAGTGTTGCCCCTTGCTTTGCAAGGGCCGCGGCTTTTGTGGAGCGATGGGTAACGACTGTGCTTCGTGGGCGACCGTTGTTGATGTGTGCAGAGGGTCCCTGGTTCGCGCCCGTGTCGGGGCGAGGGGACGGTTTAAAGTTATACTGTTACACTGTGTCGGGTGCTTTGCTGCAGGAGGGACTGGTGCACTTCACAAAATAGACGTCATCATAAGGGAGGAAAATTATGTGGATATATTGAAGCAACATCTCAAGACATCAGTCAGGAAGTTAAAGCTTGGTCACAAATGGGTCTTCCAAATGGACAATGACCCCAAGCATACTTCCAAAGTTGTGGCAAACTAGCTTAAGGACAACAAAGTCAAGGTATTGGAGTGGCCATCACAAAGCTCTGACCTCAATCCTATAGAAAATTTGTGGGCAGAACTGAAAAAGCGTGTGCAAGCAAGGAGGCCTACAAACCTGACTCAGTTACACCAGCGCTGTCAGGAGGAATGTTTCCCACTTATTGTGGGAAGCTTGTGGAAGGCTACCCGAAACATTTGACCCAAGTTAAACAATTTAAAGGCAATGCCTTTAAAATTGAGTGTATGTAAACTTCTGACCCACTGGGAATGCGATGAAAGAAATAAAAGCTGAAATAAATCATTCTCTCTATTATTATTCTGACATTTCACATTATTAAAATAAAGTGGTGATCCTAACTGACCCAAGAGAGGTAATTTTTACTAGGATTAAATTCAGGAATTGTGAAAAACTGAGTTTAAATGTATTTGGTAAACTTACGACTTCAACTGTACACCTGCCAATAGCAGTTTGTGTAGGAGTGACATGGAGCGCAGCAGCATAGTGAGTGGGCACCTGTTTAGTGTGTGTGTGCGTCACAGGCTGACTGCCAGTTCAGCGCGCACACACACACACACACACACACACACACACACACACACACACACACACACACACACACACACACACACACACACACACACACACACACCTCAACCGGAATGAGTATCTTACTCATTTACTTGAGTGCTTCCACTCAGTAAAAACCACAGCAGCACCTGCCTGCAGTAGAAAGGAGAGTTACGGGAAGTCCAACAACACCTCCATCGTCCCCATTACTCACTAGCCAAGCCTGCCCCCGGACGAAGACCATTCATCAGAGCAGCTGTGACCAAGGTCCTGTGTGTGCATGTGTTTGTGTATGTGTGTGTGTGAGCGCGCACATGGGTCTGATTCATCATTGACAAAAGGTACAGCTCGCATAGACTTCAAATAGTATTATGGTCAGCAACAAACAAAATAACAGACTAACTGACTGCATGCCACAGAATGGAAAACAATCCTATAACTGTCTGCAGGCAAACTGTCAACACAAATACTGGGACATATAGTTGACGTGGGTTGAAGACAGATCTGGTTGTCTGATGGATAGCTCAAGGGTGCACACACACACACACACGCATGCACAACAATCACACACACACACACTCAAAGTGCTAGCCCTTTATCAATCTGATATGCCTAACATCTAGCCATTGCATAGCTGTCACACATGCCTTATGTCCCTTTAGAGTTATTGGGACGAGCAGTGAAGACAGAGATATTGGGATGCAGCTCGTCTCTCTTTGGCAGCGTCCCTGTTGTAAACACTGTATATCTCTCCTCTCCCCCCCCCCCCCTCTCTATATCTATATCCTACCTTATCGGAGTTGCACAGCGGTCTAAGGCACTGCATCGCAGTGCTGGAGGCCTCACTACAGACCCGGGTTTGATCTCAGGCTGTATCACAACCGGCCGTGATTGCGAGTCCCATAGGGCGGCGCACATTTGGCCCAGCGTCGTCCGGGTTAGGGGAGGGTTTAAATAAAGTTTCAATATATAAAAATATCTCTGTCCTTGTGTGACCCTGCAGACAGTAATAATATGATTGACTGCTGCCGTGTTGTGTGGTGTTGCTGATTAACGGTCACGTCCTGCTACGCCTGTCACAATCACTAAGAAAATAATACAGCCGGAAAACAGAGAGCGTGGGTTGTGATTGACACCTAAATTCACCACACTTTACACAAAGCCTGATGATGATGCCTGTCAGAATTGCCTGGCAAGACAGGGTGCATCCCAAATCTTCCAGGAGAATGCTGTGCTGTGGTTACTGTAAGATCCTTTTTTACTGCGGTTTACTGCTTTTCCATTGATCATGCTGTATCTGTCTCCTACTGATGAAGTGGAAAAGTATTGTGTTGATAATTTAATATTGTAACGGCTTTCCTCTTCCTCTTCATCAGAAGAGGAGGAACATGGATTGAACCAAGGCGCAGCGGAGTTTGTCGACATGATTTATTAAAGAAAAAACACGAACTCGACTAATACACTAACAAAACAAATAAACGGTGTAGACAGACATAGATGACGAACTTACATAAAACATGAAGAACGCACGAATAGAGAAAATAGGCTACACAAAATGAACGATGAACAAACAAACCGAAAACAGTCCCGTGTGGCGCAACGACATACACAAACACAGGAGACAATCACCCACAACGAACACTGTGAAAACACCTACCTAAATATGACTCTTAATTAGAGGAACGCCAAACACCTGCCTCTAATTAAGAGCCATACCAGGCAACCCATAAACCAACATAGAAACAGAAAACATAGAATGCCCACCCAAACTCACGTCCTGACCAACTAACACATAACAAACTAACAGAAATAGGTCAGGAATGTGACATAACCCCCCCCATAAGGTGCAAACTCCGGGCGCACCAGCACAAAGTCTAGGGGAGGGTCTGGGTGGGCATCTAACCACGGTGGTGGCTCAGGCTCCGGGCGTGGTCCCCACCCCACCATAGTCAATCCCAGCTTCCATCTCCCCCTATGAATGTCCACCCTCATCTTACCCCCACAAAATCCTTTTGGTGACATCGACAATAGGGGCAGCACCGGGACAGAGGGATAGATCAAGACAGAGGGATAGATCAGGATAGAGAGGTAGCTCAGGATAGAGAGGTAAATCAGGATAGAGGGGCAACTCTGGACTGAAAGGCAGCTCCGGACAGAGAGACAGCTCTGGACTGAGGGGCAGTTCTGGGTAAATAGCCGCTCCGGGCTAAGGGACAGCTCATGACTGGCTGACGGCTCTGGACGCTCATGGCTGGCTGACGGCTCTCGACGCACATGGCTGGCTGACGGCTCTCGACGCACATGGCGCGCTGACGGCTCTCGACGCTCATGGCTCGCTGACGGCTCTCGACGCTCATGGCTCGCTGACGGCTCTGGCAGATCCTGTCTGGTTGGCGGCTCTGGCAGATCCTGTCTGGTTGGCGGCTCTGGCAGATCCTGTCTGGTTGGCGGCTCTGGCAGATCCTGACTGATGACTGGCTCTAGCGGCTCCTGACTGACTATCGGCTCTGACGGCTCGGGACAGACGGGCGGCTCTAATGGCTCAGGACAGACGTATGGCTCAGACGGCGCTGGGGAGACGGATGGCTCAGACGGCGCTGGGGAGACGGATGGCTCAGACGGCGCTGGGGAGACGGATGGCTCAGACGGCGCTGGGGAGACGGATGGCTCAGACGGCGCTGGGGAGACGGATGGCTCAGACGGCGCTGGGGAGACGGATGGCTCAGACGGCGCTGGGGAGACGGATGGCTCAGACGGCGCTGGGGAGACGGATGGCTCAGATGGCGCTGCGGAGACGGATGGCTCAGACTGCACCTGTCTGGCGGAAGGCTCTGGCTGCTCCTGTCTGGCAGAAGGCTCTGGCTGCTCCTGTCTGGCAGAAGGCTCTGTAGGCTCATGGCAGACGGGCAGCTTTGCAGGCTCATGGCAGACAGGCAGTTCATGCGCCGTTGGGCAGACGGCAGACTCTGGCCGACAGACGCACTGTAGGCTTGGTGCGTGGTGCCGGAACTGGAGGCACCTGACTGAGGACACGCACTTCAAGCCTAGTGCGGGGAGCAGGGACACACTGACCTCTCGAAGCGCACTATATTCCTGGTGCGTGGTACCGGCACTGGTGGCACCGGGCTGAGTGCACGCACATCAGGACGAGTACGGGGAGAAACAACAGTGTGCACAGGACTTAGGAGACGCACATGTGGCTTAGTGCGCGGTGCCGGAACTGGAGGCACTGGGGTTACTGGGCTGGGGCGGGGAGGTAGTGCCGGAAATACCGGACCGTGAAGGCGTACTGGCTCCCTTGAGCACCGAGCCTGCCCAACCTTACCTGGTTGAATGCTCCCCGTCGCCCGACCAGTGCGGGGAGGTGGAATAACCCGCACCGGGCTATGTAGGCGAACCGGGGACACCATGCGTAAGGCTGGTGCCATGTAAGCCGGCCCGAGGAGACGCACTGGAGACCAGAGCGTTGAGCCGGCCTCATGACACCTGGCTCAATGCCCAATCTAGCCCTACCAGTGCGGGGAGGTGGAATAACCCGCACTGGGCTATGCACTCGTACAGGAGACACCGTGCGCTCTACTGCGTAACACGGCGCCTGCCCGTACTCCCGCTCTCCACGGTAAGCCTGGGAAGTGGGCGCAGGTCTCCTACCTTTCCTTGGCCCACTACCTCTTAGCCCCCCCCCAAGAAATTTTTGGGGTCTCCTCTCGGACTTACAGCCACGTCTCCTAGCTGCCTCCTCATACCACCGCCTCTCTGCTTTCGCTGCCTCCAGCTCAGCTTTGGGACGGCGATATTCTCCCGGCTGTGCCCATGGACCTTTCCCGTCCAATATTTCCTCCCAAGTCCATGATACCTGTGTAGAATCCTGCTCGACTTCGCGCCGCTTGGTTCTGGATCGGTGGGTGATTCTGTAACGGCTTTCCTCTTCCTCTTCATCAGAAGAGGAGGAACATGGATTGAACCAAGGCGCTGCGGAGTTTGTCGACATGATTTATTAAAGAAAAAAACACGAACTCGACTAATACACTAACAAAACAAATAAACGGTGTAGACAGACCTAGACGACGAACTTACATAAAACATGAAGAACGCACGAATAGAGAAAATAGGCTACACAAAATGAACGATGAACAAGCAAACCGAAAACAGTCCCGTGTGGGGCAATGACATACACAAACACAGGAGACAATCACCCACAACGAACACTGTGAAAACACCTACCTAAATATGACTCTTAATTAGAGGAACGCCAAACACCTGCCTCTAATTAAGAGCCATACCAGGCAACCCATAAACCAACATAGAAACAGAAAACATAGAATGCCCACCCAAACTCACGTCCTGACCAACTAACACATAACAAACTAACAGAAATAGGTCAGGAACGTGACAAATATACTTCATTTCTCCAATCCAAGTGAAAGATGAGAAAGTTCCAGAGAGAAAAGAGGAGAGAAAATAATTCAAATATCTAGAAGAATAACTCAAGGATTAAAGATCTCTGTCATTTAACAAATGCATCAACATGAGATTAGAGCAGAGTCCCTTGTGCAAAAATCTGACGCAAAGGGCAGACGTTTCAGCTCTAGTCTAGTTCAAGACAAGCCCCCTTTACATCAACATCGTCTAATCGTTACAGTTTAAAAATTGTTGGCTGGATCTGCCAGATAGACACGTCAACTCAGCCACTCCTGAGTGAAGCACATTGATTATTGGACTAGGAGATCAATGAGACCTTAGTAGCAGATAACGAGCATGTAGCCTTTTACCCTTGATCCATCCAATGCCTTGCTGTCTAGTGGGCGGGGGCTACTCAGCTGTGAAAGCTGCTTGATTGGCACTTTGAATTCCTTGATAAAACATTAGTTTGGTTTTGTAGGTGTTGTACTTGGGTGACTTAGTATGCAACCGTTGGCTGACTGTGTCGGGTGCTCAGCTTGCGCTAGTGTTGATATTTGAGGCTTGGTTAACCACATGAGCAGGTAGTCAGTCGATATGGTGCCGTGTTTCTCAAGCTTGGCTCTTTGCGTAGTGGGTGGGCGGGGATGTGTGTGATGCAGTGGACTGCTTTAGTCTGTTGATTGCCCACTGTGGGAGTGGGAGAGGCTGCGATAGCTGTGCCCTCCGATCTCATCTCATAGCCTCATACACAACTTGACCCGCCCTACTCCCGTCGAACACTCCCTTATCTCCCATGTACCCTTGGTCTTCTCTCCTCATTTACTTGCGTCCCTCTCGCTCTTCTTTCCCTCTCTCATCTTTCCTTAGACGAGCTTGATCCCTTCCATGTCCTAACTCTCTGTTGCATTGACTTCAGAAACGACTTGTATTGATGCTCGGAAAGAATCATCAGCTGACATGTACAGTTGCAATGCTTAAAAATAATCATAGTAGGACATGCAACACTTCTGGGACATTAACATCACAGCACCAAAGCATCGAAGAAATATCCTCTTTGAAATGAGCAGTTGACACTGTCTGGCAATACCAGACGCATGGATTCACAGGAATGTTCTAAAGAGGGAACATATGTACTCTTCTGACCTTTTCAGGCTGATAGTGTCAGTGTGACTCACGTCAATAGGTGTGTGTGTGTGTGTGTGTGTGTTTGTGTGTGTGTACGTGCATGTGTGTGTGATGGAAAGGGGGATCCTGTAAGACCATGGACGTGTGTGTCTTCGACCGATCTGACAATCAATCTGCAGTGGGGCCTGACATCTGCCACTCCTCCCTGTCTCCGTCTGCGTGTGACGCTAACCCCTACGGTCACACTGTGTCTGTGCACCGTCTGACAGGCTCTGTGAACAGGCGTTAGTCGGGTAAAGTAATCTCCAACTGCAAGGGAACATTACGGAAGGTCCACACCACAAACAAGCATGCAGGAGGCTAGGAACTACTTTACTGTGCTCAATGTTTTAGTACAAGGTTCAATTGGGAGTTCCATATGGCGGCGCACAATTGGCCCAGCGTCGTCCGGGTTTGGCCGGAGTAGGCCGTCATTGTAAATAAGAATTTGTTCCTAACTGACTTGCCTAGTTATAAAGAAAAGGTTAAATAAAAAAATGTAAAGCATGGAATGAGTTTAGCACAATGAAAAGTAAGGAATGTATTATAAGTAATGGTAAAACTTGCTGGCTCACCATTCAAAATTGACTTTAAAGCAGACGAGGGGTTGAAAGAAAAACAAAATGTCAAACAAATGTTCTGGAGGTCGTATTAATGAGGGAATTAAAACTCTCAGATTCAGCTGTTCTAGATTCAGCTGAGCTCCCATTGTTCCATGCTGTGGGGACAGACAGTGGTTAGTCAGAGAGCGCCACGGGAGGGACAATGTCCTGTCCAACGAGACCTCACCGTTCAACCCTTTCTTAACTCTGATTGGTCAGACAACGCAGGGATATTTTTAGCCCCGGAGACACAGCAGTATCAGATGCGTCTCCTCACCAGTGATTTGAAATGGAGACAAACAGCCCAGCGTCCCACAGCCCATTCTGTAGTGTAGGATGACACAGCAGCGGCTAGAGCTGCAACGCCAGGGGAGCTGTCAACGACTATCAATCCTCCCCACAACCCAGCAGGCATTGCAGTTACCTGGTGAACCTCCTCCGGTGCACCTTGCCCTGTTGCTGCACACTGTTCTACAGAGCCTGACACAGCCGGCCGTGATACATGGGGAGAGGTAGTAGAAGGAAAAAGAACGCTTTCCCCCGACAAAATAAAATGAAAACTGATGCTCGAGAACCGCAGTACAGGCATCTGAAAGCATGTAATTGAGGAGGAAGGTTTGTCAAGGTGTTTGTCAATTGGATGTTTTTATGAGCTACCAATGGTAACCTTTAAGGAAAGTTAGTGCCATGTCGGTCCAATTAAGTCCCTGAGGTCCTTTTGCACATCCCTCAAGGAGTGGCGAGTCATGCAGCAGAGTACAGTGGTTAGGGAGTTGGAAAGATTAAAGTTTAAGTGGGACACACAATGAGAATTCCTCTAAGCTTGAGAGAGGACACACAGTCCTACTGCTTGTCTAAATCATTCACGTAATAATAAGGTATCATGCATAAAAATTAAAGCAATTTTAGTGGCCCTTAGGGCATCTACCTCTATGAGATATTAATCATGTAATGGTGTAATATCATACATTAGGGCTGTATCCTGCGGCCACAGAAGTGAGGTATGTCACGCCTTCTCCTTGGGTTGCGTTTGATGATTCTCCATAAAAGATCTAATGGACACCAATAGAGTGGGCGTAATAAGACAAACAGAATTAATCTCTCAGATAAACTGATGACAAAGTGCCACCGTTCCGAAAATATAGAGACCCGTTCCAAACGGACCCGAGGACAACTAGACCCTTTCCGAATAGACCTGGTCAGATCTGAGTGATGGAAACAGCTGAAAATATTTTAAGACACTTTATTAAATCGGCACTGATAAAGCACGAGAGGAGGGAAAGAGAGGTGCCACTCTTGCTGGTGGGGGAGGGGTTGTACTGTGAGCAAGGAGGGAGAGACATCAACCAACCAACAAGCCGACTTGCACTATAGTAGACTAACGTTGGGTAGCTAGGCTAATTGAGGCTGCAATGCAGCTCTTTCTCATCCTACAGTTACAAATAGTAACAACTCCATTCAGAATATTAAATAGCAGCCTACCTGTTGACTCTTGGTCGTTGTAGCCTATCCTTCTCCTTTAAATTTTAATTCCGTAATTTGAATTCCATCATCCATTGATTAGATATCTCCTAACTTTTGCCACACACGGAGCGAGGCTCTATGACTGTAGCCTATTGCCGCTTTGATGACTTATGATTGGCCAACAACAAGCTACATGCGCCACGCTCCATTTTCATGAAAAGCAAGAGCAGCAGCATAAAAAATGTAATGTCTCTCTCTCTACTGCAGCAGTCATGTTTGGATCTGTACGAGCTCTTCCAGACAAGTCAGTTAAAATAACACCAACTCAGACCCATGATAATCATATACGATCCGGCCCAGACTCGTGTCATTATTTTGAATATTGGATCCGGACCCGCTCATGTCCCAGATCGGGTCTCGGGTATTCCTGTATTGGTGGACCTGTGAAGACCTCTAGTTTAGACATTCACATGGCAATTGTCATTATCTCAAAGGGTGTGTCCTCTCAAAACCAGTCTCATGGACGAATGCCTTCTTTTACAAGGCATCAGGAGTGGCACACAGCACACAAAGATTCGGCTCAGTTAAACGCCTCTGTGAAGACATACAGCAACCATGTTTGTTACTAATGTTCTTATACGCCTACATTACTGGTATGAGTGAAAAAACATGGTATCCAAGAAGGTTGGAGAAACAAGAACGATAAGCTATGGTATTTACCTTTTTGGAGAGATTTGTTCTGGATATGATCTCTATTCTCTATTTATGTCTGAAACTTTGACTCACTCCAATGTCCGGTAAAGATAGAGTACAAAACCTTCTGAAAAGTCCAAGTATTTCCATGAGGTAGCCTTAGCAAGCCGGTCTATGGAGATACACAATAACCTGCATTGCGAGGAAATAACTTCTCTCCAATGCATCTACATTTCCTCTCTCCTCTTTTCTTTCATTAACGGCTGCACGCGCACAACGCACAGCTCAGTAACGCAAAAATGCAGTCCAGGAAGGTCCATACTCTACACACACACATCTAATTTTACCTCTTGACGCATTCCAGGCTTGTCACGGTGACAATGGCAGGAAGAGGGTAGTGAGGAAGGATGGTGAGGGGGGGGAATGTGCTGGGCTTCCTTGAGTGTCTACACAGGGAGCCCTCAGAAACAGCTGTGAGACGAGTGGGAGAACCAGCATCCTTGGGGAGATGCTGCATTGTTCTCCCTCTCCCACCCCCCCTCTCCCATCCCCCCGCTATTAGTGAGACGGATTAAATCCGAGAAAGCGGCTGGGACTGGAAGCGTGTCTGCCTTCAGCGCTGTGCTCAAACACACACATACACACCACAGGAGGTTGGTGGTACCTTAATTGGGGAGGACGGGCTTGTGGTAATGGCTGGAGCTAAATTAGTGGAATGGTATCAAATACATGGTTTCCATGCGTTTTATGCCCTTCCATTTTCTCCATTCCAGACATTATTATGAGCTGTCCTCCCCTCAGCAGCCTCATGTGATACACAAGGGTGCACTCCAACAAACTCCCACCCACATCCATGGGGAAGCGCAATATTTCAAACATGCACACAATCAGCCACTGTAAGCTTAGTTAATTACACCATCATTAGGACTGACAGTTAAAAGCAGACGCTCGATAGTCTGCGTATGAGAACAAGAGAGGATTTTAATGACTGACGATCCCTTACTCATGGAAGCAGTGTCATTGTCTGGTTGGTGGTTGCATTGTACTATATTTACATCCTACTGGTCCTTCATCCTTCTGAAACTCCCCACACAGAGGGGTATAGGTCAGAGTTCTGAGTGGAGTGCTTTGACCAACAGTGGGTGTTCATGATTGACACCCACTGAGAGTAATTCACTAACGCTGGAACTGGCAGGCCTACGAGTCTTATATCCCCCAAAGCCGTATCTACTGCTGGGTAACTAGAGGTGACCTTTTCCCACAGCCACTCAAGGATGCCCATGATTAAAGCAGTGACATTTTGTGGAGAACCCTGGGTGTACAAGTTGATGAAAAAGGAATTGGAACAGGACAGCCAAAGCCATAATGGAGCTAGTAAAAGAGCTAGTCCCTGTGGGTTGGTTTACCTGCCCTGACAGACAGCAGATATGAGGACATATAGGGTGTGGACTCTGTCTAGAGACGTTGGTTATTGGAAGAGATGTGGTTCTGACTGGGAGTTTAGTTTAGTATGAGAGTTGTTGGATGGGCTCAGGACAGACATATTAGAAGCTATAACCCAGCCCAGAGACAATCCAAGGGTGGAACATGATTATTGGAAAATGAATAATCCCAGAGTGTCACAGAGTGAAACCACACAGTGATTGCTCAATCAGAGCATGCCTAGTAGTGATGGGCCTCACCTGTCTGTCAGTGCCTGAAGCGACACAAAGCGTCTGCAGTGGTGTACTTTAGAAATTCATTTACGCCCTTTAGAGCGTATCAGCAGAGATGACTTGGCTGGATCCGACGAGCACTTCCTATCAATTGACATTGCAGATCGTATCTCAACCTCATCGTCCCTCATCTCAACTGCTCCCTGGCCATGTTAAAGAGATTCTCTGGTACTTTTGTATACTTTTTAGCCAGTAGTTCTGAAAGTAGCATTCACGAGTCAAAAGTGGCCCCTGAAAAGTGAGTAATATGACACGTGCAGATATGTGCACCACGTCTCGCTCTGCTGTGTGTGCATCTTGCAAGCTGTATTTCGAATGGCGAGGGGCCGAAGGTCATTGGCACAAACTCAAATTGCTAGGGGGCTGGCCCACGTGGGGGAAAATGTAGGCAAAATGGCGCAGCACAGCTTCCAGAAAAAAAGTTGTTTTCAAACTAGAGATTTCGTGGCTAATTGAGGTAAAACAGTAATTCTGCTCATAGATTATACACGCATGAACTACACATTGACACATCTTGCCCAAAGAGGGAGCTTTAGAAAATACCTGCTAGTCGCCAAAGTTCCGGAGCATCTCTTTAATGTGAGCATTGATGCCATGCTATTTCAGAAGTTTATTTGCGGCTTATTTGCACGCACATGTTGTTTACTGCTCATTAGTTCCATTATCCACCGTGGAAACTTTCATTTCAAAGTCAAGCAATTACAAGATGTTGTCCAGTGTGTATCATCCGGTTTAGCTAGCTATGGGCAAACACGCCAATTACTTTAGGTGAAGTCCTTTGAAGTGAACTGTCTTAACTAACCAATAGCGGGTCTGAGACATAATGCACCCTTCAAACCCTTTCCTTTCATGCCTCCCAACCAGGTTCCTATCTGAGAATTCTCCTATGCTGTAATGGGATTCCGGCTTTAAATGGGGATGTTATCGTCGCCATGACTGTCGGGTGATTACGCCAAAGCTCTTTGAGAGCCGGCTAATTGAGTTCAGCCATGGTGTAAGCAGACCAGATGGATATTTCATCAAAAGAGACAGGCTAAAGTCCTCGCTACTGTAGCCTAGCCTATTCGCGGTAAACAACTTTCCGCTAGGTGTTCACCAACCCCCTGTTCTCGACAGAGCTGTGTTAATAATAATAATAATAATAATAATAAGGGTCTTTAGCATGGATTACTGTCAAACCCAAAGCATCAATCAACTGCCTCACACAGATGCTTATCTGGGAAATAATGAAGCAATCAACGCAACCACTCCGCACGCTAATTACCAAACACCAGCCTGCTCTCCCGGGACAAGCCGTTTCTGCCGGCGCCGCGCTCAGCGAGTGCGTGTTCTTGGAGTGGTTTCAAGGCCAAAAAACGACTGACAGATGTTTCATTTACCAGAAGACGGAGAGCTGTCCCACTGAGCACACACTGGTTGAATCACCGTTGTTTCCACGCCATTTCAATCCGATTACATTCAACCAACGTGGAATAGACATTGAATTGACGTCTAAGCCCAGTGGGGTGGTTGGCCTGTGCCATCAGTCATGGCTGAATAAATGAATATGTAAACAGTGACGGAGGTAGCTAGCATAACAGCATGGTCAGGGAGGATCAGCGGCTCGGGAACAACATGAGCGATCACACACACACACACACACACACACACACAGTCAGCACCGTTTATTAACATGGAACGGTCCAGAGCTAGGCTGGAGGCGAAGCTGGGTTGAAGACCTGGAGCGCTTTGTGCAAAGTGTAGTATTCCCCATCTTTAGCTTATGATGAAGTGACAACATTACTTGTTTGGTGATAGGTGATAATACGCTTGCTGTTCTACTTGGAAGGCCGAGGGACTATTTTGAACAAATGACGATTGTGTCCCATCGGCGCAAGTTCACCTGTACACTTACGCCATAATATTCACAATGTTAACGAAAACCCTTAAATTGAGTGAAGAATTGGTGAATTTCCTCTAATACACCTTCTGTTGGTGAATGATGGGCCCCAACAATGTGTGCACTAGAATGTGTCCTAAGCCGTGATGGTTGATCTTGGTTGAGTAGGGTACGGAGACAAAACACACCCAGTGAGAGACCGTGCCAGACAGAATTAATGTCAATGACAATCCAGGGCCCTGTTTATGGCTTTGGTAGTTAAATGCCAAACGCTTGGCACAGGGAAGAGTTTGCGGCTGCAGCACACACACACACACACAGAGAGAAACTCGCAAGTCTCGCTCTCTTTTTTTTATTACTCTCTCATGCGAGGTGTTGTGCTGCTGACAATGAGGTGGGGTGATCAGCAGGATCTATTATTAGCGAAAGAGTGAAAAACGGAGTGAGTGGGGTAGGGGATGTTGGAGGAATGGAGCCAAGCCTCCTCAATATTATTTTAAGAGTTGCTGTGGTGACAGTTTCCCTAGGAGATGACTGCAGCACTGCGGACAACAGAGCAGTGTGTGTTTGCGTGTGTAAAAGATGGAAAGAGAAGAAGAGGGAGATAATACCTAATACCTTTAGTTTAAAAGTAGCATCACACACACACACACACACACACACACACACACACACACACACACACACACACACACACACACACACACACACACACACACACACACACACACACACACACACACACACACACACACACACACACACACACACACAATTGCATGTGTGTGTGTGTGTATACTGTACACACTCAGCCTATACCACACAAGCACACATACAGTGCCTTCGGAAAGTATTCAGACCCCTTGACTTTTCCCACTTTGTTAGGTTTCAGACTAAAATTTATGAGGGGAAAAAAAACATCTACACACAATACCCCATAATAACAATGCAAAAACAGGTTTAGACATTTCTGCTAATTTATATATATAAAAAAATCTCTCTCTATATATATATATATATATATATCACATTTACATAAGTTTCCAGACCCTTAAATTAGTACTTTGTTGAAGCACCTTTGGCAGGGAGTCTTCTTTGATATGACGCTACAAGCTTGTATTTGGGGTGTTTTTCCCATTATTCACAGCAGATCCTCTCAAGCTCTGTCAGGTTGGATGGGGAGCGTTGCTGCACAGATATTTTAAGGTCTCTCAGGAGATGTTCGATCGGGTTCAAGTCCAGGCTCTGGCTGGGCCACTCAAGGACATTCAGAGACTTGTCCCAAAACCACTCCTGCGCTGTCTTGGCTGTGAGCTTAGGGTCGTTGTCCTGTTGGAAGGCGAACCTTCGACCCAGTCTGAGGTCCTGAGCGCTCTGGAGCAGGTTTTCATCAAGTATCTCTCTGTACTTTGCTCCGTTCATCTTTACCTCGATCCCGACTAGTCTTCCAATCCCTGCCGCTGAAATACATGCCCACAGCATGATGCTGCCGCCACCATGCTTCACCGTAGGAATGGTGCCAGGTTTGCTCCAGATGTGACGCTTGCCGAAGAGTAAAATCTTGGTTTCATCAGACCAGGTCTGAGTCTTTAGGTGCCTTTTGGCAAACTCCAAGTGGGCTGTCATATGCCTTTTGCTGAGCAGTGGCTTCCGTCCAGCCACTCCACCATAAAGACCTGATTGGTGGAGTGCTGCAGAGATTGTTGTCCTTCTGGAACATTCTCCCATCTCCACAGATGAACTCTGGAGCTCTGTCAGAGTGACCATTGGGTTCTTGGTCTCCTCCCCGACCAAGGCCCTTCTCCCCCGATTGCTCAGTTTGGCCGGGCGGCCAGCTCTAGGAAGAGTCTTGGTGGTTCTAAACTTCTTCCATTTAAGAATGATGGAGGCCACTGTGTTCTTGGGGACTTTCAATGCTGCAGAAATGTTTTGGTACCCTTCCCCAGATCTGTGCCTCGACACAATCCTGTCTCGGAGCTCTACGGACAATTCCTTCGACCTCACGGCTTGGTTTTTGCTCTGACATGCACTGTCAACTGTGGGACCTTATATAGACAGGTGTGTGGTCATGATTTGGAAAGGCAATCTGAATACGTAAATAAGGTATCTGTTTTTTATTTTTAATAAATGTGCAAAAAAAAATCAAAAACCTGTTTTTACTTTGCTATTATGGGGTATCGTGTGTAGATTCCTGAAGATTTTCACACAGGGTAATTGGGTGTTGCATAACTTTAAATAAAATAAGTATATATATATTTTTTCAAACCATCACACTACCACCACCAAGCTTGACCGTTGGTATGAGGTTCTTACTGTGGAATGCGGTGTTTGGTTTTCACCAAACATAAATGGGACCCATCTCGTCCAAAAAGTTGACTCAAGTTTGCCAAAAAAGCCTCTGGAAGCACCTGGATGATCATCGAGACTCTTGTAAGAATGTTCTATGGACAGATGAGTCAAAAGTACACTGTAACTTTTTGGACTACATGGGTCCCATTATGCCTGTTGATAACCAAATACTGCATTCCACAGTAAGGACCTTATACCAACAGTCAAGCATTGTGGTGGTAGTGTGATGGTTTGGGGATGCTTTGCTGCCTCAGGACCTCCACGACTTGCCTTATTGGAAGGAACCATGAATTCTGCTCTGTATCAGAGAATTCTACAGGAGAATGTCAGGCCATCCGTCTGTGAGCTGAAGCGCAGCTGGATCATGCAGGAAGACAATGATCTAAAACACACACTTAGGTCTACATGAAAATGGCAAAAAAAGCAACAAATTTGACGTTTTGGAATGGCCTAATCAAAGTCCAGACCTAATCCCAATTGAGATGTTGTGGCAGGACTTGAAACGAGCAGTCCATGCTTGAAAACCCACAAATGTCGCTGAGTTATAGCAGTGCTGCATGCAAGAGTGGGCCAAAATTCCTCCACAGCGATGTGAGAGACTGATCAACAACTACAGGAAGCGTTTGGTTGCAGTCATTGCAGCTAAAGGTGGCACAACCAGTTATTGAGTGTAAGGGGGCAATTACTTTTTCACACAGAGGCATTGGGTGTTGCATAACTTTGTGATGAAATAAATGAAATAAGTATGTAATTATTGTGTTATTTGTTCACTCAGGTTCCCTTGATCTAATATTAGGTTGGTTGAAGATCTGATAACATTCTGTATAAAAAAAATATGCAAAAGCAGAGAACATTTGAAAGGGGGCAAATACTTTTTCACAGCACCTTCAGATGAACCTGAAACATCAAGTCATCTCTTCTCCCTCTGGCTCAAGGAGACGGCTAAAGAAGAGGGACTGTCCAGCAGCTACTGTAGGGCAATTTCATTTGGCTCAGGGCTGTCATCCAGAACAGAGTCTATCTACCCTAGAATTTGAACACTTAGCTAGGCAATCTGGGAGAAAACACAGAACGGGTGATGGAACCCAGTCCAGAATCGTATCCATAACTCATGTGTTGTTAACAACCCCCCTTAGCCAGAACATCAAAGCCAGCTGCCAGGCAAGCAGACACAGTGAAGGACAGTTTACTAAGCAGCCATTTCCCAGTACACTCAGTAGACACAGCCAATGGCTGCCCAGTTCTTCTCTGCCAAACATTCTACCAATGAATTACGGTGTAATTTGTGTTACTGGGAGTAGCTGTGTTTGTCTGACTGGGAGTTTGTTTGGTGTGTTACTGTGTTTATTATCTACCTGCCCCTCTTGTGTTGTTTCAAAGCTGTGTCCACTTCAGTGTCTTCCCAAAATCCCTTGAATCCACTGTCTCCATGGTGATACGGCTCGTACAGACGCATGTTGAAGCTTATTCATTATCGTCAGCAGCTCTGTATATGGATATTAATTTGTGGGGCTGACGCCTCTCTCCGTCTTATTCAATATTAATGCCGCCTCAGATTACCAGACAGCTCTACTCCGGCCCCCAGGGAGCAGGGATTTCTTTCAAGCAGAGAGGAGAGAGGGAGAGAGAACCATGTAAAGTACTCTAATTGACAAAGCCAAGCGCCAAAAGTCTCCTATTTGAACAGACATACTTGCAGAGGTGGCTAATTCAGTGATTAAAGTGAAATGTCAGCTACAGTCGTACAATTAGAGGAGAAACATGAGAACAGTTAATAATTCTTACTATTTAAACAGAAGACACTGGGTTTTATAAACAGCCTTCTGAAGACCTTCATCTCTCTCATCCTTTTCGGTCTCTACTGAAGAGCTTTTTGGCTGAGGACATTTAGGCTATACCTGCGAGCACTGTAAAATCTCAGTGCTTTCGTTCTCCGCTATCTTCTAATTTACCCCAAGTGACCCTGGCAAAGGGTTTGTCCTCCTAGCCAAACATATACAGTACCTTCGGAAATGATTCAGACCCCTTGACCTTTTCCACATTTTGTTCGGTTATAGCCTTATTCAAATTGATTAAATCGTTTTCCCCCCTTATCAATCTACACACAATACCACATAATGACAAAGCAAAAACCAATTTTTTGAAAATCTTGCTATATATATATATTTTTTATTAACATTAACATCACATTTACATAAGTATTCAGACCCTTTACTCAGTACTTTGTTGAAGCACCTTTGGCAGCGATTACAGCCTAGGGTCTTACAGCCTAGAGTCGTCTTGGGTATGATGCTACAAGCTTGGCACACCTGTATTTGGGGAGTTTCTCCCATTCTTCTCTGCAGATCCTCTCAAGCTTTGTCAGGTTGGATGGGGGAGCGTTACTGCACAGCTATTTTCAGATCATCGCCAGAGATGTTCTTCCATTTAAGAATGATGGAGGCCATTGTGTTCTTGGGGACCTTCAATGCTGCAGAAATGTTTTGGTACCCTTCCCCAGATCTGTGCCTTAACACAATCCTGTCTCAGAGCTCTATGGACAATTCCTTCGACCTCATGGCTATGTTTTTGCTCTGACAACTATGGGACCTTATATAGACAGGTGTTTGCCTTTACAAATCATGTTCAATCAATTTAATTTACCACAGGTGGACTCCAAATAAGTTGTAGAAACATCTCAAGGGTGATCAATGGAAACAGGATGCACCCGAGCTCAATTTCAAGTCACATAGCAAAGGGTCTGAATACTTTTTTTGGTAATACATTTGGCAAAAATGTCAAAAAAACAGTTTTGGCTTTGTCATTATGGGGTATTGTGTGTAGATTGCTCAGATTAGATTTATTTAATCAATTTTAGAATAAGGCTGTAACGTAACAAAATGTGGGAAAAGTCAAGGGGCCTGAATACTTTCCGAATGCCATGTTCTCAGAATATACTATATTAAATGTTCTAGACACGTTTCATGAGAACGTTGTAAGAACATTTCTGTGCATCAGTTGTCAGTACGTTGCCTGAGGGCCCCCCCTCTAGAGATCTTCACAGGTCCAAAAGTTTCCGAAATGGACCTGGGGCTTTCCCTCCCAGACCCGATATGCAATCTTTTAATATAGGAGACCTGTTCCGAACAGACCTGAGGAAAACTAGACCCATTCTGTATAGACCTGGTCAGATCCACACCTAGTCTGGTCCGAGTGAGGGAAGCAGCAGAAAAGTTAAGCTACTTTATTAACCCGAGCTGATACAGCACGAGAGGGAGAGATGCCACTCTAGCAGGCGGGGGAGGGGCTGTACTGTGAGCTAGTGACACAGGGAGCAGGAATGATGGAGGGAGAGACAGCAAACAACCACGCTGACTCACGCCATCGTAGACTAATAGCTGCCATATCTAGGTTATTTATCATCAAATATGAATGCGTAGTACCTGTCTTGACTACATCAAACCAGGAGAAGCTAGTTAAGCTAACATTAGCTAGCTAGGCTAATTGAGGCTGCAGTGCATTAACTTTCTCATCTTACAGTTACAAATAGCAACAACTCCATTCAGAATATTAAGTAGCAGCCTACCTGATGGTCATTGTAGCCTATCCTTCTCCTTGAACTGTTAACCCCGTCATTTGAATTCCATCTTCCAGATACAGTATCTCTTAACTTAATGACTGTAGCCTATAGCCTATTGCCACTTTGATGATTTATGATTGGCCGACAACAAGCTACACACGCCATTCTTGTGAAACGCAAGAGCAGCAGCATAAATTACAACATTTCTTTCTCTCTCTACTGTAGCAGTCAGGCTCGTATCTGTATATTGGCCCTTCCGGACAAGTCAGTTAAAATAACAATACCCCAGACCAGATCCGACCCAGACCCGTGACATTATTTAGAACACTGCATCCGAACCCACTCGGGTCCCGGATCGAGTCTTGGGTATTCGTGTACAGGTGAAGAACTATAGTTTAGACATACACATGTTATGCCACCATGTCTGTGTCAGTTTATCAGTTCATTTGACTATTGATTTGATTTATTTATGTCAACAATTTAAGGCAGGGTTTTCCAAACTCGGTCCTCGGGACCCCAAGGGGTGTACACTTTGGTTTTTATTAGAGGTTGACCGATTATGACTTTTCAACGCCGATACCGATAATTGGAGGACCAAAAAAAGCCGATACCGATTAAATTGGACGAAATCGGACGATATATATATATGTAATAATGACAATTACAACAATACTGAATGAACAATGAACAGTTTTATTTTAACTTAATATAATACAATATAATCAAAATTAATGTAGTCTCAAATAAATAATGAAACATGTTCAATTTGGTTTAAATACTGCAAAAACAGTGTAGAAAGTAAAAGTGCAATACGTGCCATGTAAAAGAGCTAACGTTTAAGGTCCTTGCACAGAAAACATGAGAACATATGAAAGCTGGTGGTTCAATATTATCAGTTCTTCAATTTTCCCAGTTAAGAAGTTTTAGGTTGTAGTTATTATAGGACTATTTCTCTCTAAACCATTTGTATTTCATAGACCTTTGACTATTGGATGTTCTTATAGACACTATAGTATTACCAGCCTAATCTCGGGAGTTGATAGGCTTGAAGTCATAAACAGCACTGTGCTTTGAGCATTGCGAAAAGCTGCTGGCAAACGGAGGAAAGTGCGGTTTGAATGAATGCTTACGAGCCTGCTGCTGCCTACCACCACTCAGTCAAACTGCTCTATAAAATATCAAATCATGGACTTAATTATAATATAATAAACACAGAAATACGAGCATTTGGACATTAATATGGTCAAATCCGGAAAGTATCATTTCGAAAACAAAACGTTTATTCTTTCAGTGAAATACGGAACCGTTCCGTATTTTATCGAACAGGTGGCAACCCTAAGTCTAAATATTGCTGTTACATTGCACAACTTTAAATGTTATGTCATAATTATGTAAAATTCTGGCAAATTAGTTTACAACGAGCCAGGCGGTCCAAACTGTTGCATATACCCTGACTCTGCTTGCACTGAACGCAAGAGAAGTGACACAATTTCCCTAGTTATATTGCCTGCTAACATGAATTACTTTTAACTAAATATGCAGGTTTAAAAAATATATACTTCTGTGTATTGATTTTAAGAAAGGTATTGATGTTCATGGTTAAGTACATTTGTGCAAAGATAGCCAAAAAAGCACAATGCGCTTTTGTTAAATCATCACCCGTTTGGCAAAGTTGAAGTAGGCTGTGATTCGATGATAAATTAACAGGCACCGCAGCAAAAGCTAGTTAACCTAGTAATATCATCAACCATGTGTAGTTAACTAATGATTATGTGAAGATTGATGGTTTTTTATAAGATACGTTTAATGCTAGCTAGCAACTTACCTTGGCTCCTTGCAGCCACAAGGTCCTTTTGACGCTGCACTCGCGTAACAGGTGGTCAGCCTGCCACGCAGTTTCCTCGTGGATTGCAATGTAATCGGCATCTAAAAAGGACGATTACCGATTGTTATGAAACCTTGAAATCGGCCCTAATTAATCAGTCATGACGATTAATCGGTCGACCTCTAGTTATAACATCTACCGAAAAGACAGAAATGCAATAGGGGCGATGTTGCGGTCTATATTCAGAACCATATTCCTGTAAAGCTTAGAGACGATCTAATGTTAAATAATGTTGAAGTAATATGGCTACAGGTTCATCTGCCTCACCTAAAGCCCATTCTTGTGGGAAGCTGCTATAGACCAAGTGCTAACAGTCAGTATCTGGATAACATGTGTGAAATGCTTGATAATGTATGTGATATCAACAGAGAAGTATATTTTCTGGGTGATTTAAACATTGACTGGCTATCATCAAGCTGCCCACTCAGGAAAAAACTTCAAACTGTAACCAGTGCCTGCAACCTGGATTAGGCTGTCAGTCAACCTACCAGAGCAATTACAAACAGCACAGGAATTAAATCAACAACATATATTGATCACATCTTTACTAACCATGCAGATATTTGCTTTAAAGCAGTATCCAAATCCATAGGATGTAGTGATCACAATATAATAGCCATATCTAGGAAAACCACAGTTCCAAAAGCTGGGCCTAACATAGTGTATAAGAGGTCATACAAGAAGTTTTGTAGTGATTCATATGTTGATGATGTAAAGAATATTTGCTGGTCTGTGGTGTGTAATGAGGAGCAACCAGACGCTGCACTTGACACATTTATGACACTACTTATTCCAGTTACTAATAAGCACACCCCCATTAAGAAAATGACCGTAAAAACTGTTAAATCCCCTTGGATTGATGAGGAATTGAAAAATTGTATGGTTGAGAGTGATTAGGCAAAAGGTATGGTAAATAAATCTGGTAGCCCAACTGATTGGTAAACGTACTGCAAATTAAGAAATCATGTGACTAAACTAAATAATAATAAACTAAACTATGAAACAAAGTTAAATTATATAAAGAATGATAGTAAAAAGCTTTGGGGCACTTTAAATTAAATTGTGGGAACAAAAGCCAACTCTGCTCCTTCATTTATTGAATCAGATGGCTCACTCATCACAAAGCCTACTGATATTGCAAACTACTTTAATGACTTTTTTATTGGCAAGATAAGCAAACTTAGGGATGACATACCAGCAACAAATGCTGACACTACACATCCATGTATATCGGACCAAATTATGAAAGACAAGAATTGTACTTTTGAATTCCGTAAAATCAGTGTGGAAGAGGTGAAAATTATTGTTGTCTATCAACAATGACAAGCCACCAGGGTCTGACAATCTAGATGGAAAATTACTGAGGATAATAGCAGACGATATTGCTACTCCTATGTGCCACATCTTCAATTTAAGCCTACTAGAAAGTGTGTGCCCTCAGGCCTGGAGGTAAGCTAAAGTCATTCCGCTACCCAAGAATAGTAAAGCCCCCTTTACTGGCTCAAACAGCCGACCAATCAGCCTGTTACCAACCCTTAGTAAACTTCTGGCGAAAATTGTGTTTGACCAGATACAATGCTATTTTACAGTAAACAAATTGACAACAGAATTTCAGCATGCTTATAGGGAAGGACCCTCAACAAGCACAGCACTTGATGATAAAATGATTGCGGGGGCTGTCTTGTTAGACTTCAGTGCAGCTTTTGACATTATCGATCATAGTCTGCTGCTGGAAAAACGTATGTGTTATGGCTTTACACCCCCTGCTATAATGTGGATAAAGAGTTACTTGTCTAACAGAACGCAGAGGATGTTCTTTAATGGAAGCCTATCAAATACAATCCAGTTAGAATCAGGAATTCCCCAGGGTAGCTGTTATGGCCCCTTGCTTTTTTCAATTTTTACTAACGACATGCCACTGACTTTGAGTGCAGCCAGAGATTCTATGTATGCGGATGACTCAACACTATACACGTCAGCTACTACAGCGACTGAAATGACTGCAGCACTCAACAAAAAGCTGCAGTTAGTTTCAGAGTGAGTGGCAGGGAATAAGTTAGCCCTAAATATTTCTAAAACTAAAAGCATTGTATTTGGAACAAAAGACTCACTAAACCCTAACCTCAACTAAATCTTGTTATAAATAATGTGGAACTTGAGCAAGTTGAGATGACTAAACTGCTTGGAGTAACACTAAATTGAACTGTCATGGTCAAAACATATTGATGCAGTAGTAGCTAAGATGGGGAGAAGTCTGTTTATATTAAAGTGATGCTCTGCCTTCTTATCAACACTATCAACAAGGTAGGTCCTACAGGCCCCAGTTTTGTCGCACCTTGACTACTGTTCAGTCGTGTGGTCAGGTGCCACAAAAAAAGGACTTAGGAAAATTGCAATTGGCACAGAACAGAACATGTACACAAGAGCTAATATTAATAATATGCATGTCAAGCTCTACTGGCTGAAAGTGGAGGAGAGATTGACTTCATAACTACTTTTATTTATGAGAGGTATTGACACACAGCTCGGACACCCATGCATACCCCACAAAACATGCCACAAGAGGTCTCTTCACAGTCCCCAAGTCCAGAACAGACTATGGGAGGCACACAGTACTACATAGAGCCATGACTACATCAAGTAACTGACGCAGAAGTAAAATTAGATTTTTTTAAAACATAAAAAACACCTTATGGAACAGCGGGGACTGTGAAGTAACACAAACATTGGCACAGACACATGCATACAAACACAACATACGCACTATACATACACATGGATTTAGTACTGTAGATATGTGGTAGTGGTAGGGGACTGAGGGCACACAGTGTGTTGTGAAATCTGTGAATGTATTGTAATGTTTTAAAATTGTAGAAACTGCCTTAATTTTGCTGGACCCCAGGAAGAGTAGCTGCTTTGGCAGCAGCTAATGGGGATCCATAATAAATACAAATACCCACCCACCCACATGCATGCATAGACGCCATACACTCACGACATACGCTTCTGCTACTCTCTATTATCTATCCTGTTGCCTAGTCACTTTACCCCTACCTATATGTACAGAACATAGCTACTTCAATTACCTCGTACCCCTGCACATCGACTCAGTACTGATACTCCCTATATATAGCCATGTTATTTGTACTTGTTATTTACTGTGTATTTATTCCTCGTGTTACTATTTCTATTTTTTATATCTTATCTTTAACTGTGCATTGTTGGAAAGGGTACCTGTAAGTAAGAATTTCACTGTTAGTCTACACCTGTTGTCTATGAAACGTGACAAATACAAAAAAAAATTGGGTTCAGATGTGTGGCAAACTCGTTATGGGTGACAATCTATGCTAGATTCGAAAGAGACTGCCATCATGCGTGTTATTTTGTTTACTTGGTCCCATGGATGTGAATGGTCTCCACATCTCTCATTCTTAGTGTTTCCTATGTTTCACTAACCAGTCTCTGAGCTTTACATACATCATGTCAATAGACCCCAAGGAAGCTGTCAGCTACAGATGCCAATGCCCCTTATTGACTCCGCCCCTCCCCCACCATTGTACACACAGCAGTGGATGATTGTCCCCAGAACAAAGAGAGTGGGGGGTTATGTGGAGAACTGAAGACCAACATTCCAATCACAATGCTAAGGGTGTCCAGCAGGTTCATTTAGGCCTGCTACACACTTACTCAACCTGGTCTCAGAGCATTCCGTGTTATTCTGTATGTTCAACACTACCTCAATGTAGCTGAGGAAACAAAGCTTCCAGTTGAAAAGAAGGTCTTCAGTGTGAGGGAGAACGAGACGGTCGCACTTTTTAATAGAGTGACCCTAATTATGCCCTCTGTTCCTGCGGGTCTCAAAAGAGAAAAAATATATACTTTAATGGACGCAAAACTTCGCTGTCTCTGGTTGGTTTCAATCGTTTCCCCGTCCCATCTTTGTTCAGTGTCAGTTTCACACACACAATAGTTCTCATCAATAACACATTCTATAACCAGTCAACTACAACAATGGATGTATTTTGACATGGAAAATAGCGGTCGTGTGGTAAAACAGTCTCTGTTTGATGAAGTGTTCATTGTTAGCGATGAATATGTTTCAGGGTTCAGTAAACATGACCTAGGTTGTCGACACTGTTTAAAAAAAAAAACGTGTCTCATGTTATTCCCCGGTCTCTCACATCAGTGAACTGTAATCAATAGCTGAGGAATGGGTTATTCATTGATTAGAGTTGCCCTACTGATAACATTATTAATTAAAAGAGGGACATGTGAACCTTCAAGGCTCGCAGACAATCGCACACACGGCGCGCGCGGAAATAAACTGTACGGTGGTAGTAAGACTGTGACATACGCCAAGTGTAGCTACATCTAAACGCTATCTTAGTGACCCAGTGATGCATAGGCAATTTTAAATCGGTATCGACTCACGAAAGATGCTACAATATGAGTACACAGAGCCTAGGTGCCACACAAATGAGTTTGCTTACCTATTACACAAGGTGCGTCGGTACTTCCGAGTACTCCGCGTATCCCAGTCAACTGAATCCAAAAAAGCCGCTGTCTCACCACTCCAGTCACGCAAGCCGCACGCACATATTGCCAGTTCCGAACCAGAATGTCACATGAACTACATGTTCAATCCGACCGTGCTCAACACTGCTGCCCCGGGGAGCTATACAGTTTGTTCAAGCGAAACACAATAGGAGGACGGCGTCCCCTCAAATCCTGGGACCACTGACAACCGTAGATGGTTAACCACACGGTGGAGGCAACAGGCTTGGCTAGCAGTACGAGCATCATATGTGATTTTAAGCTACCGCGCAGTCCAAGATATTCATGAGAGGCGGGCAGAGACTCTGTGCCACCCAAGCACGAAAGGACTTGGGTTTTCGTGGCGGGAGTATGGCGGTGGAATTTTAATGAGGACATATTGTTGCAACAGCAGGCACATCTTTTTGTTGTTGTTGTCCTTACTCAGATTAGGGGCTGTTTCATTGTATTCAGAGCATTCATTGTTCCGTTAAGAAAAGAAGTGCAGCCTGCCTGGAGGCCAGTGACAGGGGAGCACTAACAAGCTTACAAAGGTCATATTGACAAATGAAACAAGACCCTCTAACACCCGTATCTGGCCCGCCAGGCACTTCAATCCCGCCCGCGAGACATTAAAAAGTGTTTTTTGGTACCCCTTTTTCCCCCCCAATTTCGTGCTATCCAATTGTTAGTTACAGTCCTGTCCCATCGCTGCAACTCCCGTACGGACTCGGGAGAGGCGAAGGTCGAGAGCCGTGCATCCTCCGAAACACGACCCAGCCAAGCCGCTTCCCGCTTAACCTGGAAGCCAGCCGCACCAATGTGTCGGATGAAACACCGTACACCTGGCGACCGTGTCAGCGTGCATGCGCTAGAACGCGTTGGGACAAGGGCATCTAGGCCTGCCAAACCCTCTCCTAACCAGGACGATGCTGGGCCAATTGTGCGCCGCCTCATGGGTGACAAAGCCTGGGATCGAACCCGGGTCTGTAGTGACACCTCAAGCACTGCGATGCTGTGCCGAGGCTTTTTGAATTTCAAAATCCCGATGTGGCCCACGAAACAAAAGTTTGCCCACCCCTGCTCTAATAGATTAAAAAGATTAGGCTACCCCATTAAATACAAGTGTTGACAGAAAACATCCAAATTGACTCAATTTAATTACATTATTCTTGATCCTTTATGCAGACATTCCACTTTGGAAGGTTTTATCATAGGCCATTCAACTCTCTCTCTACCAATATTTGGATTAATTAAATTCACTATGAATGGAGGCTTCTCTTTTTGCAATGTTTATTGGGAAAGGAGATGGGCAGTACACATTTCCAATGCCTCAGGCTCCCATCTCCACCAAGGCAACATGGTATTGTTGTGGGAATGTTGTGCTCTCCCCTGGTCTGACTTTCTCATTAGGTTCCTCAGCCCCAGTAGCATCGGTCTTTTAGTATGATCTGGTCAAAAGTAGTGCACTATGTAGGGAATAGGGTGTCATTTGGGATCACACGTGGCTAGTGAGGTTGAGGAGGGGGAGAGAGCCCTTATCTGTGCCTCCAGAAACAGACCTGGGACAGAGGAATATAATTGGGCTTCCCATTGTGAAAAAAAAAGATTCTGATGTTTACAGAAAGGGAGAGACACAGCTGTTGCTAGAGCAGTACAATTGCTTGGATAAGTAGTCTAACACATGTAGTAGGTTCTGATTTGGGGATGTCTCATTTTGCCATTGGTTTTCTTTGTTCTCCATCCCAGTAAGTAGACCTCTGCCTTGGGTAACCTTTGTCAGCTTGTTTTGTGTATACACATTGAGATATATTTGGAATCTAGTATGCGTGAGACCAATGTTCTATCATGTTAAAATGAACAATGATAGCTTAGAGAGGCAATGGCAGCAGTAAGGTGGTAAGTGGATGCCATGAGTAACGAGGCTGGTGCCAGCAGTGATTGTGTCCTAATGACAGTGATAACTGATGTGTGACAGCATGGGTCAAAGAGACACTGGTGTGACACACCCTGAACCAATGCAATTATCACTGTAGGTAGAATTGATCTCAGAAATGACTCACGTTGCCAATGAGAAAAGGGAGAGAAAAAAAGAGTAGGAATGTTACTGCTTTTTCCATCAGTAAACTCAGAGGTGCAAAGCTGAATGGAACAGCATGCGATGCTGTGAAAGGACAATACACTCACTCCAGGTACTATGCTGGGGATTCAAGCCGAATGTAGAGTGCCCTCTACAGGACATAAATTGACAATGCATCTCTGTGTTGAGCGCTTGAGAACATTTGTCTCAGACGAAAGCACCAATCAATCACAACGACACGAACACTTGTCAAATACATTTTATTTTCATACAACTAACATTTTTATTTATTTACAGACATATCATAATGGCTTGCAGGGGCATTTCTAAAATGATGGAATTTACTAGTTGACACCAAAGCTCTAAATGACAATGTTTTTACTTGAGGCGAGTCTTCTTCAACTTTGAGGAATCTCCTGATGCTTTGCGCTTGTGGGAGGGTGTGGCGCGGCTGGCATCTGTGCCCGCTGGCAGACATTGGGCAGCTTCAGGCAGATAGTACATCTCTATTGGTGGAATAGGCTCCTGGACAAAATGAGAGACTCATATGAGAGAGGAGTTTTAGTTTCCATCATTTTATTTCTTCTTAAAGGAGCAACATGTTATATTTAAGCCATCATATCAATTCCTTCATGGTTTTTCAAGGACACCGCATAGAAACCGCTAAAATGGCTTAGTACTGGTTCTTACCTTATCATAATCCCCAAAAACATCTGTTGCAAGGACGTGAAAAACTTGTACACAAACAACCGGCCTGGCTAGTAACAAAAAAAAGCGTGCAGTGTCACGCAGCGTTCTAATAAGCATGTTTTACCTGGGTGGATTTCTATTACTTTGCTACTACTGGTATGTAATTGACATTTAGCACTATTTACATGTGGAAATGTTACATGGATAACCTTTAATTCACTGGCCAGGGTGGGTTTTATGGAGAAGGTTGAACACATTGTATTGTTAAATGAAGGAAAGTAACCACTTTATGGATCAAACATTAACCAAGGTTTCACTTTAGACTTTCCCAAAATTACTGATATAAACCGCCTTTAAAGTAGTCCGACAACAAAAAATGCCTTCCGCAGTCTCTTTGAGGCAGTTATGCATTTTAGTTACAGTCCCACTAACCTGGATGAGGTAGTCTGCAATGAACTCTGGCTTTAGGCATTTGACCCCCTGGGACATGGCCTCTGGCACGTCCACCCGGAAGTCTCCTGGCTTCAACCGACTGAACTCTGCAAACAGGTGGGTGGTTTCCTTGTACAGAGATGGAGAGGGACTGGGGAGAACCTGGAGAGAGGGTAAGGGAGAGGAAAGAAAGATTGGACGAAGAGAGATTAGGAGAGAGGGTGGATGGGATTGATATTCAGAAGTGTACACGTATCAATATCTACAAAGGCAAGTATGAAAGAGAAAAGCAGTAGTTTCTTAGTAGTTTTACCCATACTAAGACGCAGTAAGCGAAGAGAAGATCGAGGTACAGTATGACAGAGTAAGAGCTTTGTTTGAACCTTTGCTCCACCAGACTGCAGGAGTCGTCTGAACCCTGACTCTCTGGTCTGGTCGATGTTCAGCATGACGGTCCAACCGCTGAATGATCCCTCCTGGTCATTGCGGTCCTGCAGGTTCCTCCTCCAGCGCATGGCGGCCAACGCCAGCCTCTTCTGCTGGGAGCTGATGGACGGTAGCACATCCAGGATGGAGCTACTGCCCCACTCATACTCATCCTCCTGGAACACACAGTCAAGATATATAAACAATATGTTTTTTTACTGAGTTGTCCTTCTTGGCCAGGTATCCCTTGTGAAATATGTCTTCTGACCTCATCGGGACTTCCTGGTTAAATTAAGGTTTAATATAACAAGCTGGGCCTAGATGCATGTGGAAGAAATATTGGCATGTTGTGGTGGTCTGATGCACTGACGGCCAGATCGTGACCTGGATGAAGTGTCCTATGGAGCGACAGGCCTCCAGGTAGGAGCGGTGCAGGATCCACTTCCCCGCGGCCATGGCTGCCAGGTACTTCTCATTCCTCAGAGGGGTCCCCACAATGATGTGGGAGCAGCTGGGGTCAAAGCACTGCTTGTCCAGCACCACACCACCTATAGGGACCCCAGAGGAACAAAGACATGTAGAGTCAAAAAGACACACACAGACAAATGCAATAGGGGGACTCACATAGATACAGATGACAGACCGTCTCTGATGAGAAAGAAATAATCAAGTGTTTTCAGACCACTGCAGATAAACAAGTAGGGGTGTCCCCCAAATGGCACCATATTTAGTGCACTACTTTTGACCAGAATCCTATGGGCTGTGGTCAAAAGTAGCGCACTCTATAGGGCTTAGGGTGCCAATTTGAGACGCAACCAAGGCTTAGGGTGCCAATTTGAGACGCAACCAAGGAGTTAAGGCTACTTCCGACCACTGAGATGTAATACAGAGACAACAGGGCAAATACAGTCCAGTTAGGTGGTTACAGACAGGAAGGAGGGTGGAGGATTGAGACTCACCCAGCTCGTCTATGAGGGCGGTGTAGTCTATCCTCTCCTGGGGGATAAGGGAGGACAGCTGGAATCGAGGAGGCTTCTTCTCCGCCACACTCTCCTCTTCAGTCTGTGGAGAGAACAAAGAATCGATTCAACACATCAACATTTACTTATATTACCACCTTACAAGAGAGAAGGAGGCTGCGTGTGTGGTTACCTGTGGCTCTGGGGGCACGGGAGAGTTGGCGAGAGGGAAGGCGATGCTAGGGGATATAGGGGTGAGGCGGTCAGGCTCTGGCTCCTCCACTAGCAGGGTCATCACTCTCTGACCCATCTGCTGGTCAGTGACATCACACACCGCTGGATCGAAGGGGTCAAAGGTCAATGAAAGTTGAATATAACGTCTTCATATCTCAAAATCATTGTCATGTGGTTAATTAAAATTCTATCTAAATGAAAATGATACAAACCATTGCCAACTATGTAAAAATAGTCTACATAAAGCCAACAAATAAAACATTGCAGCCTGCAGGTCGAAAATATCCTGAAAGGATATTTATTTGATCAAATCACATTGGCTACACATGGCCTGTCTGAAACAACCTTGCAACATTGTATAAAATATTCTTGGCCCTCAGTTTCCCGCCAGTGAGCTCTGGACAGACACAGCTGTAGGCCATTTGCACAAGGGATAAGAAGCAGTGCTTGACTTGGGCAGGAGCTCACCAGAGCGGAGTACCGGAACCTCACATTTTCTAATGGATGAGCTCCCGTTCCTCTTATAGAATATTAGCTCAAACGTATTGTGGAGCTCCTACACCTAAATATAAACAGTACCAGCATCCAAAATGAGTACCTATTTCAGTCCAAGTCAAGCACCGATAAGGCTATTTTACGACGTTTCTACTGGATCAGAGCATGTCATTTTTCCCTTTCACGTCGAGTGGTTATCGAAAGGGAGAGCGCTGGAAAGATTTTTCAAATTCATTGAGGAACGATTGTAATTCTCAATGGATGTAAAAACCTGTTTGAGGTGAAGAAAACATTACTTTGAGAAGCTCCACAGGTCATTGGTGGTGGTGCATTAAGCCAATCAGAAATACTTTCAGATCCCCAAATGGGCACATTTATTTGCGCGCAGGCCAGGTAGCTTATAGGCCTACTTCTATGCACGTCCTTACTCAACATTGACAGAAGCGTTCCAAACAAAAGACAATGACTACATTGACTGAACTAGTAAATGGAATTAAATAAACCAAAACATGTTTCTCACAAATGTAGCATAGGTTGCGCACTCTGCCAACAATGTGGCCACTCCAACAATGAGAACAGGACGGACAACTGGAATAATAATATTAAATGCATTAAAAGAAATGACCGTAACCAAATTAACAAACATAGTAGATTAGAAATTATAGGAATTAACGGTAAATGTACTACTGGTGATATACAGTGCATTTGGAAAGTATTCAAACCCCTCAACTTTTTCCACATTTTGTTACGTTACAGCCTCATTCTAAAACTGATTAAATACCTTTTCCCCCCCTCAATCTACACACAATACCCCATAACGACAAAGCAAAAACAGTTTTACATTTTTTTTTTTAAGCAAATGTATTACAAATAAGTATTCAAACCCTTTGCTACGAGACTCGAAATTGAGCTCAGGTGCATCCTGTTTCCATTGATCATCCTTTAGATGTTTCTACAAATTGATTGGAATCTACCTATGATAAATTCAATTGATTGTAAAAGATTTGGAAAGACACACACCTGTCTATTGACTAAACTTTTGACTGGTACGTTATATTTGTTAATCAATCAAATGTATTTATAAAGCTTCTTACATCAGCTGATGTCACAAAGTGCTGTACAGAAACCCAGCCTAAAATCCCAAACAGCAAGCAATACAGGTGTAGAAGCACGGTGGCTAGGAAAAACTGCTCGACTAAAACAATCTAGGTTAACCAAGAGCCTAACAACCAAACAATCAACTAATTGGGGTCAGCCCTATTATGTCTCAGTGTGCAGTTTGATGTTAGTTGCTAACTACCGTTAGCGCAATTGATACCATAGACTTCCAGTCATTGCGCTACCGCTAGTTAGCAATGGCTGGTGAAACTACCTCTAACTTCCTTTATACTGGATGTGATACTTTTTTCTTCTTCTTTTGTTCATTCTTTTTAATTTTACCCCCTTTTTCTCCCCAATTCCCCATCCGGTGATTTTGCAGAGAGCCACATCAATTTACAGAAATACTCATAATAAACACTGATAAAAGATACAAGTATTATACATGGAACTTTAGATAAACCTCTCCTTAATGCAACCGCTGTATCAGATTTTTAAAAAACTGTATGGAAAAAGCACACCATGCTATAATCTGAGTACAGCGCTCAGAGACCAAAACAAGCCATACAGATATCCGCCATGTTGTGGAGTCAACAGAAGTCAGAAATAGCATTATAAATATTCACTTACCTTTGGAGATCTTCATCAGAATGCACTCCCAGGAATCCCAGTTCCACAATAAATGTTTATTTTGTTCGAGAATGTCCATAATTTATGTCCAAATAACTCCTTTTTGTTCGTGCTTTAAGTTCCAAAATCCAAATAGATGACGCGCAGGCCAGACAAAAAGTAAAAAGATTCCATTACAGTTCGTAGAAACATGTCAAACGATGTATAGAATCAATCTTTAGGATGTTTTTAACATAAATCTTCAATAATGTTTCAACCGGAGAATTCCTTTGTTTGTAGAAATGCTGACATCAGTGGTGCCATGTTCACGGTTTTCCTGCCAAATTGGGCAACTTTGAAAACTATTTCGCGGGTGAACAGTTATTGGTCGTTTTTGCAGGTTTTTGGGCTATTTCCTTGTTGCACCGCTGCCACCATGGCATTTCTTTTAAACTGCATTCTAATGTTGACTTTGCTTAAAGAAACAGTATCAAATGAAGTGTTTATTGCAGGTTCAGTTCTTGGGTCTCGGGGACTGCCCAAGTGGAAATTTGAAATGGAAGTGATGGATCTCGCACAGGTGGTTATTTTTAATGCGGAAAAGTCCTCAATGAAACTGACATTAAATGTGGAGAATGATACATTTGCCTCTGTTGGCCATCAAGTAGCCTATTATTTTATATGCCATTGTAGGCTACCATTTGATAGAATAAATATTTTGAAATGATATCACTGGAGTCATTGCAAATCAATGTACCACTTGTGTAGGCTACCTGGAACTGGCAAAATAATTTTATAAATAGCCTATAACTTCAGTTTGTTGTTGTAGCCTTATGTTAACATGCAATTATTATTCTTGGACATGTTAAGTTAATTAAATTGGAAGTTATCAAAGCTCTATCGCAGTTGCTGATCAGTTGATAGAACGCATTAGATTGACCGTAACAGTAGTCAGACTAGGCTACAGGTATTTATATATATATATATATATATATATATATATATATATATATATATATATATTTTAAACGAAAAAAAAATAACAGGCTGTTGTTGACAAGCATATTCAGTTCATATACATATTATTAATATTTAATTATGTGACTGAAATTACAACCCAATCCTCAGTAGCCTATTCCAGCAGGCTATTGGGAAACAAGCACTTATCTCAAAATCGCCTTGCTATTCATGTTGAATAAATGTGTCTGTTAATTTGAACTAAGCAAACTGCTAAATCGTTCAGTTTACATCTTGCCTACATCTTGTCTTGGCTACTGTAGACTATATGAAATGAGATGTAGGCTATCAGGGGCTATAGGCTACCTGATTTTAGTCTGTAGCCTATGCCTATTGAAATGACAAGTTCATCTCGCAAATAGGCCATTTATAACAGTTTGTAGTCTTAACATATGGCACATCACAGCACAATTACCAGAAAATAGTCTAACATTAGTTTGTTCATGTTCGTCTAAGTGTACAGAGATTTTGAGGTCCTCTGTCCAACTTTAATGACTCAAACTCTGTCGGATTTATTTGTAGTTTTGGACAAATGGGATTGGGATTTAATGGGATTTATTTACAATTATAAACCTGGTTCGAGCCCTGAATACTGATTGGCTGAAAGCCGTGGTATATCAGACAATATACCACTGGTATGACAAAAAAAATACTTTTTACTCTTCAAATTACGTTTGTGACCAGTTTATAATAGCAATAATGCACCCCGGGGGATTGTGGTCTAAGGCCAATATACCACGGCTGCGTCATCCATAATTACAGCCCTTAGCCGTGGTATATTGGCCATATACCATACCCTCTTGTGCCTTATTGCTTAATCATAGCAATCAAACAAGTTAAAATCAACATCCATTGATGGAAAATTATCTGCCGAGTTTAATAAGGGCAAATTATCTTTTCTCTTGCAACATATTCAAAGGGCGGGTTTTGAGTGGTAATTGGGCTTGACATTTTTTCTAGACCTGGTAACCCTGATTGACATGGCTACAGTAGGCTAGCCAATATGAATGCTAGGTGTCTTTTTGTAGCTTTCTTTATGCAGACTTGCATCAGCAGCCAGCATATTTGCATTGAGCATCCTATGGCATTGAGGAGTACACCACATGCGTCATTGGCTTCATCAATAAGTGCATCGATGACGTCGTCCCCACAGTGACTGTACGTACATACCCCAACCAGAAGCCATGGATTACAGGCAACATCCGCACTGAGCTAAAGGCTAGAGCTGTCGCTTTCAAGGAGCGGGACACTAACCCGGAAGCTTATAAGAAATCCCGCTGTGCCCTCCGATGAACCATCAAATAGGCAAAGCTTCAATACAGGACTAAGAAAAAGGCAGGGCTTGCAAACCATTTCAGACAACAAAGGGAAGCACAGCAGAGAGCTGCCCAGTGACACGAGCCTACCAGACGAGCTAAACTACTTATATGCTCGCTTCGAGGCAAATAACACTGAAACATGCATAAGAGCACCGGCTGTTCCGGAAGACTGTGTGATCACGCTCTCCGCAGCCAATGTGAGTAAGACCTTTAATAAACACGTCAACATTCACAAGGCCTCTCCCTGTCTGTAAGTCTGTAATACCAACATGTTTTAAGCAGAACACCATAGTCCTTGTGCCCAAGAACACTAAGGTAACCTGCTTAAATGACTACCGACCCGTAGCACTCACATCTGTAGCCATGAAGTGCTTTGAAAGGCTGGTCATGGCTCACAACACCATTATCCCAGAAACACTAGACCCACCCCAATTTGCATACTGCCGTAACAGATTCACAGAAGATGCAATCACTATTGCACTCCACACTGCCCTTTCCCACCTGGACAAAAGGAACACCTATGTGAGAATGCTATTCATTGACTACAACTCAGCGTTCAACACCATAGTGCCCTCAAAGCTCATCACTAAGCTAAGGTCCCTGGGACTAAATACTTCCCTTTTGCAACTTGATCCTGGACTTCATGGCGGGCTGCCCCCTGGTGGTAAGGGTAGGTAACAACACATCCGCCACGCTGATCAACACAGGGGCCCCTCAGGGGTGCGTGCTCAGTCCCCTCCTGTACTCCCTGTTCACTTATTCATATATTTTTTTAAACTGCATTGTTGGTTAGGGGCTTGTAAGTAAGCATTTCACTCTAAAGTCTACACCTGTTGTTTTTTGCGCATGTGACTAATAAAATGTGATATTGCTAGTATTTTCAGGTTTACATTTGTAAATCACTGTCCCTAAAATAAATTAGCTCATCGAGTAGATTGATAGGTGCTTCATTTTGCTCTGGGCAGCTGGCGTGTGCTGTGTGAAGCCATCAACTCATGTACTGCTTGAGAAGTTGTGACTCGCTGGAGCATGGTGGTCCTTGAATGAACAACCAAATATATTCTCCCAATACAAATAGCATGACATTTACGCATGTAATCCTCAATGGTTTTCAATGGTAGACTGCGACAGAGCAGGTAAATGTTGAACTGGAATAAAAAAAATGCATTGATTGAAAGATGAACTGAGGTCCACACTCCAGTCCAGTCGGTAGCACTAATGCACCTTAAAGTTGGTTGCCAACCGCCATATAAAGTCCAAAGAAGAAGAAGCCTGAGAGATTACTAGAAACAACCTCGGTTTACCCTTTTATGTGTGGACGAATTGTCGGAATAGAGGACCTTGTGCATTTCAGGTAAAATAACAACCCAATGTTTATATCCCAGGACAAATTAGCTAGCAACAGCAAGCTAGCTAGCTAAATTTCCATGAATTTTTCATGCGTTTCGACCTGTACCCAAGGTTCAGAGTTTGTTTTGATATTTCAACCTGCGTGTCCTGTCCGCGCGAGACGGTGCGCGCCTGGTCTAGTCAGCATGTAATTGGATTTCAACTCATCGTTACCACGTTATATGGGACATGCAACACACACCCAGTTACTGAGAGGCGGGACAGACAGCAGTTTTTCCCTGTCATCGCTCACTTTGTGACTGACAGGCACCTGTCCTATCAATAGATTGCTAGAAGATGTATGTCTTTCATTTTAGCTGGAGACGGCTCGGCAGACTTTTTTAGCGACTTGACAAGTATCCTAGTTCATTTAAGTGGAAAAAGTACCAGGCTGAAAATGTGTCTAATTGGCTGTATAACCGAC
The DNA here is from genome assembly GCF_029448725.1 of Salvelinus fontinalis. Classification (NCBI taxonomy): domain Eukaryota; kingdom Metazoa; phylum Chordata; class Actinopteri; order Salmoniformes; family Salmonidae; genus Salvelinus; species Salvelinus fontinalis. The sequence continues at coordinate 1,140,174 of NC_074689.1, read as the reverse complement.
AACTGGTGCTAGTGGAAAACATTGCATTCTCTACTGTCACCTCATATGAAACATTTGATCTCAATTCTGAAGTATATAGCCACTTTTTAAATGTTATTTGCATATTGCATTCTGATTAGCCATATGCTAATGAGGGCCTGTGGGAATGTAGGTGTTCATGAGGAAAGAATCTCTCTCTCTCTCATATGGCTTGTAATGTGTAGCAACATCATGTTAGCAATAAATGTGCCTTCATAAACATACACCGTTAGTAGTTATTTTACTCACGTACAGACAAGTTTGATTGCAAGACAATTTTCACTGTCCAAATACATATGGAGGGGAGTGTATATAGGGAATAGGGTGCCATTTGGAACACATGCATACAAACATGCATGTTTCTACCACCACACAGAGTGAGTAACAAAACACAGACAAATGTTTAGCGATAGAAAAGGTGAATGTTTTGCAACTCGAGTGAGAACTTTGAAAGGGATGCTTTTTTTATGCTGCACATAAATCTAGTCCCTTGCAAGCATGTTGTCATAACCCAATTCAAAGACATTCCATTGTAAAGTTTCACTTGAACTGAGTGTTGATGAAGACAGTTAAAAAAAGATATATATTCTCCTCCTCACCCATTTCCACCAGCTCAGAGTCGGTCATGGAGTCCCTGAGGGTGTGTCCAGCGTGGTCAGAGTGGGAGAGGGGTACAGCTAGGGGTTCAGAGTGCTGGGAGGAGCTGATGGGCCACTGCAGGTTGTCAGCCAGCTTGGCTCTCTCCTCCCGGGCTGTGGGATCGTCCCACACGATCTGCTCACTCTGAGACGGCTCTGTGTTCAGGTCCACGGCTGCCTGACGAGACATCCTGAGTAACACCAGAGGGAGATGCAGAGAGAGTTAAGCCCTATTTACACTCTAAAAGATACAATGTACATGGCCTTATTTCCATGGCAATGGCATTTACATTGTTAACATCTAACGAACTTACGAAATTCAACTCAAGTCTCAAGTAAAATCTGAACATTTGTAGTGAGGAGGAATTTCAAAACAAACAATGGGATGTTTCCCTGGATACAGATCTGGTCATCAGCATAGGGAGACTGAATAGTGAAGGTTATTTTGACCTTTCCCAGCCCTCTGGTCTGTCTGCGTCTCCTACCTCAGTGCCTCCAGGGTGTGTCGGCCGGTTGCGTTGCGGCCCATGCGGGCCTGCCTGTCGGGAGTATGGGGTTGAGAGTCAGACTCCCCGGAGCACTGGCGGGTGAGGCGTGCCGAGGAGAGCCGGCCAGTAGTCATCTTGGTGGCTGACATGATCTCCTGCAGTTGCCTCTGGAGTTTCTCCCTCATCTCCAGGGTTTCAGACAGGTCTGGGAGACAGAGATGGTCAGAGGATGAGAGGAATGAAAGAAAGTGGAATGTATGTGTGTTTTGGGGACCTGCACTCAAGGGATATTCAGTTGACTCCTGAGAAGCGCAAATGTACATTTTTAAATCGACCAACAGACTCAAATTCTGTATGAACCAGAAGGGTCAATACTTACGAACTCTTGCTTAGACCACAGGTTTAAACCCTTTAGAGCAATTATGCTAGCTGTTAGCTTTTCCCATTGGGAAACATGTCACAATTAGCCGCCTTGCTACCATGTCACTTATATTTACGTGAAACTTTTCACACTTTTTCATGAAAGTGTCCTTACATTTTTAAATTTTTTTTTAAACAAAATCTAAATGTTTTATGTAAATGGAATGTTATACAGTAGAAGTGTCCAGGCACTTTTTTTTAGATTTCACTTGGTTTTGAGAAACATACCTCACCAGCAATAGACTTCCTTATTGCTCGTTCTGTAGTACAGGGACCACGGATAAACATGAACAAAGGCTCCTTTTAGAAATGGCAAAGCATACATTTCCATGTGCGAGCATGGGCACGCTTTCTCCTATCACCACAATGGGAACGAGAAAGCACAAGCATGCATGCACACAGAAAAGTATCGCTCGAGTCCAACAAAATGGAATATAACCTTGCGGATAAAGTTCGGAATTACACAATTTCATACGTATAACATCTAGAGACCTGCGTCACTATACAGAGTGCATTGTCGTTTCTAAAAGGACGTATTTGGACATATTGCCAACATGCCTAGCTAAGTTATAAAATAGGATATTACCGTGTTAAGCTTTCACAATGCAATTCAGGGAAACAAATAATTTTGGTCCGCATAGAAAGGAGTCACGAGTGCATTCAGTTGCGTGTGCTGCGACAAATTTTCGTCACAAAAGACAACAAACAGGATCATTCTGTTCAGAACAACCCAGGGTATGACCACATTTCATCTTGTAATTGTACATCAAACATGGTGATCATAAACAATGATACTGTATATGACATGAGTTTTATCACATGGACATGTTTAGTGCACATTTAGACTTTGGCTTGTTTGTGTTTGGCTTGCTTGTATGACATCAACGCGGTATTTACTATAACCCTCAACGTCTCATCAGGAGGGATGGGGCAACTTCTTGTCGCGTGATGTGCTCAAGTTCAGAACGGCTGAAGCGCAGAGCTCTGACGTCATGTGTAGCATGTTACTGTACCGCCACAACCTTCCAATTTAGCCGCTTATCCGTGTCCAAATATCCAATTTTCAACCCGAGTATGAGTGTAAAGCACAGGTGTCAAACTCATTCCACGGGGGGCCGAGTGTCTGCGGGTTTTCGCTCCTCCCTTACACTTGATTGATGAATTAACATCACTAATTAGTTAGGAACTCCCCACACCTGGTTGTCTAGGGCTTTATTGAAAGGAAAAACCAAAAACCTGCAGACACTAGGCCCTCCGTGGAATGAGTTTGACACCCCTGGTGTAAAGGGTTAACAATCATATACACAGGTAACTCCTAAAATAATGGAAACACTTGAGTAAAACAGGGATACAAAGTATATTGAAAGCAGGTGCTTCCACACAGTTGTGGTTCCAGAGTTAATTAAGCAATTAACATCCCATTTTGCTTAGGGTATAGTCTAAGGTCCATCACAGTGTCCCTACAGAACAGCGGTTTTGACAATGCCCTAGCCAAATGGCCATTTCAAACACAGCCCACCAAACGCTACAGAGCTCGGACAGCAAGTTGCAAATGGCCTAAAGGAGTCACTCGCACAAAATGTCAAAACAAGATGGAATTCCACTCTGGAAATGGTAAACCGTGTCCACAGAAACCAACAACCACTGAGATGCTCTGGCACAACAGAAAACTAACATCACCATGCCAACCACAGCTAAACTGGAGAAGCTGCAGAAGCTGGAGGCACTACTGGAGCCTTTACACTAATACTCTCACTATTGGTGTTATAATAAGATTGTGTTTGTGTGTGTGTGTGTGTGTGAGAGAAAGAGCGAGTGTGTAAAGTGTGTGGGTGTGAGAGAGAGAGTAAAGTGTGAGAGAGAGAGTGTAAAGCGTGTGTGTGAGAGAGTGTAAAGCATATGAGAGATAGAGTGTGTATAACAAGTCTCAAAATTAACTGAAGTGATTTTGAACTATCTTTCACTGCAGGTACTTCTGAGAGGAGAGAAGTACATTTCCCTGCTCAGTGGTGTTGCCTGCTTTGTGTCATCTCCTTGGGGTGATGGAGAGCTCAGATGATAACCCTTCCTACATGGTAAGATTCAAGCTGACATTCACAACAGACCTGGAGAAACGCAAGGAAAACACCAACCTCACATGGATGAAAACCTAAAGATCCTTCCCAGACCTGAGAGGTGTGGGTTTCGGTCAGCAACTTTCTGAAGGAAAAGAGGCCTGCACAGCAACCTGATACAGCAACAGAGTCAGAGCCACCAAAGAAGGAAGCTGCCCTCTTGTTGAGTTCTTCTGAGTCTTACTCTGATGAAGAAGAAGAGCCCATTGAGAAATGTGTGGAGCATTACAAAGCAAAGCCCAGCATCAACATGGAGGACTGTCCACTACAGTGGTGGTCACAGCATGCAGGGGCACACACCAGACTGGCCTGCATTGCACGAAGGTACCTGGCAATGCCTGCTACATCAGTACCTTGTGAGAGGTTGTTTTCAATCTCTGTGCATATCGTACAAAAAAAAAAGAGCAGCTTTACCATCTGAAAATGTCAACAGGCTTGTTTGTCTTTGCAACTGACTCAGTGAAAATAAATAGGAGGACGACTGAAGTGTATGATCACAGGTTTATGTTCTGTGGAATTCATGACATTGCTGGACAAGTTTATGCTCTTTGCATCCATAGAGACAGTTATTTTTTTTCTTATAGCCAGCCATCTAATCAGTAATTGGGAGAACAATCATTTGGAATGGCTGAAGCTTGAACTGTGTGTGCGTGTGGGAGACAGAGAGAGAATGTATGAGGGAGCATGAATAAGTTCCAGGACTTGTTTATTGTATTAACTTGTTTATGGTGAATAAGCCATTAAAAACATTTCAGTCCCTACATGTCTATAACTCAACAGAATCCTTATTTTTTTTTAAATGGAAAAATCTTTATTTTGCACCAAATTTGAGCAAAAAAAAAACAAAAACTGATTGATCGTGATTTACTACAGAATTGAATGCGGTTAATCACAATTATTTCAATTGTTTTCAGAGCCCTAATTTTGTATAACGGTCCTAAATCTTTTTCCGTAAGAGCACATGGATGTGCGTGAAACAGATAAGCAAAGACTTTTGTTAAGCTGCAAAAAAACTTTCCCTTCCAATTTTGTCCATTAGCTAACAGCTAGCATGGCAAAAGCTAACAGCTAGCATTGTTTTCTAAAATACTTAAACCTGTGGTCTAAGCAAGAGTTTGTAAGTATGGACCTGGAATGTTTCAATACAATGCACTTGAGCTAAGGCACAGTAGGGCAGATCAGTGTTACATCAGTGTATAAGAGCTCACCTCTCCTCTCTGTATTGTCCTGGCCCTGCTCTGTGTCAGTCTCTCCTTCATTGATGCGGTGGGAAATAGTGGCGTCTTCCACTGCATTGTCTTCAGGCTGAGGGAAAGAGGGTGAGAGAGGTTGTTCGACCTACAGTTCAAGTCGGAAGTTAACATACACCTTAGTCAAATACATTTAAACTCAGTTTTTCACAATTCCTGACATTTAATCCCAGTAACAATTTCCTGTCTTAGGTCAGTTTGGATCACCACCTCATTTTAAGAATGTGAAATGTCAGAATAATTGAAGAGCGAATGACTGATTTCAGCTTTTATTTCTTTCATCACATTCCCAGTGCGTCAGAAGTTTACATACACTCAATTAGTATTTGGTAGCATTGCCTTTAAATTGATTAACCTGGGTCAAATGTTTCGGCTAGCCTTCCACAAGCTTCCCACAATACGTTGGGTGAATGTTGGCCCATTCCTCCTGACATAGCTGGTGTAACTGAGTCAGGTTTGTAGGCCTCCTTGCTCGCAAACACTTTTTCAGTTCTGCCCAGAAATTCTCTATAGGATTGAGGTCAGGGCTTTGTGATGGCCACTCCAATACCTTGACTTTGTTGTCCTTAAGCCATTTTGCCACAACTTTGGAAGTATGCTTGGGATCATTGTCCATTTGGAAGACCCATTTGCAAACAAGCTTTAACTTCCTGACTGATGTCTTGAGATGTTGCGTCAATATATCCACATAAAGTGCACCAGTCCCTGCTGCAGAAAAGCACCCCCACAACATGATGCTGCCACCCCTGTGCTTCATGGTTGGGATGGTGTTCTTTGGCTTGCAATCCTACCCCTTTTTCCTCCAAACATAACAATGGTCATTATGGCCAAACAGTTCTATTTTTGTTTCATCAGACAAGAGGACATTACTCCAAAAAGTACGATCTTTGTCCACATGTGCAGTTGCAAACCATAGTCTGGCTTTTGGAGCAGTGGCTTCTTCCTTTCTGAGCGGCCTTTCAGGTTATGTCGATATAGGACACGTTTTACTGTGGATATAGATACTTTGCACCTGTTTCCTCCAGCATCTTCATGTCTTTTGCTGTTGTTCTGGGATTGATTTGCACCTTTTGCACCAAAGTACGTTCATCTCTAGGAGACAGAACGCGTCTCCTTCCTGAGCAGTATGACGGTTGCGTGGTCCCATGGTGTTTATACTTGAGTACTATTGTTTGTACAGATGAACGTGGTACTATCAGGCGTTTGGAAATTGCTCCCAAGGATGAACCAGAGGTCTTCGCTGATTTCTTTTGATTTTCCCATGATGTCAAGCAAAGAGGCACCGAGTTTGAAGGTAGGCCTTGAAATGCATCCACAGGTACACCTCCAATTGACTCAAATGATTTCGGGAATTTTCCAAGCTGTTTAAAGGCACAATCAACTTAGTGTATGTAAACCTCTGACCCACTGGAATTGTTATACAGTGAATTATAAGTGAAATAATCTGTCTGTAAACAATTGTTGGAAAATGACTGGAAAATGCACAAAGTAGATGTCCTTACAGACTTGCCAAAACTATAGTTTGTTAACAAGAAATTTGTGAAGTGGTTGAAAAACAAGTTTTAATGACTCCAACCTAAGTGTATGTAAACTTCTGACTTCAACTGTATATCTTAAACAACCATTCTTGTACATAATAAATCATTTTTGGGCGATGGAGAACAACCAAGTGGGCCAATGCATGCTGAAGCAGTTTTCTTTACATAAAAAAGAAATTCTGGTTATAATGTGTGGCGTTTTAAGTGACAGTCCTCCTCAATGCACCATTTTCATTTGAGCAGGTCTAGGGATGAACTGTTTCTTCTCAGGACAAACATACCTTGTTCTTTTGGGCCTCAGTGAGCTCTCCAAGTTGTGAGGTACGGGTGGCAGGGGGAGACCTCTGGCTACTGTCAGGAGGCACCTGGCTGAGGTTCAGGCTCATTTTGGGGTTGTAGGTGAACGGGTAGAGCGACTCAGACACGTGCCTCTGAACCTCAGCACACTGGAGAGACAACAGAAAAGATTTTCAATATCGCACACACACACTTTTACACAAACAACCGCAACACTGTTGTGACTGTTTTCAGTCTGATAAGAACGGAGCCTGCCTGTCGTTTACTTTATGTAGTATGTGTGTGTACTGACACATGTACCCTTTTGTACATGTCCCATAACTATGTGTGTGTATGCGTGTACTGGAAACCATCCGTACCGCCTGCAGCCAGTGCTGGGACACCACATGCACCCCTCTCTCCTTCACAGCCCTGTACTCCCGCGTGTTGTCCCCCACACGACCCTGATAGATGTAGTGAGTCACCGTGTCGTCACACGACCACCTAGAACACACACGCATAGTATTGGATTATAGAGGGACATGCATCATTACATCGCAAGTGCTGTTACTGGCATTCGTAACATTCTAGACATAGTTGAGAGCTAGATGTATTGTTGAGTACCTGAAGTCAGCTCCTAGTGAGGCAGCGATGGCATTGAGCTCTCCCTGCTTCTTGCTCAGTTTCTTACTTACGCAGATCATCATGCCAGCCAGGGGAGCAGCCTCCTGCTCCTCCACCTACAAGCACGCACACAAAGATACACCACTGACAGATAAGAAACTGTTAATGGGCTAGTGAGTGCATGTACTTGGCTGTGAAGGCTGTAGTGTGTATTGTACTGTACTATACTCAAATTGGATTTGTCACATGATTTGTAAACAACAGGTGTAGACAAACAGTGAAATGCTTACTTAAGGGCCCTTCCCAACAATGCAGAGAGAAAAAAAATACTAATAATAACGAGGAATAAATACATAATGAGCAACGATATCTTGGCTATATACACGGGAGACCAGTACTGAATTGATGTGCAGGGTTACATATAGGTAGGGATAAAGTGACTATGCAACAGTAAGGAAAAGAACACGGTAACTGTACCTCTCTGTGTGTCTCCTTGCTAAGCTGGGGGCTAGCTGTGTGAGCCTGGAGGTCAGGGGTGTGTCTGTGGGTGCTGTTGGCCAGGGCCACCTTCAGGTTCCTCCTGATGACCTCTGACAGCGGGGTCGTGGCCTGACCCTGCTGAGTCCTGCCCCCTGGCGTGTCCAACGCCGCTAACGCATCCTGGAATGTCATATACAAACACATACTTTCAAAGTGTGTTATAATATAATGCTCAACACTATTCAGTCAATTAGCATTTCTGCACCCTATTTTCTATAAATTGCACTACATTCTCTCGAAATACAGACACGTGAGTTTAACCTTGACGTTGAAGGTGGGTCTGAAGAGCTGGTCTCGGCAAAGGAAGCGGGAGGGAGTGTCCAACTGCAGCGCCGGGGAGTCTTTCTGCCCCCCTGCTTTCCTGCCCCCCTCCTGGCCTCTCAGAGTGGTACAGTCCTTCTCTGGCAGGCCTTGTTCCAGCACGGAGCGGAACACCTTACTATGGAAGCGGCCCATGTCCAGGGGGGTGACTGCCGCCCCCCTCTGGGGGCCCAGCAAGGGGATCTCTGGGGACTTGATACGGGACAGGGGGGGGAGCATGGAATGCTTCTGGGGGCCCCCCACAAAACTCTCCTCTTCTCTCTCTAAGGAAATAAACTGATTCAGATGAAATCTATCACATACAATAGAGCATACTCTGTTTGTACAAAACTCATCCTCTATCAAACAAAATGTTAAGGTTGCAACAGCCTAACAAAAACTGTTGCTTAAATGTTATTCGTCCCCCACTGCTGTTGCAAGTTTTGAAAAATGGAAATATGGTTTTCAATTAAATTAATTGCAAGGCAGACTGACCTGGAGAAGGAGGCAAGTCCACCAGGAAGTGCCCCTCCTCTGCCCTCCGGCCCGTCCTGGCAGACTCCAGCACCCAGCGCAGGGTGACGGCAGGCAGCCCCCACTTCTGGGCCGCCTGGTACTTGGTGCCCTCGGGGCTCTGCAGCACTAGGTGGGTACTGGCCAGCATGCCGTTCCTTTGGTTGACCATGCGCACAAAGTAGTCCTGGACACTGTAGGGAGGATGGATAGATGGAAAGGAAAGGAGCAAAGCTGGTAAGATGAAAGTATGCACAAATATGCCACACAGTGCATTCAGAAAGTATTCAGACCCCTTGACTTTTGACATTTTGTTACGTTACAGCCTTATTCTAAAATGTATTAAATAAATATAAAAAAACACAGCAATCTACACACACAACCCCATAATGGCAAAGCAAAAACAGGTTTTTAGAAATGCATTATACATTTTTTGCAAATGTATTATAAATAAACTCAAATTCCTTATTTACAGTATTCAGACCCTTCGCTATGAGACTCGAAATTGAGCTCAGGTGAATCCTGTTTCCATTGATCATCCTTGAGATGTTTCTACAACTTGATTGGAGTCCACCTGTGGTAAATTCAATTGATTGGACATGATTTGGAAAGCCACACACCTGTCAATATAAGGTCCCACAGTTGACAGTGCATGTCAGAGCAATAACCAAGCCATGAGGTCGAAGGAATTGTCTGTAGAGGTCTGAGACAGGATTGTGTCAAGGCACAGATCTGGGGAAGGGTACCAAAACCTTTCTGCAGTATTGAAGGTCCCCAAGAACACAGTGGCCTCAATCATTCTAAATGGAAGAAGTTTAGAACCACCAAGACTCTTCCTAGAGCTGGCCACCTAGCCAAACTGAGTAACCTGGGGAGAAGGGCTTTGGTCAGGGAGGTGACCAAGAACCCGATGGTCACTCTGACAGAGCTCCGGAGTGCGTCTGTGGAGTTAGGAGAAACTTCCAGAAGGACAACCATCTCTGCAGCACTCCACCAATCAGGCCTTTATGGTAGAGTGGTCAGACGGAAGCCACTGCTCAGTAAAAGGCACATGACAGCCCGGTTGGGAGTTTGCAAAGCTGTCAAGGCAATCGGTGGCTACTTTGAAGAATCTCAATTTGTTTAACACTTTTTGGTTACTACATGATTCCATATGTGGTATTTCATAGTTTTGATGTCTTCACTATTATTCTACAATATAGAAAATAGTTCAAATTACGAAAAACCCTTGAATTAGGTGTGTCCAAACTTTTGACTGGTACTATCCATCTATCTATATTTGTGTGTGTGCTTCCCTCTGTCACAGCTAAGAAAGTAGCATCCAGCTGCCATGTTGAATATGGATTAATTGGTGGTTGCTGTTGCCATGGTGACAACAATGACCAAGGGCTGACCATTAGCTGGCTAGCTAATCATCTTGGCCAACAGTGGGTTGAAACACTCATCTTATTTACTGTTAATTAGCCACTGCAAACCACTTTGCTAGCTAACGCAATGCTGTCTCCAAAACTGCAAGGTGTCTCTAGCAATATTTACTTTTTGACGTTCTATGACCTCTCCACTTTCCAAGCGTATTGTGTCATCATGAGCCCCTTTTCTACAACAGGGCTTATTAATTTCCCCCAAAATCTAATGCCTGTACACAGTCACATAAAGTGACTGTGCATCTTGTTGCCTCTAAAGCTCATTTGACAGCTAGGTTATTGCGTTATTGAATATTAAGTGTGGAAGTGGTCTAGGAGTGTCTGGAAGTGGTCTGAGTTGGGAGAGTGGGGAAAGGAAAACGGAACATTTGCTGTTATTGGCAGAGAGGTTTGGAACGCTCTTATTGGTCTATTAACACATCTCCTGCATGGTGATGTCATCATGGAAGGTCAAAACCATCCCACACAACAGGCTGAAATGTTATTTTAGCTCTTACACTAAAAGGGCATTACCATCATTTTCAAAATATTATTCCAACCTTATAGTGTGGAAATATACTGTATATGAAACACAGGAAAATCACGTTTCACTGCACTGGGCCTTTAACAAACCATAGTTGAACATGCCTGATTTTTCATCAATTTCTGGGACTTCTGGAAAGTGGCATTCCTACAACGCATGTCCTTGACATGTCCCCATCAAGTCTTTTCTACAAGTAAGTGTGTGTGTGTGTGTGTGTGTGTGTGTGTGTGTGTGTGTGTGTGTGTGTGTGTGTGTGGTAGCAAGGTGGTTACCTGGCTCCCAGGTGTTTGGCTAGCTCTACCAGGGACTCCCTCTCTGCCCCAGTAAACTGGCTGACTGAGAGGACACAGTCTCTGAGCGGGGAGCAGCCCTCTATCACTGGCACAGGGCTGAAAAGGGCGTGGGAGCCCAGCTCTAACATACACTGCTGCTCCACACACATTGCCTACACAATAACACATTGATTAATGCTCACGCAATATGGCTTAATGAAGACTCGCACACACATTTGATACTCGCACACCTGGCCTAAAGAACCCACTAATACCACACCAGAAACAGACAACCAAAAACATGAAGCCATAATGTTCGTAAAAATCGCCTCTTACCAGCCAGGTATCAGTGACCACCTCATCCACAGTGGCCTCAACCTCACAGCCAAACAGGGGCACCACAGTGTAGTCAACCACCACCCGCGTGTGCCCCACCAGCACCTTCCCACAGTTCTCCGTCACCAGCATGGAATGCTGGGCCTCCACCTCAGCCCCGAAGCCCAACAGGAGGAAGCGTTTTCCCGCAAACAGGCCCGCCTCGCTGGCCTCCTGCAGGGTGGTGTCAGCACCGGCCCCATCCCCGTCTGCAGTAGTAGACTGGTCTGGGGCTGAGAACCAAGGCTCTGGCGCTGCAGCACTCTGCCTTCTGTGGCTGTTACTGTCAGCTGGAGGAGGCATCTCCACTGGGGTTGGAGGTGAAAAATGGCGTATAGAAAGAGGAAGTTACGAGGAGATTATGGTGGAATATGATACCTTCAGTCAAGATAATAATATGTAGTGTATGTCAACAAGAGAAATTATAGAGTGATGATACAATATTGGGCAATGTGAATATGTTAATATTCTTCGCAATTGGCTCTAAAACGCCATAAAAACGCCAATGAGGCTACACATGATTGTTATGTGACTTTTGAGTTGTCGTCTTGCTGCTACACTGAGTATACACAGAGGAGCCCCTCCCTTACCCACTCTCTGGTCATCATCCATGTACTGAGATAGCATGTCCTCCTCGGCCTTCTTGTGTCGGGGGGTAGCAGGGGGGGCGGCTGAGGAGGTGGAAGAGGGGTGGGAGGCGGAGGTGCGGGGGGCAGGCATGGCCATAGCTGCAGGGGCGGGAGGCAGACAGGCCAGGTGATGGTAGTCCCCCTCGGGGAGCAGGCTGCCTCTGGAGAAGCTGTCCAGCAGCCACTGCACAGTCACCACATGAGGCCTGGAGGAGAGATCAGAAAGATGGGATCACACAATACTCTTCATAAATTATTTTCTTGGTTTTCCGGATTTCCTAACTACAGGGTTTGGGTCCAATATTGCATTTCTGCATCAATATAAGTACTTGAATGAATAACGGTTTAATGACAAAGCCTAATGACAATTTGTTTAACCGACTTTAAGAGTCTACTTGTAATGAAAAGCGCTATATAAAATAAATATATCATCATCATTATTAACCTAAGCGTAATACACTATGGATATGGCAATGGCTGTATGTGTCTAATAGCAGCCAGTGGTCTTGTAGGTGCGCTGTTGTGACAGCTCTATGGTCCTGACTGACCTGTGTGTGGCTTTGGCCAGGAAGGTTTTGGTGTCTTCGTCTTGGTCTCCCATGACCACGTGGGTGAGGTCCTTGCTGGGCTGATTTAAGCGCAGGCCCCCGGCTATGTTGATCAGCCGACGCAGCTTCTCCAGCCGCTTCCCTGGCAGCCCACACAGGTACAGCTACAGGGGAAGACGGGAAATTCAACTTGTGTTGTTTTCTAAAACCCAAAGACGCTTCACAATAAGCAACCATAAGGAATAAGGAACCATAATGTATATGGCTCTATATGTCATGTTGTCTGTAAGTGAACTGAACTTCTGGTTAGCACATTTCTATAAGAGCAATCATGTGTCTCTTGCAACTGAAGGCCTCAGTGAGGAAAGTAGCCTGTAGTTATTCCGTAGAGTGGCTCAGAATAAATAGATTATTTAAGATAATTATTGTATCGTCTAATAGAAAATTATAGGATCTATATCGAGTGGCTCATATCAAGATGAAGCGTTAAGAGGAACTTCTACTGACCTTGCAGCCATCCAGCAGGTCGTCTGTGGGGCAAACTGTGATGTCCAGAGCATCAATGGGATCTGGAGTGTCCAGACGGCTGACCGTGGCATTGGTCATCGCCGTGTCATCCACTGTCATGCTGGTGTTCACAGAAATGTGACTCAACCCCAACAGAAACTCTGAAGGAAGACAACATAAACAACCTTGATATTTCAACCCGCGTGTCCTGATCGCTTCTGGTATGGGGGGGACAAAAATCAACATGCGTGCGATGGCGGACGCGTAAGAGTCATGAACTTCTGAATTAACGCTGAAAACTGTAACAATAAACCTTGAGCCTGGCGCCTCACCCTCTTTCTTCTTGCCGGTGACGGTGGGGGTGGAGGTGTAGCGGCTCTCGTCCTGGCAGAAGCCCTTCTCGATGCTGTCAAACAGCCAGTGCAGAGACACACAGAAGACATTCCACTTCTGTGCATACTCGTACTTTTGACCTGCAGACATAGAGAAGGATAAGTGAAAGTGATAGAAACTGGGTGGCAATAAGGGAGATCCAGAAACTCTTTAAGACCTAAATTTGTTACATGAAAGGGCATCAGAAGGACAGGGCTGAAGCATATTTTCATGAAAATGTAATACTGTCCTTAATCATTTTTGCATGTTTGATGCATGGCTAAAGCTGGATTTATCACTTCTTTTTTTTTTTTTTTGTATTTGCGGTGTGCGCCGACCTGATTCGGAAACCCTTATTTTACCAGGTAAGTTGACTGAAAACACATTCTCATTTACAGCAACAACCTGGGGAATAGTTTCAGGGCAGGGGCGGGGGTGAATGAGCCAATTGGAAGCTGGGGATGATTAGGTGGCCATGATGGTATGAGGGACAGATAACTAAGTTAAGTAGATAAGATAAGTTGGACAATAAAGGTATGGTAAGTTTGACCGACCAGAGGGTTTGCTGACAATGAGGTGGGTGCACTCGTTCATCTTGAGCTGTCCTGTGTAGCTGGCACCGTGCTGCTGGCAGAGCCTCTGTACCTCCTTACGCTCCACTGTGGAGAGGCCTGTGACACAGACGGTGCAGCCGCGGAGCACAGGGCACACATAGTCCTCTATGGGCAGGTCAGTGTGTCTGAACAGGCTGAGGGGGAAGGAGAAACAGGGATAGGGGGATGAAGAGATGGGTTTCATTTATGGCAGTTAACATGTCTAAAATACAAGTACAGCTACATGGAGCATCTACACAGAGCGTACAAAATAAGGAAATAAGGAACATGCTCTTTCCAGGACCAGGTGAAAGCTATGATTCCTTATTGATGTCACCAGTTAAATCCACTTCAATCAGTGTAGAACTTCTGCACAGGCACACTAATAACAGAGTGAGAGCACCGTAATAACAGAAGTATAGGAATAGTTCAAACATGAAGCTATGATCCCTTATGGATGTTAAATTCACTTCAATCAGTTTAGATGAAGGGGAGGAGACAGGGTAAAGAAGGATTTTTAATCATCGAGACAATTGAGACATGGATTGTGTATGGCTGCCATTCACAGGGTGAATGGGCAAGACAAAATATTTAAGTGCCTTTGAATGGGGTATGGTAGGAACCAGACGCACTGGTTTGAGTGTGTCAAGAACTGCAATGCTTCAGCATGGATTCAACAAGCGTTCCACAGAGATGCTGGCCCATGTTGACTCCAATGCTTGGCTGAATTGGCTGAATGTCCTTTGGGTGGTTGATCATTCATAATACTATGGTGGGGAAAATGACAAACTCTGTTATGAACATGCGCTGTATAAGCCTTAAACCTGTACATTTCCATCATGTAAGAAGAAGCTAGTGTTTTTTCATTCTGATCTTTGTGTAACTTAGTCACGTGGCCAAAGACAAAGGGCCGTCTCTTAAGAGCAGTCCAGAGCCTCCGGCGACGGTTCCCGGTCCGGAGCTTCCGGCGACGATCTACGGTCCGGCGACGATCTAAGGTCCAGCGTCCCCGGCGACGATCCACGGTTCGATTCCTCCGCCGATGATTCACGGTCCGGGGCTTCCGGCGACGATCTCCGCACCAGAGGTGCCACCGAAGTTGGCGGAGCCACGAGCGGAGCGGGGTCTGCATCCCGCACCGGAGCCTCCACCGAAGGTAGATGCCCACCCGGACCCTCCCCTATAGGTTCAGGTTTGCGGCCGGAGTCCGCACCTTTGGGGGGTGGGTACTGTCACGCCTTTACCTTAGAGATCCTTTTAATTCTCTATTTGGTTAGGTCAGGGTGTGACTAGGGTGGGCAATCTATGTTTTCTTTTTCTTTGTTGGCTGGGTATGGTTCCCAATCAGAGGCAGCTGTCTATCGTTGTCTCTGATTGGGGATCATACTTAGGCAGCCTTTTTTCCACCTTAGTTTGTGGGATTTTGTTTTTGTACTGTTGCTTTCCAGCCCTACAGAACTGTGCGTTTCGTATTTGTTGTTTTTTCGGTGTCATCAATAAAAGAAAGATGTACGCCTACCACGCTGCACCTTGGTCTACTCCTTCCAACGATGAGCGTAACACCTCCCCTTCATCTGATTGAAGTGGATTTAACATCCATAAGGGATCATAGCTTTCATTCAATGTTAAGTTCATGTTTTAAGTATCCCTATACTTCTGTTATTACAGTGCTCTCCCTGTGTTATTAGTGTGCCTGTGTAGAAGTTCCCCTCTGTTGGACCGGGCCCGAGTGTAGATTCAGTGAAGTAAACCGTGTCATACTGAAACCTAGTCGTTGTATCATTTGGAGTTAACATTGGTAGCAGAGGATGGCTAATAACTACAATGTGCCACCTCGCGTTGACGAGGTAGTATGAAAGTTGGAAAAATATACTTGAAATCTGGACACGGGTTACCAATCTGGACGAGAAAACGCAAGCACACTATTAATGTCGCTCGAAGAGAGGGTGATACAGCACTGTAAATATCTGCGGAAGATTTGAACAGGGATGACGGTATGGAAACTGATCAGAGCACTGGATTCTGTGTTTGTTAAAGAAGATTAACAAGGCATATTCAAACTTTGACAGAGTTACTAGAGACATTTTGGTTGCAATGATGGCCAACATAGTTGATTTTGAACAGAGGTACAATAGGATATGCAAGTAAGACATGGTTCTCCAGGATGCAGTGTTAGCTTTCAAGTTGTTAGATACTGCCCGTCTGGATGGTACGGTGAAACAGCTGGCAAAGACTGCTTGTACTGTGTTGACTTTTGCATCAATAAAGTGACGAGGTATACTACACTGAGCAGCAGAGAAAATGTGCCAACAAGTCACGTTCTCAAGACAACCAGAGAAGGGTGCCATTGCCTGGCACAAATCCACTGGCCAGGTATGAAAAGATCAAAATTTGTCAAAGCACTCACCATTGGGTTATTAAAGATTGTCATAATTAAAACAAACAAGTTAAACTGAGGAAAATGTAAGCACAGAGATAGAGCAGTGTACCATTACACTGTTTTCAAACTAATCTGCCTCTGAGATCTTTATAGTTGGATGCTTGAGATCTTTTCAAATCCAAAAACTAATCACATTTTATTTGTCACATGCCCCGAATTCAACCTTATCGTGATATTTACTAAATAAACCTAAGTTAAAAAAAAAACTACATAACAATAACGAGGCTATATACAGGGGGTACTGGTACCGAGCCAATGTGCTGGGGTACAGGTTAGTCGAGATAATTTGTAAACTGACTATGCATAGATAATAAAACAGCAGTGTAAAAACAAAGGGAGGGGGACGACGACATGGCGCTCCGGTACCGCTTGACATGCCGTAGCAGAGAGAACAGTCTATGACTTGAGTGACTGGAGTCTGACAATTTTTTGGGCCTTCCTCTGACACCGCCTAGTATATAGGTCCTGGATGTTAGGAAGCTTGGCCCAGTGATGTACTGGGCCGAATGCACTACCCTCTGTAGCGCCTTACGGTCAGATGCCGAGCAGTTGCCATACCAGGCGGTGATGCAATCGGTCAGGATGCTCTCGATGGTACAGCTTTAGAACTTTTTGAGGATCTGAGGACCAATGCAACATCTTTTCATTCTCCTGAGGGGGAGAAGGTGTTGTAGAGCCCTCTTCATAACTGTCTTGGTGTGATTGAACCATGATAGTTCGTTGGTGATGTGGACACCAAGAAACGTAAAACTCTCGACCCGCTCCACTTCAGCCCCGTCAATGTTAATGGGGGCGTGTTCGGCCTGCCCTTTCCTGTAGTCCACGATCATCTCCTTTGTCTTGCTCACATTGAGGGAGAGATTGCTGTCCTGGCACCACATGGCCAGGTCTCTGACCTCCTCCCTATAGGCTGTCTCATTGTTGTCGGTGATCAGGACCACCAGTGTTGTGTCATTAGCAAACAATGATGGTGTTGGAGTTGTGCTTGGCCACGCAGTCATGGGTGAACAGGAAGTAGAGGAGGGGACTGAGCACGCACCCCTGAGGCCCCCCCCCCGTGTTGAGAATCAGCGTGGCAGATATGTTGTTGCCTACCCTTACCACCTGGGGGCAGCCCGTCAGGAAGCCAAGGATCCAGTTGCAGAGGGAGGTGTTTAGTCC
The DNA here is from genome assembly GCF_029448725.1 of Salvelinus fontinalis. Lineage (NCBI taxonomy): Eukaryota > Metazoa > Chordata > Actinopteri > Salmoniformes > Salmonidae > Salvelinus > Salvelinus fontinalis. Next base: position 1,122,611 of record NC_074689.1, on the reverse strand, counting down.
AAGGGTCCTTAGCTTAGTGATGAGCTTTGTGGGCACTATGATGTTGAACGCTGCGCCTTAGTGAATGAACAGCATTCTCACATAGGTGTTCCTTTTGTCCAGGTGGGAAAGGGCAGTGTGGAGTAGGATTGAGATTGCGTCATCTGTGGATCTGGTAAGATTGTGTATTTATGGATCTGATTGATGCTGCGTGTACACGCACAGTGTGTGTTGCAAAATGGCTTGATAGCTATGCCAGTGAACTAAATATGAAAGTAGTACAAAATATGATTGACACACCAAGCAACAGAGCTTTCAAATTTGGAGATGGGAGAGTCATCCATTCCACCGAGTCAAGATATGAGCAAAAATTGGTCAGACTAAGTGTCACAATGAAACAGAGGTGGTCCCTGTTTCAAGCAAGGCTTCCCTCAAGAAGGCAGGGGCTGTACTAGACATTGAAAATGACAAGGCAGTGATTAAACAACCAGTGACCCTTGAACTTAATACCTCATATCACGAGACATCACACAAAGTCCATGTGAAAATAAGATTCTGACAGACACAGACAACATGACCAAAGAGGAAAAACAAAGTATTGTTTAAATGTCAAACAGTTTGGACATGTTGGATGAAATCATGCCTTGAAGGCAGAACTCAGTGTGTCAGAGTGAGCAATGAGCTGTCGCCCACTCCTGTTCAGCCTGTACATTAATGATCTGCCTTCTGTCTGTACTGGGTCTGAAGTTCAAATGTATGCAGATGATACAGTGATATATGTGCACGCAAAGAGCAAACAACAAGCTGCACAAGAACTCACTACTGTAATGGTCCAGGTTACAAAGTGGCTCAGTGACTCGTGTTTGCATCTCAATGTGAAAAAAACTGTTTGCATGTTCTTCACAAACAGGGCAACAGATGCTACTGAGCCAGATGTCTATGTGTCAGGGGTGAAGCTCCAGGTGGTATCTGATTTCAAGTACCTTGGCATCATACTTGATTCCAACCTCTCTTTTAAAAAGCATGTGAAAAAGGTAATCAAAAAACCAAATTGAACCTAGCTAATTTCCGATTTATACGAAATTGTTTGACTACAGAGGTAGCAAAACTGTACTTCAAATCTATGATACTCCCCCACTTAACATACTGCTTGACTAGTTGGGCCCAAGCTTGCTGTACAACATTAAAACCTATTCAGTCGGTCTACAAACATGCTCTCAAAGTGCTTGATAGGAAGCCCAATAGCCATCATCACTGTTACATCCTCAGAAAGCATGAGCTCCTGAGTTGGGAAAATCTTGTGCAATACACCAACACATGTCTTGTATTCAAGATGCTAAATGGCCTGGCTCCCCCTCCACTCAGTATTTTTGTTAAACAGAAAACCCAAACATATGGCAGCAGATCCACAAGGTCTGCCATGAGAGGTGATTGTATAGTTCCCTTAAGGAAAAGCAACTTTAGTAAATCCGCTTTCTCTGTGAGAGCTTCCCATGTCTGAAATACACTGCCATCAGACACACATAACTGCACCACATATCACACTTTCACAAAATGCATGAAGACATGGCTAAAGTTCAATCAGATTTGTTAACATAATCCCTAGCTGTGTATTGCCGCTTTCCATGTTGTCTGTAGCTTGTGAGGTGTGGAAACACTGTTGCTTTTATGAATTTTGTCTTGCTGCTTTTTGTTCTATGTTGCTCTGTCTGTATGCTACGTCTTGCTTGTCCTATATTACTCTGTCTGTATGCTATGTCTTGCTTGTCCTATGTTGCTCTGCGTGTGCTCACTGCTCAATGATTGTTAATATTGTAATTGTTTTTAATAACCTGCCCAGGGACTACGGTTGAAAATTAGCAGGTTGGCTAAAACCAGCACTTTTACTGAAACGTTGATTAACTTCTCTAGGATAGGGGGCAGCATTTTCACTTTTGGATGAAAGCATACCCAAATTCAACTGCCAGCTACTCATCCCCAGAAGATAAGATATGCATATTATTATATTAGATTTGGATAGAAAACACTCTGAAGTTTCTAAAACTGTTTGAATCATGTCTGTGAGTATAACATAACTTATTTAGCAGGCGAAACCCCAAAGACAAACCATTCAGATATTATTTTTTCTTTGAGGTCACTCTCTTTCAATGGATTTTCATCGGGAATACAGATTTCTAATTGACCTTCTTGCAGTTCCTACCGCTTCCACTGGATGTCAACAGTCTTTAGAAATTGGTTGAGGGTTTATCCTTTGTGTAATGAAGAAGTACGGCCATCTTGAACGAGGGTCACTCGAAGTGTCCTGTTTGTCAGAGGCGCATGACCAGAAAGCTAGCTACAGTTTGTTTTAATCCTGTATTGAACACAGATCATCCCATCTTCAATTTTATCAATAATTTACGTAAAAAAATACCTAAAGTTGTATTACAAAAGAAGTTTGAATTGTTTTGGCAAAGTTTACAGGTAACTTTTGAGATATTTTGTAGTCACGTTTCACAACTTGGAACCAGTGTTTTTCTGGATCAAGCGCGACATTTTGGATATATATCGACGGAATTAAATCAAACAAAAGGACCATTTGTGATGTTTATGGGACATATTGGAGTGCCAACAACAGAAGCTCGTCAAAGGTAAGGCATGAATTATATTTTTATTTCTGCGTTTTGTGTCGCGCCTGCAGGGTTGAAATATGCTTCTCCCTTTGTTTACTATGGTGCTAACTCAGATAATAGCATCGTTTGCTTTCGCCAAAAAGGCTATTTGAAGTCTGACATGTTGGCTGGATTCACAACCAGTGTAGCTTTAATGAAAGTTTGATTTTTATAGTAATTTATTTGAATGTCGCTCTCCATTTTCTCTGGCTTTTGGCCAAGTGAGACAGTAGCGTCCCGCCAAAACTCAGATTTTTGGATATATATGAACTTTACCGAACAAAACATACATGTATTGTGTAACGTGAAGTCCTATGAGTGTCATCTGATGAAGATCATCAAAGGTTAGTGATTCATTTTATCTCTATTTCTGCTTTTTGTTACTCCTCTCTTTGTCTGGAAAAATGGCTGTGTTTTTCTGTGGCTATGTACTGACTTAACTTAATCGCAAGGTGTGCTTTCGCCGTAAATCCTTTTTGAAATCAGACATGTTGGCTGGATTCACAACAAGTGTAGCTTTAATTGTGTCTTTCATGTGTGATTTCATGAAAGTTTGATTTTTATAGTAATTTATTTGAATTTGGCGCTCTGCATTTTTACTGGCTTTTGGCCAAGTGGGACGTTAGCGTCCCACATATCGCAGAGAAGTTAATGTGCACTGTCCCTGTAAAAATGTAATCAACTCAACAGACTTCAGAAATTACTCGGCAGTTCTGGGAATAATGATGAGAGTATTTGCATTCTACGGCAAATAGTGAGCAGTTGTAAGACATGCCAGAAATACAGCAAACCTAAGCCCAGATCAGCTGTTGGTTTGCCACTGGCTTCCAAGTACTATGAAACAGTGGCTGTAGATCTACATGAGCTAGGATCATGTGTGTGGTATATTCACATAAATCAACCACTTCGCACACATCAGTGCTGGAAGCATTGTGAATACAAAGAAACCCAGTGACATCGTCAAGGACTTCATTCATTCCTGGATGAAGTTTTTCCTAGCCACCGTGCTTCTACACCTGCATTGCTTGCTGTTTGGGGTTTTAGGCTGGGTTTCTGTACAGCACTTCGAGATATTAGCTGATGTACGAAGGGCTATATAAAATAAACTTGATTTGGATAAGTGTGCATGGCCCGCCCCAGAAATTGTACAGTGACAATGGAGGAGAATTCAATAATAATTAAAGAAGAGAAATTCAACATGGAAGTAAAGGCCTGCTACGTACAATCCATGGAGCAATGGGCTTCTGGATAGACATAATCAAACACTCAAAAAGATCATGCTCAAAGTCAAGCCTGGAAAACAGCCCTAGATTGGGCGCTGATGGCAAAGAACTCAATGCACAATGTTCATGACTATAGCCCATACCAGCTTATGTTTGGGTAGAACTCTAATCTTTCCTCTGTACTAGTTGACAAGCCACCAGCACTAGAAGGGACCAGTGTGAGCGCATGGGTGGGACAGCACCTTTCAGCACTACATGCAGCGAGAAAGTCTTCACTGAAGCAGTGTTATGGGAGAATTCGCAGGGCTCTGCGTAAACCGCTTTGTCCCACAGATGAGAAGTACGAGACAGGAAACAAAGTGTACTACAAACGAGTTGACAGTCAAGAGTGGAAAGGACCGGGAGTCGTCATTGTCCACAATGATTTGGTGACATTTGTGAGGCACGATTGTCCGGGTGCATCACACAAGATTGCGGAAAGTAAATGATCAAAAAGTTGGGACGGGCTGTTGCTGAGAATCAGCCTCCTACCGAAAACGACAAAAAGGACACATTAACAGACACAAACCTACCAGATGTCGCATCCAATGATATGGACAGTGAAACTGACACAGGAAATGGAGCAGTGACCTTCAACCATGACACAGGTAATACTGTTGAGTGTTCAAATGAGAAAAATAACAGCCACTTGTTAAGATAAAATGGTTGTTACAATCTGTTAAATACATGGACAGAGGAAGTGGTCTTCTACACACCAGAACTGGTACAACTGGTACAACTTGGAGTACTCTGAACCAGCTGCCCTTTCTGGTACAAAAGGGTCAGCTGACCTGTCACTTGTAGATAATTGATGAATTGAACCAATGGACAATAGAGAAAAACAGAATGACATTCAAAAGATGATGTACTTGAAATGTACTTAAAAACAGTGGACAAAAATGCGTCTCAATAAAGGCTGACCGTGATCTGCCAGATTTTTTTAAACTTCATCAAATATGCATTTCTGCAGGTTACAGAGCTGTCAAGGGACATTCACATCCAACCTCTGCCTGAAGCTAAGGGCGAAGGAACACTGTAGAAACTAAGAAAGTGTGTGTATGGCCTCACAGATGCATCACTCTACTGGTACAACAAAGTCAAGGCAACAATGCTGAGTACAGTTGGCAAAATGTCACAAGTGGATCCTGCCGTCTTCTATTGGCTTGATCAAGACTGCAATGTGACTGGAGTACTTGCCTGTCATGTTGATGACTTCATCTTTCTGGTAACTCTGTTCTCAGAGCTTACCACTGTTGAGGCAAAACAGCAAATTGTACCTGTAATGTGTCACTGACAACTACTCCCTAGTTGATGCTGTCAAGTCAACCAAGACTGTCACAGAGAAAAGACTTCGTCTTGAGGTTAGCAGCATCAAGGAACTTATTCAGGCACAGAGAATCCAGCGGATTCTGTGGTCGGCCACAAAAGAACTGCAAGCTGACTGACAAAAGAAATTAGCATTCGCACTTGTGCTCCTAAAGGCTATCAGTAATGGTGCCATTGTCACATGACCCATTTGTAATGGGGACTTGAATAATACTTTGATATTTCATTATTTGTTGATGCTTTAATTGTCTTTAAAGAAAAGTGGGAGATTGTTAAGTTCATGTTTAAAGTATCCCTATACTTCTGTTATTACGGCGCTCTGTAGGGCCGATCCTGAGAGTAATGGAAACTTTGTACCGTGGAGATACGGTGAAGTAAACGTTGTTAAACTGGAACCTAGTCGTTGTGTCATTTGGAGGTAATATTCATCTGGTCAATCAATCAATCAATCAATTTTATTTTATATAGCCCTTCGTACATCAGCTAATATCTCGACGTGCTGTACAGAAACCCAGCCTAAAACCCCAAACAGCTAGTAATGCAGGTGTAGAAGCACGGTGGCTAGGAAAAACTCCCTAGAAGGTCAAACTATGTCATGTTCTTAATGTTTTGTATACTCAGTTGCTTTTCATTAAGTGTGTCTGGCAAAATGAGAAAGGCATAAAAAGCCCTATTACCTGTCCTGTGATTTCTCCCAGCAGGTTTTGACCCAGGTGGGCAGTACGATGGGCTTCCCCAGGCTGGCGGCCACCAGGTACTTCTTGCTGCCAACCTCCCCGGCGACCAGGTGAGTGACGGACACGTTGAGGTCCCGGTAGACCATCCCTCCCATCAGCTGCACCAGATCCATCACATCAGCCTGAAGGTAGACAGACAGTCACTAACAGACCTGCTACACTGGACAACTTTTGCCGGGCGTGAGAAGCTCCTGTTCATTTGAATGTAACCTGGGCTTAAGAAGCACGACTGCGAGAGACTCACACTGCTCAGCATAAAATTACACTCTGGTTCTATTTTCAAGAGTTCCCCTGTAAGGCTGTTGATGTGGATCATTGGTATGAAAAACACTTAGCATCATTGTTGCTGAGTCAAGTAGAGTAGAGTGGACAGCAATTGACTTACCCTAGCCTCCTTGCCCAGACTGGTGCAGGAGATAGTGATATCAGCCATGGCCATGTTGTAGACGGGTTGCTCTGCTTTGGGCACACAGCGCTGGTGCTGCAGGCAGAAGTGCACCACTAGTGGACTCACCACTCGACAGCCCAGCTACACAAAGAGACAAAGGGACACAAACCAGTTTTCAGTACACTTCATTGCGGAATGCTGACAGTACTGTTAACATGTTGCGACTTAATAGGATTAAGTAGAAGCCAGGTTTGGGAATGTGTGCGTCTTGAGACAGACCTTTTTACAGTGGTGGAAGGCTGGGGTGGAGAAGTTACTGAAGACGAACAGAGACTTGTCATTATGGTCCAGCTGTAACGCCGCCTCCTCATCAATGGTCTTCAAGTGCTTCTCTGACTGGAGCGCCATGATGGCCTGTTTCATAGTGAAGAGAAAAATAATGCATTTCAATAAGGGATGGATCGAAATGTACATAATGCTTTTTCAATTTCAGTCAAGGGGAGGGTTTAGTATTTTTTAAATCTCATCCAGGGGAAGGTGTCATTTGTACTCGATGACATTTCAATATTTCTCAGTGTTTTAGAATGAGTTGCTAATTAGGCTATATAATCGATGTGTGCCTGAATCCGCACCTCATCTCCGATTCTCCACTCAGCGCAATATCAAGTTCGCCTATAAGCTACTTAGTGTGTTCTCAATCAATAATCCATACCAGGGCTGACCCCATTTTTTCCACTGGTTGATTGTTTGGTAGATAGGCTGTTGGTAGCCTGAGATTGTTTTTAGTCAAGCAGAAGCAAATATATACTGTACCAGTCAAAAGTTTGGACACCTACTCATTCAACGGTTTTTCTTTAACTATTTTCTACATTGTAGAATAATAGTCAAGACATCAAAACTATGAAATAACAATGGAATCATTTAGCAACCCCCAAAAAGTGTTAAATCCAAATATATTTCAGATGTTTCTAAGTAGACACCCTTTGCACGCTCAACATTTTCTCAATCAGCTTCATGAGGAAAGCTTTTCCAACAGTCTTGAAGGAGTTCCCACATATGCTGAGCACTTGTTGGCTGCTCTTCCTTCACTCTGCACTCCAACTCATCCCACACCGTCTCAATTGGGTTGAGGTCAGGTGATTGTGGAGGCCAGGTCATCTGATGCTCCATCACTCTCCTTCTTGGTCAAATAGCCCTTACACAGACTGGAGGTGTGTTTTGGGTCATTGTCCTGTTGAAAAACAAATGATAGTGGGACTAAGCGCAAACCAGATGGGATGGTGTATCGCTGCAGAATGCTGTGGTATCCATGCTGGTTAAGTGTGCCTTGAATTCTAAATAAATCACAGTGTCACCAGCAAAGCACCCCCACACAATCACACCTCCTCCTCCATTCTTCATGGTGGGAACCACACATGCGGAGATAATCCGTTCACCTACTGCCTCTCGCAAATAAACTGTGGTTGGAACCAAAAATCTCAAATTTGGACTCATCAGACCAAAGGACAGTCTACCGTAATTGCTGGACTATTAAGCGCACCTGAATATAAGCCGCACCCACTGAATTAAAAAAAATATATGTATTTTGTACATAAATAAGCCGCACGTGTCTATAAGCCGCAGGTGCCTACCGGTACATTGAAACAAATAAACTTTACACAGCCTTTAAACGAAACACGGCTTGTAACAAGAATAAATAGGCTTTTAAATGAAACACGGCTTGTAACAAAAATAAATACCTAGGCTTTAGCGAAACACGGCTTGTAACAAAAATTAAAAAAATAGCAGTAAACAGTAGCCTACCAAGAAAGTCATTGGTCACTATCTTCCTCCTCCGGTGCACTGAAACCACTGAAGTCATCTCCTTCGGTGTCGGAGTTGAATAGCCTCAGAATTGCTTCATCCGATGTTGGATTGTTTTCATTGTCGCTCTCGTCACTTTCATCCGGAGGCAAATTCCCCGCTGAGCTCATGCTGCCCTCTTCAACACGCAGCAGTCCAGCCTTTCGAAACCCGTTGATGATAGTGGATCTTTTGACAATGCTCCACGCTGTCAGGACCCACTGGCAGACTTGACCATAAGTTGCTCTTCGCATGCGGCCCGTTTTAGTGAAGGATTTCTCCCCACTTGTCATCCAAGCCTCCCACTGAACACGGAGCGCCACCTTAAATGCACGATTTACACTGATGTCGAGTGGCTGCAAATACTTTGTTGTGCCCCCAGGAATCACAGCTGGAATTGAGTTTGTCCTCTTGATGGCTTCTTTCACAGAATCTGTTATGTGGGCCCTCATGCTGTCCAACACGAGCAATGCCTTGTTCTTGTGAAAGAATCCTCCCGGTCGCTTGCCGTAACACTCCGTATGCCATTCATGCATTAGGCTTTCCGTCATCCATCCTTTCTTGTTGACTTTCACAACAATTCCCGTCGGGAATTTTTCCTTTGGCATCGTCATGCGTTTGAAAATCAACATCGGTGGAAGCTTTTCTCCCGATGCCGTGCAGCTCAGGACACAGGTGAAGTGCGTTTTTTCATGCCCAGTTGTTTTCAGCGTGATGGATGATTCGCCTTTCCTGTTGACAGTCCGAGTGAGAGGCAGGTCAAACGTCAGAGGAACCTCGTCCATATTTATGATGTCGTGCGGGCCGATGGAATGCTCCGCTATCTTTGCATCAGTGAATTTACGGAAGTTTGAAACCTCGTGACAAAATGACTACCGTAATCAGAATGATGGCAAGTTTGAGCGCGCTCGATTTGCGTCACATTATGTGACGGTGCTCAGTTTTTTGGCGGAATGAATTTGTGAAAGCGGGAAAAATCCATAAATTAGCCGCGTCATTGTATAAAGCGCGAGGTTCATAGCGTGGGAAAAAAGTAGCGGCTTATAGTCCGGAAATTACGGTAATGTCCATTGCTTGTGTTTCTTGGCCCAAGCAAGTCTCTTCTTACTATTGGTGTCCTTTCAGTAGTAGTTTCTTTGCAGCAAATCGACTATGAAGGCCTGATTCACGCAGTCTCCTCTGAACAGTTGATGTTGAGATGTGTCTGTTACGGCAGCGTAGTCTAGTGGTTAGAGCGTTGGACTAGTAACCGAAAGGTTGCAAGATCGAATCCCTGAGCTGACAAGGTACAAATCTGTTCTGCCCCTGAACAAGGCAGGTACCCACTGCCTTGTCATTGAGGCCGTCATTGAAAATAAGAATTTGTTCTTAACTGACTTGCCTAGTTAAATAAAGGTAAAATAAAAAAAACTTGAACTTATTTGGGCTGGAAACTCTAATGAACGTAACTCTGGGTCTTCCTATCCTGTGGCGGTCCACATGATAGCCAGTTTCATCATAGCGCTTGATGGTTTTTGCGATTACACTTGAAGAACCTTTCAAAGATCTTGACATTTTCCAGACTGACTGGTCTTAAACCTTGTGTGGTGTTCAGGTCTGAGGGACCCATTTTCAATGTTTACTGAAAGAAAAATTATACAATTAATTATTTTTTCAACCTGAGACTCATTGGCTCAATTTCTGTGAAGATGTAAATTAACACATTTTCAAATGTTATTTGTCACATGCCCCGAATACAACAGGTGTAGACCTTACAGTGAAATGCTTACTTACAAGCCCTTAACCAACAATGCAGTTAAGAAAAACACCTACAAGAAATAAAAGTAACAAATAATTAAAGACCAGCAGTAAAATAACAATAGCGAGGCTATATACATGGGGTACCGGTACAGAGTCAATGTGCGGGGGCACCAGTTAGTAGAGGTACTATGTATATGCAGGTAGAGTTATTAAAGTGACTATGCATTGATAATAACAGAGTAGCAGCAGTGTAAATAGGGAGGCAATGCAAATAGTCTGGGTAGACAGTTGATTAGATGTTCAGGAGTTTTATGGCTTGGGAGTAAAAGCTGTTTAGAAGCCTCTTGGACCTAGACTTGGCGCTCCGATACCGCTTGCCGTGCGGTAGCAGAAAGAACAGTCTATGACTAAGGTGGCCGGAGACTTTGACAATTTTTAAGGTCTTCCTTCCACCGCCTGGTATAGAGGTCATGGATGACAGGAAGCTTGGCCCCAGTGATGTACTGGGCCGTACCCACTATCCTCTGTAGTGCCTTGCAGTCGGAGGCCAAGCAGTTGCCATACCAGGCAGTGATGCAACCCATCAGGATGCTCTCGATGGTGCAGCTGTAGAACCTTTTGAGGATCTGAGGACCAATGCCAAATCTTTTCAGTCTCCTGAGGGGGAATAGATTTTGTCGTGCCTTTTTCACAACGGTCTTGGTGTGCTTGGACCAGTTTGTTGGTGATGTGGATGCCAAGGAACCTTTTAAGGATCCACAATCATCTCCTTAGTCTTGAACATGTTGAGGGAGAGGTTGTTGTCCTTGCAACACACGGTCAGGTCTCTGACCTCCCTATAGAATGTCTCATCGTTGTCAGTGATCAGGACTACCACGGTTGTGTAACCGGCAAACTTAATGATGGGTGTTGGAGTCGTGCCTGGCCGTGCAGTCATGAGTTAACAGGGAGTACAGGAGGGAACTAAGCACGCTCCCCTGAGGGGCCCCCGTGTTGAGGATGAGTGTGGTGGATGTGTTGTTACCTACCCTTACCACCTGGGGGCGGCCCGTCAGGAAGTACAGGATCCAGTTGTAGATGGAGGTGTTTAGTCCCAGGGACCTTAGCTTAGTGATGAGATTTGAGGGCACTATAGTATTGAAAGCTGTAGTCAATGAAACGCACTCTCACATAGGTGTTCCTTTTGTCCAGATGTGAAAGGCAGTGTGGAGTGCAATAGAGATTGCATAATCTGTGGATCTGTTGTGCAGTATGCAAATTGGAGTGGGTCTAGGGTTTCTGGGATAATAGTGTTGTGAGCCATGACCAGCCTTTCAAAGCACTTCATGGCTACAGACGTGAGTGCTACGGGTCGGTAGTCATTTAGGCAGGTTACCTTAGTCTTTTTGGGCACAGGGACTATGGTGGTCTGCTTGAAACATGTTGGTATTAGGGAGAGGTTGAAAATGTCAGTGAATACACTTGCCAGTTGGTCAGCGCATGCTCGGAGAACACGTCCTGGTAATCCGTCTGGCCCTGCAGCCTTGTGAATGTTGACCTGTTTAAAGGTCTTACTCAGATCGGCTGTGGAGAGCGTGATCACACAGTCATCCAGAACAGCTGATGCTCTCATGCATGTTTCAGTGTTACTTGCCTCGAAGCGAGCATAGAAGTAATATAGCTTGTCTGGTAGGCTTGTGTCACTGGGCAGCTCTCAGCTGTGCGTCCCTTTGTTGTCTGTAATAGTTTGCAAGCCACATCTGACGAGCTTCGGAACCGGTGTAGTACGATTCAATCTTAGTCCTGTATTGATGCTTTGCCTGTTTGATGGTTCGTCGGAGGGCATAGTGGGATTCCTTATAAGCTTCCGAGTTAGAGTCCCGCTCCTTGAAAGCGGCAGCTCTATCCTTTAGCTCAGTGCGGATGTTGCCTGTAATCCATGGCTTCTGGTTGGGGTATGTACGTACAGTCACTGTGGGGAAGACGTCATCGATGCACTTATTGATGAAGCCAGCGACTGATGCGGCGTACTCCTCAATACCATCGGAAGAATCCCGGAACATATGTCTGTGCTAGCAAAACATTCCTGTAGCTTAGCATCTGCTTCATTTGACCACTTTTTTATTGACCAAGTCACTGGTGCATCCTGCTTTAATTTTTGCTTGTAAGCAGGAATCAGGATAGAGTTATGGCCAGATTTGCCAAATGGAGGGCAAGGGAGAGCTTTGTACGTGTCTCTGTGTGTGGAGTAAAGGTGGTCTACAGTTTTTTTCACTCTGGTTGCACATTTAACATGCTGGTAGAAATGAGGTAAAACAGATTTAAGTTTCCTCATTAAAGTTCCCGGCCAGTAGGAGTGTCTCCTCTGGATGAACGTTTTCCTGTTTGCTTATGGCCGTATACAGCTCATTGAGTGCAGTCTTAGTGCCAGCATCGGTTTGTGGCGGTAAAGACAGCTATGAAGAATATAGATGAAAACTCTCTAGGTAGATAGAGCTTATCATGAGATACTCTATACCACACTACCTCAGGTGAGCAAAACCTTGAGACTTCCTTAGATATTGTGCACCAGTTGTTGTTTACAAATGTACCCTGTCTTACCAGAGACTGCTGTTCTATCCTGCCGATATAGTGTATAACCCGCCAGCTGTATGTTATTCATGTCGTCGTTCATGTCGTCGAGAAATTAATCCACTGATTTTGTCTATTGTATATTTCTCCTACCATGTCCTTATTTCCCAAAACTGACTGTATGGGTATCTCTGTCAAAGTAGTCTCGATGTCTTTCCATTTGGATTCGTAATCTGAATTGCACCAACAAACCAGAGGTCTCAATTGGGCAGACACATAATAATCTTTTAGGTTTGGTAAGGCCATACCCCCACAGTTTTTTGGTAGTTGTAATGTTGTATATCTAGTTCTTGGTCTCTTACTGTTCCAGATAAACCTTGATATCAGTTTATCCCATTCCCTAAACTGTTTAGGTGGGATTTCTATGGGCAGTGATTGGAACAAATACACTAACCTCGGCAGGATGTTCATTTTGACTGTTTCAATTCTACTACTAAGATCTGAGGGAAGTGAGTTCCACCTGTCTAGGTCATCATATATTTTCTTGTTGATGTGATCGATATTCATGTCATAAAGTTTGGGTGTATCTTTTGGTAGGTATACTCCAAGATATTTAATGGATGAAGAGGTCCAGGTGAAGTTATACCTACTCTTCAGCTCTTCCTGTGGGGTATAATTATATACTAGGGATTGGGTCTTGTGTACGTTAAGCACATACCCTGAATATGTTCCAAATGTTTGTAGAACATCCATCAATCTAGGTACGCTTGAGCCTTTAAGGAATAACAGAACGTCATCAGCAAACATGCATATCTTATGTTCACTGTCTCTTATTGTTATTCCCTCTAAGGTTGGGTCCTGTCTTATTGCCTGTGCTAATGGTTCGAGGTACAAGGAGAAGAGCGTGGGTGAAAGATTACAGCCTTGTCTTGCCCCTCGCTTTAATTTTATCGTTCGTGTCAAATGTCCATTTATCTTTATTCTAGCGGTCGGACATGAATAGAGTGTTTTGATGCACTGTATCACTTCTTTGTTGAAACCAAATCTTTCCATAACTTGGAATAGGTAATCCCATCCCACTGAATCAAATGCTTTTTCTGCATCTAGACTGATTAATATTGCACTTGTCTTATTCTGAGTAATATGGTCCATGACATGTAGTGTTCTCCTTATATTGTCCTGTGTCTGCCTATTTTGAATGAAACCAGTTTGATCTCCGTCAATCAATTCTGGGATTATGTTCTCTGGGATTCTGGGATTATGTACTCCATCCTTTTGGCTAGTATTGATGCATATAGTTTATAATCTGTGTTAAGAATTGCGATAGGTCTATATGAACTGCATTCTTTCTTATCTTTACCCTCTTTTGGGATTACAGATATGATGGCCTCTCTCCATGACGGTGGGAGACCCCCCTCCCTCAGAGTCCAGTTAAAACAGGCCTTAAGTAGAGGTGCTAATTGTTCTCTGAAGGTCTTGAACCATTCTGAAGGGAAGCCATCAGTGCCTGGAGACTTTTTGTTGAGATATTGCTTTATTCATTTCTTCAGTGGATATTTCTAAAGTTAGTCTATCATTTTGCTCTGTCCCAATTGAGGGGAGATCAAGTGAGTTCAAAAAGTGCTCTATTGTCTGTGCATCTGCCTACTCTGGTTGCTTGTACAGATTTGTGTAATATGATTCAAATGCATTCTGTATTTCATCTAATTTGCATGTGATCTTTTTTGTTTTGGGGTCTTTTATTTTGAAAATGGTATTCTGTGCTTGTTGTTTCCTGAGTCTCCATGCTAGTAATTTGGTTGCCTTTGAGCCTGCTTCATAATATCGTTGTTTCAGGAACCTAAGCTTTTTCTCTACAAATCTGGTCAATTTCCTGTTTTACCTTTTGAATCTCTCGTAATATAAGAGGGTCTTTGTATTGATTATGAGAACATTCGAAGTTTCTTAGGGTTTCCTGTAATTTCAGCAGTTTCTGTGCTTTAATATTTTTCTTGAGAGATGATGTGGCTATGATCTTTCCTCTAATAACCACCTTAGCTGCATCCCACAATATAGCAGGATACACTTCCCCATTATCATTATTCTCCAGATAGATGTTCAATTCTGTCTTTATTGATTTCTTGAATGCTGGATCCTTCAGCATGCTTGTATTAAGTCTCCATATAGTATTTTTCATATAGTATTTTTCATATAGTATTATGATCTGATAAATCGCTCTGCCCGATCCTACAATCCTTAAGCCTGTGTCTATCTGCGCTGTACATAAAAAAGTAGTCTAACCTGGAGTATTCAGTGTGGCGGGACTGACTAAAAAGTATATTCCTTATCGGTCTTGTGGGTGTCACGCCATACATCGAGCAGTCCTAGATCCTGCAGTATCATATTGCCTTATCCTAAGGCTCATTTTCCTATTTTGATTTGTGCTGTCCAATTTTGAGTTTAGAATTGTGTTAAAATCCCCTCCACAGATAAGAGTGCCAGTGGTTTCTGTGGCAATTCAAGAAGCATGATCACTCACTGTAACGCTACTGTCAAATGTTAGTGGTTAGCTTAGTCATGGACACTACAGTAAGTGTCACTAGCCCTATAATAAACATGAAACTCACCTCATAGGCCTTGACAGCAAGGTCCGTCTTTCGTCCATTGACGTCTACAAACTTAACGAAGTTTTCTCCATCTCCTTTTGACATGATAAACCTGCAATGTGACAGAAGTGTAACTGCTAGCTATATGGATATAGGAACAGTCATATGGCTAGCAGGCTTTTTAATGCATGACATATAGCTAACGTTAGCTAACTACAGAGAATATAACAAGATGTTGACATATTAACGTTAGCTAGCTTATTTTGCTGTCAGTGACTATGGCGTTAGCTACAACATATTTAGCTACAGTAGTTAGCTAGCGAACTGATAAATCACGATAGCATTGACAGTCACTTTCTGCTCTGAAAACGTGCAGATTTGCGCTCAAAACGTCTGGGAAGGAGGAACAGTTCAGCTTAACCACTGTGCTTACCTTGTAATAAGACCTCCAACATTAGCTTAATCCTTTAGCCAGCAAATAAATAGTTTAGCTAGCTAGCGCGCGTTAGTTATCTAGAACAGGAGTAAAAGTCCTCGAGCTCGCGACCCAAATTAAGTGTGCCAGACTTCAATTACGAACTTGTCATTCACAGAGGTTGATGAACATCAAAATAAGATGTCTAAAACCTGAACAAACACTCATTGTTATCGTAATTAACAGGTAATTTGTCTCGATCACAGTGTACAACATCTCCGAAAAAGCAACAGTTCGGTCATCTTGAAGTTAGAAAGTCGCTAGCTGGTGCTTCGTCGTTATTCGCGCGAGGAAATCGTAATAAGATGTAGAAGGAAGTGAGATTTTGGGGGTCCTAAGAAAAGTGAATATGAATGCGCGTCCCCTGCTTGCAGGAATGGAAATACATTCAAAACCAACACGACTTTCCACTTATTTAAAATGTGTCTACAGTGTAGAAAATAGTTAAAGAAAAACCCTTGAATGAGTAGGTGTGTCCAAAACTTTTGAATGGTACTGTATGTGTACTTGAGCCCAAGATTCTGGACCTTTATGGCTCAAGGGTTTGCTTGCTCTGTCAATGTATGTACTGTTGCTATGCCCCACTCTGGTATAAAGTTGGACATTTCACTTATTGTACTGTACTTTATATTGTCATTCACTCTTCAGTTTAATTGGCAAGAGACACACATTCTGATGAAAAGAACAACATTGTGGGTTCCCTTTTATTCTTAAAATCTTATGTACAAGTGCAACTGTTTTATTTATGTACATTCAATATAGAAAGCTTATATACGTCGTAATACATCGAACATTTCCCAATTGCACTAGTCTTTCACAGATGTATAATCAGAGTCAGTTTCTTTCCAAATGTCTTAGCAGAAGCTCATTTCAGTTGGTAAAGGCCATTATTTACCTATAAATATTAGAGTGCTTTTTGCATTCTGGGGAAGGAAAATGACGTAGAAAAAGATTCTCAGCAGCCGCAGAAAGGACAACCTTCAAATAGATAGTGAGCAGAGCAAAGTATGGATTAAGATAATCATGGTGAGGGTAAGACAAACAGACAACGAACACATACATATGGCCACTTCAAAAGGGGCAGTCTTAATTCACCATAGTTCTGTGAGTTCCTTCTTACAATTATTTTTTCAACCTTTCCCATACGACACAAACATTATAAATTTAGGAAATGTTTTCGATGCATGACTGGATGCCTCCTGTAAACAGGTGAGTGGAGATTAAAGTGAATATTTTTTCAGTCAGTGACCACATGTCCAGGCCAGATAGAGTACCCTCCTTCAGGACTGGGGGGTGTGAGGATGTGTGAGACCAGGCAGGGTAGTGAGACCAGGCATGATGGAGGAAAGGAAGAGAATGGAGTGCGAGACAGGTCCAAATTTACATAGATCTTCAGTCTGTTTGTCTTTTACTCCACAAAAATTAAGAGTAAAAAATAAATTCATACAAAAGTAAACTATTTGTTGTCTCATTAGAAGACACAAAGGAGCACAAAAACAAAAATCGAAGGTTGACGACAAGTTTTATAATTTGCTTTAAGACAGTTTTACGAAGACTGAGTGCTGTTTGGAGGGGGCGGGGGAAGGAGAGTGACATTTTGAAGGTGTGGCGACGACAGACATTTTGGGGACAGTCTGTGATGGCCCCTCTCCTTCCTCCCTCTTTCGTGGAGCTGAGCAGTCTCTGAGCTGCAGCCTTGGAGCCGCAGATCAGTCTGGAGGGCTGAGCACTTCTCTCTCAGTCCGCCTGTCAGTCAGTCTTTCAGCCTGAGTCTCCAATGTCATTGTCCACAGGGGGCGGAATGCTGGGCAGCACTGTGGAGCCGGTTCCTGCTGTAAGGTAGCCCGCGTCTCCTGGACCTGAAGGAGACAGCCAAACAGAAAGAGACAGGGGATGAGAGACTGAGGAATGCTCAAGGCTGACCACTGGAATTGAATGCACAAGATGAGTGGTAAGGACTGAGGTCAACACTAGATTATCTGTTGAAAGTGTTACATTGTGTGGTTGTTATGTTACAGGGCTGGCGGTGTGAGAGGTGGTAGTGGAGATGGCATGGAGGTATATGAGTATATGAACTATTGCTACTTAGAGCGTCAGCAAGCATATTGCCACTTGATTTATCAAGGGCTTCTCCATCACTGGTTCAAAGGATTCCCTCATTGACTTGTGCTACAGTGATCCAGCCATTGTGTTTTTCCAATCCATGTACAAAGATGAAGATGAGATGAGATGGGGAAAGTGGAAATGGAAAAACTGAGCAGTGGCACAAGATGGAGGGCCACAGGAAAAGGAGTGGAGGTGGAAGTGGGAGGGTGTGGGAGCAAGGACAAAGTCTACCTGCAGTCAGAGCAAAGAGAGGAGTGCTGGGAGGGCCATGCATAAGAAACTACAGCCCGGTCCGCAGGGGGCTGCTGGCTGCCATGAGAGAGGGAGTGGACACACCTGAGGAGGAAGGAAACGTGGAGGAAGAGAAAGGGAAAGAACAGGAGGAAGAGAGGAGAACAGAGAGGAAAAGTAGGGAGGAGGGTAAAAGGCTGAGAGGCACTAAGCAAGGAGTCAGCAGCCACAAAGTGGAAGCATAGTAGAATGAAAGGATTCAGATTGGGCTTGTACAATGCCCCCTCTTTGTAGTGCTTAATATACTCTGTGTCTGTGGATTACATCCCCACCTGTGATGTACCCTGCAGTCTGGGACTCGGAGATGAACAGGTCATGCTTCTGGTCTTTGAAGGCACTCCACACAGTGGACCGATTCAGGATTTCATTCACCTGCAACACAGGACCTCTCAGACTGATAGAAGTGTACAGTACCATGCAGTGAGGATAGGATAAGATCAACTTTAATGTCCCGAGGGGAAATGGTCTTAGACACACAGTAAGTACTGCAATATATTGTTGAGATACGGATTGATATATTGATTGACATAGTCGTGGTGCCTAACCTGTTCTCCATAGTGCAGACTGCGTGTCATGGACTTGAGAGCCTTGACGATCTGAGCCTTGGTGGCCGAGGGGTTGTCTAAGGTCTCCAGTCCAATTCCTTCCAGTAGCCGCAGGAGGTACGGCACCAACTCCACTCGGAGGGCCTGTGTGTGCATGTAGGAACCCATAAAAACACTCAAATTACATGGAATAACAAGAAGTTAAAAAGGGGCGAACGCTAGCACAACCTGTGTTTTTCACTAAGGAATTAACAGAGGAAAAAATTTGAGAAAATGTAACTGTGTTAATCTCAATTGGTACCCCAATCCCTATATAGTGCACTACTTCTGATCAGAGAACTATGGGCCCTGGCCAAAAGTAGTGCACTGCATAGAGAATAGTGTCATTTGGGACTCAACAAATGATAGAGAGATGAGCTACCTGAGACACGAGGTCTGTCTGCTCTCTCTGGAACATGCGGTTGAGCGCCTCACAGGCCAGTCCTGCCATGTCCGCCCTCATCTTCATCCCACTCATCAGAGGACCGATGGTCTCCAGAGACGCCATAGAGCGCACACATTGCTGCGCGCGCACATACACGTGTACACAGACACACAAAAACACAGCATTAGCCTTGCTATACACTTCTAAGTGTGACAAAAATAAATATAAAACAGATTTAGTGTACATGGGAAGATTGTTGACCTCATTACAATCAAACCAAGACTATTGTAGACTCTATATGTAGTTAAAGTTGGCTTGGTCGTAGTTATACAGCTACATTAATACATCAGCCAATCATAGCTTGCTAAACTAGCTTATGGTCGATCTGGTCACCCTGTCTGTCATATAGAATATCATCTCATGTTGTGGAAAGCCACCATAGACTGATCTCACCTCATTATCTGAGAGCACGTGGATGAGGCGGATAGCGCTCTTGGGCACGGCGTTGTTCTTGTGGGTCAGTGCTGCCAGGATGCGGTGCAGGTGTCCCAGGGGAGGGACCTGATCACACAGCTGTGTCTGGGTGCTGAACAAACACACCGCCGCTGTGGTAACTGTTTCCAGGGCCTCACCCTGTTGGAAATGAGCAGCGATGGTTAGAAATTGAGATGTTTGCGTACAAGCATAGAAGTGAATATTCTGTACAGGGTCTTTTATGAGATGACAATAGATATTTTCCTGCTCAGTTACAGGAAATACGTGCGTGTGTGAGAAATGTGCTTTAATTCACTCAGTGAGATAATTTCATGGTGCCAAGGATATGAACGTGTGTGTGTGTGTCCTCACATTGGGATTGTTAGTCTCAAACAGCTCAGTAATGGTCTCCAGGAGGGACACTAGAAACTCCCGGGGTTTCCGAAGCACCCAGCCCGGCTGAGCGATGAAGATACGCAGGAAGACTCCGCCCACCGCCAGCTCACCCTGCCCGGCCCCGTACGCCACCGTGAACTCCTCTGGCAGCTGCAAACACAGTTAACATTGTATTATTAACACACCATGTAATTAATGTGATTACTGTTGTTTACACTGATTCCTTTGGGCATTTATCAGGCCACCTTATTCACTGTTTACTACACAGCGAAAAGTATTAGTAGGAAATAAGATATCCATCACATTTACATGAATATGGCTCAATTTATTGATTTGAATAAACTTACTCTCCAGCTAACATCAGGATTATCCTTTTGCTGCTTAAAGTGTCTGCAGAGTAAAAGGGAGAAAAACATGAGACAAAAGATACAAATCACATGGTCAATAAGAGAGAAGCCCAGAAAGAAAGTTTGCGTACTCGAGCATCATCTCCCGGACGGTGGTGGAGACGGTCTCCCGAGAGCCGTCGTTCCAGATGAGCTCGGGGTTCTCATGTGTCCCCTCGAAGATGTGCACCGCCGCCTCCGCGTTGTCCCGCATAGCGTCCATGAACACGCCGGGCAGGAAACGCATCAGAGTCAGACGCACCTGAGGGGGAGAGAGGGATAAGGACGAGGGAGAAAGAAAATAGGGCCCTAGCCAAATATATGGTGAATAAGGTGCCATTTGGGACGCAGAGCTAAAGTATACTCTACAGAGTGATCACTCTCTTCCTATGGCAAGCCACACAAGGATACTGACTGACCTTTGGCCCAACCAGCTTGTCTGAGGTCATCTTGGAGAAGAGCTCGGCCGTCTGGGAGCGCACCTGGGGGTGGGTGGAGTTACAGAAGAGGTCCAGTAGGTAGATCAACGCACCTGGAGGAAGAGGGAGGGAGGGTAGAGTTTGACATTTAAAAAAATCTGTCCTACTTGTCCAAAGGACAAGTGGCTAAAAATGTGAATATTTTTCCTGGGATGATAAAAATAAATGTGTCTATTGTTCAAAACGAACTCTGGGACAGTTCTGGGATGACAAATCCAAAATTCATACAACCACATAAAAAAATGTAAAAAAAAAATGTAAAAAAGCAATGAGGCTGATGAAACAGATCAGACCGGTTAGCTTAAAATGTTGATCAAGTTTTATTTCTTCATATTATAAGCACAACAATGTGCACATGGCTGTAGGCTACTCGCAAATGTTCCAAAATGCAATCGGAGGGAAAACACCATTCTCAAAAGCGCACCGCACGCATAAGCAGTTTCATCTGACAGATGAAAATATCTGTTAGAAATTAAGAAAGCGGGGCGATCTAAACATGAATCAACTAGCATTGGTTAGGCCTACTAATATGACTAGGATTTATGCATTTGGCTGCTGGACAATAAAATAACGAGAACATGAGAAAAATGCTGGTTTTAAGGGCATATTAAGTGTTTATAAATAATTCCCTCCACATTTCTATGGTTCTATTTTGGCTAGGCTAAGACATGCTTCATAATATGACATAACATTTCCAGGTTTTAAACAATCCGTTCATGGTTAAATCGTTTCAAAACGCTGACTGCCTCTTGCTCAGATTCAAGGTGGGTTATGCACTGTACGGTGCGCGACACCGTACATAACCGGTCTGTTGTGACCATTTTATCTGAACGAACCTCGCCTCGAATATGTCGACAGAATCAAGCCTTTAAGATTAAAGTTGAACTATCCTTCATTATATTTGTAAAACATGACTAGCGTTTAGCCTATATTTATGTAATTAAAGGTCTCAAAGTTTGGCTACATTTTCAGGCGCTTCCCTCCTGTCATTCTGACAACTTAAAATCTATATTCTACTTGGCCGACAATTTTTTAAAACTTGTCTTTGACAAGAGGAAAAGCGTTAATGTCAATCCCTCGAGAGTTACCCATGATAACAGATGATACAAGTAACTGCAAAATAGCAGAAACATTTGAGTAAATGAGGGATATAAAGTATAAAGCAGGGGCTTCAACACAGGTGGGGTTCCTGAGTTAATTAAGCAATTAACATCCAGTCATGTATAAAAATGCCCATTTGCCCATTATTTTGGCTACGATGGCTGACATTGAAAGAGGGGTCTCAAAGGAGCATAGGTTTAAAGTGTGTGTGCGTCTCTGTCACCAGATCTTAACCCAATTGAACACTTATGGAAGATTCTGGGGCAGAGCCGGAGACAGCGTTTTCCACCACCATCATGGAAGAATAGTGTTGCATTCCTCCAATAGATTTCCAGAGACTTGTGCTGCTTTTAGACTAACACCAGTGTTACACTAGTATATACACCCTTATTTTATAGTAGGGAAATTGTGTTTAAAAAAAACTAGGGCTGGCAGTGATGACTTTTAAAGTGCAGAATCAACAACCTCTGCATAACCAAAACAGCTGCTTTGTGAGAAGGTGTTACAGTTCGCCATTGTTATGTAAATGAGAGCTGAAAAGTACCAGTGGCCTGGCTTTGGCACCGAGTAAGAGCCCAGTGAGAGACGGGTGCCAGCCAGCATAGATGTAAACAGAAAAGTTTGAGCCTTTTGGGTAAAAAAAAAAAAAACTGGGGTAAATCCTGTATGAAAATGTGCCATTGTCGAATACAAGGCACATTGAAGCTGTTCTGGTGGCTCGTGGTGGACCAGCGCCCTACTAAGACACTTTATGCTGGTGTTTCCTATATTTTGGCAGTTACTATAATACTATATTCAAGAGCAATCTGCATAATACTGACCCTTAGCCATAGCTTCTTTGACTATCTTGGTGTTGGAGGTCAAGGCGTACAAGGTTTCCAGTACAAGCTGCCGGCCTGAAAGGAATACATAAAATCAGACAGGTTTTGAATAGTGTATATCGTAGAAAGGAGTAGTAGATGAAGTAGGTGTTCTGTGGTCTTACTGGAAGGCAAGGAGTGCAGCAGCACCAGTAGGTTGGACAGCACCAGGGACTCAGCGATGTTGGCCACACATTCCTGGTTGGAGGTGACTGTGTTCACAACCTTGGGGAGAAAAACAAAGAGTGAATGTGTGTGCGTGTGTGAGAGAGAGAGAGAGAGAGCGCGCGCATTTGAGTTGGAGAGAGCGTCACTGTACCTCCAAAGCTATTTGCTGTACCTTCCCAGCCCCGTGAACCCGTAACAAGGAGAAGAGCAGCTTGAAATTGCCGATGCACTCGGTCTCCGAACCTGGGGTCAACACAGGTCACAGAGCACACGGTCAGGTAATGAAAAAAGCAAAGCATTTTTTTGAAAGAATAAGCGGTGGTTGTATATTATACAGTACCTGGGTTGTTCTTAATGACGTTGCGCAAGGCCTCCAGGGCCATCTCAGCCCAGTGGAGCCTCTCTGCGTGCTGCTGGGACTCCACCTTGTTGCTCTGGGACATGGCCAGCAGGGTGGTGAGGTACTGGGCCTGGGAGCCCACATAGTCCAGCAGGCTAGCTGCAAATACCTTGGGGTACTGGACCATAATCAACAGGGAGACATTGTTATAGACTAATAACAAGGCCTATAACATCTGATCTTTAAACTAAATATTTGGATGGTTATAACCATAGAAATACATCAAATTACTAGTATTCTATTTAATTACATGTTTGTAGCTAAATACATACAATACCAGTCAAAAGTTGACAGACCTACTCATTCCAGAGTTTCTTTATTTTTACTATTTTCTACATTGTAGAATAATAGTGAAGACATCAGAACTATGAAATAACACATACTGTATTTAATCATGTAGTAACCAAAAAAGTATGAAACAAATTATATATTTGAGATTCTTCAAAGTAGCCACCCTTTGCCTTGATGACATCTTTGCACACTCTTGGCATTCTCTCATCCAGCTTCATGAGTTATTCACCAGGAATGCATTTCAATTAACAGGTGTGCCTCGCTAAAAGTTAACTTGTGGAATTTATTTCCTTCTTAATGCGTTTGAGCCAATCAGTTGTGTTGTGACAAGGTTGGGGTGGTATACAGAAGATATCCCTATTTGGTAAAATACCAAGTCCATATTATGACAAGAACAGCTCAAATAAGCAAAGAGAAACGACAGTCCGTCATTACTTTAAGACATGAAGGTCAGTCAATACGGAAAATGTCAAGAACTTTTAGGGTGTCGTCACTTCCTCTTGAATTTGCAGACGTGTTGCTGTGCGTTTTGTTGCAAACCTTACTTTACTAGCTGACAACTTTACGTTTTTTTTTTTACTTTTTAATTACCGTTTATATTTTTAGTTTTTCCATCACAACTTTTTTCCATCATTCAACTTTTTCACTCCGGACGCTTTATCTGGACATGGTTCGTCAGCACTTTCAACAGCCGAAGCTAAGTAGTAACATTAACATGATGTCTTCTAATTGCAGTCGCTGTACTCATAATATACAGGAGAACGATCGCCTTATGGCGAGGATAGCTGTGCTGCAAGCCCATCTTCAGACGCAATCGTTAGGCAAGGGTAATTTCAGTGTAGGAAAGGATGAAACAGCGTCTGTGCCACCAGTAAGTACAGATAGTAACGTTAGTATAAATCCCCCCGCACAGTCCCCGCAGCCGGACAACTTTCTCATGGCTTCTGGAGGGAAATGCTCTAGGAATGCTCAACTGGTGTCGCTCATTCAGCCGACAGAAACTTTCAACCGGTTTTCCCCATTAAGTACCGAGTCAGAGTCTGAGGCCGAGTCTTCTCTCGTCTCTACTCCTCCCGTTACGGGGTCTGAGACGCCGAAGGCTCCCACCATTAGCTCTGACAAATTGAAAACCCTAGTCATTGGCGACTCCATTACCCGCAGTATTAGACTTAAAACGAATCACCCAGCGATCATACACTGTTTACCAGGGGGCAGGGCTACCGACGTTAAGGCTAATCTGAAGATGGTGCTGGCTAAAGCTAAAACTGGCGAGTGTAGAGAGTATAGAGATATTGTTATCCACGTCGGCACCAACGATGTTAGGATGAAACAGTCAGAGGTCACCAAGCGCAACATAGCTTCAGCGTGTAAATCAGCTAGAAAGATGTGTCGGCATCGAGTAATTGTCTCTGGTCCCCTCCCAGTTAGGGGGAGTGACGAGCTCTACAGCAGAGTCTCACAACTCAATCGCTGGTTGAAAACTGTTTTCTGCCCCTCCCAAAAGATAGAGTTTGTAGAAAATTGGCCCTCTTTCTGGGACTCACCCACAAACAGGACCAAGCCTGACCTGCTGAGGAGTGACGGACTCCATCCTAGCTGGAGGGGTGCTTTCATCTTATCTACCAACATAAACAGGGCTCTAACTCCTCTAGCTTCACAATGAAATAGGTTGCAGGCCAGGCAGCAGGCTGTTAGCCAACCTGCCAGCTTAGTGGAGTCTGCCACTAGCATAGTCAGTGTAGTCAGCTCAGCCATCCCCATTGAGACTGTCTGTGCCTCGACCTAGGTTGGGCAAAACTAAACATGGCGGTGTTCGCCTTAGCAATCTCATTAGGATAAAGACCTCCTCCATTCCTGCCATTATTGAAAGAGATCGTGATACCTCACATCTCAAAATAGGGTTACTTAATGTTAGATCCCTCACTTCAAAGGCAGTTATAGTCAATGAACTAATCACTGATCATAATCTTGATGTGATTGGCCTGACAAACATGGCTTAAGCCTGATGAATTTACTGTGTTAAATGAGGCCTCACCTCCTGGTTACACTAGTGACCATATCCCCCGTGCATCCCGCAAAGGCGGAGGTGTTGCTAACATTTACGATAGCAAATTTCAATTGACAAAAATAAATAAATGACGTTTTCGTCTTTTGAGCTTCTAGTCATGAAATCTATGCAGCCTACTCAATCACTTTTTATAGCTACTGTTTACAGGCCTCCTGGGCCATATACAGCGTTCCTCTCTGAGTTCCCTGAATTCCTATCGGACCTTGTAGTCATAGCAGATCATATTCTAATTTTTGGTGATTTTAATATTCATATGGAGAAGTCCACAGACCCACTCCAAAAGGCTTTCGGAGCCATCATCGACTCAGTGGGTTTTGTCCAACATGTCTCTGGACCTACTCACTGCCACAGTCATACTCTGGACCTAGTTTTGTCCCATGGAATAAATGTTGTAGATCTTAATGTTTTTCCTCATAATCCTGGACTATCGGACCACCATTTTATTACGTTTGCAATCGCAACAAATAATCTGCTCAGACCCCAACCAAGGAGCATCAAAAGTCGTGCTATAAATTCTCAGACAACAAGGACGTAAGGAAAAGGACGTCAAAGGACGTCAATTTAACCTTACGCAATACCCTAGATGCAGTCGCACCCCTAAAAACGAAAAACATTTGTCATAAGAAACTAGCTCCCTGGTATACAGAAAATACCCGCGCTCTGAAGCAAGCTTCCAGAAAATTGGAACGGAAATGGCGCAACACCAAACTGGAAGTCTTCCGACTAGCTTGGAAAGACAGTACCATGCAGTATCAAAGAGCCCTCACTGCTGCTCGATCATCCTACTTTTCCAACTTAATTGAGGAAAATAAGAACAATCCAAAATTTATTTTTGATACTGTTACAAAGCTAACTAAAAAGCACCATTCCCCAAGAGAGGATGGCTTTCACTTCAGCAGTAATAAATTCATGAACTTCTTTGAGGAAAAGATCATGATCATTAGAAAGCAAATTACGGACTCCTCTTTAAATCTGCGTATTCCTCCAGGGCTTAGCTGTCCTGGATCTGCACAGCTCTGCCAGGGCCTGGGATCGGGAGAGACACTTAGGTGTTTTAGTACTATATCTCTTGACACAATGATGAAAATAATCATGGCCTCTAAACCTTCCAGCTGCATACTGGATCCTATTCCAACTAAACTACTGAAAGAGCTGCATCATGTGCTTGGCCCTCCTATGTTGAACATAATAAACGGCTCTCTATCCACCGGATGTGTACCAAATTCACTAAAAGTGGCAGTAATAAAGCCTCTCTTGAAAAAGCCAAACCTTGACCCGTAAAATATAAAAAAACTAAAAATCGGCCTAAATCGAATCTTCCATTCCTCTCAAAAAATTTTGAAAAAGCTGTTGCGCAGCAACTCACTGCCTTCCTGAAGACAAACAATGAATACGAAATGCTTCAGTCTGGTTTTAGACCCCATCATAGCACTGAGACTGCACTTGTGAAGGTGGTAAATTACCTTTTAATGGCGTCAGACCGAGGCTCTGCATCTGTCCTCGTGCTACTAGACCTTAGTGCTGCCTTTGACACCATCGATCAACACATTCTTTTGGAGAGACTGGAAACCCAAATTGGCCTACACGGACAAGTTCTGGCCTGGTTTAGATCTTATCTGTCGGAAAGATATCAGTTTGTCTCTGTGAATGGTTTGTCCTCTGACAAATCAACTGTACATTTCGGTGTTCCTCAAGGTTCCGTTTTAGGACCACTATTGTTTTCACTATATATTTTACCTCTTGGGGATGTTATTCGAAAACATAATGTTAACTTTCACTGCTATGCGGATGACACACAGCTGTACATTTCAATGAAACATGGTGAAGCCCCAAAATTGCCCTTGCTAGAAGCCTGTGTTTCAGACATGAGGAAGTGGATGGCTGAAAACGTTCTACTTTTAAACTCGGACAAAACAGAGATGCTTGTTCTAGGTCCCAAGAAACAAAGAGATCTTCTGTTAAATCTGACAATTAATCTTGATGGTTGTAAAGTCGTCTCAAATAAAACTGTGAAGGACTTTGGCGTTACTCTTGACCCTGATCTCTCTTTTGACGAACATATTAAGACTGTTTCAAGGACAGGTTTTTTCCATCTACGTAACATTGCAAAAATCAGAAATTTTCTGTCCAAAAATGCAGAAAAATTTATCCATGCATTTGTTACTTCTAGATTAGACTACTGCAATGCTCTACTTTCCGGCTACCCGGATAAAGCACTAAATCAACTTCAGTTAGTGCTAAATACGGCTGCTAGAATCCTGACTAGAACCAAGAAATTTGATCATATTACTCCAGTGCTAGCTTCCCTACACTGGCTTCCTGTTAAGGCAAGGGCTGATTTCACGGTTTTACTGTTAACCTATAAAGCGTTACATGGGCTTGCTCCTACCTATCTTTCCAAGTTGGTCCTGCCGTACATACCTACACGTACGCTACGGTCACAAGACGCAGGCCTCCTAATTGTCCCTAGAATTTCTAAGCAAACAGCTGGAGGCAGGGCTTTCTCCTATAGATCTCCATTTTTATGGAACGGTCTGCCTACCCATGTGAGAGACGCAGACTCGGTCTCAACCTTCAAGTCTTTACTGAAGACTTATCTCTTCAGTAGGTCATATGATTGAGTGTAGTCTGGCCCAGGAGTGTGAAGGTGAACGGAAAGGCTCTGGAGCAACGAACCGCCCTGGCTGTCTTTGCCTGGCCGGTTCCCCTTTCTCCACTGGGATTCTCTGCCTCTAACCCTATTACAGGGGCTGAGTCACTGGCTTACTGGTGTTCTTTCATGCCGTCCCTAGGAGGGGTGCGTCACTTGAGTGGGTTGAGTCACTGACGTGATCTTCCTGTCTGGGTTGGCGCGCCCCCCCCCCCCCCCCCCCCCCCCCCCCCTCCCTTGGTTTTTGCTGTGGTGGAGATCTTTGTGGGCTATACTCGGCCTTGTCTCAGGATTGTAAGTTGGTGGTTGAAGATATCCCTCTAGTGGTGCGGGGGCTGTGCTTTGGCAAAGTGGGTGGGGTTATATCCTTCCTGTTTGGCCCTGTCCGGGGGTATCATCGGATGGGGCCACAGTGTCTCCTGACCCCTCCTGTCTCAGCCTCCAGTATTTATGCTGCAGTAGTTTGTGACGGGGGGCTAGGGGCAGTTGGTTATATCTGGAGTACTTCTCCTGTCTTATCCAGTGGCCTGTGTGAATTTAAGTATGCTCTCTCTAAATCTCTCCTTCTCTCTCTCTCTCTCTCTCGGAGGACCTGAGCCCTAGGACCATACGTCAGGACTACCGGGCATGATGACTCCTTGCTGTCCCCAGTCCACCTGGCCTTGCTGCTATTCCAGTTTCAACTGTTCAGCCTGCGGTTATCGAACCCCTACCTGTCCCAGACCTGCTGTTTTCAACTCTTAATGATCGGCTATGAAAAGCCAACTGACATTTATTCCTGATTATTATTTGACCATGCTTGTCACTTATGAACATTTAACATCTTGGCCATGTTCTGTTATAATCTCCACCCGGCACAGCCAGAAGAGGACTGGCCACCCCTCATAGCCTGGTTCCTCTCTAGGTTTCTTCCTAGGTTTTGGCATTTCTAGGGAGTTTTTCCTAGCCACCGTGCTTCTACACCTGCATTGCTTGCTGTTTGGGGTTTTAGGCTGGGTTTCTGTACAGCACTTCGAGATATTAGCTGATGTACAAAGGGTTATATAAAATAAACTTGATTTGATTTAAGTTTCTTCAAGTGCAGTTGCAAAAACTATCAATTGTTATGATGAAACTGGCTCTCATGAGGACTGCCACAGGAAAGGAAGACCCAAAATTACTTCTGCTGCAGAGGATAAGTTTATTACAGTTACCAGCCTCAGAAATTGCAGCCCATATAAATGCTTCTGAGTTCAAGTAACAGACACATCTACATCGATTGTTCAGAGGAGACTGTGTGAATCGGGCCTTCATGGTCGAATTGCTGCAAAGAAACCACTAAAGGACACCAAAAAGAAGAAGAGACTTGTTTGGGCCAAGAAACACAAGCAATGGACATTAGACAGGTGGAAATCTGTTCTTTGGTCTGTTGAGTCCAAATTTGAGATTTTTGGTTGCAACCGCCGTGTCTTTGTGACACAGAGTAGGTGAACGGATGATCTCCGCATGAGCAATTCCCACAGTGAAGCATGGAGGTGGCGGCGTGATGTGGGGGTGCTTTTCTGATTACACTACACTGTCTGTGATTGATTTGGGCACACTTAACCAGCATGGCTACCACAGCATTCTGCAGCGATACGCCATCCTATCTGGTTTGCATTTAGTGGTACTATCGTTTGTTTTTCAACAGGACAATGACGCAACACACCTCCCAAGATCAAGAAGGAGACCAAGAAGGACCAATAAGGAGAGTGATGGAGCTCTGATGGAGTGCTGCATCAGATGACTTGGCCTTCACAATCACCCAAGCTCAACCCAACTGAGATGGTTTGGGATACGTTGGACTGCAGAGTGAAGGAAAAGCAGCCAACAAGTGATCAGCATATGTGGGTACTCCTTCAAGACTGTTGTAAAAGCATTCCAGGTGAAGCTGGTTGAGAGAATGCCAAGAGTGTGCAAAGCTGTCAAATGGTGGCTACTGTGGAAGGGCCACCAGAGGGCAGGCTGCTCCCACAGACAGTAGCCCAGCCCGGCATGTGAGTCAAGGTGATCAGAGGCAATTAAGCACAGCTGACGGTACTAATGAGCTATTCTCTTTCCCCTACAAGAGCGAGGAGGGAACTGGCAGAGTGGGGAGAAGAAAAAAAAGAGTGCTTGCTTCTACAAAGGAGAGGACGTACCTTTCGGAAGGGAGAAGGGGACACACCACCTCTAGGGAATGGTCACCACGGATCCGGACAACCACCCGAAGGGGACTCTCCACGGACGGATCGTGAAGGCAGTGACACACCCGTGATTTATGTTATAGTTTAACGATACTCACCTTGTGTTCCTTGTTCTTGTGAAGAAGATTTGTGTTTTCCTTGGGATATCATCCTTGATTGTGTTGGAGGGTTTGAGAAGGAAAAATACCTCAATTGAGAACTTTGTTCAATTAAGAAAACTTGCTCCTGACTCGTTCATTCCACCTTTCCGCTTTCGAGCAACCTCCAAGTACTTGGTCCACTCACACTACTTTGAAGAATCTCAAATATAAAATACATTTTGATTCGTTTAACACTTTGGTTACTACCTGATTCCATATATGTTATTTCATAGTTCTGATGTCTTCTTCATCAGTATTCGACAATGTAGAAAATAAAAAGTAAAAATAAAGAAAAACCATTGAATGAGGAGGTGTGTCTAAACTTTTGACTGGTACTGTACGCATTACCAGATAATTACCTGCAGGTTTTCAGATATTACTGTGAGCTGCGTGAAGCAAATGGAATACCGTGACTGTGTGCTACTTAATGACATGACAATGACTACAATGTTGTTAGTACCAATTTGATTGAACAATGGTTGACAGTGACGAGTATGGGGCTTGGTCTGACACTAAACTGAGTGTTGGGGCTCACCTCAAGAGGATAGGCAGGCTGCTCGTTGTAGACGCGGACAAAGACCTCGCCCACGATAAGCTCTTTACCATGGTCACTGAACACAAACTCTGAGCCAAAGCTCTCATCGTTATCCCCCTAAGACAGAGACACATTTCTATATACAGGCCTAATAATACACTTTTACAGTGATCATAACACAGATGTCCATTGCAGCACCCCAAATGGACCCTATAGACCCAGGTCAAAAGTAGGGCACTATACAGGGAATAAGGTGCCATTTGGGACATAGCCACATTCTAGTCAGTCCAAGTGCTCTGCTCACCCTCCTGATGTTGGCCTCCTGCTGGGCCTCTAGGAACTCCAGAAGCTCGGCCCGGGTCCCGTTGTTCCAGATCAGGTAAGGGTTCTCGGAGTTGCTGTTCAGCAGCTTCAATACCTAGTATGACACACAGGGGAAAAGACAAGGAACAGCTGCATGAGTGAGTGAGTGTGTGTGAGCATGGCATATGAGAGTATATCCTCAAGAGTGTTTTAACTAGTGGGTCTATGAGTATGTGTAATTGTGTCTAATCTAAATATCCCTTTCATCTTTTCCAATATCACTCACCTCTGCCGGTGCCCCCGACCCTAACCTCCTCGATATATAGGGTGTGAGCATGGCCGCCAGGCTCTTACGAATTGTAGGATTCTCCGGGGGTTGCCCCTCCACCCCGTTAGTCTCCACTACACCTCCCTCTCCAGGGGGTGGGGGTGTCGGGGCGTAGCCCCCCAGACGACTGAGGGCCACCAGGCTGAGCTTGGCCAGGCTGTTGGCCACCTCCTGCTGGTTGGTGTCCTGGCTGGTTGCCACGCCGCTCTCCTCCAGCGTGTAGTCGTAGTTGAACAGGTGCACCAGGAGGTGCCAGAGCACGCCGGCATGGTACAGGTGCGTCTGCAGGAAGTAGTCCACGGCGAAGGAGCTGACGCACTGCACAGCCAGTGCCGCTGTCCGCTGGAGAGCCTGAGAGAGAGAGAATAAGAGATGATTGCTATCAATTGAAGGTATGTGCTCACATTTAAAATGCCACTTTTTGGAAGTATAAGTTGGTGTACTTTCTGCATTGGATGACAGAGTGGTATGTCATTAGTATATACAGAGCCAGAGATATAAGGTGCTGTTACATGATTAAGTAGAGGTCTCACCTTCCCGTAGTAGAGCATGTGACACAGATCCCTGATGATGTTGGGCAGCTCGATGATCTTCTCCCGGCACTCCTCAAACTGAGCCGCTACACTGTAGCACTTACACACCTGGCCACACACCTAGGGACAGACAAAATAACACAGCCCATTAACGACACTGAACAGTAACACTCATTTCCCGCCTGACATGTATAGGTTAGAATACAGTGATAATAGTGTGACAGAGGGATGTTTGTGTATCTGGTGTATTGTTAAATATATATATATTGAGCAAATATATATATATATATATATATATATATATATATATTTCTTTTTTTATGTGATTTTACACTTTATTCAGACAGTAGGGAAATTAGAGGGGGAGACAGGCAAGTGGGATAAGAATAGAAAGGGTAGACACGGATTGAATCCTTGTCTCCGGTGGGGGAATCGTATACAAGACATGTGCCAGGGAGTGTTACCACTCCACCACAGCCTGGCACTGTGGCGGTCTTACTTGAACAGCCATGTCATCAGACTTGCTGGAAGCGGTTAAAACAGCGACACACCGGGATAGGGCGTCCAACAGAATCTGATGGAAAAGGGAGGGGGATAATGTTATACACCATAAAAGTATGAATGTAAGAATGTCGATCAGAAAAGGTGAAGATTGTTGCAATATCTGAATTGTATTTATTAGCGCACACTGTTTCAAAACGTAGCAAAATGTTTTGCAACGGAAAATGAAAAACAAATATTTCTTATTGGACACCTCCCTGTTATAGTCATTTACTTCCATTGAATATGACCCTGATATGTGAACAGCCAGTAGTGTTGTTAGTTTTACCTCAATGCCGCTTTCTCTGCGTAGTTCCTCAGCATTGAGGGCAGAGCAGTTGACCGTGTGGAAGGCCAGCTCGATTGCTGCTGGGAGCAGGGGGGAGGGCTTGGAGAACAGCTGCTCGTCACCCGTCTCCATGGTGATGGTCTTGATGAGCATTGGGTAGCCGGCGTACTTGTAAGGTTCCAGTTCTGTCGATAAGAGGATAACAAGAGCTTGCCTTAAAGGGATAGTTCCCCCAATTTACAAAACAACATATTGGTTTATTTGGCCTGTAAGCAGTCTATGGACAAGGTAAGACAGCGATCCATTCTTTGTTTTTATTTACATGGCCACTGTCTCCAAATGCTAACCTTTTAGCATTTGCGTCCAAAAACCAATGCAAGTTAATATGCCCTGACATTCTAATTGTTTTCTGTTTTTAAGTCCAATTCACCTTAATAACACAAACATTACAATACTACAGACAATGCAGAATAGTGCAGAGAGTATTAGAATGTCAGACCTTGTTTGTGTCTGTTGAAGAGGATGCTCTGGGCTTTGAGGATGAGGATAATGTTCTCAGGGTCGGGGCCATCAATAATGCGGCCCGACTTGGTGCACAGGAACTCATAGGCCTTGTTCACCTTCTCAAACATGTCCTGAACACACAAAAGAGACACAGTCATGAACACACACACACAACTCTGAACAATGAAAGTAATGCTCCGAGACAGGAGGGGAGAACTGTTCAAACTCCGATGATGAGAATAGCTACGCCCCAAATGGCATCCTAACCCCTATGTCAGTGGTCACTTTAAGTCAAAATGGACGCCGAGATCCACCGCTCAGATAAAAACACGACTTAAAAACATAAGCCTATGCAACACTAACCAATTAAAAACTGTTCTGTAGCAATGAGGTTTGTGCAGTAGGCTATAGGCCCAATAAATTATCACTGCATTTTGGCTATGCTTGAATTGCCCTACATTGTTGTTATTCTCAGACCATTTAAAAATGATATTTCATAACTTGTGGTATATGATCAAACTGGTAATAGAACAGTTGTGGGCCTAATTTAAAGTAAATTGCTTTGCTCAATGTCCCTCCGCTCTCCCTCCACTGAGACTGACCAAAAAGGGGACACCGTCTTCCAGCTGATGGGGAAACTCAAGTCACACCGCATTATTTCTGCCTCATGCACAAATTCATGTTGTAACTGCTATGACCAGAGAAAGTGAAACTTCCCTCCATATAAAAAAAGACCCAAGTCGCTAACATGAATAATGCAAGCCTATCGATACACTCATTCGCTGCAGTGCTGGTTGTAGCGCGAGTAGGCAGCAGCACATTTTATGGCTTATAAAAGTGTTGAATATAAAGTGTTGACGGTGCAGAGTAAAAACTTAAACATGAACTCACTCATAGAAACAGCTGCTCTTTACAATATTTGTTGACAGGCTCTGTCTAGTTTTTAAATCTCACAGTATCAACTTTGCTGTGCGCTCGAGGAAGCTTCCGACACGGTAATCTGAGCTATCCGATTGGCCGGCTGTAGGCTTATAGTAGGCTTGATTTGCTGTCCGTGCATACCGGAAAGGTGGAGTTTGTAGCTTCAGACACATTACATGATTAAAAATGGGAACAAGTGCACCTACCGCCAACAGTGTGAGACGAATAACAAAAAATAGGAATGTGAGGCTTTATCGTTGGGGTTTTTACAGAAATGTTTGGGGACCGATTAGGATGGTTGAAGATCGACCAACCACACAACACAGAAGGTCCAATAATATAGGGTCATGTTCATTAGGTCATGCGATGGAAAACATTATTTTTTTTTTAAAACACGTTTCAAGTTTTGTTTGTGACCACTGCCCTATATAGTGCACTACATAGGGAATAGGGTGCCATTTGGGAAGTAGCAATGGTGAGGTAACATACCCTGCCCTCTGGGTTCTTGTCCGGATGGTACTTCTGCGCCAGTCTGAAGTAGGCCTTCCTGATCATACTCTCCTCATGCCTGTGGAAAAACAATTGTATAACAATCAGAAAATCTAAAATATTCCATCTACAGAGTACCAAAAGACATCGTGTAGAGGAGAGATGACAGAGGGAAGGGAGAAGCGTATTTATCTTCATATATGAACGGCCACTTACTGTCCCTGACCCTTGGGCAGGATGAGGACTTCGTAGGCATCATCTACAGACATGGAGGGAGGCTTCTTCTCCACCTCCCTCTTCCAGGCCTCCAGGGCATCCTTCAGCAGCTTCACCTGCAGGGGGCAGAACACAATAGAGACCAATGATGATAGCACTATTAGGGTCTCCATCCCTTTCATATACACTTTTAGTATAGGTACTGCAGTCGGAAGCGCTTCCAAAACACACTTTAATTTGTCAATCAGCCTCTCACAAGCCCATTCTACCATCATATAGTAGCACGCACACACGCACAGTTAACATCAACATACGGGCTCTCGGATGGGCCAGTTCGGGAAGCGGTTGGCGTCACACAGGTGCCGGAGGTAATAGATGTTGCAGAAGAGCTCGTTGTCCAGCTGGGGGAAGCTGACTATGGGGATGGGGCAGTACTGGTAGAGGGCCCGCGTGTTGCTGTACAGCCGTGGGCTGAAGTCGGCCAGGTGGGCCGCAATCTTCTCTATCATCATCCGCCTGGGAGGGGGGGACGAGGAAGATGTGTAGACGACCAATAGAGAGAGAGCGAGAGAGAGAGAGAAAGTCTTGGTCCAAAAACATTCCTTCAACACCCATCTGGTCCTTTAAATCCGGTAAAAATAAATCATTGGGGATAGTGCCTGAGATTTGAATTCAGACTGGGCAAAAGACAGTCAAAGGACAATAACAGCAAGCTTGTGTCTACCTCATCTCGCTACTCCAGATAGCCTCTGGCGTGTCAAACTCTCCAAGGAAGATCTCGGAAAAGCGTTCTGCCTCGTAGTTTTCCAGGTAACACACCATGGCCTCGGGCAGGACCGGCCCCAGAACACTGCGCTGCACGATGTCTGTTCCTTTGGCCTCTTCTGACTTGAAGGCCTGCTTCAGGTGAGTGTACTTCAGGAACCTAAAGGAAACCACAAAACATAACATAGGCCAACAGAAAATCATTAAAACACATGGATGGATGGATAGATATATATACACACACATATACACAGTTGAAGAAGTCGGAAGTTTACATACACTTATGTTGGAGTCATTAAAACTCATTTTTCAACCACTCCACAAATTTCTTGTTAACAAACTATAGTTTTGGCAAGTCGGTTATGACATCTACTTTGTCCATGAAACAATTTTCCCAACAATTATTTACAGACAGATTATTTCACTTATAATACACTGTATCACAATTCCAGTGGGTCAGAAGTTTACATACACTAAGTTGACTGTGCCTTTAAACAGCTTGGAAAATTCCAGAAAATGATGTCATGGCTTTAGAAGCTTCTGATAGGCTAATTGACAACATTTGAGTCAATTGGAGGTGTACCTGTGGATGTATTTCAAGGCCTACCTTCAAACTCAGTGCCTCCTTGCTTGACATCATGAGATAATCAATAGAAATCAGCCAAGACATCAGAAAAAAATGTTTGTTGACCTCCACAAGTCTGGTTCATCCTTGGGAGCAATTTCCAAACGCCTGAAGGTAACACGTTCATCTGTACAAACAATAGTACGCAAGTATAAACACCATGGGACCACGCAGCCATCATACCGCTCAGGAAGGAGACGCGTTCTGTCTCCTAGAGATGAACGTATTTTGGTACGAAAAGTGCAAATCAATCCCAGAACAGCAGCAAAAGACCTTGTGAAGATTCTGGAGGAAACAGGTACAAAAGTATCTATAGTCCTATATCGACATAACCTGAAAAGTTGCTCAGCAAGGAAGAAGCCACTGCCTCAAATCCGCCATAAAAAAGCCAGACTACAGTTTGTCCCCATGTGCGGTTGCTAAGATTGTACTTTTTGGAGAAATGTCCTCTGGTCTGATGAAACAAAAATAGAACTGTTTGGCCAAAATGGCCATCGTTATGTTTGGAGGAAAAAGGGGAGGATTGCAAGCCAAAGAACACCATCCCAACCGTGAAGCACGGAGGTGACAGCATCATGTTGTGTAGGTGCTTTGCTGCAGGAGGGACTGGTGCACTTCACAAAATAGATGAGATCATGAGGGGGGGAAATTATGTGGATATATTGAAGCAACATCTCAAGACATCAGTCAGGAAGTTAAAGCTTGGTCGCAAATGGGTCTTCCAAATGGACAATGACCCCAAGCAAACTTCCAAAGTTGTGGCAAAATGGCTTAAGGACAACAAAGTCAAGGTATTGGAGTGGCCATCACAAAGCCTTGACCTCAATCCTCTAGAAAATTTGTGGGCAGAACTGAAAAAGCGTGTGCGAGCAAGGAGGCCTAAACTTCCGACTTCAACTGTATATATATACACACATACACACACACACACACACACACACACACACACACACACACACACACGCCTATACATGTATGCACGTGAATACATGAGTATACGTGGGTGGTTAGTATCAGAGGTGGGACCAAGTCATTGTTTTACAAGTAAGTCTCAAGTATTAGCACTCAAGTCCCAAGTCAAGACAGGCAAGTCAAGTCTCAAGCGCTCAACTTTGAGTTGAGTCCTAAACAAGTCATAAGGTGCTCTTCACCAAATGTAATATCATTTCATATTTTTAACAAGAGTAATAGATAGTATATTACATTTACACAAATCATGAATGCTTTAAAAATATATATTTTTATGACTTTCCAAATAAACTTTGGAAAGTCTCCCCCATAGCGATCACAATCAGGCGATGTAGGCTTGTACACAATCGCCCAACCTTAACACACAAACCATCTCTGTGTGTGGTTATAGTAGGCTAACGTATGTCAATAGTTTTAGGAACAGCAGTAACATCGAGCAGGATTTAGGCTACTAACTGCCTAGCCAGTTGTAGCTCAATCTTGGGTGCAATGATCACGTTCCCACACTGACTGACTGTGTGGAGGCTCATTGATTTATTGTTACGTTAGCCTACATGCTACACTAGCAAACATATATAGCTCTGGGCTATTTTAGCCACGACTTACCGTTATTTGTGCAGCTTCAAATGTCGAACAAAGTTGTAAGTTGTTGCGCCTCCGACTAATTTTCTTCCCGCACTGCCACACGCAACTTTTTCTCAGCTGGCACAATATGATTGGCTGCTGTGCGATTCAAACTGTAATCCGTTAAATGAAGAGTTGATGCGCTGCACACTTTTTAAAAATTGATAATTTTTTTATATTTGGGCTTGGGGAGGGTATCAAGTCAGTTGAGTCAAAAGGCTCGGGTCCAAGTTAAGTCACGAGTCATTGGTGTTAAAGTCAAAGTCGAGTTTCAAGTCATCATATTTGTGACTCGAGTCCACACCTCTGGTAAGTATGTGTGTGTGACATGAGTGTTTGACATGCGTGTGTGTCCGGTTGCATCTCTCCACCAGTCTGACCTGGCCACAGGCAGCACGTTGGAGCCGGTGTACATCATGATGAAGAAGAAGATGCCGGTGAGGTAGAGGCGCTGCAGGTTGGGGTTGTCCTGCATCACCAGGTACAGCACGTTGGCCACCTTCTCTACCAGGATGGGGTCAAAGGTCAGCAGCAGCTGATTGGAGATGGGAGGAAATAGTACATGTTTCATTACATTTTATTTAACCAGGAAGTGCCATTGAGGTCAGAAGAATCTTTCACAAGGGAGACCTGGGTCTACATTTACCTCAGTACATTTCAGGGCTCGTATTCATAAAGCGTTTCAGAGTAGGAGTACTGATCTAGGATAAGTTTAACCTTTTAGATTATAAACAATGGAGCGGGGGACCTGATCCTAGATCAGCACACCTTATCTGAGATCCTTTATGAATACCAGTCCAGCTGGCTAAAGTGGTAGGATAGTGATTTGAATGACAACCAAACATGTGAATGTTATTAACTATGGGAGGGAGATGGAGCTGATAATAGGTTGGTTTCACTCACTTGGACAATGTGAGGGAGGCAGGTGTTGTCACTGATCATTCTCTTGATCTTGGGTAAGGGACGAATAATGGCATTGTCCTGGTCCCTGGGGAAAGACGGAGACATACTCACACTTTAAACTGGGTTTCAGTGAGAGAGAAAATGAAAGAGGATAAAAGAGGGAGAAAATTAAAGTGAGAATGAAAGAGCAAGAGGGGGAATGAAAGAATAAGAGAGAGAGAAAATAAGAAAGTAAGAGACATTGAGAGAGAACAGAAGCAGGGGAAAGGAGATAACTGATGATCTTCTCCCTACCTGCTGGGGTAGTAGGAGCACATGGTGATGAACATGTTGAGGATGAGCGTGGCCAGGTCAGTCTCGTTCATCACTGCCTGCCCGCTGGCCAGCAGGCACCACTTGAGCTGGGGGATGGCTTGCAAGGGGCGCCAGCCGTCCATGCCCTGGGCCCAGCACCGCGTCTTGGCCGTCAGCACGCCTGTGTTCCAGAATTCCTGCATCTAGAGCGGGGATGGGGGGCACATGCATGTGTTCAGTCATAAAGATATCATACTTAGGGATAGTTCACCCATGTTACAAAATGTACCTTTTCATGGAGATACCAACAAAAATAAAATGAATTAATGCAACTGGATCCAGATAATCAGACCTAAGATCTTTCTTTTAAAGTAGAGCTAAGCATTAGTCTTGCTTTGGCATTCAATAGAAACATACCTCTTCGAAGCTAAAGGGGCCCCTCCTCTCTTTGTCTGCGTTCCCAAAGTACCACTCCTTCTCGCTCTCCCTCTTCATGTCCGCCCCGGCCTCGATCACATTGCTCTGACAGACACAAAGACATGTTAGTAGTATGAAACCAGACAGACTGGCCTGTTACTGAAGCATATAGCTGCCAAAATTCTATTTGAATTCCAACAGCTATACGCTTCCATCACCTGTAACTGTATCAAAACATACAACTTCAGATATGTGATGAGAAGAATATACTACCATTTGGGTGGTTCAGACAGGGCAGCGGTAAAGACCTACCTGTAGTGGGACGGTGGCTCGGCTGGTGTGTAGGTGGGCCAGGGTGAGCAGGTCCACTAGGATGCGAACTCCATTGGAGTCCATCACCTCCTTCACATTTTTCTTGTTGAGAATGAGTTTGTTAAGGAAAAGGATCAGTCTGTCTCTTTCCAGTTTGTCTGTAGACTGTAAATACAGAGGGGGAAGAGGGAGAAGTTACCATTTCAAAACTGTGCCAAAAGGAACCCTGACAGTGTGTGTGTGTGGCTAAGGTGGCTTTTTGGGCACAATGCTGCTTACAGAGCCGGCCGCGCATTCACCCTCCGCACACTGTACTGCAATATGTCGAGTTCCCCTGTATTTGGGAGGGGAAAAGCTGTGTAGCCTAGTGCTTGTTTGTGTATGTTTCCTGCTAAATCATCCATGGCTGATTTTTTACGCAATGGCCTAAATTAATTCATGGGCAGAACATTATAATGTATATAACCTAGTCTACAGGAATTTGATCAGTTAAGCCTACAGTTAATGCAAAAATATTCAGATCTGGTAAAAGGCCGACATTTGGTCGTTTCAATTAGGCAAAAAAATAAATAAAAAAAAGAGACTTTGGAACATGACTCTAGAAATTTGAAACATGATCATCTGCTGAAATGACAAACATCCATTTAGGGATATTGGATCCAAAAGCATAACTGTCTTCACTGGTGGTTAGTGCAACATAGTGCAGGTAATAAATTCAATGCAGTATTAGCCTTATATTTAGCTAATGAACGATGGGTTATTATGCATAGATAAAAAATAAAAATAAATGTATTCCTGACATACATATATATATATACATACATACATACATACATACATACACACACACTTGAAGTCGGAAGTTTATATACACCTTAGCCAAATATATTTAAACTCAGTTTCACAATTCCTGACATTTTATCCTAGTAAAAATTCCCTGTCTTAAGTCAGTTAGAATCACCACTTTATTTTAAGAATGTGAAATGTCAGAATAATAGTAGAGAGAATGATTTATTTCAGCTTTTATTTATTTCATCACTTTCCCAGTGGGTCAGATGTTTACAATATACTCAATTAGTATTTGGTAGCACTGCCTATAAATTGTTTAAAAATTGGGTCAAACTTTTCGGGTAGCCTTCCACAAGCTTCCCACAATAAGTTGGGTGAATTTTGGCCCATTCC
Source organism: Salvelinus fontinalis (assembly GCF_029448725.1). Taxonomy (NCBI): domain Eukaryota; kingdom Metazoa; phylum Chordata; class Actinopteri; order Salmoniformes; family Salmonidae; genus Salvelinus; species Salvelinus fontinalis. Next base: position 1,081,344 of record NC_074689.1, on the reverse strand, counting down.
TCCTGACAGAGCTGGTGTAACAGAGTCAGGTTTGTCGGCCTCCTAGCTCGCACATGCTTTTTCATTTCTGCCCACAAATTTTCTATAGGTTCTGATGGCCACTCCAATACCTTGACTTTGTTGGCAAAATGGCTTAAGGACACAACTTTGGAAGTTTGTTTGGGGTTCATTGTCAATTTGGAAGACCCATTTGCGACCAAGCATTTAACTTCCTGACTGATGTCTTGAGATGTTGCTTCAATATATCCACATAATTTTCCTCCCTCATGATGCCATCTATTTTGTGAAGTGCACCAGTCCCTCCTGCAGCAAAGCACCCCCACAAGATGATGCTGCCACCCCGTGCTTCACAGATGGGATAGTGTTCTTCGGCTTGCAAGCATCACCCTTTTTCCTCCAAACATAACGATGGTCATTATGGCCAAACAGTTCTATTTTTGTTTCATCAGACCAGAGGACATTTCTCCAAAAGGTACAATCTTTGTCCCATGTGCAGTTGCAAACCGTAGTCTGGCTTTTTTTAATGGCGGATTTGGAGCAGTGGCTTCTTCCTTGCTGAGGACTCGTTTTACTGTGGATATAGATACTTTTATACCGGTTTCCTCCAGCATCTTCACAAGGTCCTTTGCTGCTGTTCTGGGATTGATTTGCACTACTCGCACCCAAGTACGTTCATCTCTAGGAGACAGAACACGTCTCCTTCCTGAGCGGTATGACAGCTGTGTGGTCCCATGGTGTTTATACTTGCGTACTATTGTTTGTACAGATGAACCTGGTACCTTCAGGCATCTGGAAATTTCTCCCAAGGATGAACCAGACTTGTGGAGGTCTACAATTTATTTTCTGAGGTCTTGGCTGATTTCCCCATGATGTCAAGCAAAGGGTTGAGCTTGAAGGTAGGCCTTGAAATACATCCACAGGTACACCTCCAATTGACTCAAATTATGTTAATTAGCCTATCAGAAGCTTCTGAAGCCATGACATAATTTTCTGGAATTTTCCAAGCTGTTAAAAGGCACAGTCAACTTAGTGTATGTACACTTCTGACCCACTGGAATTGTGACACAGTGAACTATAAGTGAAAGAATCTGTCTGTAAACAATTGTTGGAAATTGACGTGTCATGCACAAAGTAGATGTCCTAACCGACTTGCCAAAACTATAGTTTGTTAACAAGAACTTTGTGGAGTGGTTGAAAAACAAGTTTTATTGACTACAGCCTAAGCGTATGTAAACTTCCGACTTCAACGGTACATGCATACATACATACCATATACACACACACACATCCGTTCAAAAATTTGGGGTCACTTAGAAATGTCCTTGTTTTTGAAAGAAAAGCAAATACATTTTTTGTCCATTAAAATAACATCAAATTGATCAGAAATGCAGTGTAGACATTGTTAATGTTGTAAATGACTATTGTGGCTGGAATCTGCAGATTTTATATGGAATATCTACATAGGCGTACAGAGGCCCATTATCAGCAACCATCACTCCTGTGTTCCAATGGCACGTTGTGTTAGCTAATCCAAGTTTATAATTTTAAAAGGCTAATTGATCATTAGAAAAGCCTTTTGCAATCATGTTAGCACAGCTGAAAACTGTTGTCCTAATTAAAAAAGCAATACAACTGGCCTTCTCTATACTAGTTTAGTATCTGGAACATCAGCATTTGTAGGTTTGATTACAGGCTCAAAGTGGCCAGAAACAAAGAACTTTCTTCTGAAACTCGTCAGTCTAATCTTGTTCTGCGAAATTAAGGATAGTCCATGCGAGAAATTGCAGATTTCGTACAACACTGTGTACTACTCCCTTCACAGAACAGAGCAAACTGTCTCTAACCAGAATAGAAAGAGCAGTGTGAAACTGAGCAAGAGGACAAGTACATTAGTGTCTAGTTTGAGAAAGACGCCTCAAGTCCTCAACTGGCAGCTTTATTAAATAGTACCCGCAAAACCCCAGTTTCAACGTCAACAGTGAAGAGACGACTCCGGGATGCTGGCTTTCTAGGCAGAGTTCCTCTGTGTTCTTTTGCCCATCTTAATATTTTATTTTTATTGGCCAGTCTGAGATCTGTCTTTTTCTTTGCAACCCTGCCTAGAAGGCCATGTCTGACAAATTCTCTAAAACAACATTGGAGAGAAATTAACATTCAATTCTCTGCCAACAGCTCTGGTGGACATTCCTGCAGTCAGTATGCCAATTGCATGCTCCCTCAAAACTTGGAGACATCGGTGGCATTGTTGTGACAAAACAGCACATTTTAGAGTGGCCTTTTACTGTCCCCAGCACAAGGTGCACCTGTGTTCTGATCATGTTTAATCAGCTTCTTGATATGCCACACCTGTCAGGTGGATGGACCATCTTAGCAAAGGAAAAATGCTCACCAACAGCTTTTTGTGCGTATGGAACATTTCTGGGATCTTTTATTTCAGCTCATGAAACATGAGACCAACACTTTACATGTTGTGTTTATAGTTTGGTTCAGTATATATTAATTACATTTAGTTATTATGCATTAGCCTACAAGGTATATATTTTAGATTGATATAAAATTGGTATTTTAAAGTTGGTATTTTATTAGATAGCCTTCAGCTTTCATAGTGAGTTTCCCAGCCAAGCCAACCCCCGCCGATGTGTTTGTGCGGGGCCAAGCGTGCACTGCAATTGAGTTCTCTTTGGCTGAACCATTCATGCAAAAATGTTGAGCTATGCGATACTGCTTCGTTTTGTCTGTGTCAGCACCACTGACCCGGTCCAGCATGCCCATGATGTACTTGGTGTCAGTGAAGGGGCCAATCTCATTGCAGCACTTCCCATAGACGACAGTGAGGGCCTGTAGGCACAGGCACTTCATGGTGACTTTGGGTGTGAGCAGGAAACGGTGGTAGAGCTCATTGAAGAACTCATACCTAAGAGAGAGAAAGAGAGAGAGAGCAAGAGAGCGAGAAAGAGAGCGATGTATGGATGGAGGAATATTGTGGATTGAAACGTTTTAAGTTATGCCTTTCGATTGGATGCCAGAGCAACATTGTCATTAGATGGCTTAGACATTAGATGGCTGATCTTGTTGTAGGTTGCGGATGTCTTACGATCTCTTGATGGACCCCGACTCGTCCGTCTGATCCGCTTCCAGCAGCAGACGCAGGTAATAATCACCAATCTTTATCTCATCCGAAAGGCACTCGTACTTGACCTGCAACACACACACACACGCAAAAGCACATAACCCACACGTTAGCTACCAATCCACATGCTGTGTTGATTAATGATCATATCATCGTAATTTGGTTTGAACCCTGACCTCAAACTCCTGGTGGTTCCAGGAAATGACGCTAGCGTTGCCCAGCTCGCGGTCTACACCAAAGGCCCTCATCTCACCCTCAAGAGCGTCCCGCAGTTCCTCCCGTGTCTTCAGGTTCCAGATGAGGTTGGGCCGCGCGTGGTCCAACTGGAACCTGCGACAAAGGAGAACCGGAGATGGGACTACTTATCCAAAACCAAGATAATCACTTTTCATGCATTGATTGAATTTATTTCATAATTTAAAGTAGAAGGCTGCTCCAGGTGGTGAAACATTTATATACATGAAAAATTATCGAGGACAAAACACAATTAAGCCTATACTAGTAAGAGAGACAGTAAGGAGGCCATTTTGCAAGTACGTGACCAAGTGTAGCTACCTGTAGTAGAAGAGCTCCCAGTTGGCTTCAATCTTGATCCTCTGTCTCCTCTTCCTCAGAATGACAGGCTTTTGGTTGGGGTTCTATAGAAGAGCAGCCAAGAACAATGTCAGTCAGTCACTACACATTCTCTCCGGGTTGTTGGACAACTGCTCTACATGAAAGGATAAGACAATGTGAGTGAATGAGTTCAGCTGCCATGATTATGACACCACTCACACCAGCGTTCATGGTAGCCTGAGTGCCAGTCTTTTTGTGCTATCATGCCAACTCCCTGTCACTCATTGTCATACCAAATTGTCATGTTTGGCTTGATAATGACAGTAATGGAGTTGGCAAGGGCACATACAGATCTGGGTCTAGACTACGTTCAAGGTACAACAATCAATACACAGATGATAGATAAAAACAAATACGAAGGTATGGCATGTATTGAATAGTGATGGGGGAAAAAATGTAGTTACATATCGGGATATTTTTTTGTTGTTGATTTTTGTGACTAAATCTTTATACCTTTTTCTTGTTGGGGGGGGCATGCACAATACACAAATTCATGTAATTGAATAGTTAGCTTGCATCAAAGAGCAAAGCTGTCATCAAGGCAAAGGGTGGCTACTTTGAAGAATCTCAAATATAAAATATATTTTGATTTATTTAACACTTTTTTGGTTACTTCAAGATTCCATATGTGTTATTTCATAGTTCTGTCTTCACTATTATTCTACAATGTAGAAAATAGTAAAAATAAAGAAAAACCCTTGAATGAGTAGATGTGTCCAATCCTTTGACTGGTACTGTATATCTATTCCCAAATATTTAAAATGGGAAACGATTGGGATTCCATATGTCTTGAGAGGCAGGAGGGCAGATTTACTTAAGATGGAGCTGAATTAGTCTATGATCTTCAAAGCGTTTGGGAGGGATTGAGGAACACCTTCCTAATATTGAGTTGCATACCCCGCTTTAACCTCAGAACAGCGTAAATTCGTCAGGGAAAGGACCCATGTTGATTCCAATGCTTCCCACAGTTGTGTCAAGTTGGCTGGATGTCCTTTGGGTGGTGGACCATTCCTGATACACACCGTAAACGGTTGAGCGTGAAACTCAGCAGCGTTGCAGTTCTTGACGCAAACCAGTACACCTGGCACCTACTACCATACCTCGTTCAAAGGCACTTAAATATTTTATCTAGCCCATTCACACTCTGAATGGCACATATACACAATCCATGTCTTAATTGTCAAGGCTTAAAAATCCTTCTTTAACCTGTCTCCTCCCCTTCATCTACACTGACTGAAGTGGATTTAACAAGTGACATCAATAAGGGATCATAGCTTTCACCTGGTCAGACCATGCATGAAAAGAGCAGGTGTCCTTAATATTTTGTATACTTAGTGTTTAAATGAGATGACGTGATCCGTAGAATTGAGAGATATTGGTGCAATTTCTTTCGATTGTCAAATTGCCTGGCCCAGGGACTCCATAGACAAAAATAGCAGAGGTGAGATGGGATCACCCTGCCTGCTACTTCTAGTTATTCTGAATGGAACAGAGCAGGCATTGCATGTTATTACTATGTCTGAGGGATTGGCATATAGTATTTATAATCATATTAATGAAATTGTAGCCAAGTCCCATATTATCCAACACAAAGATAATAATTTTCTAGTCTTTCAAAATATTTTTCTATGTCAAGAGATAGAACTGCCCATGGAGCTTTGGTTTCTGATGAAGAATGTAATGGAGGCTGTCTTTTTTAAACAAATACGCTTTGGGGACAGGAGGACAGAATTTTAGAAAATAGTTTCATATCTGTGTTTATCACAGATTGAGAGCGATAGTGAGCACGCTGGGTGGTGTCATTAACCTTTTTTAATTTAAAAAAAAATAAAAGCTAAATTAGTGCTGTATTTACATCCCTTCCAAATAAACCTTTGTGAACGGCTGTTGGTTCCAACATTTGAAATTGACCTCAGGCGGAATACCGTCACAACCAGGTGATTTGCCTTTATTCATGTTATCCAATGCCCCTTTGAGTTCAGAGAGAGAGAGAGATTTGGGGGCTCTCAAGCTGGCTTCCTCTGTTGAGAGAAGAGGAGTTCTTATATCTTAAAAAAAAAGACTTGATCTGACATGGTGTGAATTTACAAACAGAGGTGTACCATTTGTTATAGAAAAGGGAGAATCTTTGGTTGATTCATTTAGGTTCTGATAGTAATTCACCTGTGACAGATTCAATAGTTGCAATATCCACTAATTGATCATTACTGCAAAGCTTGTTTGCCAGTAGACAACATTATTTTTGAAGATATCATATCGACAATATCACAATATTATTTTTGAACTAGTTGGCTGTACCTGCCCCAAAACGCCAGTGTTTTTCCTTCATAGCTTGTTCCCCATCTTTTTTTCTTTAAATAGGGAGCCAATTTATTTTCAGCACTTTTATTTCCACGACTGATCAAAATTAGTTCTCTCATGGCTCTATCTTGTCCCTCTGCAGCAGACATATGGTGCAGACATGTTTGAACATCGAATCTCAATAAAATCACAGTATCAAATCGCAATACATATAGAATCGTGAGAATTGCAATACATTTACTGACCAGATCAGTCACTCAATATAGTCTTCGTTCACAGTCACTGCTGTCCTTGTCTGTTCCTAAGGCTAGAACTGAGATGGGGGAAACAATCTTTTTTTTAATGCCCATTCATCCTGGAACATGCTTCAGAAGATTTTAAAGTTATTGGAGTTAGTGTCTTTGCCTGTTTTTAAGACTCTGATCGACAACACTATTTGTGATAACTGCAGTTGTTTCTAATCTTCAATTGTATCTTTAACTTGTAACACTTTGTCTTTTGTGTGCATTTTGTATTTTTCTGTAACATTTTATGGACACGCTGCCATTTCCCCGTTTTGCCTTCTTGCCAGGTCACCCTCGCAAAATAGGTTTTTAACCTCAATAGGTTTTAACCTGGTTAAATAAATAAAATTCACAAAAATGTTTTACTGTATTGATGAATTCAAATGGATGGACAACGTTTTAATGTCAAGGACCACCAGGTGAAAAATAATGTCATGATAACAAACACCAACAAAAACACACAACCTTTGGCATAAACAGTGACAAAAATCAAAATACAGAGATGGGATCCTACAACATCATTTGTTGCATGAGGTCTAAATGACTGACAGGTAAGAGGGGGAGGGGTCAAGAGGGAGGAAGAGGGGTTCCTATTGGTCAGTTCTACTTACCAGGTTATTTCTGTCCTGCTGCATTTGATTGACAGCCGAGAACCACAACAGGCAAGAGAGGGAGGGTGGGGCAAGAGACAGAGAGAGATTATTGGTCCTCAGTCGGATCAAACAGAGATGCTTCTCAATTACGTTAGGTCAAAGGTCATCTGCATCATATTCCAAATCTTTATCGACAAACAGTACAACAGTCTCCAGTCCGGATTCACCCACCGTATGCAATTATATATTTTTTATCAAATTAATACAAATTAAATGCAAATCACAACAGTTGTGGTAGTGATTTGAGTGTTTGTGGTGATTGGTTGGCAAATTAGTCAATTAAATTATGGATTTGAGCTGGAATCACCTATACCCACATTAAGCCTTTAACAACTGTCTCATTCAGAATCTGCACTAATAAGTTCCTTTTAAATCTTAGTACTTAGATGAAAAAAAACTAGTGTGGTGAGAGAAAAAATAAAATATCTGCTCAGTGGCCTCAAAAACAGCAAAGAAAACGGTTTGTTAGAATGTGGTTCAAAACCCCACAGGTTGCCCGAGTGTCTCCCCCAAGCCAGGTAGTGGCAAAGCTGCTGGATGTTAGCCATGCTAACTGGTACTGCAGTACCTGGACCAGTCCAGCGGACAGCTATGGAAGCAGTAGTGTGCGTCTCAGGAGTCTGCAATACCGTTCAGCGCCAGCAGGAGGAGCAAGAGCCAGCGGAGCCAGAATGAGGGCATTACCATTAGAGCTACTGGCCCAGAATGAAGCCCCTGAATGGGGGGAGAAAAGCGAGCAGTGAGTCCCTCTCCTCACCTCCTTCTGGGCAATGCCCATCTTGTCCCTCCAGTGCATCAGCACAATGTCAGCTTTCTCCTTGGCAAACTTCTCCACCTCTTTGGCTGCTTTGCCCGCCACCCGCTGCCAGTCAGGCACCTTTTGCCAACCAAACTGGTCCTGTAAGTCAACAAACAGGGAAAAATATACAGTACTGTTAACATACAAGCACACATTCATTTCTAAAAAAAGGTACCACAATAGAGTGGGTACAGGGGAGTTTGGGCTAGTGTCTCTACAACAGGTTACCGTGGCGATCTTGACGTTGTCACGGATGTGCATCCTGTCCACGTCTTTCTCCGGGACGGGATCAAGGCTGTCCAGGTATGCCAGCAGCCCCGTCGGCTGAGGGGAGAGTGAGACGGAGAGAATGTAGACAATATCAAGTTCCCTGTACACAAGTGAATTGCCTGAACACCTGTCTGGAGCCTCACCAGTATTCTGTTGAGGAGGTTCATGGCAATGGGGTTCTCTGCAGTCCACAGGCCCACAAGGTGACGACTTAGCTGCCTGTGGGAAAACAGTTAAAAAACCATGAGTGAGTTTGTCAGAATCCAAAATTGAGATAAGGATACATAATTTGGACTTTTGAATAAATCATGCATGGATGTTATGGGAGGTTTGTGTTTAAATTTGAAGTAAACAGATTTCGCCCCCATTGTCCTTTACCTGTTGGTGAGCATCCTCTGGTCTGAGCTGATGGTGAACATGGAGGTGTGTAGGTGTCTGGGCAGTGCCCCCTCACTCAGAGCCAGCTCCTGCATCTTAGTGGCTATCTCCTTATCCCCCTCCTTATAAAAAAAACTAAATATTAATCATCACCAATATGATCATCAAAATTCTCCTCTTTTTCATATTAAGTCATGCTCCCCCAGCCTCACCTCAATGATGGCCTTCATGACCAGGCCTGCTCCCTTCACAATGGCCATAGAGGGGTGCTACAAAAATTACAAAAATTTAAAAGTCACACATACCTTATAGAAAGTACAAAGACACCGTTTGTAGACGCTCTTTCTTCTTTTCAACTTATCTTTTCGTTTTACCCACCTCCACCTTTCACCCCTCTTTCTTTAACTGTTTTTCCTTGTTTGGAAAAGTCATAAAATCAACAATCCTCCCATCATTTCCCCTTTCTCTTAGTCTGAAATCCAAACAAAAAATGTGCATATCTGTTGGATTCCATACTACCTTTCTCTCACCCCTCCTAGCTACCTGGAAGAGTTTGAAGAGGGTGCGTCCGTTGGAGGCCACCATCTCCAGCAGCATATCAAACTGCTGACCCTCGCTGGTCTCGCTGTAGGGGGCGCACAGGGCAAAGGTCAGGAAGTCTAGCAGCGAGCTGATCACCAGTGCCCCTGTGCCGTGTTCCTAGAGGGAGGGTAGAGAAGTCGAAAAAAGAAGAGTGTAAAGGAGACTAAAGGAAAGGAACCAAGATGGCTTCCTTTGGTTTACTGCCGGGTTTCGGGACGACCAACAAAAAAGGTTAGTGGAGGTTGAGGCTGACAAACGTACCACGTTGCTGACAAACTTCTCTAGAAGGTTCTCCAGGAATTTCTTGGAAGACATCAGTGAGGCCTTGTTCAGTTGCTCCTGACGCAGGTCGTAGTCATCGTGCATCGGCTGCAAATTAAAATTGCTATTCAATTGAAAATTCTCTATTTAAAATTGTGCATTACCAAAAGCAGTCACATTCTGTGTACGGTCATGTCGCCACACCAATATTGTGTGTAAGATGGTGTGTGTGTGTGCGCTTTCAGTACCTGCTCGGGGAATGCAAATGGAACTTACACACATAAGAGCACAGAGCATGTCTACGGCGGCGTGTGTCACTCCGTTGTTGTTCCTCTTCAGAGCTTTCACCGTTTTCACCCCCAACTTCTCCCGGAACCTGCAAAACACACACACAGATTCAACTAGACAGAAACTCACTCATTCATTTCATTGACATGATAGGGAGACAGTCATTGACACTGGAAATTCAAAAAGAGCCGCATATTTGATACACAAATATATTTTTCAAGGGGTCTGGGGGTTTATTCTCAATTCCACAGGAACCAAGAATAGAAATACACATCCTCTCATACATCTCAGTGACCCCAGAGGAGAAAGAGATAGTCCTGGATATATGAGAGAGAAAGAGAGACCCAGTTCAGAGGAGAGAAAGAGAGACCCAGTTCAGAGGAGAGAAAGAGAGAAGCACACAAACTGTACACAGGCAGACAGAGGTGAAGAAGAGATGGAAGGATGACATCACTTCTCTTTTGCTCTCCCAGTGTTTGAGACACATGAAAGGAGAGTAGTAGACAGATAGCAGGCTAGCCAGCCAGAGACTGACAGCAGGCCAGAGACAGCAGGCCAGAGAGACAGAAACAGAGCAAACGGGCAGAGGCAGACAGACAGACAAACAGACGTAGTCAGTCAGTGAGGCAGACAGAGGAGGTTAGACAGACAAGAGGCAGAGAGAGAGGGCTAAACAGACAGAGAGGGCAGACTGAGATGTATGGATTCATATTTACGTTCCATCTGTGAATCCAGACCCTTGACCAGACCTTGGAATGACAGAGTATGTCTGTTACCTACACGCTTACCACAACACTGCATAGCAATAACTATCAGTAGGAGAGAGGGGGGCGGAAAGAGAAGGATGGGGAGAATGTAGCAGAGGTGGGGAGAGATGAAGAGAACAATTAGACAGTCAGAGCTTTGAAGGAGGGAGAGAGGGGTAGCGAGAGGAGAAACGTAAAGTCAGGAAGAAATGTTAGCAGTGTGTGTGTGTGTGTGTGTGTGTGTGTGTGTGTGTGTGTGTGTGTGTGTTTTGATGCCTTACTTGGGCAGCTGTGTGAAGGCCTGGAAACCTGCCTTGGAGGCTACGAGGCGTCGGATGGCGTGAAAGTGGCTCTCCAGCTCGACGTTGAGGCCCGGCAGCTCACTCTCCTGGGACAGCAGGGCCAAGATGGCGTTGCTGATCAGCTTCTCCTTGTTCTCTGAAAACAGACCCTGAGAGACGGGCGGAGGAGTGTTAAGGTAGGCCTAACACACTTACAGACACACTCTCCTTGGTAGGCTTGAACACTCACGTCTTGGGTGACTGCATGCAGCACGCCGCTGTAGGAGACGTTAGCGTTGAATCTGAACACTGCGTCTGCAAAGTTTCCATCTGAGAAGGACAGACAGACACTTTGTCAAACTAGTTCTCATCAAGCCTGAAAGTTAAAGCCTGGTCCGACATTACATAAATTAAATGAGCCCGAGCGCGAAAAAGGCAGATTTCTAGAAAACAGTATATTGATTTAAACTGGTGTTGAGAACAATGCGGCGGAGGCGGGCTGAATCTGAGTGAGGAGACGAGGAAACAGCCCCTGGGCACTGGTTCTCAATCCTGGTCCTGGGGACCCAAAGGGGTGCACATTTTTGTTTTTGCCCTAGCACTACACAGCTGATTCAAATGATCAACTCATCATGAGGCTTTGAATCAGGTTTGTAGTGCTAGAGCAAAAATAAAAATGTGCACCCCTTTGGGTCCCCAGGACCAGGTTTAAGAACCCCTGCCCTTGGGCCTACAAAAAGAGCAGAGAGGAAATCTCACCTTAGTTATGATCCACTGAATGACGAAAATATTGAAATAAAGTAGGATAATGTAATTAAAAGGCATGTATCAAATTGTTCCTTAAACTGAAACCCCCAAAGTCATATCCAACTATTATACAAATTTAAATCAATAGTCATATGTGGTCACCTAGATCATTTCAGCACCATTTTGATTGGGACAGCACCATTGTGAATTTTTTTAATTTGTATTAACCCTTATTTTACCAGGTATGTTGACTGAGAACACATTCTCATTTACAGCAATGCCCTGGGGAATAGTTACAGGGAAGAGGGATAAATGAGCCAATTGGAAGCTGATTTTGATAAATCAATCCATGTCAGATTTTTGTTTTCACTGAATCTCCGTTTGGATATTTGGTAGGGATGTCACGATTCATCGCTAAGTATCCGTCCCCGATTCATACGTTTAAGATACTAGAGCATCGGTCTGCAGATCCCAAACCGATCCAAACGTAGCATGCATCGGTCAGAAAAATCGATTCAAATATGACAAATCGCCGTTTCACAATTATATATAATTTGTATATTACATTATTTCTACCTTCAGAAAATACCTCATCTTTTGTGACGACTGATGCGTACTCACCTTCAGTGTCGAAGTAAGCATGTAATGGTGTTGACAGTCATTGATCTACAAGTAATTTTCCATGCCAACCCCAGGCAATATTAGTAGTCTACTGTAGTCAAACTGCGCACTGTGCCCAGCTTCACGCACTGACCAATGCGAAGTACGCGGCCTGATCTTGCACATCAGCACGGTACCTTCAGCTTCAAAGGCAAAAATATATATATAAGATAGTCAGCTTTATAAGTTGAGTGACAACCTATGTATACTTAACACAATTATAAACTCAACATGTAACGTGTTGGTCCCATGTTTCATGAGCTGAAATAAAAGATCCTTGAAAATGTTCCATATGCACAAAAAGCTTGTTTCTCCTTTGCCAAGATAATCCATCCACCTGACAGCTGTGGCATATCAATAGGCTGATTAAACAGCATGATCCTTCCACAGGTGCACATCGCGCTGGGGACAATAAAAGGCCACTTTAAAATGTGCAGTTTTCTCACACAACACAATGCCACAGATGTCAAAAATGTTGAGGGAGCTTGCAATTGGCATGCTAAGTGCAGGAATGTCCACCAGAGCTGTTGCCAGAGAATTGAATGTTCATTTCTTTACCATAAGCTGCTTCCAATGTCGTTTTAAAGAATTTGGCAGTATGTCCAACAGACCTCACAACATGTGACCACGTCAGCCCAAGACCTCCACATCCTGCATCTTCACCAGCTGATGAAACTGATGAGTATTTCTGTCTGTAAATAAAGCCCCTTTGTTGGGAAAAACTCATCCTGATTGGCTGAGCCTGGCTCCCCAGTGGGAGGGTCTGGCTCCCAAATGGGTGGGCCTATGATCTCCCAAGCCCACCCATGGCTACACCCCTGCCCAGTCATGTGAAATCCTTAGATTAGGGCCTCATGAATTTTTTTCAATTGACTGATTTCATTATTTGAACTGTAACTCAGTAAAATCGTTGTAATTGTTGCGTTAATATTTTTGTTCAGTATAATTTGCTTGGTTATTGTTAACTATGCGCGGTTGAAAATATTGTTTTACCAGAATAAAAGTAAACGATCAAAACCATTCGTTTTTGAGATGGGGGTGAAATCCAAAATTATATTGATACATTACTAGCGCAAACACGTAATCTGCAAAAATGAATTAGTGGGCGATGGTGATTTCAGAACCCAAGTGGGGGAGATAAAAAAAATAAAAATAGGCCACATTGCTGCCCCTCCACTAATCTGATAGGGTGGTGCTAGATGCCGTGTCTACCTTATGGCTCAGCTCAGGTACATGTATCATGTACACACACTAAAAATGAGGCTGGGGAATAGTTAGCTAAATTGAGGTGAGTGCTCATGACCATCTTTATTCAAGTTTGCTCATGTATAAGCTGATCAGAACATTTTGCTAGCATGTTATGTAGCTTAAAAAAGTGGATTTTCCTCTTCACTCGCATAGCAGCCCGTCCTTCTCCCGTCCAAAAGCCTACAACTTGTCTGATAATCAATCGATGTGCTTCTCCTGATACTGAGATGCACTGCCTGTCGTGGTCTGTCATATTCATTTGGGCACACCTGAGCGATTGCTATTGGACAAGCTCAGGTAGTACCCCCCCAGTTTAAGTCAGTTTTCTTCCATTTAGTGAATACTGAACACACCCCAGGTCAAAAATCAAACCTGTGATAGGTGTGTCACTCACTAGGGGGTGCTGCCAGAAATTTGAGGTGCAGGCTCTCCACTTCCTCGTCCACGGGCATGCTCATTAGGCCCCAGCGCTGGCCCCGCTGGGTGGGGGCCATCTTCACACACACGTCCCTATTCCCCGACGCACGCACCCCATCCAGCAGGCTGGCCATTAGGGAGTCCCTAAACACACACACACGCATCACATTAAGTCATAAGAGAGAGACAAGGATATGCAGATATGACGCACACACAGACAATATATAAAAAGACAACGATGCAGGACAGGGAATACAGTACAAATGAGCAGGGTGTGAACGGGAACAGATTTAGTGAGCTTAGCCAACAGAAAAGGAAACGGGAGGGCAGATATGACATTTGCCATTATAGAGCTGTTTTGTGCTGTACCTGTCTGTAGAGCAGTACTTCCTGATCTGGCCTCTGATGAACTCTACGGCGAACACCTGGGGGTTCTCCGCATCGCAGATGAGAGCAAACACCTGCACACACACAGTTTACTGCAAATGACACTACCACAACGGTGCTTCGGTGCAATTCACTTGAAAAAGACATGGCATTTAACAGAGCCTGAGGCAGAAGCCAGGTCATAGAAATAGAATCAATAGAAACGACAGTTCTGAAACCCACATAACACATCAAGGAAAATTAGACGTCTACCAATTTGATGGGTCAGCCCCAGTGTTTGTGTGGGTCAGCCCCAGTGTTTGTGTGGGTCAGCCCCAGTGTTTGTGTGGGTCAGCCCCAGTGTTTGTGTGGGTCAGCCCCAGTGTTTGTGTGGGTCAGCCCCAGTGTTTGTGTGGGTCAGCCCCAGTGTTTGTGTGGGTCAGCCCCAGTGTTTGTGTGGGTCAGCCCCAGTGTTTGTGTGGGTCAGCCCCAGTGTTTGTGTGGGTCAGCCCCAGTGTTTGTGTGGGTCAGCCCCAGTGTTTGTGTGGGTCAGCCCCAGTGTTTGTGTGGGTCAGCCCCAGTGTTTGTGTGGGTCAGCCCCAGTGTTTGTGTGGGTCAGCCCCAGTGTTTGTGTGGGTCAGCCCCAGTGTTTGTGTGGGTCAGCCCCAGTGTTTGTGTGGGTCAGCCCCAGTTTTTGTGTGGGTCAGCCCCAGTGTTTGTGTTGGAATTGTAGCAGCCACTCACCTCTCCAAAGGGCTTGATGGTGGCTATGTTGTAGGAGGCTGGGTCTCTCTCCACCAGACATGTCTCTGTCAGGCACAGGATCCTCTTGACGGGCTCCTGCCAGGGACAAACAGCACGGGAGAAGTTAGTCTCAAGTTGATAAGGGCCAGTTGACTACAAAGCACATTTTAATCTCAATGTCCTAACAAAGTCAAAATCTCCTCATAAAAAAAGGTAAACAGGTCAAATAAAAAGGTCATTTATAAATGTCATGGAAGGAACGATGGTGATGGCAGTTAGATTCTGACCGAGTGGCGCGGGGAGACCTTCTGCACCACGAACTCTGCCAGGGAGGTGATGCACTCGTCCGAGCCGTACTTCCCAAGTCGGTCCGTCACAAAGTCCTCGAAGGTCAGCGGGTCCTTACGCAGCCGCAGAGTGATGCCGATGAAGTTTCCCGCGTGCTCAATGGCGCTTTTGATGATCTCGTCCCGATGCTCTGACGCAAACAGGTGCTGAGGGGGTTGGATGGGGCAGATAGAGAAAGGGATGGGGTGGTGGTGAGAGGCATGAGAGGGAAGAGAAAGAGGGATGGGAAGGTGGAAAGAGGGGGATGAGGGAGAGTGTGAGAGTGCAATTAAAACAGTACGTGCGCTAGTCAGTCCTGGACAGTGGAATTTCTCAAGGGAATAAACACATATTTGCACACAGACAATTAAACCTTTAGAGACTAAGAGGCACACACACCCTACCCCCCTGGTACGTACCAGTCGGCTGAAGCCCCCATAGAGGATGCAGAAGCCCCCCTGGTAGTCGTTGAGCTCAGCAAAGCACTCCAAGGAGCGGTAGTCGTAGGAGCACACGACCCGGTTGGTCTGGGAGTCAATCTGGTCGATTCCCCCCGGGGTCACCTCCAGGCTCACAGATTTCCGCGTGTCGCTCCAGTGGTGCTTGTAACAGTTGTAGCGCTGACGGGACACACAAAGTGGACAAAACTGGTCATGGCATCACGGCATAATATAGCTCTGGTTCAGGGTGTCACGTGCAGTTTGGGGAAGGCTCAGCGTCAGCAAGCCACATGTACAGTAACACCCCTGACCAGAGCTAGACATGATAACGCCTAGAGATCTATCAGACATTCAAACGCAAACCAATCAATCAAATTGACAATGTCCGTTTTTTACCCCTCACAACTAATGGATATCTAAAGTGAACCACTATAGAAGACCTTGGTTTAAAAAAAAATATGAAGATAATCCTTGTCTGTGCCTGGCTGCCCTTTTAAAAACATAGAATGTGTCCCAAAATGACACCCTATTCCCAATGTAGTGCACTACTTTTAACCAGGGCCTATAGGGAATAGGGTGCCATTTGAGACGTAACATAGTGCTCCTCTTTGATGAGATCACCAGGAAGTTGTATTGATCTGTGCTGTAGATGAAAGTCACCCTTAAGGGGAGCAGGGGAGTGGCTGCTCTATTCCAACCTCTCTCTCCCAAGGAAATGGGATTGTGCTGATGGAGAACACACAGAGGTTACGTCCCAAATGGTACCCTATTCTCGATTATAGTGCACTACTTTTAAACCAGCGCAAATGGCACTACATTGGGAATAGGGTGCCATTTTGGACGCGGTGTGAGACACTAAATAAAATCCTCGGGGTTCCTGACTGAGTCTGCTAGACCAGCTCAGTGCGGGAGAAAGAGAGAGAGAGGAGACATCCTATTATTATCATCAACTCAGGAAGAACAACAACTAGAGGCTACTCCACTCTGCCCTTCTTCCTCCTCTTTGCTCTACTCAACATGGCCCTGGGGTGTGTGTTTTACTCGTCCCCACGCCCCCCCCCCCCCTCCTTTGATTTGTTCTTATCGCCATTCATTTCTATAGTGTGGTCCTGCATTCTGTAAAGGAGCACTTCATTATTTCGGTTCTCCTTTCACTCGTTTGTTCAGGTCTTCATTCCCTCCCTCTTTTCGCCATTCCCTCAGTCAAGACTTACCCTGCCAGTTATCTTTCCCTCTGAGAAGTCTGTTCTGAATCTCTGCAGAGAGAAAGAGAGACCAGATTAAACATGTATCCACTGTAATCTGGGCCCGTATTCATTATACTTCTCAGTGCTGAATTTAGACCCGTTTTGTCCTCTACATCATAATGAAGAAGACTACGTGACAGGGGCGCTGATCCTACATCAGCACTATTAATGCATCCTGGATAGGTAGAGGATAGAGATATCACCATTTGAATAAGTGTAATTACACATCAGAGATGAGTCAAGTCACTATGCTGGTCTCAAGCTTATGGAAATATCAAACGCAGAGAGAGTCTCTTACACCTTTTCAGAACAATGATTTCATGACAACACATTTTATTTAATGCATGGTGTGTGAGAACCAGCTGTGTCAAGGGACACGAGTGCGAGAATCTTAAGATTTTTGGGGGGGGGACAATGAGCGATTTTGCAGCAATTAATTTGCGCCTTCCCTGCGATTTAGATCTGTTCGTATGTGTGTGTGTGTGTGTGCGCGCGCATTCTTGATAACTTAATTGTGTTTAATGTATATGATGGTGTTTCTAAAGCAACCTACAGTCAGCCACTGTTGCTAATGTGTTGTGAGCATTCTCATGCAAAAATAATGGCTGATACTATACATACTGGTGGTGATTAAAGGGGCAATCTGTGATTCAAACAATGACAAAGCAGTCATCCCAGGTAGCCTAGTGGTTAAGAGTGCTGGGTCAGTAACAAAAAGGTCACTGGTTCAAATCCCGGAGCCGACTAGGTGGATAATCTGTTGATGTGCCCTTCAGCAAGACACTCAACCCTAATTGCTCTGGATAAGAGTGTCTGCTAAACGAGTAAAATGTAATCCCACCACTTTTTGGGGTAAACAGCTGAGGGGTGGGGCTTAAGAAATGTAACCACTCAAATGTATAGATGGGGCTATGGACTGAAGTTATACATTGTTTACAATTAAATGGTTTACAAACAATTGGCTAAAACAAGCTCATATTTTGGGTTCTGATGAGCTAAGGCATCTGAACTAAGCTCCTGTGGTATTTATAAATTATATTCTTCCAGAACCAATCGTGTGTTTTCTCACCAGTGCCTCTGTGAGTAGCTCTGTCCTGTGCTCTGTGGAGAACTTGAGCGTTTCAGACTTCTTGCCGCTGCCCTTGCGGAATGTAAGGTTGAACTCGGTGCCCTGGCCCTTTCCCACCGGGGTGATGCCGCAGATGTCCCCATACGGCCACTGCAGGGCACCACAAAGGAGACAGAGAAAGAGACAAACATGTCACTGAGGCATGTCACATTAACTAAAGCTAAAAATGACAGATCATAGATTAGCATCCAAACGGTGAAAAAGGATATATCGATCACAAGGATAATGGTCACATGACTCAGACGTAGAGACCTAATTAAGGGTTTTAAAATGAGCCCACTGACCTGGTTTGTGACTTCGAGCGTGGCGGGGTTGTACGTGGTAATGCCATGAGTGCCCACAGAGAAGACTCGTTTGTACCTGGAATAGAGAGGAGAGCTCAGTCAGATACCTACCTACACAACATCTGTTATACAGACCTACAGGACATTGAGGGGACTGGGTGGTAGCCTAGCGGTTAAGAGGTTGGGCCAGTAACCGAAAGGTTGCTAGTTCGAATCCCCGAGCTGACTAGGTGAAATCTGTTGATGTGCTCTTGAGCAAGGCACTTAATCCTAACTGCTCCTGTAAGTAGCTCTGGATAAGAGCGTCTGCTAAATGACAAAAAAATGTTTTACACACAATTGAGTTAAGGCATGGACACGTCAGTAGCATTTGCCGGCCAAGAGTACTTAGCACCTCTGAACAGAGTGCCTGATGTACAGTGAGTTCCAAAAGATGTTTTGGCTCTGTACTCCAGCTCTGAGGTTAAAGTGCAGACTGTCAGTTTTGAGTATATTTTCATCCATATCGGGTGAACCATTTAGAAATGAAAGAACTTTTTGTACATAGTTCCCCCCCATTTTAGGGGACCAAAATTCACTTATGTGTTTTAAAGTAGTGTGAAGTATATGGTCTCACATTCATAGCACACAATGACTACATCAAGCTTGTGCTCCACACATTTGTTGGATGCATTTGCTGTTTGTTTTGATTCAGATTATTTTCTGGCCAATAAAAATTAATGGTAAATAATGTATTGTGTCAGTTAAGAACAATTTCTTATTTACAATAACAGCCTACCAAAAGGCCTCCTGCGGGGACTGAGATGAAAAATGAAATAAAAATACTATACTAACTTCTCACCATTACAATAACAGGGGAGGTGGGTATTTTTTGGGGGGTATGATATCTGTGCGTCTAACTTTCTCACTCATCATTATTCACGATTATCCCTAATCATGGTAGCATCCACATTTGTATTTATTATGGATCCCAAGGCAGCAGCTACACTTCCTGAGGTCCAGCTAAATTAAGGCAGTAATACATTTGAAAAACATTACAATACAGTCATAATAGATTTCACTACATACTAAGTGTGTGTGTGCCCTCAGGCCTCTATTCTAGTACCACAGGTCTATGTGTACATGTGCGTATGCTATTGTGTGTTTGTATAGATGTGTCTATGTTTGTGTTGCTTCACAGTCCCAGCTGTTCCATAAGGTGTATTTGATCTGTTTTTTAAATCTAAATTTTACTGCTGGCATGAGTTACATGATGTGGAATAGAGTTCCATATAGTCATGGCTCTATGTCGAACTGTGCGCCTCCCACAGTCTGTTCTGGACTGTGAAGAGACCTCTGGTGGCATGTTTTTTGGGGTATGCATGGGTGTCCGAACTATGTGCAAGTAGTTTAGACAGACAGCTCGGTGCATTCAACATGTCAATACCTCTCACAAATACAAGTAGTGATGCAGTCAATCTCTCCTCCACTTTGAGCCAAGAAAGATTGACATGTATATCATTAATGTTAGCTCTTCGTGTCAATCCAAGGGCCAGCCGTGCTGCCCTGTTCTGAGCCAATTCCAATGTCCCTCTGTGGCACCTGACCACCCAACTGAATTGGCCTGTAGGACCTACTTTGTTTATAGTGCTGTTAAGAATGCAGAGCAGCGCTTTAGACAGACTCCTCCCCACCCTAGCTACTGTTGTATTAATATGTTTTGACTATGACAGTTTACAGTCCAGGGTTACTCCAAGCAGTTTAGTCTCCTCAACTTGCTCAATTTCCACATTATTCATTACAATATTTAGTTGAGGATTAGGGTTAAGTGAATGATTTGTCCTAAAGCATTGTATTTGGGACTTATTTATTCCTTGTCACCCATTCTGAAACTAACTGCAGCTCTTTAAGTGTTGCTGTCATTTCAGTCGCTGTGGTAGCTGACGTGTATAGTGTTGAGGCATCCGCATACATAGACACACTGGCTTTACTCAAAGGCATGTTGTTAGTAAAGATGGAAAAAAGGGGCCTAGACAGCTGCCCTGGGGAATTCCTGATTCTAACTGGATTTTGATGTAGAGGCTTCCATTAAAGAATACCCTCTGTGTTCTGTTAGACAGGTAACTCTATCCATAATATAGCAGGGGGTGTACAGCCATAACAGACTCACAGGCTCATCAATAATGTCAAACGCCGCACTAAAGTCTAACAAAATCAGCCCCCACAACCTTTTCATCCTCGATTTCTCTCAGCCAATCAGCACAGTAAGTGCTGTGCTTTTTGAATTTATGTAGAAGTGTTTAGAAACATATTCTATTGTTATTTACAATAGAAGTGACTCCAAAATACATTATTTATCATTCATTTCTATTGGGCACATAATCTGAAACACAACCAAAACAAACAGCAAATGCATCCAACAAATGTGTAGTGTTCCAAGCTTGATGTTGCCGGGTCATTGTGTGCTATGAATATATGACCAGATACTTTTATACACATAAGTGAATGTCACAATACTTTTGGTCCCCTAAAATGGGGGAACTATGTACAAAAAGTGCCGTCTAAACTATTCACCCGATATGGATGAAAATACCCTAAACTTGAACCCCATATTCATTCTACAGCCAAAACAACAACAAGTTAGCTCACTGTAATTTGCTAACCGAGTGCAAACCAATTTAGAAACAGCAGAAAATGTTGGCAGTCCGATGCCTACCAGCAGGTGTTCCCTAAAAACAAACTGCGTCAAACAAACTCTGAACGAATGTCAAAGGCAGACCATCATTCAGTGCGATGCGGTTTCTCCTGTAGGGGCAATCTATTCCATACACAGCGCCATAATTTACAGTAAATGACCTGGTCAAAAGTAGTGCACTATATAGAGAATAGGGTTCCATTTGCAACTTAGGGTAGCTCAACATTCAGTAAAGAAATTGAGTGTGGACTGTGGAGTACTGCAGTGAGGGTGGTGGACCTGAATTGCTTTGCTGCTGTATCCTAAGTGGTGGCATATCTGAAGTGAGAGGTTAGCCAAGCATTGGCTCGGCTGGTGGACCCTGGTCAAAAGTACTGCACTATAAACGGAATACGCCGTTATTTGAGAAGCTGCCCAAGTATCAAGCCACAACAAGACCTCTAAGCAAAACCTAGGATGTAGCCTACATGCACCTTAACCTAAATGCTACGCTACAGCTCTTGGGCACCGAAACTGAAGGAATAAGAGCAGAGAGCTCTGAAATAAAAAATTGAGCCAAGATTCTATAACAACATCCTGTCCACAACTTTGCATCTGAACTAAACATGCATAAAACTAAACCAAGCTGATGTCAGGTGCCAGGCTCAGATGTTGTTAAGCTAACCCCCAAAAGGACTTATTTCCTGGGATGTTCCATTGGACAAAGTGAATGATTGGGATTATTTTTCGGCCACCTTCCAACATGCTGCTAACCACGCTGATGCCTTTAAAAATGTGCTGAATGTGTGATTGGCAATGAGGCAACCGATTCAGTAACTGACTTGATGATGGGAATGAAAAGATGGAGTCAACACAGGAAGGGCGGACCGGCGTTATGACAACATTCGTGCAACATTCCTTATTCTGCGTATCAAAGTGACTACGATCACGTAGGCCCTACATTTTCAAATACTGAAATATTAGGCTATTTCGTCGTATTATAATCTCTACCTACACACATTTATCAACATTTAGGCCCTGGGATATTCTCATAAGAAGAGTGGGTCACACTTGAAGACCCTGGCGTCTGATCAATAGATGACGGGAGAGTGGGAGCTGTGTTTGTGAGCTGAAAGGAGCACTTTCGGCACCTCCCAGTCACTGTTCTCTTCAACACAAAACATTGGCGCACGCACACACAGAGACAAATACACATATAAAAGACACAGATCTTCACTACGTTCAGACAAACAGAAAGTGGCTTAAATAGACAATCACAGTCGTTGGCCATTCGCTCCAAAACACCTTGAAAGACCTTTGATCCACGCCTGAGTGTGTCCAGATATCAGTGATAGAAATACAGGGGTAGAAGGGACATTGAGAGTAATCAGTCAACGTTTGGGTGGAATCTACAGTCTCTGCATCCCAGTAGCAGAGTCTACCTCCCTCTCCTCCTCCATCCTTATGCAAGCACATAGTTTCCCTTTCATCCTACCCCGAGCCAACTCCACCCTCCCTCACTCGCTCTCCCCCCCTCTCAGCTCTAAGTGCAGGGCCCCTGCTCTGCTATGAGGGCACCCCTCTACATGCAGCCTTTGTCCTTGCTGCTCAGTGGCTGGGCCTAGTCACACGACTGGTTAATTATTCATCCTCTGTGACCTGTACTCTCCAGACAGATAAAGGCACTCACCCAGACCAGTCTAAGCACGGAACAGCCCAGCACATACTGTCGTAGCTAGGGCCAGCAGTTTTTCCTGACCATATGACCTGACAGTCTATAATCCGGGCCCAGAGTAACTAGGCCCCCCCCCCCAAGTTTTTTTCTGGGCAGGTCACATGGTCAGGAAAAACTCTACATAACCTCTGACCCATGTAGGCTATGGCTATGAAAAGTAGAGGGCAGGGCTGGCTATGCTACTCCTCACAACAATAACAGTCATTATAAATCAAATGAAATTTTATTTGTCACATACACATGGTTAGCAGATGTTAATGCGAGTGTAGCCAAATGCTTCTAGTTCCGACAATGCAGTAATAACCAACGAGTAAGCTAACCTAACAATTCCACAACTACTACCGTATACACACACGTGTAAAGGGATAAAGAATATGTACATAAAGATATATGAATGAGTGATGGTACAGAACGGCATAGGCAAGATGCAGTAGATGGTACCGAGTACAGTATATACATATGATATGAGTAATGTAGGGTATGTAAACATAAAAGCTCATAGTTTAAAGTGGCTAGTGATACATGTATTACATAAAGATGGCAAGAAGCAGTAGATGATATAGAATACTGTATATACATATACATTATATTAAGTGGCATTGTTTAAAGTGGCTAGTGACACATTTTTGATAAATGTCCATCAATTTCCATTATTAAAGTGAGCTGGAGTTGAGTCAGTATGTTGGCATACAGGCAATCCCTCCATGACCTCAGAGAGTGCTTTACATCATCATAAAGACACTGCTATCACATTTCATACGAGTGTTATTGGAAGCAGTGGAACATCTAATTGGCAGGGGGTGATTTCCATGTAAAAAGCCCCATGAGCACCAACATGTGAAATTCATAGGAGCATATGAAAATTGGGTGTCAAATGAAAGCCAAGAGTCAATATTTTTGAGAAATTAATACATATTTTGAAACCATTTTCCATCCTAAAAATGTGGAATAAGCAAAGGCTTTGATTTCTGGTCAAACAGGAAAGGGGTCTTAGAAAACAATCAATCAGGAAAAGTCTTAAGGTATTAGAAATACATCAAAAAACAATAATGTTGAAGTAAAGACCCCTGCCAACTAATATCTCTTATATTTAGTGTGAGAAATGTAATGCCTTGAAATTCCATTACCAAAAACCCACATATCTTTAAAATATTTTCACATTTCTCAGAAGTAACAAGGTAGACATATACACACACTCACACATATTAGTGTTTTTAGAGATAATAATTCATCAACATAATTGGTAAGTGATTAAAACTCGAAATCCTGTCACCAAATCAGTAACGGGATTTCTGCAATTGAATTGACTACAATGGGAAATCGCAAACCACAGTTGGGTTCACAAGTTTGGACAACACAGTACACAGAAAAGTAGAGTACAGTACACACTAGATTTGAGTACACCAACTCTACGTTCCAAACTTGTGAAACAGACGTTTATGATTGATTCAGATTTGGTCCCGTTTTGGGGGCAGAGTACATTAAAATAAAAAGTCAGTGAGTAGAATAATATCCAAATAAACAAAAAGGAGGATATTGCATATTTCTACCTTTGTGTATCTATTTTAGGATACATCACCATGAAGAGAATGATGTTCATATTTCATAATTATGCATTTCTGTGTAGTATAGACCAGGGACACGACTAAATTATGTTACTGGGTGCAAATCCACTTTACTTCCTGTAGTTCAATAACCAAAATAGATTTTTTCAAAGGCAACGTGTCATGTCATAGCTGACACCCCATTCTTTCTGCAGACATCATTGAATCTTAATTCGGAGCAGATATTTATTTAAAAAATAAAAAATAAAAAAAAGAAACACTTGGACACAAACTGCAGGAGATTTTTCCAAAATTCTGTTACCAAATTTAGCATCTGCACAGTTCGTCCATTAAATGTGTTTTTGTGAAATGTTGTGTGTAAATTGTTAAAAGTAGTCCTTGTGCATGGAGTAATGTTCGTTAAACTTTGAAATCAGTGGTTTTTGTTTGGCATACATTTTAGATTAGGCACAGAGGCCTAATGCAAAGCAAGGCAGTGATAAGCACTAAGGCACTTGGGTATTTTGTCTACAGCTGGAAAATCTATTGTCTACAGACAGCTAGACTTTGGTACATGATGTACACACAAGCACACAGTGAAAGAGTCTTTCCATTGACTGAATCAAATTGTCTCTTCCCTCAACAATTCCTCAGTATTGTCTGGGACAGAGGAGGTAGGCAGTACTGTGGGGGGGGGGGGGGGTATTTGGTAGATGATGTTACCAGGGTGTAATAGAGATGAAGGTTAAAAGGGAGTTTATGTGGAGAGAAAGCACAAGACGCAGTGTTAGCGATGCATACTACAGCCCTAACCACAGGACACCGCAGGGTAAATCCATTTGAATTCTATCACTTCTTGAAAGCATCACTTTTGATTTAAACAAAACTTTTCATACATGTTTGCCCAAAGAAGAAGTGGTCAGAAAGTGACATCAGGAGATAAAAGGTGCTCAAAGTTGACCCATTTCGCATAATCTACCATACGACGCGACATCCATGTCTTCATCACTGGAAAAGATAAATGGTCGAGTTTGATATGATTTTAAAGCTTACAAACAGGGATGTCAAAATATGTTATTTCCAGGAAAAAAACGTGACGAAAATGTTACATTTTTAAACTACAGTCAATCTAAAAACGGTCAACTCCGATTCAATTGGAATGTCTATTCTATCATCTATATTTCTATGGAGGATTGACAGTTTAAATTTTAAACAGATATTCCCAGTCAAGTCAACATTCTCTGATGTGACGTGTGGACCCCGAACCATCTTTGTGGTACCATTTGAAAGTTGAAATGTTTTACATGACAGAATTAAAAAGTAATTTTGGACTGATAGTTTCAACAACAAAAAAGTTATGTCTAAAAGATCAGAGCAACCTTGAGGGAATCTTATTTGAGTCAGAAAAGGATGTTCATATGATCGGTAAGATATACAAAACCTTGCCCAGAGCATATCCAACTGACAATCTCTTAGAAAAAAAGATAAACTATTGGAACTAAGAATTAAAAATAACTGATACAAGGGGGAAGTTGGAGTGTAACTGATGAAATTACAGTTAACGAAAATGTACACTTAATCCAGTATAAATGAATGTATAAAATGTATTATACAAGAGACAAAATTCGCAAATTCTACAGCACAACGGCAGAGTCATGTCTCAAGTGTAAAACTAATAATGACTAAATAATTCATGCTTTCTGGGAATGCTATGAAGTCCGGAAGTTGTGGGCAGAGCTAGAAAGTCAGAAGTATTACAATGTCAAATTACTTTTAATCCGTCGGTCTGCATAATTCAAGATAGGGCTGGGCGATATGAAGATATGTCATGTGACGATAGACAATCTTTTTTTTTTTTTTTTTTTTTTTTAAACATAGCCCATCTATAATTTAGCCCAAACAACTACCTTTTTCCCTACTGCATTTATTTAGCTCCTTTTGACCCCATTATTTCTCTCTACTTTGCACATTCTTCCACTGCAAATCATTCCAGTGTTTTACTTGCTATATTGTATTTACTTCGCCACCATGGCCTTTTTTTTTGCCTTCACCTCCCTTATCTCACATTGTATATAGACTTATTTTTCTACTGTATTATTGACTGTATGTTTGTTTTACTCCATGTGTAACTCTGTGTTGTTGTATGTGTCGAACTGCTTTGCTTTATCTTGGCCAGGCCGCAACTGTAAATGAGAACTTGTTCTAAACTTGCCTACCTGGTTAAATAAAGGTTAAATAAATAAATAAATAAATAAAACATCACCGGCAACAACATCGCCTATGGGCACAAACCCACCGTCGCTGGACTAAACAGGACTGGCAAAAAGTACTCTTCTCTGACGAGTCGCGGTTGTCTCACCATGGGGTGATGGTCGGATTCATGTTTATTGTCGAAGGAATGGTGGAATACACCCTAGGCCTGTACTCTGGAGCAGGATCGATTTGGAGGTGGAGGGTCCGTCATGGTCTGGGGCGGTGTGTCACAGCATCATCGGACTGAGCTTGTTGTCAGGGCAGGCAATCTCAACGCTGTGCGTTACATGGAAGACATCCTCCTCCCTCATGTGGTACCCTTCCTGCAGGCTCATCCTGGAATCCAGCATGACAATGCCACCAGCCATACTGCTCGTTCTGTGCGTGATTTCCTGCAAGACAGGAATGTCAGTGTTCTGCCATGGCCAGCGAAGAGCCCAGATCTCAATCCCATTGAGCACGTCTGGAACCTGTTGGATCGGAGGGTGAGGGCTAAGGCTATTCCCGCCAGAAATGTCAGAGAACTTGCAGGTGCCTTGGTGGAAGAGTGGGTTAACATCTCACAGCAAGAACTGACAAATCTGGTGCAGTCCATGAGGAGATGCACTTCAGTACTTAATGCAGCTGGTGGCCACACCAGATACTGACTGTTACTTTTGATTTTGAACCCCCCCTTTGTTCAGGGACACATATTTCTGTTAGTCACATGCCTGTGGCACTTGTTCAGTTTATGTCTCAGTTGTTGAATCTCATGTTAATACAAATATTTACACATGTTAAGTTTGCTGAAAATAAACACAGTTGACAGTGAGAGGACGTTTCTTTTTTTTGCTGAGTTCGGTTTATATTAGGCCTATATTTATTTTGTTTGCAACTATATTTGAAGAGTTCTCTATTTACCTTTTTAGATGTTATACATTATTTTATATTTTGCTAAATGCTTTATTGAAAATGTGCAAAAATATTCTAAATAAAAGGAGAAAAAATCAAATATGAGTAAGTACCTTTCATTTGTTGAGTATAATTCAAAATGTTATAAATACATTTTTTTTTTTTTTTTTTTTTTAAATAGGGCTTCGCATGTGGTCATCGTGCTATATCGTGATATGTATCGTTATCGGGATATGAGATTTTGGCCATATCGCCCAGCCCTAATTCAAGACATGGCATATGGGAGTGTAGTGAGATACCCAATGGGCTGGACGATTCTCTTCTCATCTCTCATCTTGAAAAACCTAAAATCAAGCAATCCGCCATCATTAACACAATGTAAAAATCGAATGATTTATTATTGAAATAGCATGGGCGACCGAGAAAAATGTATTGATACAAGTGGCAAACAATAATGCAGGCACTAGGGATGGGGGAGTGAGCATGCGGATCTGGGCAGGTGAGGTGTAGACATTGTTTGTGTGTATCTGTAAGATGTATACATTTTATATAGAGTAAAACAAAACAAAAAAATACAGCTAAAACCTGACACCCACCCTGTACTCAAGAGCATGTTGTGTCAGATGGCAGGCACAAAATAAAAACCTTAGATGATGTAAAATAGGGTCTAAGCTACAGCATATGTGAATATGAAAAAGATTTGAGTTAGCGTGTGCTTTTGATAATTGACATTAAAGCTGAAAAGTAAGCTTTTAAATTATATCAAATTTTAAACATTTATCTTTTCAAGTGAGAAAAACGTGGATGTCTCATGTTATGGTGGGGTATCTCTTGAATATTTAGGTATTTGGGTCAAAAAAAGACACTTATACAAATGGGCAAATATGTATCGAAGGTTTCGTTCAAATCTAAAGCGATGCTGTCAAAAAGTGATTGAATTCAAATGAATTTACCCAGCAGAAAAGCCTGTGAGAAACTGACTACATCTTCATTGATCTATAGGCTACCTGTCATAGTCATCACTCCACCGCACTGTGCAAACTTTGGGGTTTTGCTTTCCTTTACCAGTCTCAGATTTCAGACTAACGCATCACATTACGTAACTTCCTTCTTGAGTCTACTGGACAGCTTGGTACAACTGCCTCTCTTGCGCAGCTCAAACATCTCTAATGGTAAAAATCAAGCCTAAACTAATCCAAATCATTAGGCTTGATGTAACAATGTGCAACACGCCAAACATTTAGTCAACATGCTAGCGCTAGGCAAATCCAATAGCCCTCAAAACTGAAACGGACAAAATCACAGCTCGACATTCAGGGCTGCCGAGCTCACCCAGCAATATCTGCCGAGCTCACCCGGCCAGTTAATCAAGCCTTCATATGGGTGGCCCGCTTTGGTCAGTACATTTTCAAACTCCAAAACAGAAGGGGGGGAAAATCTATTTTTTTTATTTATTTTAAGTATGTGAAATGTCTGAATAATAGTTGAGAGAATTATTTATTTCAGCTTTGATTACTTTCATCCCATTCCCAGTGGGTCAGAAGTTAACATACACTCAATTAGTATTTGGTAGCAATGCCTTTAAATTGTTTACCTTGGGTCAAATGTTTCAGGTAGCCTTCCACAAGCTTCCCACAACAAGTTGGGTGAATTTTGGCCCATTCCTCCTGACAGAGCTGGTGTAACTGAGTCAGGTTTGTATGCCTCCTTGCTCACACACGCTTTTTCAGTTCTGCCCAGAAATGTTCTATAGGATTTGGGTCAGGGCTTTGTGATGGCCACTCCAATACCTTGACTTTGTTGTCCTTAAGCCATTTTGCCACAACTTTGAAAGTCTGCTTGGGGTCATTGTCCATTTGGAAGCCTCATTTGCAACCAAGCTTTAACTTCCTGACTGATGTCTTGAGATGTTGCTTCAATATATCCACAATTTTCCTCCCTCATGATGCCATCTATTTTGTGAAGTGCACCAGTCCCTCCTGCAGCAAAGCACCCCCATAACATGATGCTGCCACCCCCATGCTTCACGGTTGGGATGGTGTTCTTTGGCTTACAAGCCTCACCCTTTTTCCTCCAAACATATCGATGGTCATTATGTCCAAACAGTTCTATTTTTGTTTCATCAGACCAGAGGACATTTCTCCAAAAAGTACAATTTTTGTCCCCATGTGCAGTTGCTAACCGTAGTCTGTTTTTTTTTTGTTTTTTTAAATGGAGATTTTAGAGCAGTGGCTTCTTCCTTGCTGAGCGGCCTTTCAGGTTGTGTCGATATAGGACTTGTTTTACTTTTGTACCCATCTCCTACCAGCATCTTCACAAGGTCCTTTGCTGTTCTGGGATTGATTTGCACTTTTCGCAAAGTAGATTAATCTCTAGGAGACAGAACGAGTCTCCTTTCTGAGCGGTATGACGGCTGCGTGGTCCCGTGGTGTTTATACTTGCGTACTATTGTTTGTACAGATGAAATTGCTCCCAAGTATGAACCAGACTTGTGGAGGGCTACATTTTTTTTTTCTTAGGTCTTGGCTGATTTCTTTTGATTTTCTCTTGATGTCAAGCAAAGAGGCACTGAGTTTGACGGTAGGCCTTGAAATACGTCCACAGGTACACCTATTGACTCAAATTATTTATTCGATTTATTGCCTACCTCATGCCTTTTGCACACATTGTATATAGATTCTCTTTTTTCTACCATGTTATTGACTTGTCTATTGTTTACTCCATGTGTAACTGTGTTGTTGTCTGTTCACACTGCTATGCTTTATCTTGGCCAGGTCGCAGTTGCAAATGAGAACTTGTTCTCAACTAGCCTACCTGGTTAAATAAAGGTGAAATAAAAAAAATAAAAAATGATGTCAAGTAGCCTATCAGAAGCTTCTAAAGCCATGACAACATTTTCTGGAATTTTCCAAGCTGTTTAAAGGCACAGTCAACTTAGTGTATGTAAACAATTAACCAGCATGGCTACCACAGCATTCTGCAGCGACACGCCATCCCATCTGGTTTGGGCTTAGTAGGACTATCATTTGTTTTTCAACAGGACAATGACCCACGCACCATCAGGCTGTGTAATCAGCCAACAAGTGCTCAGCACATGTTGGAACTCCTTCAAGACTGTTGGAAAATAATTCCAGGTGAAGCTGGTTGAGAGAAAGCTTTGCACACTCTTGGCAGTCTTCAAGGCAAAGGGTGGCTATGTGAAGAATCTCAAATATAAACACGTTTGGCTACTACATGATTCCATGTGTGTTATTTCATAGTTTTGATGTCTTCACTATTATTCTACAATGTACAAAATAGTATAAATAAAGAAAAGCCCTTGAATGAGTAGGTGTTTGGAAACTTTTGACTGGTAGTAGGGTGCAGCTGAGAAAGCTGCAAGGGACCTTGTTTCGGCCATATGCTCCAAAGGGAGCAAAGAGGAGAAACATTAGGTAATAAACCAAACCCTTCTTTCTTGGCCTCCCACTCCAAACACGTCACCCCAGGTCCCTGCAGGACACATCGAGGCATTAGCAGGAAGCAGCCCTCAACCCTCCCCTTCCTGTGGCCATAGCTAATCTACTCTTTAGCACGGCTGCTATAGTTACCTCAGTCAATGGCTGGCTTAATAGGACAAAGCCATTTAGGAAGAATGTATCGGTAACGTGATCCTGTTGTCTAATGCCCAATGCCTCAGGTATCACTTCTATTGAAGCCTACCAGAGAAACAGGAAGGGAACAGTTTGTTTAGTAACATTTGTTTGCCCTTTCTAAGGTATAAAAGAAGCCATTGATTCATGAACTCATTGCTACCATTCAGCTGTATTCAGCTGCAGTGTGAAAATTATAACAAATGAGTGCAGGAAATGCAGAAATTGACAAATGCTGCATTTTTTTAGGGGGTTAGATTGAAAAGCATAAAACAAATCAGAATGGAGAAAGCCTCATTGAAATCACTTATAATTAATTTGTTGCCACCCTAGGGTCATGAACTACTCAAAGCATATTTAGAACTTTTATTATTCAAAATCACAAAATATTGTAAAAAAAATTGTAAAATATTGTGATATGATATTTTGGTCATATCGTCCAGCCCTACTTAGAGTTAAAAAGGTGATGTCATAGATCACGAGTAATCTGTCTAACCAGCACTATATATGTATTGCGATTTCAGTGGCATGTATTCCAGATAGCAAGAATCTGACAGTAGTGATTTACTTACACCTTGTCTCCCCCCATTGAAGATAAAGAAACGCAAACACAATGGAAGAACCGAGTCAGGGATTTCAGTGCTTTCCCTTTGCTCTGGTGTTGATAGTGTGTCTGTTCTGCTGCTGCCTGATAGCTAGGCCTACAACTAGGCTCAGTGTGGAATGGTAGAGTGTACCTGGCTTAGCCTAGGTCTTCATGTTCAGGTCATCTTTCACAGCATGATAATGCCATTCACAGAGCAGATATGCATATATACTGAACAGAAAAATAAACGCAACATGTAAAGTGTTGGTCCCATGTTTCATGAGGCAAAATATAAACATTTGAAAATGTTTGTACCGGGCAGTATGGCGTTGTGGGGGCGAGCGGTTTGCTGATGTGAACGTTGTGAACAGAATGCCCCATGGTGGCGTTGGGGTTATAGGCAGGCATAAGCTATGGACAACGAGCATGATTGCATTTTATCAATGGCAATTTGAATGCACAGAGATACCGTGACGAGATCCTGAGGCCCATTGTCGTGCCATTTATCCGCCGCCATCACATCACGTTTCAGCATGATAATACATGGCCCCATGTCGCAAGGATCTGTACACAGTTCATGGAAGCTGAAAATGTCCCAGTTCTTCCATGGCCTGCATACTCACCAGACATGTCACCCATTGAGCATTTTTGGGATGCTCTAGATCGACAGCATGTTCCAGTTCCCGCCAATATCCAGCCACTGAAGAGGAGTGGGACAACATTCCACAGGCCACAATCAACAGCCTGATCAAATCTATGTGAAGGAGATGAGTGGTCACACCAGATACTGACTGGTTTTCTGATCCACGCCCATACATTTTTAAGGTATCTGTGACCAACATATCTGTATTCTCAGTCATGTGAAATCCATAGATTAGGGCCTAATGAATTTTTTGCAATTGTCTGGTTTCCTTATATGAACTGTAAAATGTTTGAAATTGTTACATTTATAGTTGTGGTGCTAGACTAGTGCAGTAGTAGTTACAGCACATGGAGTAAGTACCTAACTCAGCCTAGCAGACCAGCGCCAAGGACAGAGAAAACTATCATTCAACCAATTAAATCCTATCATGGAAAGGAGCGTTAGAATATGAGGTGGCGCCTCTTACTTTCCCCTCCAGGAGTGTTTGGTGGTGTAGAAACAGGCCAAGTCTTTGTTGTCTTTGATGACATTCATCTTCTGGCAAGACCTGCAATAACAGGAGAACAAGGTCAAGGGAGACAGACACAAAAAGATGATGAAATAGGCTTTTTACAGTCTTGCTTTAGTGTCACTTCAATGAGTACATAGAGGTCAGAGCAGTGGCAATGGACGCCAGGCAACGTTCATTTAAGCAAATGGCAGAAAGCATAGACTGGCCTACGGTCTGCAAATTTAATTACGCGTGAAGAGCACAGGTCAATGGGAGGGAGGGATTCCCGTCCTATTGCTATCTAAAGTAGTCATGTGAGTTGGGGGTGGAGAAGAGTCAGCTGGATAACCAAAAGCTAGTTCCATTTGAGGAGAAGTTACACAGGACCCACCCTGACCTTAAAGACAGTAATGCACATTATGTCACACACGGTCCAAAAACACTGCCACACACAATTCACACTGTTGGATCATATTCTACACCTCACATCGAAATCCTTGTTGTCACTCCCTGTGCTGGCTGGGAGAGTCCCGTGACCGTTGCGTCACTGGCAAACTCTGTGGCACTAAACAGTGTTGAACAGAAAATGAGTCAAATTGAAACAACAGACAGAGGTGATACTCTCTGACTGATAGATAGTGTCTCAACAGCAGTCACAGCAACAAACAAACAAAAAGCAGCCTTTGAGCCAATCAGATCAGCATACAAACAGAATGTGTTGGTCATCGCAAAACAATGAAGCCTGACACCATGACCAGAATGGCCACGTTGCATGCACGAGTGTTGCAAAAATAAATGTACACATGCATGTTACTCAATAATTTCATCCTAACTGCTCGTGCACGTCAACGGACTTCTGCGCAGTCAGGCTCTAAAAAAGAACTTGGTTCTATTTGAGACGCTTGACGCGCTGAAAGTGCCGCTAATTGGTTCTCAAGCATACTAACCGACGTGGGTGATTGAAAAATGAGCGAGGAGAGATTAATCAAAGAAAACTAACTAGGTTTCCCATGTTATCTGTGGATTAATTGTTGGAGTAGAGAACATACGATTTTGTATGACTAAAAATGGGTGAAAATTCTACAAAAGATCCAGCTAAAAATATTTACTTCAGTACTTGTGTTGAGAATACTAGACCTATGTGGATTGTAACTAAGTTATCATGCGCACACCACCAAAATCACAGAAAGTCACTAGATAAAAACCAGCAACTAGTAGTAACTAGCAAACAGACAGACAGAGACAAACAAATAGTACAGTGAGACGGTAGCAGTAGACTAGTAGTAAATTGTGCCGAGAGAGCAGTAGTAACCTCTCTCTCTTGGCTGCTGCGCTGTCAGTATTAGAGGGAACCTGTGTCAGCCATCTGCCCAGATCATCCTGGAAATAAATTACTGCTCTTTTTCTTCCTCTCCATGTCGGCCTGCAGCAAGGGGCAGCGAAATAAGTCCAGTTTGTCCCCAAGAGATAAGTTGAATTCTTTTTCAATGGTAAGATTAAATCACAGAGGACAAGTGTATCATACAAAATTCCAAGGCAACGTATATGATGGGTGCTCTTCACTCTGAATCCCCACTAACACATACTGTAACAAATCAGACAGGAGCTAGCTGACTAATCCTGAAGTCAGTCATCAATCTTCCTCTGAAAGAGAACCAGAGTTAAAACCATCTAAGCTAAAAGGAACATTTCTGAATCTGAGCACATCATTTTTATATGCATCAAACCCTTCCCCCTAATGAATTTAATCAAGCGCACACAGGTGGAATTTAACAATAGGGACCGACATTTGCAATGGGCATAGAGGTTACCACGTGCTCTGCACTCCTCTCAAAGGCCATGCAGTTTAACCCCGTGATGAGGGGTATAAAAAGCCAGCACAGATTCCTGGATGTGGTCATGGGACAGCCCTTCCCAGCTTTTCCTGTGGATTAAGCTTGGGCGATATACCATTTACACCATATACCCTCACAGGGACTGCGGGCTACGCCACTGCTTAGAACTATAAGAAATCTAAGATGTGTCAAATAAATGATATCCAGCTCAGGGCTCCATCTATGAATTTGGTTTACTAACTTACTAGCTAAGTGGCTAGATGTCAAGATCAAGCTTCATGGTTACAGCAGACATTCAATCCCCTCCGAGAGAGAGAGCGAGAAAGTATGTGTCAAAAGTATATGGACAACTGCTCATCGAACATCTCATTCCAAAATCATGGGAATTAATATGAAGTTGGTCCCCACTTTGCTGCTATAACAGCCTTCTCTCCTCTGGGAAGGCTTTCCATTAGATGTTGGAACATTGCTGCGGGGACTTGCTTCCATTCAGCCACAAGAGCATTAGTGAAGTTAGGCACTGATGTTGGGCGATTAGGCCTGGCTCGTAGTCGCCGTTCCTATTCATCCCAAACCATTTCTGTATGGACCTCCCTTTCAGCACGGGGGCATTGTCATGCTGAAACAGGATAGGTCCTTCCCCAAACTGTTGCCACAAAGTTGGAAGCACAGAATCGTCTAGAATGTCATTGTATCCTGTAGCGTTAAGATTTCCCTTCACTGGAACTAAGGGGCCTAGCCCAAACCATGAAAAACAGCCCCAGACCATTATTTCTCCTGCACCAAACTTTACAGTTGGCACTACGCATTGGGGCAGGTAGCGTTCTACTAGAATCCACCAAACCCAGATTTGTCCGTCAGATTGCCAGATGGTGAAGCGTGATTTATCACTCCAGAGAATGCGTTTCCACTGATCCAGAGTCCAATGGCAGCGAGCTTTACACCACTCAAGCCGATTCTTGGCATTGCGCATGGTGATCTTAGGCTTGTGTGCGGCTGCTCTGCCATGGAAACCTATTTCATGAAGCTCCCGACGAACAGTTCCTATGCTGACGTTGCTTCCAGAGGGAGTTTGGAACTCTGTTTTGAGTGTTGCAACCGAGGACAGACGCTTTTTACACGCTACGTGCTTCAGCACTTGACGGTCCCATTCTGTGATCTTGTGTGGCCTACCACTTCGTGGCTGAGCCATTGTTGCTCCTAGACATTAACACTTCACAATAACAACACTTACAGTTGACCGGTGCAGCTCAAGCAGAAAGACTTATTGGCAAGGTGGCATCCTATGACGGTGCCACGTTAAAAGTTACAAGCTCTTCAGTAAGGCCATTCTACTGTCGATGCTTGTCTATGGAGATTGCATGGCTGTGTGCTCGATTTTATACACCTGTCAGCAACTGTGTGGCTGAAATAGCCGAATCTACAAATTTGAAGGGGTGTTCACATACTTGTGTGTGATAGATATAGCGCCCCCTTGTGTGCACATTCGGTAATACCATATTTTTCTGGATCAAAAAGGGGCTTTGGTGGTGGGTGTTGCAATGAATATATTTTCAACATACTTTATATCTGATCAGTCGTTTATGTTTACATTGAAAGTGTTTTTTTCCATCCCAAAAGAAAATAGTACTTCAATTTACCAAGGGAGGATACAAACAAAAATCAACAAGGCAGAGCAGCAAATGGATCGTACGCTGCCTCATACGACCTGTGAGGCAGTGTATGGTTTTTCCAAGCAATGAGTGCACAGTGCTGACTCCGCAGAGCCTCTCTGAACGCTGGGTGACTGTGGAACCTGCCTTCATGTGACATTTGAATGTGCAATAACACAAAATTATTGGAGTTCTGCACAAGATTGAATGCAAATGCTGCAGATTTAACAAATGATGTAACAGTTATGGGAATAAAGAGTAAAATCTTACAACTTTGAATTGTTTTTGTCTGAGAGGAACACAGTCAGCAAGCCAGGAGCCTGGTGTGACAACAAACTTCTCCCCATGTATTGATCATCACTTGCTAGATGTATCGTACAAACAGAGCTTCTCTGGATGGCACATGAAACAGTTAGAAACAAAACTTGAACTTTGGGGGGAATTCTCAGATAAGTCCAGATCATCAAAAGGGGGAAATACATGCATATAAATAACTGATGATAGCTAACATAATAACACTGTTACTGAGGAAGAAAAGCCTGGCTTTACACACTTGAGGTTTGAGAACTATGTGCCTCAACATTTCCACTGGGGCCCTTTCAATACTATCAGTTGGGAATGATGCTGCAACTGTTAACTTTAGGGAAAAGGGTATTGTGATCCTTGTTCACCACAGTTGCATAGCATCCATGCAATCAATGACTAGGCCTAATGGATCTCAGCCTTTGTTGTGGATATAGGCTTATGTGTCTGATTTACTGAAAATGGTGCAAGTGAGAATCACGACAAGGCTACCTTTAAAACGTGACTTTAATTTTGGATAAAGGGTGGATGGAGCTAACCTTTTTTTGGTCTACAACAAATTTGATATTGACAAATATTGTTCCCCACATTCATTGTTGCCACTAACTTACTAGGACGCAAAATCCCCTACACATAACGTTACTGATAACGCAGTAGCAAAATAATGTAGTAGCTAGAAGTACAAAAAAACAGTGCATGACAGCCACAACCAAGTGAGGTCAGCCTGAGAATGTAGACGCTGCTATCAAATTCAATGTTTGATTACTACATGATTTCATAGTACATATCACACAGGTCACGACCAAAAGGCTCAACAAACACCTTGCTAGACGTAGCTGAGTTCTCTCAACTCTACGATATAACGTTACATCTCGATGTAAGATATCCAAAGTACATGGATCTAAGTTAAACTAACGTAGAGATATGCTAAACGTTGACACAACTAACTTCCGTTAGAAAAACTAGTTAGATGCTTTCGTAGACACAGTGAAAGATAATCTATATATGGGTGTCAGATTTGATAAATAACTGCAGACTCACTTTAACCACACCCCGTTTGCCAGCCGCGGTGTATTTGTCTTTGCTTTGGTAACGTTAGCAAGCTAAAGGCTAGTAGGGCCACATTCAAGTGCAGCTCTAGCTGGCCAAGTTGAGAGGATACAGATAGAGACAAGACCGAGGAAAGACGGAAGCCGAAATGGCCAATTCAGTGATGCACATTGTAAATATCTCATGACAAGCGACGCCTACAACTGTCGCAGTGTTATTATTTTTATCAACACACACTTCAACTGGATGTGCTTTTCACCAAAGAGGGAAGCTAGCAGGCTGCATACAGTAGGTTAGCCATGCTAGCTAGCTTAGCAAGGGTGCTGTGTAATTTACATGGAGGTGCAGTCGCAGATTCATTTACCTGTTTGTTCGCGACCAGATTTGATTATTTTCCGAACCTCAACCCCCGACCCTCTAAGTTGCGTGGCTGTTGTGTTTCTGCTTTGCCAAGCCGATGATGTTGCTGTTAAATTGCGCTCCCAATGCTTAGGATGCTGCCATATTCCTGACAGGCGAAAGCGCACGCGCGAAACCTAGGTTTTGATTAATGCCGCTAATGTCAGAAGTGACTATTCATAGCAGTTTAGGTCAATTAACGTAGCAGGTTAGGATAATTAGGTTAAGGCTTGGAAAATAGTTAGGGTTATATGCACATTTTGACGTCACGTTGACATTCGCGGCATCCCTTCTAGACATGTCTGTCATGAGTGTGTCAGCTGATTGGTTTGTCAGGAAGTAGCGCTTTCTAAGCGAAGTTGTCTATAAGCCCAGATCTAGGATCAGCATCATACCAGAGAGTGTAATATCACGTTCAAACAATTGGGAACTCGGAAATCTCCGACTTCAGTGGGTTCAACGCAACTGGGAACTCGAAAAACGGTCGTCCAACTCCGGCTTTCCGGCCTGCCGCCTGAAGCTCACCAACGTCATGATTTGACGTCGTTTTTTCCGAGTTCCCGTTTGTCTTGAAAGCACCATCCTTCTAGAGCTCCGACTTTCAGGCCTGAAGATCACTATCGTCATGATTTGACCTCGTATATTTGGGGAGTTCACAGTTGTCGTGATCGCACCATAATCCGTGTGTATTGAGAGCAATACATATACTGAACAAAAATATAAACGCAACATGCAACAATTTCAAGATGTTACTGAGTTACAGGTCATTGATGAATTCAGTCATTTGAAATAAATTCATTAGGTCTTAATATATGGATTTCACATGACTGGGAATACAGATATGCATCTGTTGGTTACAGACACCATAAAAAGAAATGATGGTTCTCAGGGTCTCATGAGGCTGGTTGGATGTACTTCCAAATTCTCTAAAATGACGGAGGCGGTAGAGAAATTAACATTAAATTATCTGGCAACAGCTCTGGTGGACATCCCTGCAGTCAGTATGCCAATTACACGCTCCCTCAACTTGAGACATCTGTGGCAAAGTCTTGTGTGATAAAGCTGCATATTTTAGAGTGGTGTTTTATTTTTCCAGCACAAGGTGCACCTGTGTAATGATCATGCTGTTTAATCAGCTTCTTGATATGCCACACCTGTCAGGTGGATGGATTATCTTGGCAAAGGAGAAAAGCTCACTAACAGGGATGTAACCAAATTTGTGCACAGAATTTGAGATAAATCTTTTTTTTGTGCATATGGAACATTTCTGGATATTTTATTTCAGCTCATGAAACATGGGACCAACACTTTACATGTTGCATTTATATTTTTGTTCACTGTATAACTGATCTGCAAATAATCAGTAAACCCAAAGAATTAGCAGAAAGACGCCTTCCAAATTAAAACGGTGCATCACTTTTCCTCTCTACCCGACCACCATATAATGTTATCTACAAGTTACTTTTAATTAAATAATTTTAAACATACTGTACATTTTGGTACATTCACTTCCTGTCATAGTTTTCTCACAATTTCTGAGAATCAGTATAGTAATCACATGCAGGCAGTGGTTTCATCTGTTATTTCTAAAGGGGAATAAAACACAGAATAGGCAAATACATGAAAAGAGACAGAATGGGACTGTATACTTTAATGCAAACAAAGTCAGCTTCATAATTGTTTTGCGTTTGCTGTTGTCCTCTGACAAAAAAAAATCTCCAAACTTTGAACTGGTGCAAAATAAATGAAGTCATGCCCACTACTGTTTTCATTCCTGAAACGGTAAAATGTATTTAATCAAGAGTGTTGTAGCGCCCTCTATAGAAAGCATCTTGACCCTTCCACTCAAAGTAGTAACGGCAGGATCCACTCTATGTTGTCACAGGTAAAAGTCTAACACACATACAGGCTAGGATTGATGCCATCTATATACAAATGAGTGTGCTATTTAAGATGCAATTGTATTGACTACCTGAAAATGTAATACAGATATTAAATAAGTTGAACCCTCCATCACCTCCCTACTCTATTACAGTACACTCTGGTAGAGACCTAATTTGACTTACATATGGCGCAACAAATCTATGTCTAGATCACAAGAACGTCCTCCTCAAATGTGCACTCCCAGAGCATAGATAAAGATGACAAAAACAGCTAAGTATCATGAAACAATAAAATAACAGTTTGTAGAACTCAGGTCAGTCACACTAACAGGCTCGTCAAACCAAATACCTAGAGATAGCAAACCAAAAGTTTCTAGAATTGTGTCATGTGACAGACTCAGTGTAGTCAATCAAAGTACAGTTGGTCTGTAGTTCTCCAAATGTAGTTCTCTAAACAATACAACACAATTCAGCAGTGACCTGCCAGCCAGCTCCTCAAACCGAGACTATTGATTTTAGTGGCACCTGGGTCCCATACCATAAAGTGTGATAACTCACCGGGCTTGAATGTAGATGGGAAACATCTTGGCTTCTGTGACTGAGTGGCAGAGTGATGTTGAGAGTGGGACAGGGACACTGAGTGGTCACGTTATGAAGCATCTGATTCAGGGGCCTACCAGTAACCTTGCGCTGCTCATTAGCTAAATTGAATTATAGATAGACACAAGAGGAAAGGGGAGCATTTGGCTTCTATAGGATCCTGCAGAAACAAAATGTACATTGATATCTACAGGTTTCAGAGAAAAGAGGTAAGGAGGAAGGCCGAATTAACTTTTACAAACTTTTTATTTGGTTCACATGAAGTCAAATGGGAATGAAAGAACACACATGTTGCTCTATTTATATAACATAAAAACAATTATCATCAGATAAACAACAGATAAGGATTTTCCAATCTGCAACAAAAAGTGAATCTCAGGGGCCTGTAAAAGGGTCACAGATCACAGAATTAGCTGTGGTTGTTAAAATACCTTCAATGTGCTTCTCTGAGCCATTTAGAATAATAGGGCAGCACAATATGCGTACACACATCATGAGGTCAACATGTCATGTAATAGGCCTAATGTACACTATCTTTATGTACCCTAATGTATTGTCATGAACATGTCATCCTTAAACAATTAATTACACAAATTCAATGACAAAGTTTTATAAAGACCCTCAGTGAAGATAAAGGAGGTCATGTTATTTTGTTTTAAGTTAATGTTTTTTTTTATTGGTAATGAAAATATATCGTATAAAGCGGTATATATTGCTGGCAAATTGCTCATACTGTATATACAGAAACATAGTGTAGTATTTCTTTCTGATTAAAAAAGAAGAAAGCCAGAGAAAGAGTAGAAAAATAATAACATCGGAGATTAAATCTGAGTGAATGTGATGCATCCTCTAACTAAGTAACATGTAGCATCATCACCTAGCTCAACCCCCATACACATTGACTTAGTTGCTGAGACATAAAGACACTGATTACACTGGTTCATGGACCCTCTGATGGACAGTTGACCTGACCAATCTGTCTTCAACTCTCATTAAATTGCACTGGCATGAATACTCAGCATACACTACAATACTGTCTGGTCCACTCAGCATACCTGCTCCCCAATCCTCACTCCCAGAGCCCTGAGTTTCTCCTGACCCACCTGAACTGACCAGGAAAAACTCCAGGCCTTCATTATTAAAGGAGATACACTTCACAGAGCTCAAAAGGTAAGGAATACAGTTAAGGGCTTACTTGGTACATCTATTTCATCATGCCCATCTAGTGTGGTGGTTGACAGGAAAACTTTATTTTTTTAAACAGCTGATGTTGCCAATACTTTTTCAGATTTATTTACAAAGAAAATATATTTACTGAGCGATAATGTAAACACCCATTCTTCCAAACAAGCTATTGTCCCATGGATTGATGATCATATTATGAGCAAAAAAAATGATATTTTAGTCTCCAAATGGTGTCAGTAGAGGAGGTGTTAAACCTATTGAAGTCATACCCGATGGTAAATCTACAGGGTATGATCTTATGGACAATATTTTACTTCGCTATGCTGCTCCCCAGATTGCAGCTCCAATGAAATACATATTTAATTGGTCACTGGAAAAGGGGATTTACAAATGTATGGAAGCATGCTAAATTGTCCAATCCCAAAAGACAGCAAAAAAAAACATTACTCCTGCCAATAATCGACCAAATAGTCTACTCCCTTCACTCAGTCAGATATTGGAGGGTATTGTGAGTAGACGAATATAGGAGTACATGGGAAAGAATGATCTGATTACAACCAATCGGCATGCTTATCGCAAAAAGCATTCCATTACCACTGCATTGGTTGACATGACTGACCAGTGGCTTAATGCTATGGATAATGACATGTTTGTGGATGTACTATTTTTTTTATTTTAGTGCAGCATTTGATTTAGTGGATCATGAAATAATTTTGACAAAATTATTGCATTATGGGTTTAAGGAGGCAGCATTGAGTTGGGTACAGTCATATCAAACAGACAGGAAACAGTCCACCTTATCAATGGGTCATTTTCTTGCCCTCCTGCTTTAATCTGTGGAATACCGCAAGGCAGCTGCCTTGGGCCACTTCTTTACATAATATATACCAACGACCTTCCTTATGCCTTATCTGAAACTCAAGATACTATATTTGCAGATGATTCTACAATTTATACAGCAAGACAATCGGTTCAATAGGTACAGCAAGCTCTACAAGTAGATCTGGGAAATATCAGGGAGTGAGTTTGCCGGAAGAAATTAGTTTTGAACACCAAGAAAACCAGGGTTATGTTGGTCTGTTCCACCAGGAAAAGGCCAACACAGCATAGGATACAATTAGGTATGTGGGAAGTACACATTGAGGAAGTGGCAGAAACCAAACTACTAGGAGTGCAGCTAGACAACTGCTTATCAATTGGCTCATTCATCCCCCTCCTCTCCCCTGTAACTATTCCCCAGGTCGTTGCTGCAAATGAGAACGTGTTCTCAGTCAACTTACCTGGTAAAATAACGGTAAAATAAAATAAAATAAAAATCATGGTCGTCTCAAATTACTCATCTATGTAAAAAAAAAAAAAAAAAAAAAATGCATGCATTTTCAGAAGGATAGCTGAATATTTCCCGGGAAAGATTCTTAAGCAAACAACCCAAGCATTAATTGGGAGTCAGGTGAACTACTGTTCTGTGGTCTGGAGAACTGCATCAGAAAGTTAAATTAGGAGGCTACAGATTGC
Organism: Salvelinus fontinalis; assembly: GCF_029448725.1. Lineage (NCBI taxonomy): Eukaryota > Metazoa > Chordata > Actinopteri > Salmoniformes > Salmonidae > Salvelinus > Salvelinus fontinalis. The sequence goes on along the minus strand of NC_074689.1, from coordinate 1,038,298 downwards.
ACAGAACAAAGCAGCAAGGATTGTTTTAAGGTGGAGATATGGTTCTTCTGTTGTAGTCATGCTCAATACTCTTGGTTGGTCATCGATCAACAAGATAATTGAAAAAAACATATGAATATTATTCAATCATAAAGTATCTGTTATGAATAATTAATGTTATTTAAGCATAAACAGTGGTGGAAAAAGTACTCAATTGTCATACTTGAGTAAAAGTAAAGATGCCTTAATAGAAAAAGACTCAAAGAAAAGTGAAAGTCACCTAGTAAAATATTACTTGAGTAAAAGTATTTATATTAAACAATCCAGATGGCACATTTTTCTTGTTTTTTTTTTATTGACAGATAGCCAGGGGCACACTCCAATACTCAGACATAATTTACAAACGAAGCATTTGTGTTTAGTGAGTCGGCCAGATCAGAGCCAGTAGGGATGACCAGAGATGTTCTCTAGATAAGTGTGTGAATTGGGCCATTTTCCTGTCAAAATGTAACAAGTACTTTTGGGTATCAGGGAAAATGTATGGAGTAAAAAGTACATTATTTTCTTTAGGAATGTAGTGAAGTAAAAGTAAAAGTTGGCAAAAAATATAAAGAGTAAAGTAAAATACAGATACCCCCAAAAAACTATTTAAGTAGTACATTAAAGTATTTTTACTTAAGTACTTTACACCACTGCAAACTCTATTCACAACAGAATTCAAACAATACTTTAGAACCGTGAACCATGGGAATTATCACGGTGCCTTGAGGGATATTGTACCCTCTGAATGAGATATTCTTGGTGGCGTAGCGCGGGATGTGGAACGGAACGATGTCCAAGAAGCGCTGCACCTCATGGATGACAGCGTCTGTGAAGGGAAGGGACTTCTTGTCCTCCATCTGGGGAATGCGTTGTGGTCCAATGACTGTGTCAATCTCCTGCTGCATGTGCTGAATGCTCCCCGTAGCCAGGCCATTGCGGCGAGGTGGAATAGCCCGCACTGGGCTGTGCTGGCGAACCGGGGACACCATGCGTGGGGCTGGTGCCATGTACCCCGGCCCGAGGAGACGCACTGGAGACCAGATGCGCTGAGCCGGCTTCATGGCACCTGGCTCGATGCCCACTCTAGCCCGGCCGATACGAGGCGCTGCTATGTACCGCACCGGGGACACCGTGCGCCTCACGGCATAACACGGTGCCTGCCCGGTCCCTCTCTCTCCACGGTAAGCACGGGGAATTGGCTCAGGTCTCCTACCTGACTTAACCACACTCCCCGTGTGTCTCCCCCCCAATACATTTTTGGGGCTGCCTCTCGGGCTTCCAACCGCGCTGCCGTGCTGCCTCCTCATACCACCGCCTCTCAGCGTTCGCTGCCTCCAGCTCTGCTTTGGGGCGGCGATATTCACCAGCCTGAGCCCACGGTCCTTCTCCGTTTAAAATCTCCTCCCATGTCCAGGAGTCCTGAGATTTCGGCCGCTGCTGCTGCTGCTGCCCGTTACCACGCTGCTTGGTCCGGTTGTGGTGGGTGATTCTGTAACGTTCATCGTGAGGAGAAAGAGAGGAACCCCAAGATGCAGCGTGGTGAGTATTCATATTCCTTTTAATGAAAACCGAATACTCGAACAAAACAACAAAATAACTATAACCGAGAATAACACAAAACAATCCTGTCTGGTGACATACACAAAGACACAGGAAACAGGAACAATCACCCACAACCCACAATATAAAACAGGCTACCTAAATATGGTTCCCAATCAGAGACAACGACTAACACCTGCCTCTGATTGAGAACCATATCAGGCCAAACACATAGAAACAGACAAACTAGACATACAACATAGAATGCCCACTCAGATCACACCCTGACCAAACAAAACATAGAAACATACAACGCAAACTATGGTCAGGGCGTGACAACCTGTCCCCAAGGGGTGCTTCCAAAGCGCAGTATGGCTGAGAGGATGTTGAGCAAATGCAGGAAGTTGTCATCCTCGTAGCCGAAGCGCTGGCCGAACACCAGGGAGCAGATGACGTTGGACACGGTGCGACTCAGGAAGGGCTGGGGGTCAAAGGGCACAGCTTTAGTGCCGTCCAGACTCTCTATGAGATGTTGGCTCTCCTCCTGTATCCACTCTTCCATTCTCTTACGGCCCATCCCAAAGTCTCTCAGTGTGGTCAGGGTGAAACGACGCAGCTTGCGCCAACGCTCCCCGTTACTGATGGCCAGGCTGTATCCCTTGGTAGCTCGGACCAGAAAGGGGACGGGAGCTCGTCCTATGAAGTCCTCAGCCTGGTCCACCAGAGCCTCCTTGACCGCCTCGTACCCCACCAGCACCACAGATACACTGTCATCACTGGCCCATACACACCACTCCAATTGGTGAGGGTCTTGAAGGGGGCCTGTTTGTCCATCTGAAGCAGGTTGCCTAGCAGCGGCAGAGCGCGGGGTCCGGGGGTTAGACGGATATGTCTCTGTCTCCTCAGCAACCACAGTAGAACCAACACCAGGCCGCCCAACACCATGCTACTACAGATCTCCATTACTCCGGCAGGCAAAACAACAATGTGGCTTGTTCTTGTTCTCTTCTTCTTCCTCTGTATTCTTTTTCAACCCACCTCTCTTTATCTACACCTCTCTTTAGTGTTTTCTTTCTCTCAGTGCAGCAGTGGCTGTCTGTCACTGTTGCATGCCTGACTGTGTGTGTGAGTGTCTGTGTGTGTGTGTGTGTGTGTTGAAGATCTATGCAGAGATAAGTGGGTGTGTTGAAACTTGTCTGGGACAGAGGTAAACAACAGATCATTTGATTGGCTGCTGACATCACAATCACGTGACTGCACCTTGCATAAATTGTTTGGTGGTCTTCTCAGGCCAATGTAAACAAGGCAGATGACAGTGCAGAAAACCCAAAGAGTGGAAAGGACTGATATCTAATACTGTGTCTGTCTAGGTTTTAAAGCATATTATTTTTAAACGGAATACAACAAGGATAATAACAAGACAACCATAAAAAACTGAGGACAATGTACATGACAATATTCTGTGGCGTACAGCAGGTCAGCCACCAGGGGGAGACTTGTCGAAGCCTGGTGACAGACGGAGTGTATATCACGAGGCGATGGCTCCATCTGCTGGACATGCCAGGTCTCGACGGGCTCTCCGGCCAGGACTAATTGGGGCTGATTGGGAGTTGGTGAGTAATCAAGGGCTGATTGCTCACCAGCTGTGCAAGTCCCATAAAGCTGCCTGAAGGGCAGCACACAGGGGTGAGTAAGAAAGGACTCCTGCATAGTTGGGGACGGTTGCAGAGGTATGAGGAGGGAGTTGAGTTTTTGTGCCCGACAGGATACAGCAAGACCCGAAGCCCAGAAGACATTATCCCGGAGAGGGTCTCATGGGGGAGACCTATCCTTTTCTTTTTGATGTATTATTTAAATAAACACCCTTGAAACTGAGCTAATCCTACTCTGTCTGTGTCTGATCTGGGTAAACGTCTTGACCAATTGCGGGCATTCTGAGAACGTGGTCAGATCAGGGTTGACGTTTACACAGCATCAGCATGGACGAGTTGATAGCTCAGTTCGTCTGGGCCCAACAAGCACAACAGGCGGTTCAGGAACGAACGCTGGAGGAACAGCGACTACGAAACGTCCGCCTCGTTGAGGAAATCAGGAAGCTGTAAGGATCGTCTCCTGAATCACATCCCAAACAGTTTTTAATCAAGCTAACGGAATACGATGACATCGAAACATACCTCTGTACGTTTGAACAGACAGCACTACGGGAAGGATGGCCAATGCGGAAGTGGGCTAGTCTGTGGACCCGTTCCTCTCTGGGAATGCCCAAAAGGCGTATTGGGACCTGAACGACGAAACAGGCGGCTAACTACGACGGACTCAAACGGGAGATACTCAGCCGCTACAGCCTGGCCCATCGGGCTCAACGGTTCCACGACTGGAGGTTCGTACCCGACACATCCCCCCGAGCCCCGATGAGCGACCTACTGCGCGTCACCAGGGCATGGCTCCTAACCGACGTATCCACCCTCTCCATCCATCGACATAATGGTCCTGGATCGCTTCTTACGGGTGCTACCCCACGACATGAAGAGGGCAGCAAGTCTATGTGTGCTCCAGACCTTGGAAGACCTCCTGGAAGCAGTGGAGATGCATCAGAACACTCAGGCCCTGCTGAGTGGTAGCCTGGACGAGTCGGCAACCCGTTCGAGGGGACAGAAGGACAGCCCCACCACTGTATCCCCCGAACCGACAGTCGGCAGGGCCAAAGGACCGCAAACCCATGGAGAGATGGCTGGGGTAGGGCCGACCCGCCACCGACGACCCCAGGTAGATGGAGACCAAAGGAGGTGTTTTGAGTGTGGCGCCCGGGGGCACATTGCCTGGAATTACCCGGCTCGAGAGGAGTCGATGCCATCAGCTAGCCCCGGAGGCGAGGTGGGTCATGCCGTGAACTGTCACCTCCTGTTGGGCGCCCCACAAATCAACTGCACCCATGGTCCCGGTGAAGGTTGACGGACACGACACGGAAGCGCTATTAGACTCCGGAAGTATGGTTACGCTTGTAACCATGAGCCTGCTGAACCAGGAGACCGAACGGGGTAGGGGGATGTCCATTTCCTGTGTTCATGGTGACAAAGCAGTATCCAACCATATGGACCAACATCGTGACGCCGCAAGGGAGCTGCCAGATGATGGTGGGTGCAGTACCAGAGTTGCCGGTACCTCTCCTATTGGGACGGGATTGTCCGCTGTTCGCGGCCCTATGGGGGCACGAGTTGACGAAAAAGATACGAACCGGCCGAAGAAGAGAGCGGGGACGACCCATCGCCTGTACGGCCCGGAAGCAACCAGCAACCTGTTAACCAACCTGTATCTACCGGGCCGGAGTCGGAGGGGGCACCGGAACCCCCCCCCCCCCCCCTGGGAACCACTGGAGGAGGAGCCCAGCCTCCCCCTCCTCGACTTCGAGGTGCCAGTCGAGACACCCGCTGGGGGCCAACTGAGGGGACAATTCAGGACGGCCCAGTGGGAGGATCCGAACTTGAAAGCCCCCACAGCCCAAGTGGTAGCGGTGGATGGACAGCTACTTCCGGGGGTGAGTGACTGGCGATACCCCCATTTCCAAATCAAGAATAACCTTTTGTATCAGGTGTCGCGCCAACAGGGGGAACTTCGAGAGGTATTGTTGCTGCCCCGACAGTATGTGAGAACTGTTCTTCAGCTGGCCCACACCCACGTGTTGCAGTACCTGGGAATGGAGAAGACCCAGGAACGGATCGCCGCACGGTTCCACTGGCCCGGGATGAGGAGGACCGGAGTGTCAACTCACTGCCTCGAAAGCCCACTTCCGAAACCCATTGGTCCCCCTACCGATCATCGGGGTGCCCTTTGAACGCATCGCCATGGACATAGTGGGACCCCTGGTAAAAACAGCACGAGGACACCGGTACATCCTGGTGATAGTAGATTATGCCACCCGGTATCCCGATGCCATTCCCCTACAGGCGGCGGTATCCAAGGGAATCACCCGGCAGCTGTTCCACCTTTTTAGCCGGGTGGGCATCCCGAACGAGATCCTGACAGACCAAGGTACTGAGTTTATGTCCCACCTAATGAAAGAGTTGTGTGCTCTCCTGAAGATCAAGCAGATCCTGACCTCCGTCTTTCGCCCGCAGACGGATGGGCTCGTCGAGCGCTTCAATAAAAAGCTCAAACAAATGCTGCGGAAGGTCATCGAGCAGGACGGGAAGAACTGGGACCAGCTACTACCCCACCTAATGTTCTCAATCCGAGAAGTACCCCAGTCCTCCACTGGGTTTTCCCCTTTCGAACTCCTCTACGGGAGGAGACCACGCGGCCTACTGGACGTCACCAAGGAGGTGTGGGAAGCCCAACCGACCCCTTTACGCAGCGTGGTAGAGCACGTGGAGACGATGAGGGAGCGGGTGACAGCCATATGGCTAGTCGTGAGGGAACATATGGAAAAGGCCCAACGCGCCCAAGCCCAGGTTTACAATCGGGGAACCCAGCTCCGAGAATTCCAGGTAGGAGACAGGGTGTTGGTCTTAATCCCCACGGCCGAAAGTAAGTTCCTGGCAACATGGCACTGGCCATATGAGGTGATCGAGAAGTTGGGACCTGTCAATTACCGCGTACGGGAACCGGGGAGACAGATTTACCATGTGAACCTGTTGAAGAAGTGGCACGAGAGGACAGCCTCGGCGATGTTATGGTTGGGACCCAGGACGCCAACGGTACCAGTGGTGGACCCGAGCAATGAGGACCTCGACCCGGCCCAGAAGCAAGAGCTCAGGAAGCTCGTCGATCGGAACACGGCGGTGTTCTCGGAGAAGCCGGGCCGCACGACCCTCATTGAACACCACATCCGTACCCGGCCTAGGGAAACAGTACGAAAGAGGCCATATCGGATTCCGGAGGCCTGAAGGAAGGCTGTGAAACAAGAAGTGGAGGCTATGCTGAGGATGAGGGTCATTGAAGAGTCCCACAGTGCATGGTGCAGCCCCATCGTGTTGGTGCCCAAACCGGACGGTAGCCTCCGCTTCTGTAATGATTTCCGGGGTGTGAACGACATAAGCTTATTCGACGCCTACCCCATGCCGAGGGTGGATGAGCTCATCGAGGTCATCGTTGGCAGCCTCCTCCCGGGAGAAGACGGCGTTCTCGACACCAGACGGTTTGTATCAGTACCGGGTGCCTCCGTTCGGTCTCCAAGGAGCCCCGCCCTGATAATGACTGATGAACAGAGTGCTTCGATCCCACCAGCAGTACGCAGCGGCCTATCTGGATGATATCATTGTCAAGTTGTCTAGGTGTTATAATTATTTCAGCTCTGCCCAAACTTGAAAACGGCTTGCTCAACCCGTGAAGGATGCAAAGGGACAACTCAATTCCTTTCCAGTGTTTTATTATGGTTTTGATGCCATTTGTTGAATATGTTGAAACAGTTGATTTGTTGAATAGAGTAGTTGAATGACAGAGGAATAAGGAATAGGAATAGCAATAGGTTGATAACCTTAAACAGAGAATAAACATGCATTATTTTACACTAAACAATGCATGACACAGCAACAAAGCATGGCTTTGAATAAAGTAAACGTTTAAACAATTTAATCTAGCACTTCTAGCAATTACTTCTGCAGTCAGAAAATATCCACAACAAAAGTCAACACTCCTACCAGAGTTAAACATGTAAATTGTGCTAAGCACTGGATGCAACATAATAAATAATTCCAAACATTACATACCAGTTGCGTCTTTAGGGTTGAACAATGAGCTGTGTATGTGTTGAGGACCAAACATTTTATACCCATGCTTATCTGCCAGGTGCGCATGTAAAAGTAGTCCCTCCAGAAATCCTGGCTCAATTTTTTAGTTCCACCCGTGTTTTTGGGTTATCTGCCCTCTTGAGGCCTGGAGGTCTTTAAAGGAAGAGCTGCCATTGTGCTCATGTTTTGAGTGTTCTGTTTTGACGCAACAATCATCATCCACAGCCAAGGTTGGGAAGAGCACTTGACGCCCCTCCAGGCGGTGCTGGACGCGCTCAGACATGCCGGCTTGACCGCAAACCCCAAGAAATGCAAACTAGGGTTCGAGGAGGTGGAGTACCTGGGGTATTTGATCGGACGGGGGAACGTCAAGCCCCAGGAGAGGAAGGTTCACGCAGTACGTGACTGGCCCATTCCACGCACCATGACACAGGTCAAGTCCTTCCTGGGACTGGCAGGATACTATAGCCGGTTTATCCCCAACTTTGTGGCTATAGCTTCCCCCCTCACTGATCTAACCAGGGCCCGCCTCCCGAAAACAGTGAAATGAATGGACGAGACTGAAGCAGCGTTCAGCCGTCTGAAGGAAACGCTGTGCTCCCATCCGATTCTTGTAACGCCTGATTTCCAGGTGCCGATGGTGGTCCAGACGGATGTATGCGATACGGGATTAGGGGCCGTTCTGTCCCAGATACACGATGGGGAGGAGCACCCCATCATGTACATCAGGCTCCAGACGTGACGTTGGGCATTCAGGCCAAAGAGTTCAATCTTTGTTTCATCAGACCAGAGAATCTTGTTTTTCATGGTCTGAGATACCTTTAGGTGCCTTTTGGCAAACTCCAAGCGGGCTGTCATGTGCCTTTTACTGAGGAGTGGCTTCTGTCTGGCCACGCTACCACAAAGGCCTGATTGGTGAAGACCTGCAGAGATGGTTGTACTTCTGGAAGATTCTCACAGAGGAACTCTGGAGCTCTGTCAGAGTGACCATCGGGTTCTTTGTCACCTGCCTTATCAAGACCCTTCTCCCCTGATAGCTCAGTACGGCCGGACGACCAGCTCTAGGAAGAGTCTTGGTGGTTCCAAACTTTTTCCATTTAAGAATGATGGAGGCCACTGTGTTCTTGGGGACTTTCAATGCTGCAGAAATGTTTTGGTACCCTTCCCCAGATCTGTGTCTCTACACAATCCTGTCTCGGCGCTATATGGACATTTCCTTCGACCTCATGGCTGGGTTTTTTCTCTACATGCACTGTCAACTGTGGGACCTTATATAGACAGGTGTGTGCCTTTCCAAATCATGTCCAATAAATTGAATTTATCACAGGTGGACTCCAATGAAGTTGTAAAAACATCTCAAGGATGATCACTGGAAACAGGATGCACCTGAGCTCAATGTCGAGTCTTATAGCAAAGGGTCTGAATATTTATGTAAAGAAGATATTTATGTTTTTCTTTTTATAAATTTGCAAACATTTATAAAAACTGTTTTCGCTTTTTCATTATATATTGTGTGTAGATTGACGAGGAAAACAATTAATGAATACTTTTTAGAATATGGCTGTAACGTAACAAAATGTGGAAAAAGTGAAGTGGTCTGAATACTTTCCGAATGTACTGTATAGCCCCTCAAGTAATTTAATAGAATGCATAGAACTAGAAATGTTAACCCAACAAGGAACTTGTTCAATGGCTGAAATTTTTTTTCTATTGATTAATTTATTAATTTTTTTAATTATTCAAAATACAGATCAACAATTTACATTCTTACATCATACAAAACAGAACGCAGGTATTAACGAGAAAATACTGGAACAAACAAAAATAAATAAAAAAATTAACAATTCTAGTACAATTGTAATCACTCTGAAAAAATCTTCTTGTGATGATTTAGGAAAATGTTATTCTTATTATTCACTGGGGTTAATGTTTTAATAAAATAGATCAATTCAAAAAAATGTAAAGTGTAATTTTGGTATAGAATTTTGGAATTTTTGTTTGTGTATGAAGTATTTGGCAACAAGAATTTAAAAAAAAATCACAATAATTTCAGTGGTCTTGTTATCATTGCAATTGTAACGTATTATATCTTTCATGTCAAAAACATAGGTAGTGTTCATAATGGTAAATAAGTATTTTGCAAGGTTTCCCCAAAATGCATACATAAATTTACATTCAAGGAACAAGTGAGACAGATTCTCACCTTCTTTTTCACAGAAAATGTAGATATCATCAATAGCCACAAATTTGGATATCATTGAATTACATGGATATATCTTATGTAAAATATTGAAGTGCACTTCCTTATCCATGCATTTTTCCAGACAATGTCAGGAATAAGCATGTTCCAGAAAAACGTTCCTCTCGGTGTAAGTTGGTTTTGTGAATGAAGAATTTGTCTTATAATATTTATTACAACAAGATTTCTCAAGTAAGCCCACACCTTCCAATCTGAGTTCTGGATAAACTTTGTTATCATTCCCAAAATTAAGAGGACTTTTCATAAGTGTAGTTAGACCACTGGGAACGGCTTTGATCACAGAAATAAACTCTCTGAAAGGTATTGGAAAGTCTTTCAATGTTATAAATTGTTCATATGAGAATATTACCCTTGTTGTTGAAAACATCAAGAACAAAGTCAATATTCCTCTCGTGCCAGCTGGGGTAGAACAATGACTTATTCCTTACAGTTATGTCTGAATTATTCCACAAAAGAACTTGATTTGGGGAAAAATTCTGCAGGAAACATATTTTCCAGGCCATTAAAGCTTGTTGGTGAAACCGAGCCAATTTAGCAGGTAATCTTTCAGGAATATAATTACATTTCAGTAAAAATGTAAGACCTCCCAATTTATTAAACACATTATTTGGAATGAAATACCATATTGAATCAGTCTTGATCAAACATATTTTCAACCAGTTTATCTTGAAAGTGTTATTTATGTCAACAAAATCCAACACTTCTAGACCGCCTTCAGCTCTTTTGTTAGAAAGGACTGACTTTTTTAGTTTGTGAGACCTATTTTTCCAAATGAAGTCAAGAAAGCTCTTATTGATCTCTTTACAAGTAGCAGGATTTACACATAACGACAATGAGGGGTACACAAAACGAGACAGTCCCTCTGCCTTGGACAGAAGTACTCTCCCAAGTATAGAAAGATCTCTTTGTAGCCAATTATTGAATATATTTGAGGTTTTCTTAATTTTAGGACAGAAATTCAAATGTTGTCTGACATTGTTTTTTTGACAGATGTATTCCTAAATATTTAACACAGTCCTTTACAGGAATATTTTCTATTTCTTTATCATCAGAGTCAAATAAACATAAGATTTCACATTTAGTGTTCTATGGTTGAACGTGCTCCATGGTTACCAACGCAATGACGCTTTTCCGTATCCAAGACATCTCTAGAGCTGAAGAGGCGAGCTAGCTGATATTTTTTCAGATATCACCATCAATAAACATAGCTAGTTTAAAGCGTAGTGTAACTGCTCGTTTGTCTAGCCAGTTAACATAATACTTAGCAGTAAAAGAGTAGGGTGTTTGGCGTCAACAATGGTGAGTAACATTAGCAAGCTTTAGCCCAGCTAACGTTAGCTAGTTAGCTTATGTAGCCAGCAACATGATATGGCCAGCTTGCTGGTGTGGATTTAGCAAGGGATCAAATCAAATTGTATTCATCACATGCGCCGAATACAACGGTTGTAATGTTAGACTTAGCCGTGAAATTCTTGCTTACGAGCCCTTCCCAACGATGCAGAGTTAAAAAATAATAATACAAAGAAAAATAGTAGCTAACACAAAAGGAATACAATACCCAAGAATTGAGCTATATACCACGAGTACCAATACCAAATCAATGTGCAGGGGTATGAGGTATTTGAGGTAGATATGTACATGAGTCATGTCACGAAGGCAGGGTAAAGTGACTAACGATGTTAACGTTAGGCATCAGGATACAGTAGCCCTGACTCGAGTAAAATAAAGAACAGAGTAGTAGTAGCAGCAGCAGGATTATGCTTTGTCACGTCTGGTGCGCGAACAATCTCTGTAATCGATGCGGTCGACTGCACGGATAGTTAGCTTGCTGACGTTAGTTTAGTGAGTGAGTAGCGAAATTGTAAACATTAGCTAGCTAGCCAAGTGACTGCTACTAGGCTAGCCCTCTAGAACATACTATAACGTTTCCATGACGACACAGAGCTGCCTGCTGATTAGCTAGGGTTTCCACTAATTGCCACAGTCAAAATTGACTATATCGTAAAAATGCATGAAAACTAAAATGAGCTATTTGGTCTTAATTTAAGGTTAGCAGCGTGGTTAAGAATGGGGTTAGGTTTAATCCAACTTGAAGAGAAATTGTTCGATATTGTGCTTGAAACAGTAACTTAACCTGCTAGCTAAACAACTAACTATGATTAATGAAGAGGGCCACAACCACAGATCCGTCTTCTAGTTTATGTTACTTAGCTGTGAATTGACATCCAACCCTGTCCCTCTTTCTCCTTCTCTCTCCTTGAAGGCTGAGTTTGGTTTCAATGAACACCATCAGAATGAGGCCATCAACTACATGCGCTTTGCACGCTCCAAGAGGATCATCAGACTCAAGACCATTGACTCCTGCTTCGAGGACCTTAAAGACAGCAGGTGTTGTATCACACTATTTTTATGTTTTTTTTTATCACAGCTAGACAACAATGCTTGTCGGAGGAATGCAAGTCTGTCTTTTTAGGACAGCTTTGAAGGGTATTTGTGTATCTCCAAAGAAGAAGTTCCCCCACAGGGAAAAATAGTTATTCTATTTATATTCTATTATAGGCTAGTGGAGGAGACATTCACAGTGGACGAGGTGCGGGACATGCTGGACGGGCTGCAGCTGGTTGTGCGAGGGGAGGTCGAGACAGAGCTCATCAACACGGCCCACACCAACGTGCTGCTGCTTCGGCAGCTCTTCTCCCAGGCTGAAAAGTTCTACCTCCGTCTGCAGACTGACATATCGGAGCTGGAGAACAGGTGGGTTGTGGGGAGGGGTGGGATGGCGCGGAGGTGGACTGTGGGGATGGGGGGGGGGGCTTCAAGGACAGACTGACTCCCATTTTGCGGCTCAGTTGGTAGAGCATGGTGCTTGCAACGCCAGGGTTGTGGGTTCGATTCCCACGGGGGACCAGTACAAAAATGTATGCACTCCTAACTGTAATTTGCTCTGGATAAGAGCGTCTGCTTAGTGACTAAAATGTAAAATAGTAGGTAGTACTGAGAATTAGGGAGTGTATGTGAAGGTATATTTCAGTTTAACATTGGAAACTAGCTGGTGGCTCAATGAATCTCAATAGCGCACATCCTAAATCTAAACTCGGACTGAAGGCTATTGAAGCAATTACGCAATGGGTTAATAGCAGATAATGGTTTCTCACACTTCACTACCCTTTTCCCCCAACAATACAATGAAATGGGAGGGTGAGGCTAAGGACCCTTCCCTCACACTCACTGCCTCACTCTGAGGATGGATCTGAACTTGTTACTGGGGCACAGGAACATGCCACTTTGAAATGTATAAAATGGCTCTGTGATGTGGAGTACATTTCCAGGCCGAGGGACTGTGTTAATGGGTCTTTTAGAGAGAGGGGGTGGGAAGCCATTCCTTTTACAGTCCCAACTTTTTGATGTTGAAAAACTGACAGGCCATCAGCAATGTAGAATGGTAGAATGGAGACAGTGATTACATGGCAAATGGTATTAGAGAGACCATTTTCGTACTTTACGAACAAGACTTTGATTTGCCTCTCTGGATATTGTGAGGTCGTTGTGAGATTGGGACATGAGTGTGAGGGAATGAGAGATATTGGTTTATTAAAAATGTTCTAGCAATTTGGGTCTTTGTTTGTATTTGACATCTAACATCTGCTGAATGGAGAATATTAACAGCTGTGTTTAAACTACATTTGACCTTTATTACACTCAATGAAACTCACTTTATGGTATCAAACATTCTGTCATTACTCTGGTTCGTTGATGAGCTATAAATGTTCCTAAAAGTGTAAAATGTTCAAATTTTTCGTCCATCTCTCTTTTTCTCATCCCCTTTGCTCTTGTTCATTTTCTACAGAGAGTTGTTAGAGCAAGTGGCTGAGTTTGAGAATACTGAGTTTAAAACCCCAAATAAGGTGAGTGCCCAACCACTTTGAACTATTTCCCCTTTATAAAATAAGAAGTGTGCATATATTACATGTTTAGGGTTAAGGCTGAAATGTTGCACTTTCATGAAATACACAGCACTTGAATCGTATCACAATTGGAAATGGCCGACCTTTTTAAGTGAATGTTTTAAGTCCAAGTTATCAAGGTAATGGACAGCTGACAACATATATTGATGCCATTTATTGATGGGAGAGTATGTGCTCACGTACATGCCTTACTTCCTTACCCAGACTAACCAAGAAATTAGCAAGCCCAAGTTAGCACCGCTGAATGAAGGTGGGGTATCTGAACTTCTCAACAAGGTACGGTACTCAAACCTCATCTGGTAGTACAGATGTATATTGTAAGAGCACCAGCTCAGCAGCTATATCACCAGCCATCTCATCAACTGTTTCTTCACTTTGGTTTTTCATCAGGAGATATCAAGGCTACAAGAGGAAAATAATAAGCTCAAAGGCAGGCTCCGGACTTTGGAAACCCAGGTACCTCACACATCTGATTCCGTAAAGTGTGTTTCTGATTGACATGTTCTTACTTAGTTATGATGTTGATTATCAATGGTGTGGTACTGTAGATTTGGACATCATTTTGTCAAGTTCTGTACCTGATCACATCCATGATCATGATTAGTTTATAATGGCACGACAATATTCACTTGAATGACTCCTGATTTCCTAGTAGCCACAGAACAATCATGGGCTGCTTGTCTGCTAGAATGGAATGGATGGCCGAACTGCCTGGTTGGTTATTTGGGTAGCTATTTCCTCAGAGAGGGGTTTGGAAGTTGCTCTTTTTCATTTTGAAGTGCATTTTGAAGTCGTCATTAATGTACATAAGTTTAAAAAATCTGAATAGTCTGGAATACGTGTGTGTGTGTATTGCTGCGTATTGAGGGTTAACATATTCAGGATTTCCATTAAAATGTTGGCGGTGTCATACTCCTAAAATAAAGAAATGAAAGACATTGTACTGTAGCAAGCTAGCTATCTGGCTAGAATAGCCTGCTATGTTACTAAGTAAGTAAGTTATGTTATAGTACTCTAGCTATTGTTGCATTCCAGAGCAGAGCATCCAGAGTGAATTTACGAACACTTAAATGCACTCTACTTATTGGAACTTTTAACTATTGTAACCTACACCTGACCTTGCTAATTGAATGATCGTATCACTTATATGTTGGTATCACTTATATGCAGTATACTGATTGTTTTTCAGGCCATGGGTGCGTTGGATGAGAAGACCAGGGCGGAGAGGGCTCTCAAAGACTTGCAGAAGGTCAAGGGGGAACAGCAAGTACTGTAGCACCATAAGGGCCATGGGTTCAAGGTCATGGGTTAACAATATAACAAACAAACCTGGTTCAAAAGACCATAGAATGACAACTGCACTTGATTTTTCAGTAGTATTTCCTGTTTACTTCCTGGTTTTTGTGCATTGTATAATTGTTTTCCTTTTAGTGAAATTGTCCACATGCTGGACTTGTGTTTATGATGTGTTGAAGCTTTTGTCCTGCTTTTTTTCTGAACGATTACTATTATTTAATTTGCTTTCATGGAAATCAACTGGTATGTATCAATCTGTCACTATGCTTTGTGTGTTGAATATATGTCAATCTGAGTGTGCATCCTAAATGGCACCCGATTCCCATAGGGCTCTGGTCAAAAGTACTGCACTGTATAGGGAAAAGGGGGCCATTTGGAACGCACATCAAAGTTCACCCACTGACATGCCTTGTCTCTCTCCCCAAGATGACCACCCGTTCTCAGGAGATCACTAGTCTGGAGGACACGGTGGCAGCACTGCAGGAAGACTACCAGAAGTCCCTGAGTGTCAACGCTGCCTCCCAAAGAGACCTGCAGGACAACCTGGTGTCTGCCAAACATGACCTGCTCAGGGTACAGGAACAACTGTCCCTGGCAGAGAAGGTACGTGCTTGGCCCGTACCCTATACTGGTACCTACCTGATGCCTTTCACATAAATCATGCATTGATTTCAACCAATAGACAATTGTGTGAACTTCAGTCTCAAAATACAGTGTTTTCGGAAAGTATTCAGACCGCTTGACTTTTTCCACATTTATTACGTTACAACCTTATTCTCAAATTGATTAAATATTTATTTTCCTCATCAATCTACACACACTACCCCATAATGACAGTGAAAACAGGTTTTTAGAAATGTTTGCAAATTAAAATAAAAAAAACAGAAATACCTTTATTTACATAAGTATTCACACCCTTTGCTATGAGACTCAAAATTGAGCTCAGGTGCTCTGTTTCCATTGAAAGGCACACACCTGTCTATATAAAGTCCCACAGATGGCAGTACATCTTAGAGCAAAAACCAAGCCATGAGGTCAAAGGAATTGTCCGTAGAACTCCAAGACAGGATTGTGTCGAGGCACAGATCTGGAGAAGGGTACCAAAACATTTCTGCAGCATTGAAGGTTCCCAAGAACACAGTGGCCTCCATCATTCTTAAATGGAGAACCACCAAGACTCTTCCTAGAGCTGGCTTCCTGGCCAAACTGAGCAATCGGGGGAGAAGGGAGCTCCAGAGTTCCTCTGTGGAGATGGGAGTACCTTCCAGAAGGACAACCATTTCTGCAGCACTCCACCAATCAGGCCTTTGTGGTGGAGTGGCCAAATGGAAGCCACTCCTCAGTAAAAGGCACATGACAGCCCGCTTGGAGTTTGCCAAAAGGCACCTAAAGACTCTCAGACCATAAGAAACCATAAGATTCTCTGGTCTGATGAAACCAAGATTGAAACCAAGATGGAACTCTTTGACCTGTCTGGAAGAAACCTGGCACCATCCCTACGGCGAAGCATGTTGGTGGCATCATGCTGTGGGGATGTTTTTCAGGGACTGGGAGACTAGTCAGGATCGAGGGAAAGATGAACGGAGCAAAGTACAGAGAGATCCTTGATAACCTGCTCCAGAGTGCTCAGGACCTCAGACTGGGGCGAAGGTTCACCTTCCAACAGAACAACGACCCTAAGCAGACAACTAAAACAACGCAGGAGTGGCTTTGAGACAAGTCTGTATGTCCTTGAGTGGCCCAGCCAGAGCCCGGACTTGAACCAGATCAAACATCTCTGGAGAAACCTGAAAATAGCTGTGCAGTGACGCTCCCCATCCAACCTGACAGATCTTGAGAGGATCTGCAGAGAAGAATGGGAGAAACTCTCCAAATTCAAGTGCCAAGAAGACTCGAGGCTGTAATCCCTGCCAAAGGTGCTTCAACAAAGTACTGAGTAAAGGGTCTGAATTCTTATGGAAATGTTTTTTATTTTTAATACATTTGCAATAATTTCTAAAAACCTGTTTTTGCTTTGTCATTATGGGGTATTGTGTGTAAATTAGTGAGGAGGAAAAACAATTTAATCCATTTTAGAATAAGGCTGTAACATAAACAAAAAGTTAAAGGATCTGAATACTTTCCTAATGCACTGCATCTGAAGTTATCATTTGAGCTATGGACCCAATTGTATATCTGCCATTTTGAGGTTATCATGCAATCCAGTTTTGTGTGTGTAGGAGCTGGACCGGAAGTTCCAACAGACTTCTGCCTACCGCAACATGAAGGAGATCCTCACCAAGAAAAATGAGCAGATCAAGGACATCAGGAAACGGCTTTCAAAGTGAGTCGGTTGATTATTATACAAATTTGTTATGTATGATATATAGACTGGTTAATTGAGATTCTTCTCCTGAAAGATGATTATGTTTGCAGTTCCTGTCTAACAACCTTCTCTGCTAACAGTTCCAATGTATCAATTCTAGATACGAGTCTGATGAATGAACCCTTTGCATCACACAACAAGACACAAAATGGAGGTTAAAATACACGACGAGGGTAGAAATGGCCCAAAACCTGGGACTGTCACTCTGGAGAAGGTTTTTGCCCATTTATCATTTATTCTACCCCACTGCAGGAGGAGGTGCTTTGAACAAAAAATGTAATTGAGAATATCACCTGTAGTTCAAAACCTTTCAGAAGAATCGTATCATCTCGCTGATCCAGCAGATTTTGTAGTCATTGGCTTTAGGAGATGATTGCGGGGTATTAAGGGTTGGGGGCTAATCGACAGAGCCTCCTATGGTCAGTCTCACTGGGAGAAGAACCTTGAATGTCTCTGTCCCTCTGCTACTCCGCGCTGTCCCATATCTAGGAGCTGGAGCTTTGTGTGTTTAGTAGTAGGTTTTCCTCATTGCACTATGCAAGTACTTTCACGTCCTTGACTTGCTGTCTAAAAAAGGAGGCCTTCTGAATAGGAGAGATATGCTTGAAGCTTTGGTGCTGTCTATATCTGATGGTGATGGGTACATTTTCCCATGACACCAATATAAACTATTGTGTCTCCTCGACTGTATAATCTTTTTCACCTATTTCTATGTAGCTGGGGTATCATGCAACATCTGTTTATATGTATTCAGCCGGCGGAATTCGGAGCTCCAAGTTTTAATGATAGTGAATAGTCATGGCTAATGGTACATATTATGAATCGCAGCATAGCATAACATTCCAAAATATCTTGAGGGGAAGGTTTTGAGGGAAACGTTTACATACAGTAGTATGATTTGACATGTTTTCTTATTTTTCTTACAATTTTTATCCTGTTTAGCATATAAATAATGCTTGGAAAGATCAGAGGTTGGACCTAAGCAAATGTATAAATACGTCTCTACACATATAGAATATTTTTATGGGAACAGTGAACTTTTTTGTCCTTAACCCTGATAATAGCCTGGTATCAAGGCATATATTGTAATCCGTCTGGTACCAGGCCAGAGGCAAATGTGTGTAATATGACAAAAATTCTATGTTGCTGTCTTTGACGTAATGCTCTTGTAGAGTACGATACACGACCACCTATGTCATATTAGACGTGTATGTGTGATATGTTTGAATTGTTGTGCGGTAATAAAAGCTGTTACCAAAATGTCAGCTTCTTTCACATTTGTTCAAAGTGCACCCTGGGACAGAATATAAAAGATGTGGGCCTGCAAGCAGCTATCTAAAGTTAATCCTCACACTACAATGAATGGGATGGGCCTGGATATGGGTGGTGGCAGTGCTGCCTTCTCTATGGGCCGCAGCAGGGGGCTGGGAACGTGTGTAGCTCTGGCTGCAGCAGTAGCTTCTGCGGGGCCCATGCTGGCTCGGGTCCGATCATGGGCTGCAGAGAAACACACCCTCTCTAGGCTTAACAAGAGCTTATCAGGCTACATGGCGCAGATATGACCAACAAGCCCAATTGGAGCCACCACGGCTGAGTACGAGACCCAGGTGATGGAGTACCGCGGTTAACACGGTTAAACTGAAGATCGGGCTGGACGGCATCCGGGGAACCCATGAGATTTAGGCCAGGGTAAGAGACTAACTGCATCTCATCTCTCTGCGAGAAGTGCATGATTGCTTCCCAAATGGTACCCTATTCCCTATATAGTACCCTACTTTGAACAAGGCTGGAAGCATGAAGAGGGTACTGCAGAATCTATGCTTATAAATATCAGATTTTGTTATCAGCTCTCATTCAGCCGTGTTTATCTCCATATCAAATTATTTCTTGATACCTGTACTATGATTTTTTTTCAATTAAAATGGCGTCTTAGCTAAGAGCAATTTCTCATCAACAATTTTGCTAGGACTGTCTAGGAGTGGTCTGAGTGGGGAGGGCAAACCTGAAAACTGGCTGTTATTGGCAGAGATGTTTGGAACTCCCTTTCTTATTGGTCTATTAACTAATTTACCTCATGGTGATGTCACCAGGCAGGCCAAAACTCCATCCCAACAAAACAGGCTGAAATTTCAGGTGGTCTTTTCAAACAGCTCTTACACTAAAAGAGCGTTATCATTTAAAAAATATATATATATAAAACAGTAAAAAAAAAAAAGTGTTTTACTGCATTGGCCCTGAATTTTCTGTTCAATGGGACAACAATACCCGATACAATACACTATAACTATCCATTGTGTAGGGTGTTGACATACGTGGAGGTTGGTGTGAAGAGCTATAGGAGGACTGAGTTATTGTATTGGCTGGAATGGAGTAAATGGAACGGTATCATACACATCAAAGATATGGAAACCACATGTTTGACTCCGTTCCAATTATTACATTCCAGCCATTACAATGACCCCCGTCCTCCTATAGCTCCTCCCACCAGCCTCCACTGGTTGACATGGCCCACGAGATGCCAAACACTCAAGCCTTAAAGGACAACTGCACTTCCTGATTTGGCCTTGTTTTAGATGTGGTTCATTAAGAAATGTTAGCTGCTATGATTGAATTCAAACTTGAGTTGGTTTCAGGTGTGGTTTGATGTGGGTGTCTCATGTATGTGTTGGCAGGTGGGATAAATTTGCCAAATTATTTAGTCAATTAGCTTCACGCCTCATGCCCACCAGAGGCATCAAACTCTGCGTTCCGGTGGAAGTCATTCATTGTCAATGGCGCAACTCTTATGTTGGGGAATGCCGCACTAGACAGCGATGTGTTCTGTGTACTGCATATGTTCAACTCGTTCGTTGCTTTAACGTGCGGTGGTACAAATGGAAGTACCCACACATATTCCAACTAGCTAGCTTTTATCTAGTTGAAAAGTGAAACATGTAAGTACGGAAAAGACATCCATCAAAAAGTATATGCATCTGATGGACATAAGGCATCAGCTGGCTGGCTGCATACCAAATAATAGCCAATCAGAGTTGAGTTTAACTGGGTAAGCTGTGAATGGTCCTGGTGCATAAGGACAAAAAAAGTGTCAATGGAAGCCAGTTTTTGGATTTGGCTTCACACCAATCACATCAAAAGCAACATGTCGTTGACAGAAAACCTAAATGGTTGCATCTCGTTGTGTCATCCTCTGATGGCTATCTAGCTAAAATGGGCCCTTTCTTAAATGATCCATGGATGGAGATAGGGATTTGGACATGTGGTTTTACTTAATTCTCCGTACTGGCCAATGAGTATAACGGTGATTCTGATTCAACCATAAATGCATACATTGTGCCTCCTGAGAGGATGGAAGTTCAATATGTAGCTAGAAGCATGTCCTGTACCGAATGACCGAGTCATAGACTGTTTGTCAACATGAAAGAGAGGAGGATGGCATTGGCATTTCTCTACAAGTAGGGCGAGTCAACATGTTTTTTCCACACACACACACACACACACACACACACACACACACACACACACACACACACACACACACACACACACACACACACACACACACACACACACACACACACACACACACACACACACACACAGCGAGAGAGAGAAATCAGAACAATGGACAGCCACATCATATTTAGCTTACGTTTACTCGACTAAATAGTTTTTGGTATCTTTTAGTTGTCACTGTATTAGACATAGGTGATTTGATAATGTTGAAATGGTGCTGGAATAGTGGATGCAGCTCCTGTTATCTTTGTGACTTGCGGTAACTCTCTGTGGTTCTAAATCGTTCGTTGTTTAAGTAGTCCGAAAATGCCGGAAACATTAACTTGCTTGACCATGCTGTAGGTCATGTAACTGTTTGTTACATGCTATATGCTTTGTGGACTTCACCGGACAGAGGTTGCTCTCTGGTTTTATGATGAAACAAAGGTGTGGTTGTTGTCTTGGCGTTAGGGCTATATATCACGGTGGCAAGACGTATGAACCGAACTGGGCAATTATCACAACACAGGTTATAGTATGGCTTTTTGTTTCTGGCTTGGCTTCCACAGGGATTTTACCCATGTACCACTACTGCTGGGGGGTGATTTTACAGGAGCTTTTCAGGCAAACTCGGGATCTCGTCCACGGACACGTACATCGCTTCTGCCCTCAACAAGATAACCTACTACAAAATCAAGGCAGAGCTCAATCAAACTCGAAATGACATACAATAATTATTTCTAAACGATTTCTTAACGATGTGAATGATATGATATTTGGTACCATAGAGTGACTTTCGAAGCCACTGGAATTGTTTGCTGTGAAATACACGCTCTGTCCACTGGGGGTCAGTAAATATATTCCTGGGCCCGTAGCCGCGAAGCATCTGAGTAGGAGTGCTGATGTAGGATCTGTCCATATAATCTGATTCATTCTAGTCTAAATGCTAAAACTGATCATAGCTCAGTACTCCTACTCTGAGATGCTTTGTGGATACGGGTGCTGGCTACAGGTTTAGCACCATAGTCAAACTATCTTGACAGGAAGATGAGACATTTTTGGGCACCAGAGCATTATTCAGCCTTTGAAATCTGAGTAATGAAACTATGGTTACCAAATTTTGAAAAGCAGACCAGGATGACTAGTTACTGAATGAGGATGAATTGCACTTTCTTTTTATAGAAAATAAATACAACTAAGGGATTCTTGGAAGACAGGACAATCTCTCCTTTTTCCCATATTTTTTTAAATATTAACAACATTTGAAATATACACTGAGTACACCAAACATTAAGAGCACCTGCTCTCTACATGACAGACCAGGTGAAAGCTATGATCCCTTATTGATGTCACTTGTTAAATCCACTTTATCAAATCAAATTGTATTTGTCACATGCGCCGAGTACAACAGGTGAAACGCTTACTTACAAGCCCTTAACCAACAATGCAGTTTTGATGAAAATGCAAATATATATATATATATCATATTTTTTTTAAGCATTTAAACAATTGAGACATGGATTGTGTATGTCTGCCATTTAGAGGGTGAATGGGCATTACAAAAGATTTGTGCCTTTGAACAGGGTATGGTAGTTCTGGTTTGTGTCAAGAACTGCAACGCTGCTGGGTTCCTGTGGAATGCTTTCGACACCTTGTAGTTTCCAGAGTTTCCAATTTGACATGTTTTTCTAGATTCAGAACGTAAAACAACATTTAGAAAGCAAACATCCCTTGGATCTAACACAGCAAATATGTCAATATGTTGCAGAACAGTGATTACATTTTTTTTCACAATATGGACAAAAAGATTAAGGGGGTTAGCCATCAGTGACAGAGTTGACAAGCCAGTGCCGGAGTTAACAGCAAATACTAAAAACAGACATACTTTTGCCTCTAAAAATACAAGTTCAATACAAACATTTAGTAAAATATAGAAAATTATTATTTTGAAAATCCCAAATAAAAATAAAACCATTCCAGCAGTTCTTTCAGCACTCTGACAGAGTTGACGATACACAAAAATCTGACAGAGTTGATGTTTTTACGGCGTTTAATTTTTTTGAATTGTCTTTTTCATTCAAGTGATACACAAAGTAACAATTTGTTTTTCCTCAGTTGCTATGACTCTAAAATCGAATAAAAATAGACGGTAACCAAATTAATCAATTAACCAAAATGAATATCCTATCAGGCAGATGGAGTTGACCGTTTATGGTTGTGACAAAGGTGATTTCAATATTGTTTGATTTAAATCTATCAAAAGTAGAGAGCTTTCCAGACCATGAGTGGTCTGGAAATTTTCTATAAAAAAAATCTAAAAATCCCCCCCCCCCCCCCAAAAATGGTCTTGTTGCACTACATGTAATGAAGACATGAAGAAGGGTTCCTTATGGTGTAATCAAACCATGTACGTAAGTCAGACAGTGATTCTATGACAGTTTCGGGATGTAGCTGGCAAGCTGATGAGTATCAACGTGGGAAATAAATCCGTGCTAACAGTCACACAGGAAGTGGTGCTATTGTGTGTCAGCGTGCCAAACTCCCTTGCCGCTGAGGGCACAAACAGCGACTTTCTAGGAAACACTGGAGCAACTGTCTGCTTATACACACATCACAGAGATTCACAGCAGCTTCCTGGCCAATTTAAAGACCGGGGACTAGGGGGGTTTACCAAGGGACTTTTCTCAATTCTAACTCAAAATCGGTGTCAACTGTAAAGTGTTTTTCTTCAGAAATTTGAAGTGAGGTCCTGTTTATGGGAAATAGGGTGCATTGACTGGCTCTTTGATTTTGAAAGACTTTTGGTCACATGGTCATGGTGATTTATGTTGTGTTTCCCAGTTAAACATACTGTATGTTCTAACATGAGCTAGTGAGTTAACATAATTATGGTTCTGACCCTCTGACTGGACTCCTGCCAAAACCACCTCCCCTCTGTAGAACAACATGTCCCTCTGTACGTAAATACGGGAAAATCCATTTAGTATGCTAAAAGTTTTTCTTATGGTACAGTATGTATTAATTTGTGGATGTCTATCACCCATGTTGTATGATATGTGACAAATATTTTTATTTATGTTACAAAATGTTACACATTTTCTAAAAGTACAATATTTTACTAATTTTCATAGCATTAAATATTACGAATTCTAGCTAGGTGGCTAACGTTAGCTAGGCTAGGATTAAGGTATTAGGGTTAGGGGAAGGGTTAGCTAAAGGGGTGAGGGCTTAAATTAATAAAACGATGGACAAGGGGACACATGAATGCAGCATCAGAGCTCTCATTCAATTCCATTCATTCTTTATTCGATTCATACTTCATTGCCAATCGACAAAGGTTGATAGGGAAATGGATAGGAACTCACATCATTCACCAGTGACAGTGAGGCAATAACCAGTTGGCTGTTGGCTGTCCTTCCAGTTTCCCCATCCAGTTATTTGGCTTCTCCGCTCTCTACATGTCTAGCTCAACTAGGCCCCCGCCTCCCACGTTAGGAGCCCCGCCAAGTCTGCGGCTCTCTGGCAGAGCTTGCGCCAGGGGTGAAGAAACAGGAGAAAATGAACATGTAGTTTGAGATTAAATTGTCACTTCTGAGCTATCAGCAAATGTCTTGCATCATTCAATATAATTGACAAATTAAATAGGTACCTGTTCCTTTAAAACCACCCTTAGGTGAAAAACATTATTTTAGAATATATCTTTCAGGTATCTGCAAAGAGCATGTCTTTCACATAGACTTCCTATACTTACACAGATGAGAGAACAGTTTGGAAACCACAAGGACAACAGGCATCTATAGTCTCTTACAGGGACTGACTGGGACCAGAAATCGGCTTGGGCATTTCTTACACACCAGCCTATTATTCTTTTTTTGCTTCAGACCTCTACACCGGCCCATTTTTTTCCCTCAAGGCCCACATTATTGGCCAAATAATGATCATTCTGTGCAAAACAAAAACAAACAACTTTAGACAGGACCAATGGGCTAAAGATGGTCCAGCCATCTGGCATTTGCCCAAACAGTCCTATGGCCAGTCTGAGGATATGGGTAATTTAATTACTAGGTAAATTACAGATGTCACACCAGCAAAACCACAATAACTGTTTTTCTCAATATCAATATCTATGCATAACTGTGCCGTGTCATTCTTAGGAAGAGTACCACTCAATTTGCCAATTCAATCTTAGATTAAGAGCTAACGTCATTGATGACTAATAACACTGATGCATACTCTGATTCTCTGTGCAGTGACAGAGGTGGTGATGAGAGTGAGACCAAAGAGGAAGTCGTCACTGGTGAGTCCCTGTAACCAATATCATTTGACCAGACAGAGCCAATGTGTTGGTAGACCAATGATAAAGTACCATGTGGTTTAGGGTTATCGTCTGTTGTCATGAATCACTATGAAGGCGAATCAGTCTCAAGCACTCCGATTGTCAGGTTTTCGCTTAGTATCACCATCAACCACATATTGTTATGTACGTAGGCCTATTACTAATCAGCAATTCTAATGAATAAGGCTTGATGTCATCTCATAAGGGGTTGCTGGGACTCACAATGCTTTCTCTCTGCAGAAGCCCACTCTGAGACCACCACTAACACGTCTGATGCGGATTCTGAGTCCTAGAGGTCAGACGTCAGAGTTCGGACCTAAGCAGCACAGCATGGTGACCCTATATAACAAATACACTCTGCTTCATCATATAGAATTTCATTGTGGTCATTATTGTGTTCTGGTGAATAGCAAGATGTCTGTTAGAATGTCCATAGTGCATGCAGAATGTAGATATGGTGTTTCCTTCTGTGTGATTTGAATAGTGTATGCAAGAAGCCCAATATCATTTGGTGACTGGCTTTGTCATATTTCAGTGTCAGTGTCAGTGTCAGTGTGTGTGTGTGTGTGTGTGTGTGTGTGTGTGTGTGTGTGTGTGTGTGTGTGTGTGTGTGTGTGTGTGTGTGTGTGTGTGTGTGTGTGTGTGTGTGTGTGTGTGTGTGCGTGTGCGTGTGTGTGTGGATGGGTGCATGTGTTTTCAAGCATTACTCGTGTTTAACAGAGAAGTCTGTCCCGTGGTTGCACAGGTGTTCGCAGCTACCAGGCAGGTTACAGCTCCAGTAACACTGCTTTGCCGTGTGTCAGTTGGAACTGAGGTCACCACCAGCACCTCTCTTGCCTGTCACTTTATTCAAGAGTTTTTTTCATAGGCACCCTGAAGCATCCTTAGCCCAGCTTACGGCTATGGCTGTTTCACTTTTTCCTATTTGTGGTCCAAACCGAGAAACGCAACCTGAAAGAGGAGACTGGTAGCTACTTTCAACCGCCAGCATCTCACCCCCGGGTCCTATGAGAAACCTGAGACAGAAACTGCTACATCAAGTTGGGTAGTGAAACTTTTATGAGGATTCCACACCGGTCTGCACTGTGCTCTTGTTTTACCCAGTGCCCAAATATGTGTTGAAACACAGGAGGTTAGAAAGTACTCTTCCTTACACCTACTCACAGGAAACAAACAGACGTTAAGGAACTTCCCACTTCCTTTTATGTTTCTATCATAACAGTCACTTTGGCTTTGGAAACTCAAAAGATGATAAGACATATTTATTGATTGATTGATTTTCACCAAAGAAAACAAGTGATAGACAGCCATACAGATAAGAACAATGCAATCAAAAAGCAGTGTGCAGGTGTGGTTGGAAGCCTTTAAATGAAAACCACACATGGCAAACACACACGGTATCAACAATATCAAGTTGTCAAACTCTTGACTGTTGCTGTAACCTGGAACACAGTCTGATAAAAGCATACCATCTTTAAATGAATGAAATCAAAACTATCATGACTTCCTCTTCGTTTTGATGTGTCCGTAAACAAGTCCTAGAATGCCAGGAACCTTTTGACCTTTTGATGTGTTTGCGGTGTACTGTACATGTGATTTACCGTGCCCACATTGCAAAGCAGCATTTTGTCCCTTTAAGTTCCCCTTGCCTTTCATATCTGCTCATAGTAGCTGCACTTCCTTTTCTATGGCGTCTGCTTCTTTCTCGCAATTGTAAACAAGGGTGGATATGCTTAGATGTAGTTCAATCGGGGACAGACTAACTGAATGAGTAACAGAGACGGTGTAATATGAACATTTATTAAAATAGTTTTGGGAATAGCCTCGTCTCCGAGGAATAATTGTCGGAGCCAGATGATAGGATGGCAGGTAGCCAGCCCTATGGGGGGCAACTGGCATCGAGACCCCAATGCTGGGAGAAAGGAGGTGGATGGGTGGGGAGGTGGATGAGTGTCAAACTGTTGCTGAAAAACAGCAAGTGAGAGAACATGGGTAAGTTGACATAGAAACACATCTCAAGATTTCCGCCCAATGGCTGAGACAGTGAGAGGTGATCATAGGTGAAACAGCAAGCGTGAGGAATGTACATAATTGTGCTATGATATAAGGCTATAAGGTAAATAGGTGAATGACATTCCGCATGTGGCAAATAGAAAAGAGAAGGCGAGATATGAAGCCATGATGATAATGTTTGTAAACGCTAACATATACAGGTAACTGCCAAAATAATGGAAATGCTTGAATAAATTAGGGATACAAAGTACAGTGGGAAGAACAAGTATGTGAAACCTTTGGAATTACCTGGATTTCTGTATAAATTGGTTGTCAAATTTGATCTGGTCTTCATTTAAGTCACAACAATAGACTGTCTCCTCCCCTTCATCTACACTGATTGTACATACTAGGCGGTGTCAGAGGAAGGCCTGAAAAATTGTCAAAGATTCCAGTCACCCTAGTCATAGACTGTTCTCTCTGCTACTGCACGGCAAGCGGTACCGGAGCGCCAAGTCTAGGTCCAAATGGCTCCTTAACAGCTTCTACCCCCAAGCCATAAGACTGCTGAACAATTAGTCAAATGGCCACCTGGACTATTTCCATTGCCACTATTCTCTGTTAATTATCTATGCACAGTCACTTTACCCCTACCTACATGTACAAATTACCTCGACTAACCTGTACCCAAAACACATTGACTCGGTACCAGTACCCCCTCATTATTGTTATTTTATTGTGTTACTTTTTATAATTTTTGGGACTTTAGTTTATTTAGTAAATATTTTCTTACCTCTATTTTCTTAACTGCATTACTGGTCAGTAAGCATTTCACTGTAATACCTGTTGTATTCGGGCAGATGTGACAAATATAATTTCATTTGATTGAAGCGGATTTAACAAGTGACATCAACAAGGGATCATAGCTTTCACCTCGATTCACCTGGTCAGAGCAGGCGTTAATGTTTTGTACACTTAGAGTACCATACTTACTGGATGAAGTTGAAGAAGCTAGCCATTCAGTCCGATTTACTGATTGGACTTACGTTATCAGCTACATCACTTTCATTTAGGCAACATCAGGGCATTTGACCTATTCCAGTGGATTGATTGTCAGCCCACAATGAACTTCCCCTCACCATCTCACAACACTGGTGTTGTCTTACTACCAAGTTGATCCATTTCATGCACCACTAAGTGCTTCACTTGAGCATACTGTGTTGTGAAAAATGGGCCGTGACATGAAAAGGGTTTTTAAGAGGGATGAGGGAGAATTGTTACAGCTGTATAAGACAGGTGGTGTGAGATCCAATGAAGAGCAGATTTGCCTAATAAAGCCTGCATTCAATTCTATGAGTAACTTCATATCTGGTGTCTCATAGAACAAATGCAAGTACTACTAGCTGAGTATACCACAGGTTCCCTAAAAAGAGAGACAGTTTCTCAATTGAATGCATACAAAGTCGATTCGAATTTTACACTGGTAATCTGTATGTTTGGGGGGAAAAACAGACACGAATGGCATAGGCAAAGCGATCTATCGACATGTGACATTGTGGTTAAGACGTAAAATCATAAAAGCTGGTGACGATGAGACAGGTAGCAGTATTCATCAAGGGCTAGAGGCGTCTACTCAGAGGAAGAGACACAGCATTGAAGTCTCATCACTGACTGGGTAAGTGCGTGTGACGTTGTCTTTGTCATCTTGCTAGTGAGTTTTGTTTCAGAAGTAGAGATTTTCTTTCATAATAGTGGATAGTATTATTTTGTTAACATTTTTGTTAGGTTGAAATTGTTTTAATTGTGGATCAAAGGTGATAAATTATTAAGTGTATATGTAGTAATAACTTTATTTTCACATCTATTAGGTTATTTGTG
This sequence comes from Salvelinus fontinalis, assembly GCF_029448725.1. NCBI lineage: Eukaryota > Metazoa > Chordata > Actinopteri > Salmoniformes > Salmonidae > Salvelinus > Salvelinus fontinalis. The sequence goes on along the minus strand of NC_074689.1, from coordinate 1,009,428 downwards.
GGTTAAATAACAGATTTTTTACATTTTACTTCTTCTGACAGGTAAAATGGAGTGGCCATTATTCACTGCACTCCCAACTGATGAAACTGTAAGTATTATTTCAATCTAAATGCTTGTATTGACAATTAAAAAACAATACCATAAAATTAATTAGAGAGCAGAATCAAACATCAGAGAATGAATTCAATCCAAACATGTTGATTGTAGCCTAAAGTATCTACTGTTTGTCTTTTGAACTCCCCTACATGGACCACATAAAGTTTCACATCAACATTAATGTGGTCGGAGAGAAACACTCTTGTTAATATTTTCAACTTCACTTTAAGTACCCAAAGTACCCAAGATTCAGATCAGATTTTAGATCAGTTTTCTGGAGGGTTGCTTATCATGTTTGTAACAGTGTTTTTGTGGTCTGTTTTCGTGAGAATGTATGACTGTGGACGAGTATGTGATCTGTCTGTGTGTGTATGTTATTACAGTACACACATACTGTGCTTTTAGTTATTATTTTCCCATGATACATAAACATTCATTTAATTATACATTTTTTTCAATGTTCAGTTGATCAGATTCAGTGATACTTTTCAAGAAAAAGATCAATGAAGCTTGGAGTTTGTGAATTGAATGCTTGCTTGCCTTTAAGCTAAACACATACACACAAACTTCGCCACAGTAAAGGCTAAAACATCAGTCTAAAAATGTCCATGTGGTGTGCATGCTGTCACCGCTTCCCCCAATTTAATCGCCCTCCTACATCTGTGTGTGTTGGTGTCGACAATGAGTGCCGTGTCGTTGACGTGCATCATGAACCTGAGCCCCTCTGGTAGCCCCTGTTGAACGTTATCCTGCCATCTCTCAGCCTCTCCATCTCATACAGGAGGAAGTGGTGTAGTGGTGAGGTTTCTCCTGTGGAGACAGTGAGACACGTCACCTGCATCTGAGAGCAGCCAGAGTAGCATCTGGTTTAGATAGAATGTCACTACCACCAGATCTTGGTGTCACCTTGCTGTGCTCCACTGAATCCACAGTGTTATGGAACCCTGTTGTGTAGGCAGATGGTTTGGGGGAACAGACAGGAAGTCAACCACCGTAGACAGGAAGTGATGACAAAAAAGAGGAAAATAATAGTTCAATTCAAATAATAGTTCAATTAAAAGTAGGCTAAATTGAAATCTGTCTGTCTTTAAACTGTTATCAAAGACACAGTGACAAAATAAATGATTAGGGACACCTGTTACACAAATTCAGAGTAAAAGTCTCCCATTAAAGAATGCTTGTTTGTATTACAGCTTTCTGGAGATTGCACAGACGACTATGGGACCTTCACTGAGACCCCAGGGGGGCTATGTGACAAGAGCTGGGTGAGAGAGTTTCGGGGTCTCTACGAACCCCCGCTGTTCTGGCTCATCTTCGTCTTGGGCGCTGTGGGCAACCTGATGGTGGTCTTCATCTTTACCACGGTGCGCCACCGCCTCAAGACCATGACGGACGTCTACCTACTCAACCTGGCTGTGGCCGACCTTCTCTTCCTGGGCACGCTGCCTTTCTGGGCCGCCGACGCCACCAAGGGCTGGATGTTCGGCCTGAGCCTCTGTAAGCTCCTCTCGGCCATCTACAAGATCAACTTTTTCAGCAGCATGCTGCTGCTCACATGTATCAGCGTGGACCGCTATGTGGCTATCGTCCAGGTTACCAAGGCCCACAACCAGAAGAACAAGAGGCTGTCTGTCAGCAAGCTGACCTGCCTAGCTGTCTGGATCATCTCAGGCCTCCTGGCCCTGCCTGAGTTAATCTTCGCCCAAGTCAAGCCTGACCGTAGGGGGAATTCCTTCTGTGTCTTGGTCTACCCAAACAACCTCTTCAATCGCACCAAGATCCTGGTGCTCGTTCTGCAGATCTGTGTGGGTTTTTGCCTGCCGCTGCTGGTCATGGTGCTGTGCTACTCTGTCATCATCCGCACCCTGCTGCAGGCCAAGAGCTTCGAGAAGCACAAGGCGCTCAGGGTCATCTTCGCTGTGGTGGCTGTGTTTGTCCTCTCCCAGCTCCCGTACAATGGGCTACTGGTGGTCGACGCCACACAGGCCGCCGACACCACCATCACGGACTGTGCTGTATTGGAACATTTCGACGTCGCTGGTCAAATCGCCAAGAGTCTGGCGTACACCCACGCCTGCATTAACCCCTTCCTGTACGTGTTCATTGGCGTTCGCTTCCAGAAGGATCTGCTGAGGCTGCTGAAGCTGTGCACCTGCGGCCTGAGCCAAGGAGGTGTCAGTAAGCTGCAGGCCGTCCCCAAACGCCCTTCTGTCATGTCTGACACTGAGACTACCTGTGCCCTCGTCTTGTAATCGTGCCCACTGAAGCCACACACACATTCAACATCACCTCAGATCATATCATTTCATTGGTAAACACCTCATCATTCCACGCCTTTCTTCTTCCATGATATCATATGCTGCTAGAGGACACTCCCAGCTGTTGCATCCTGAGTACATTGATATTTTACAGGTATAGAAATTAATTGTTGTTTACATTTAACTCGTCAAGAAACATTTAACTCGTCAAGAATCAAGAAACATGCAATACATGAAAAGCATACCATTCTCTAAGACATTGTATTAAAGTGTAAATTATTGTATATATACTGAACAAAAAATAAACGCAACATTCAACAATATCAACGATTTTGCTGAGTTAGTCAGGAAATCAGTTGAAATAAATTCATTGGGCCCTAATCTATGGATTTCACATCCTCCTATGTAGCAGTGGCCCTGGTCTTACCATGACTGTTTTAATATGATCTCTATTTGCAGACTTAGTGCTTAGTAAAATCCTAATTTTGTGTGTATTTTTATAATTGTTTAACAAATTTGAATAACATTTACAAAACCCAATTTCTCAGAATGACTCATCTTGGGCTTTATCATCACAACTTTTTTTTCCCAGAGTACAATGAGGTCACTTGAGTAAGTGTGAAGCACTCTCTATCTAACCTTTTAAGGTAGCAAGATTAGAATAAACAGCAAGAACAAAGTCTTAATGAAGGAATGCAATGCAATGCTTTGAGCCACAAGAGCAGCATTCACTTAAGGTCATCTACTTTGTGTGAGAAATTAGCATGCTGTGGCTTGTTGCATTCACAACACTTTCACTATGACTGCAGCCTAAGACTATTCTTAGGTGGCTCTTCAAACATCATTGACTCTATGTTGGTTTGGGAATGACTTGAAAGTGTCCCATTTAAGACTGGTATGTGAAAAGTTTGCACTCAATGCACTATTTCACCTCTGAACACTGGTGACTCGGTACCTTTGGTTCAGACAGGGTGAAAGTAGCATGCCGTGAAATTTGATGATTGAGAATTTGATCGTGACAAGAAGCCTTGTCTGCTGTTTTGTTGAGTTGCAGTCTGATGACCTAAATTCGGGTTGTGAGCAGGTGAAGTGTAGTATGAAATCGAATTGCAATTTTAGTATCATTTACACATTACACTAGCTTCAGATTTTAATCACCGTTGGTAGCATCAAAACACTTGTCTTTGAAGATGTCACCAGCCTACATTACATCAGTACATGGAGTTGAAGTCGGAGGTTTACATGCACTTAGGTTGGAGTCATGAAAACTCGTTTTTCAACCACTCAACGAATTTCTTGTTAACAAACTATAGTTTTGGCAAGTCGGTTAGGACATCTACTTTGTGCATGACACAAGTAACTTTTACAACAATTGTTTACAGACAGATTATTTCACTTATAATTCACTTTATCACAATTTCCAGTGGTTGGGAAGTTTACATACACTAAGTTGACTGTGCCTTTTAAACAGCTTGGAAAATTCCAGAAAATTATGTCATGGCTTTAGAAGCTTCTGATAGGCTAATTGACATCATTTGAGTCAATTGGTATTGTACCTGTGGATATATTTCAAGGCCTACCTTCAAACTCAGCCCCTCTTTGCTTGACATCATGGGAAAATCAAAAGAAATCAGCCAAGACCTCAGAAAAAGAATTGTAGACATCCACAAGTCTGGTTCATCCTTGGGAGCAATTTCCAAATGCCTGAAGGTACCACTTCATCTGTACAAACAATAATACACAAGTATAAACACCATGGGACCACGCAGCTGTCAAAGCACTCAGGAAGGAAATGCCTTCTGTCTCCTAGAGATTAATGTATTTTGGTGCGAAAAGTGCAAATCAATCCCAGAACAACAGCAAAAGAACTTGTGAAGATGCTGGACGAAACAGTTACAAAGTATCTATATCCACAGTATAACGAGTCCTATATTGACATAACCTGAAAGGCCGCTCAGCAAGGATGAAGCCACTGCTTCAAAACCGCCATAAAAAAGCCAGACTACGGTTTGCAACTGCATATGGGGACAAAGATCGTACTTTTTGGAAAAATGTCCTCTGGTCTGATGAAACAAATATAGAACCGTTTGGCCGTAATGACCATCGTTATGTTTGGAGGAAAAAGGGGGATGCTTGCAAGCCGAAGAACACCATCCCAACCGTGAAGCACGGGGGTGGCAGCATCATGTTGTGTAGGTTCTTTGCTGCAGGAGGGACTGGTGCACTTCACAAAATAGATGACATCATGAGGTAGGAAAATTATGTGGGTATATTGAAGCAACATCTCAAGACATCAGTCAGGAAGTTAAAGCTTGGTCGCAAATGGGTCTTCCAAATGGAAAAGGACCCCAAGCATACTTCCAAAGTTGTGGCAAAATGGCTTAAGGACAACAAAATCAAGGTTGGGGTGGCCATCACAAAGCCCTGACCTCAATCCTATAGAAAATTTGTGGGCAGAACTGACAAAGCTTGTGCGAGCAAGGAGGCCTAAAAACCTGACTCAGTTACACCAGCTCGGGCAGGAGGAATGGGCCAAAATTCACCCAACTTATTGTGGGAAGCTTGTGGAAGGCTACCCGAAACGTTTGACCCAAGTTAAACAATTTAAAGGCAGTGCAACCAAATACTAATTGAGTGTATGTAAACTTCTGACCCACTGGGAATGTGATGAAATAAATAAAAGCTGAAAGAAATTATTATCTCTACTATTATTCTGACATTTCACATTCTTAAAATAAAGTGGTGATCCTAACTGACCTAAGACAGGTTTTTTTTACTGGGATTAAATGTCAGGAATTGTGAAAAACTGAGTTTAAATGTATTTGCCTAAAGTGTATGTAAACTTCAGACTTGGTGTGCCTTAATACTCGTTATCGAGCCAATATTCTCCACCCAACAGGCCCTGTCAGCATCTCAACCCTAACCAGCCACAAGCAGAATAGACACAGATATCCCATCTGATCCAGTGCTAGGCAGACATGGGAGTGTTTTTCTATATTTGGCCATGCTGCAAAAACCATGGGAACATCAAAGACCTGTAATGGTGGCCAGTTACTGGTAAGGCCCTCTTATCTCTTCACTCCGGAGTGCAACTGGAGATCGTGAAGCAGGGTGAGCCATACTGTAGGCTGTCTGCCCGTTGCATCATCTCAGTTCCATAACTCCCCCTTAGATGCACTCAACCTGCTGCTATCAAAGCATTTGTCTTAAATCAGGCTGAATAGCAAGTAAACTGTAAACTGAGATTGACTGAAGTTGGGGTTGGCATGGGTGCACGCCATAGAGTTCCATCCCTCTGGGCACACACTGGTTGAATCAACATTGTTTCAACATAATTTGTCAACATTGAGACGTGGCATCATCGTGGAAAATACATTTGATTTGAAAAATGTAATCAACCAGTACTGTTTTCATTTAATTTCAACCTGTGGTGTAAACATAGACATTAGGGTAAAACTTCTACTTAAATACATTGACTTAACCTGACTGACAGGTTGTTGCATCAATCTCATTTCAACATAATCATCAGAACTATGTACATGTTGAAATTGTGTTCATCATATCATGTCAAGTTGTACTGCAAAGAGGGTTTCTCCATTGTATTGGAGCTATGAAATTCTACAAAGTGTGATTTTGTGACAAGAAACGTTTTATTGTGTGCTCACTTGAGAATGTGTTCTATTTGAAACTCATTAAAGATACCCTAATAGAAAATGACTCAAGTAAAAGTGAAAGTCACCCAGTAAAATACTACTTGAGTAAAAGTCTACAAGTATTTGGTTTTAAATGTACTTAAGTGTCAAAAGTAAAAGTATAAATCATTGAGAATTCCTTATATTAAGCAAACCAGATGACACGATGTTCTTGTTTTTTAAATTTACACATAGCCAGGTGCACAGTTCAACACTCAGATTAAATTAGCAAACAAAGCATTTGTGTTTAGTGAGTCCACCAGATCAAAGGCAGTAGGGATAACCAGGGATGTTCTCTTGATAAGTGTGTGATTTAGACAAATTTCCTGTGCTGCTAAGCATTCAAAATGTAATGAGTACTTTTGGGTGTCGGAAAATGAAAGAAGTAAAACGTACATTATTTTCTTTAGGAATGTAGTGGAGTAAAAGTAAAAGTTGTCAAAAATATAAATAGTAAAATAAAGTACAGGAACCCCAGAAAATGACTTAAGTAGCACTTTATTAATTTCTTGTCAATAGGGGGGCGCTGTTTTCACTTTGGAAAAAATCGTGCCCAAATTAAACGGCCTCGTACTCTATTCTAGATCATACAATATGCATATTATTATTACTATTGGATAGAAAACACTCTCAAGTTTCTAAAACAGTTTGAATTATATCTGTGAGTAAAACAGAACTCATTTGGCAGCAAACTTCCATATAGAAAACGAGGCTCTGTTTCAGGGCCTGCCTATTCAACTGGCTTTTATTTATCGATATATATGCACTTCATACGCCTTCCACTAGATGTCAACAGGCAGTGGAAGGTGGAATGGGGTGTCTAGCTTGATCTGAGGTCGAACAAGAGCTTTTGGAGTGACAGGTCTGCCATTTTGTCAGTTTTCCAAAGCGCGCGAAGGAGCTCCACATTGTCTTCTGAAAAGCGTTCGTTATACACGGCGAATATCTCCGGCTCTGATTTTATTTGATACATATTAGAAAAACATCATAAAGTAGTTTTTTTCAACCGAGTTTTATCAGTTTATTCAACGTTTATTGGGACTTTTGGAGTTTTCCGTTCTTTGCGCCAAGAGAGGATGGGAATGTTAGCAACCTTGGCTAGCATTGTGGCGCGAATTCGACAGATGAAATGGACATTCTAAAACCAAACAACGATTTATTCTGGACCAAGGACTCCTTGTACAACATTCTGATGGAAGCTCAGCAAAAGTAAGAGTACATTTATGATGTTATTTCGTATTTCTGTGGAATATGTAGAATCCAATAGGGCGGAGAATATGTGAGCGCTGTCTCACAATAATGTATTTTGTATGTTGTAGTAAAGTTATTTAAAAAAATCTAACACAGCGGTTGCATTAAGAACCAGTGTATCTTTCATTTGTCATACAACAAGTATTTTTATGTAAAGTTTATGATGAGTTCTTTGGTCAGATTAGGTGAGTGTCCAAAATATCTCCGGACATTCTGGGAAAATGTTGCTACGTATTCACAATGTATAACCACGATTTGCAGCTCTAAATATGCACATTTTTGAACAAAACATAAATGTATTGTATAACTTGATGTTATAACACTGCCATCTGATGAAGTTGTCCAAAGGTTAGTGATTAATTTTATATTTATTGCTGTTTTTTGCAAAAGCTACCTTTGCGGTGAATAAATGCGGTTGTGTGTTTGGCTATTGTGGTAAGCTAATATAATTCTATATTGTGTTTTCGCTGTAAAACACTTAAAAAATCGGAAATATTGGCTGGATTCACAAGCTGTACACCATGTATTTTTCATAAATGTTTTATGATGAGTATTTATGTATTTCACGTTGCTCTCTGTAATTATTCTGGCTGCTTTGATGCTATTTTTGATGGTGGCTGCAATGTAAAACTATGATTTATACCTCAAATATGCACATTTTCGAACAAAACATAAATGTATTGTATAACATGTTATAAGACTGTCATCTGATGAAGTTGTTTCTTGGTTAGTGACTAATTATATCTCTATTTTGTCGGTTTTGTGAAACCTACCTATGCAGTGGAAACATGGTGAAAATATGCGGTTGTGTGTTTGGCTATTGTGGTTAGCTAATATAAATACAGATTGTATTTTCGCTGTAAAACATTTTAAAAATCGGAAATGATGGCTGGATTCACAAGATGTTTATCTTTCATTTTCTGTATTGAACTTGTGATTTCATGAAAATTATATTATATGATATCCCTGTCCCGTTAGGCTAGGCTAGGCTATGCTAGTCAGCTTTTTTGATGAGGAGGATCCCGGATCCGGGATGGGTATCAGTGAAAGGTTAACTACTTCACCACCATGGCCTATTTATTGCCTTACCTCTCTTATCCTACCTCATTTGCACATGCTGTATATAGGTTTTTCTACTGTATTATTGACTGTATGTTTGTTTATTCCATGTGTAACTCTGTGTTGTTGTATGTGTCGAACTGCTTTGCTTTATCTTGGCCAGGTCGCAGTTGCAAATGAGAACTTGTTCTCAACTAGCCTACCTGGTTAAATAAAGGTGAAATAAAAGACATAAAAAAATCTTGAGATGTGACCTTGAAATGGTCATAAGTTACCTTACCTTGTTACATGGCATCCCTTGAGAGGGCAAGAATGAGATGTATGTTAGGGGAAGTGCAATATTATCATAAGGAGATGCATAATTGGAATATGGAAGAGGAATGGAGGGAAAAAGAGAGGCAGATGAGGTTAAAAGAAGAGAGGGAGGAAGAGGGGGGAGCTTGAATCGTTTAAAGATGGCAGAAAAAAGGGAGATGGTTTGTCGAAGGAGAATTGTAAAAAGTGTAAGCAGAGTGAGCCGTTCGCCGGATTGAAGACAGGAGGAGAAATGCAAGTGAATGAGGGCGAATTATCAGAGGTGGCAGGTGTGGTGAGGTTCTTGTAGCCTGAGGCTTGCACTGATGGTCAGGATAAAGATGTGATGGAAGGGGTGACATTTTTGGAGAAAGTAGACCCCTGCTGAATCCATTTGTGTTTTCAGGATGGGTGAAAACGGAGCTGGTTACTGTGGAATCGGTGAAGGTAACCCAAAGTTGTCTTGTGATAGTTGTTTGTGTTTCTGCTGGTCAGAGGGAGCAGGTGCTCCACGCCAAACAAATGGGGACAAGAGCTGTGACTTGTTTTGCTCTCAGGAAAGGGGCGCCATTGAAAGGAGTGATTACTTGGGTAGCGGTAAATGTGAAAGTGAACCAACTGAAGAGGAAGATTCCCGGTGTTTGGGATGCTCGTTGATTGGTGCGACGCAGACAGGGTGGCGAGAGTGGTGAAACAGAAGAGTCATTGTCTATTCTTTTGAGTGTTGATGTTGTGTCTTTGTCCGACAAAGTGATGTTAGAATATTTCAGTTATCCCATACAAGCTTTTGTGCCAAATACATTATGTTGTTACAGATGTCAAGCTCATGGGCATGTTTGTTAGCAGTGTGTAGAAGGGAGGTTGCTAGGTGTGAGACAAAGGAATGTATAGTATTTGGGAAAGAAGCGGTTTGTGTTAATTGTAGGGCTGCCCATGGGGCTGGGGATCGGAAATGTCCGGTGCGAGAGAGGCAAGTTGAGCTTACCATGGTTACAGTTTGGACACACCTACTCATTCAAGGGTTTTTCTTTTTTTTACTATTTTCTATATTGTAGAATAATACTACTGCAGAGTGAAGAAAAAGCAGCCAACAAGTGCTCAGCATATGCGAGAACTCCTTCAAGACTGTTGGAAAAGCATTCCATGCCAAGGGTGTGCAAAGCTGTCGTCAAGGCAAAGGGTGGATACTTTGAAGAATCTCAAATATAAAATAGTTTTAGATTTGTTTAACTCTTTTTTGGTTACTAGATGATTCCATATGTGTTATTTCATAGTTTTGATGTATTCCCTATTATTCTGCAATAATAGTGAAAATAAAGAAAAACCCTTGAATGAGTAGGATTGTCCAAACTTTTGACTGGTACTATATGCTTCAGTAAAATTGGCTTTTTAATGTTCATAGCAATGGTTATCAACTGTACCGCATGGATGGAATGTAAGTCGCACAAAATGGATGTTGTTGTGACAGCTGCAGAGAAGCATTTGGGTGTACAATATTTGACGTCAGAAGAGTTACAGGGTGGGTAAAAGTATGTTCTCATTCATTTAAATCTATTTAATTTGAGGACTTTCTTTGTTTGGTAGATAATATTCCTGTGTTTGTTAATTATGTGCTTTCCTAGCCATGTTTGAAATATTAGCACATGTTCATTTATCCTTTCTATAGACCTTGATGTGTTTAGTTATTTGTGCTTTTGTGTTTTTCATGCCTTGTTCCATCTTCAGTAATGGTCAAGTGAGAAAGATGGCCCTAGTTTTCTGATAGACAAGACACTCAACTGCAAAGCTGTCACAACCACACCGACATCCCTTTCAATATTTTTCTCGTAATAATTAAAGTTCACAAGGAATTTGCTTCACTAATGTTCTACTACTACTTATTGTTCACTTGAATTCTTCACGTCAGAACTTTGAGGAGAACGTCACAACATTAGGAGAACATGAGGGCCTCTAATCGTAACAAACATTTGAGAACTTTCATTCTGTGTGAAAGGAGAGGACTGTATCTGCCACATAGAGAATGATAGATGCCTCTAGTGGACAAAAGGCTGTGGGCAGCACTGTTGAGGGCGGGACTTTCAACTTTATTGGGTGATCCCTCCTGGTGACCCTGTAGGAGTCATGTCCAACCGGGTCATCGGGAGGGATCAGCCAATCGTGAAGAAGAAAATGGACTACTTCAAAATGCTGTCACAGACGCTATAATGGCACAGAAAGATGAGTTCTCTATCTATCTCTGTGATATGGCACAAGCTGGAATAACTAGCGTTGCTAAGGATACCTCTGACTTTAGTCTGTGGTGTGAATATTATTGGTGAATTAGCGCCATCTAATGGCAATGAAAAGAACTGCCTGGTCAAGCTGAGTTGAGAAATGCTTGTCGTACATTCAGTGCAAGACAGTCAGCGACGAACAAACTTTGCCAAAAGACAGGTTGATTGATCTAACATTATATTCAGCTCTCTTTACTCTGTATAATGTTATGACAATTAACACAGGGGAGAAGAAGAGCGTATAAAACTGAGCCAGAAGGAATGTGTGGGAGAACTCACAACTGGAACAGCACCTGTGACCTAAGACATCCCATCCATCTTTCCTCTCCCAGGGATTTAGGTGTGTGTGTGTGTGTGTGTGTGTGTGTGTGTGTGTGTGTGTGTGTGTGTGTGTGTGTGTGTGTGTGCGTGCGTGCGTGCGTGCGTGCGTGCGTGCGTGCGTGCGTGCGTGCGTGCGTGCGTGCGTGCGTGCGTGCGTCATAGATTGTATAAGAACAACAGTGGGTGTGTATGTGAATGAGTGCACAGGCATGTGTGTGTAGGTGCCTGTGCGCACATGTGCAAATGTTTACAAGAGAGCGAGAGAGAAAGGCCTCTGAGTTATTGGTCGGGATGGGTTGACCTATTGACCTGGCTGCATTCGGGCACCAGAGAGTATTTTGTACTGTGAGACTGAGGGACCATGGATGGCTTATGTATCAACATTGAGACAATGGCCTGCGACACACTTAAAATTATGACAAATGCACTGTGTTGCAAAAGTTTGGTATTGTCTTAAAGGTTCATTTGAACAAAAAGTTTATCTGTGAGTTCAAGCTATCTAGAATGTAATATAACACTTTTATTAAAGGCAAATAAAAGCTTAAAAGATCTCCATAACACACAACACTCTCTTTTTAGAAACCGTAACAGCACGTGGACCTCCTCTGCAATCGCACCCTAAACAGTGATCCTATTATACTACTCCATCTCTCCATCAGTTAATATTTCACTTCAGCCTCCCAGGCCCACAGAATGAGAGATGTTTCCATTTCATGTCTGTCATTTCCAGGCCTGTGTGCTACTTGTATGGTGATAAGCGTGTGACTGACTAGGAGTGTCATTTGTCACTGTCCACCTCTGAGGGACAGCCACAGATTGACGACGGTGATGATGGGAAGAGCCCTCGGTGTTCAGGCACAGGCGCCACCGCACTCCAAACACCGAGCCACAACACACAGCAGTAGGGCTAAGGGGAAAATACACAGGTAGGCACACACGCATGGACACAGACACGCGTACACACAGACACAATCACACACGTCACATCATTTCAGAGCATGTCATTTTATGAAAATGTGTTAAGTGTACAAATCTGGCGACAATGCAGCATATTGCACATGCAGTAGGCAACACCGTAGCGATATTAAAGTGATCCTTCCTTTTGATTTTATTCAAAAATAGTTTTGTGTTAAAATGTCTGTGCTTTTCCATTTGTAAAACTGGGTTTTCTGTTTTTTTTTGCTTAGGGTCCTTTACATCATTCTCGTGTTATGAAAGAAGAGCAACTCAAAGCACAAAATCATCTTTGAAAAGGAACAAAATTCCTTCGACCGCAACAATACATCAAAGTATCCCCCAACAACCAATTATCAATGCTCTTCCTCCTCCCCCAGCTAGAGAGCTCTCCAGGGAGTTTGACGTGCTCCCGGCTGGTTTGGCATGTCAGAAGGTTCCTCTTTATGGCCTGTCTGTCCCCCCTGCTGCTTTGAGTCTTCTGACCACATGTTGATGTCCTCAAGGTACACCGAAGATGTCATGAGAAAGTGTGCAGTGTAGTTGAGAAACTGAGAAGAAACACTGAGGCCTTATTTTACTCCACTTAATTTCCCCCTGCATTTGTGATTCCACCATTCCCTGGACATCCTCAGAGTAAGTAGGTCTTCTCCTTTCTAATCCCGGCCCTCCCCTTTGCGCCTCGTCTTCCAAAACGTGAGACAGTTAAACACGAGACAGACTAACACTGTAACCGAGAGTTTAAAAAAAAGGAGAGCGGGGGAATCGCTGTTGCCTCTACAGCTGTACCAGAGGAACAAAACAAAAGTGCTGTACCTGTAGGATTATAATGGGAGCGGATAGCTTTGATGTGGGCCAGAAAGAGAGAGTAGTTTGATGAAATATTGATGTTTCTCTTTTTTTTTTTAACTGTGTCCTGTGGGATCTCTGTTTGCTTTCAGGATGTGTGAAGTGTGTGTAGTGGTCTGGTCCACATTGCTGCTGCTGTTACTGGAGGAGAATGGACTGGGCTATCAGTTGAAGGAGTCTTATTGGTCCTAATGGTCCTTAATGTGGATGGAAGGCCCCCTTGACGAGGTGGAAAGGTTGGTCGGGATCAAAAGGAGAGAGGTCTTTTCGCTGTTCTTCTCCAATTAATCTTAGCCAGTAGATTTACAGTTTGTGGGTCTGACAACAAAAGACTTAAAATGGCTGGGATAAATGCTGTATTGTCAATTTCCTGTCAACATTGAGCCAGAAGGGTGTGAATCCTTATGTAGTGTGTATGAATACTCAATAGGAAGTGTGTAGAGTAGTGGAAGTATGTTCACTTGAACTTTGACTTTGACAACTTTGTCATTGTGGGGGGGTGCGTAGCGGGTAGCCTAGTGGTTAGAGCGTTGGGCCAGTAACTGAAAGGTTGCTAGATCGAATCCCCGAGCTGACAAGGTAAAAATACACTGCTCAAAAAAATAAAGGGAACACTTAAACAACACAATGTAACTCCAAGTCAATCACACTTCTGTGAAATCAAACTGTCCACTTAGGAAGCAACACTGATTGACAATAAATTTCACATGCTGTTGTGCAAATGGAATAGACAAAAGGTGGAAATTATAGGCAATTAGCAAGACACCCCCCAAAGCAGGAGTGATTCTGCAGGTGGTGACTACAGACCACTTCTCAGTTCCTATAATTCCTGGCTTATGTTTTGGTCACTTTTGAATGCTGGCGGTGCTCTCACTCTAGTGGTAGCATGAGACGGAGTCTACAACCCACACAAGTGGCTCAGGTAGTGCAGTTCATCCAGGATGGCACATCAATGCGAACTGTGGCAAAAAGGTTTGCTGTGTCTGTCAGCGTAGTGTCCAGAGCATGCAGGCGCTACCAGGAGACAGGCCAGTACATCAGGAGACGTGGAGGAGGCCGTAGGAGGGCAACAACCCAGCAGCAGGACCGCTACCTCCGCCTTTGTGCAAGGAGGTGCACTGCCAGCGCCCTGCAAAATGACCTCCAGCAGGCCACAAATGTGCATGTGTCAGCATATGGTCTCACAAGGGGTCTGAGGATCTCATCTCGGTACCTAATGGCAGTCAGGCTACCTCTGGCGAGCACATGGAGGGCTGTGCGGCCCCACAAAGAAATGCCACCCCACACCATGGCTGACCCATCGCCAAACCGGTCATGCTGGAGGATGTTGCAGGCAGCAGAACGTTCTCCACGACGTCTCCAGACTCTGTCACGTCTGTCACATGTGCTCATGTGCTCAGTGTGAACCTGCTTTCATCTGTGAAGAGCACAGGGCGCCAGTGGCGAATTTGCCAATCTTGGTGTTCTCTGGCAAATGCCAAACGTCCTGCACGGTGTTGGGCTGTAAGCACAACCCCCACCTGTGGACGTCGGGCCCTCATACCACCCTCATGGAGTCTGTTTCTGATCGTTTGAGCAGACACATGCACATTTGTGGCCTGCTGGAGGTCATTTTGCAGGGCGCTGGCAGTGCACCTCCTTGCACAAAGGCGGAGGTAGCGGTCCTGCTGCTGGGTTGTTGCCCTCCTACGACCTCCTCCACATCTCCTGATGTACAGGCCTGTCTCCTGGTAGCGCCTGCATGCTCTGGACACTACGCTGGCAGACACAGCAAACCTTTTTGCCACAGTTCGCATTGATGTGCCATCCTGGATGAACTGCACTACCTGAGCCACTTGTGTGGGTTGTAGACTCCGTCTCATGCTACCACTAGAGTGAGAGCACCGCCAGCATTCAAAAGTGACCAAAACATCAGCCAGGAAGCATAGGAACTGAGAAGTGGTCTGTGGTCACCACCTGCAGAATCACTCCTGTTTTGGGGGGTGTCTTGCTAATTGCCTATAATTTCCACCTTTTGTCTATTCCATTTGCAAAACAGCATGTGAAATTTATTGTCAATCAGTGTTGCTTCCTAAGTGGACAGTTTGATTTCACAGAAGTGTGATTGACTTGGAGTTACATTGTGTTGTTTAAGTGTTCCCTTTATTTTTTTGAGCAGTGTATGTCATTCTGCCCCTGAACAAGGCAGTTAACCCACTGTTCCTAGGCCGTCATTGTAAATAACAATTTGTTCTAAACTGACTTGCCTAGTTAAAAATAGGTAAAATAAAATAAATAAAAATGTCAGAGTTGAAGAAACTCTCCTCAGCAAAGTGAAATAATACTTTTCTGACCCAATATTCAAATCCGTACTTACTTACTTAGCCTAATATCAGGGAGCGTGTAACACGATTTCCAATAGTGGCTCCAAAAGTTTGATTTGAGTTTGTAGGAAAGTGACCCACATTATTCCAGCAACAAAGAGGATGTCCACGCATGGAGAATAATTATGAATATTGATAATCGCCTTGAGAGCTTTTGTCTGAAAGCTAAGAGACAGCAACACACGCTCCAACAGGCCCAAAGAAAGAAGAGAGGGTAAAAAACGAGTGAGATTAAACACTGGCTCTCACACGCTCACGTTCGTACACATACAGAGATACCCAGCACACATAATGACTTCTGCTGAGGAGAGCTGCGATTATTTAAACTTAAAGGAGAGGAGAGAGGGAAGGAGGGAGAGAAAGGGGGAGAAAGGAAGACGGACTACTTCAGAGGAGCCAGGGGCAGGAGATAGGGCTGGGAAAGGTCTCGCGTTTAAGTGGAATTAACATGCTTTTCCATTGGAGTCCATTAGATAATCATATTCATGCCACACAAGGCTCCAAACCCCCTCACTTTTATTATTCCCTTTTAATCCGCCCTGATAAGGGGGTGCCGGCATCGTCGTTTCATTATGTCGTCATTTGGAAGCTGCACGAGAACCCTTGGGATGTTATCACAGGGAAATTGCTTAAATAGCCGAAGTGGATATAGTTTTGCGTTTATTATTTCTGACAGATTCAAAATAACCCTGCAAATATCCCTCTCTGCGATTATAAGGGGGAGGGGAGGGGCACTGAGCGCCTGTTATCAGTCATGCACGCTAATGGGCCACTCATAGACACCTGATATACCTCCAGCAGGCACAGCGAGACAGGAGAGAGAGCAGAGTAACGGAGAGAGAGAGAGAGCAGAGAGAGAGCAGAGAGAGAGGCTTTATCTCAGTCGTGTCTTCACTGTTTGCTCTTTGGTTTGGCAGATGGCTGCGAGGCCTCAGTGTGTGTGTGTATGTGTGTGTGTGGGGGGGGGGGGGGGGGGGGGTCTGTGTGTGAAGGAGCACTTGAACCCTGTGTACACAGCTCTAGGATGGATGGGGCCTAATGCTCTCTTCAGGAATAGATTAGTGGTCAGTAAAGCAGTCCTTGTGGTGCGTTCATTTGGCCCCAGTAACTCTGGCCCCTCTGTTCTCTGACACATTGGGAAGCAGGGACCACTGGTAGCCCTAGTCTGTTTGCTGTCTTGTCAGGCCTTGTCATTGAGAATAATGGAGTAGCAAACAAATGGGGATCAAGTAAACAGTGAAGGGCACTTTGTCAATTGAAAATAGTGAAAAAAAACAGGCTAAACGAGTCACAGTATAGAATGTCAGTGGGACTTTTTCGTCAAATCCTGAGTTAATAAAGTTGTAATGAAAAAAGCATTACAATATGGGAACGTATTGTCTTATTCATAAAACGAAAGCTTTAAAATATACCAGGGCCCATGGGGCTCTGGTCAAAAGTAGTGCGCTATTTAGGGGATAGGGTGCCATTTGGGACTTAACATTGGTATGTCCAATGCAATGCTAGAGGTCAAATCTGGATGGATATCATATGCTTCTCTGCTGACATATCCCTTTCACTGTGACATCTGTCCAATGAGAGAGAATTGGAGAGAAAAATTAAACACCGTATTGCCAAGTAGTATTTGTATGTTACTTGTGTAATTTAGACATAGGTCATTGCATGATATTTCAACGAGATCATGAAATTTCTTTTTGGAAAAATACTGATGTAGTATTAAATTCATCTTTGTTGTAATGTATCAATCGGTGTGTAGATGAAGACAAACAAATTAATGTGTATTTTACAGTTTATAACCATTCTGTTTTATTCAAACACAATTCCAAAAAGCCTCCGAAATGAATCACAATACTGAGAATATACAGTTTGTTTTTCTGTATGTCGTGTTAAACCATGTAATATTAGTGTGTGTGTATCACTCTCTCTCTCTTTCTCTCTGTGTGCCTGCCTTGGTGTGTACCTCCCTGACTGCAATAGATCTCAGGTCTGGAACAAACAGTAGTTCCTCCTTAATTGGGGTGAGATCTGGGGCTTAGACAGGGCCAAGAAGGGACCCCGCACCCCTTTCTTTCTCCTCCAGAATGGCTTTGGCTCCGGAGGTGCTTTTGATGTGTGTTTTGGCTCTCTGAGTTCTACTTTGGAATATGTTCTTGGGAGACCATTGGTTACTTGCCTCCAGGCAGAATCTCAATCCCTAGGTTCCTAGCCCTCTTTGATGAAATACTTTCGGGAGTTGCTAACCCCACTGATGCCAATATGCACCCCCACCTCCCTCTCTTCATCCCTCCTTCCCCTCACCCCACACCCCTCCTACTATCTCCCCTGCCCTCCCCTGCTCCTCAGATCATTCTCTTTGAGAGACTCATACAACAAGGACTTTATCTTGGTGTAGTCTAGTCCAGCTGAGCACAAGCCCTCATAAACAGACAGGAGGATTAGCCATGTTTTGCAGGGGACCTTTGACTAGGCACTCTATGTTGCTTGGTTTGCTGTTGTCACTGGCACTGATTGGCCACTTCATGCATGCTGCTTATAATTCTGTAGAATAGAATAGAAGAAGGGACTTTCTATCTGTAAAGCTGAAGCTGTACAGATTTCACAACAGAAATGTACAGGTCATTTCCGATTGAGCCGACATAAGCAGCGTTTACCTTTAAATTCCAATCACGCTGCAAAGCTGAATTACCGTGATGCGGATTGAATAGAGATCTCACTGAATTTCTCCCAGAGGAAAGTTCAGTCTGTACAATCTATGTGTACATTTTCTACATGTGTACCTCCCTCCATCAAACTTTCATTAAACTGAATATCTAGGCCAAATGTTGATGAAGACAGAGTTATTGCTCTATTTGATTCCAATGAAAATGTTGTGGAGACACAGGCTATCCATGACAGCATACATACAGTATAGATCAGAACATATGACACACTGATTGTTGATCAAGAGAGTAATTTGTTAATATTACCTACAGTTGAAGTTGGAAGTTTACATACACCTTAGCCAAATGCATTTATACTCAGTTTTTCACGATTCCTGACATTAAATCCTAGTAAGAATCCCCTGTCTTAGGTCAGTTAGGATAACCACTTTTTTAAAGAATGTGAAATCTCAGAATAATAGTAGAGAGAATGATTTATTTCAGCTTTTATTTCTTTCATCACTTTCCCAGTGGGTCAGAAGTTTACATACACTCAATTAGTATTTGGTAGCATTGCCTTTAAATTGTTTAACTTGGGTCAAACGTTTCAGGTAGCCTTCCACAAGCTTCCCACAATAAGTTGGGTGAATTTTGGCCCGTTCCTCCTGACAGAGCTGGTGTAACTGAGTCAGGTTCGTAGACCTCCTTGCTCGCACACACTTTTTGAGTTCTGCCCACAAATTTTCTATAGGATTGAGATCAGGGCTTTGTGATGGCCACTCCAATACCTTGACTTTGTTGTCCTTAAGCTAGTTTGCCACAACTTTGGAAGTATGCTTGGGGTCATTGTCCATTTGGAAGACCCATTTGCGACCAAGCTTTAACTTCCTGACTGATGTCTTGAGATGTTGCTTCAATATATCCACATCATTTTCCTACCTCATGATGCCATCTATTTTGTGAAGTGCACCAGTCCCTCCTGCAGAAAAGCACCCTCACAACATGATGCTGCCACCCCCGTGCTTCAAGGTTGGGATGGTGTTCTTCGGCTTGCAAGCATCCCCCTTTTTCCTCCAAACATATCGATGGTCATTATGGCCAAACAGTTCTATTTTTGTTTCATCAGACCAAAGGACATTTCTCCAAAAAGTACGATCTTTGTCCCCATATGCAGTTGCAAACTGTAGTCTGGTTTTGGAGCAGTGGCTTCTTTCTTGCTGAGCGGCCTTTCAGGTTATGTCAATATAGAAACTCGTTTTACTGTGGATATAGATACTTTTGTACCTGTTTCCTCCAGCATCTTCACAAGGTCCTTTGCTGTTGTTCTGGGATTGATTTGCACTTTTCGCACCAAAGTGTGTTTATCTCTAGGAGACAGAACGAGTCTCCTTCCTGAGCGGTATGATGGCTGCGTGGTCCCATGGTGTTTATACTCGCATACTATTGTTTGTACAGATGAACGTGGTACCTTCAGGCATTTGGAAATTGCTCCCAAGGATGAACCAGACTTGTGGAGGTCGACAATTTTTTTATGAGGTCTTTGCTGATTTCTTTTGATTTTCCCATGATGTCAAGCAAAGAGGCACTGAGTTTGAAGGTAGGCCTTGAAATACATCCACAGGTACACCTCCAATTGACTCAAATGTTGTCAATTAGCCTATCAGAAGCTTCTAAAGCCATGACATCATTTTCTGGAATTTTCCAAGCTGTTAAAAAGCACAGTCAATTTAGTGTATGTAAACTTCTGACCCACTGGAATTGTGATACAGTGAATTATAAGTGAAATAATCTGTAAACAATTGTTGGAAAAATTACTTGTGTCATGCACAAAGCAGATGTCCTAACCGACTTGCCAAAACTATAGTTTGTTAACAAGAAATTTGTGGAGTGGTTGAAAAATGACTTTTAATGACTCCAACCTAAGTATGTAAACTTCTGACTTCAACTGTATGTAAGTCATAATGATCTATATAGGTAAAGACTCTCTCTATGCGATACACTGGATAACAATGCTTTAAAAATCACAATTGGAAAGAAATTGTTACAGGGAACATTGATTTGACCATGATCCTGCTTGAAGCAACTGCATTTCATTGGTATTTCCCCCCTTTCTTCTTAGTGGAGACCGTGATGCAATTCCCCACTACCATAACTTATGGAGTCAAGATTCCCACATCTGGGGAATTCAATTCGCATGGGGTCAGCACGGCCGAGCTTCGTCCTAGGTGAACCTCTTTCGTAACCAAGGTGTCTCCCCTGCCAAGTAAATATATCAACTGCATTTCGGTGGTGTCTCTACAACATATAGCAATGACAGTGACATGCTCTGTTGTTGTGATACATAAACAGAATGATCTACTGTAGGTCTAGATCTAGATCACGTTGTCCAGTGGTCTACAGATGCGTCCCAAATGGCACCCTATTCCCTTCATAGGGCATTACTTTTGACCAGGACCCATAGGGCATAGGGTGCTATTTGGGATAAAATGACCTCTTGACCACACACACACACCGTCAAATCCTGCTTAAATGATTAACTGGGGATTTTGCACATCTTCATTGATTGATACAGAACCTTTAGACCTCTCTTATTATATAATGTCCCTGTATATTGATTGTATATTGATCATACCTAACACTACAGGAAACCTTTTCCCCCTCCTTACCATAACATTAGGTCTCATTCAGAAGGCTGGCCCAGGGGACCAAGCGCCCACTTTCCGCAGCGTGACTTTCCTCCTCATAAATCGTCAGTTTCCCTACCATAAGAAGCTAGACACATCACATAATTCCCCTTCATTCGTGAATGGGAGTTTATATTGGGAAAACCCAGAGCAGGTTGAATGTGTAATTGCAGACAGGTAAAACTGTTGTAAGTAGGCTGCTACGTAACCATGTGTACCTACTCTCTGCAATTACTCTCTACTTACCTAATCTAAAGAGGGACCAGGTTAAACATAAGCCTACTTTAGGCTTATCTGAAGGCGGAAGCCCGACCAGCTAGCTGAGGCACCCCCGGTTCCATCGGCGATGGTACCTGGACCCGACGTCACCAACCAAAACAAAAACCAAAACCCCCTGATGCTTCTTTTAGTGGTGTCAGCATTCTGTGAAGATCAATGGTGGAGACGAGAAGCAGGTACAGGGAGTGAACATTTAATGAAACACGAACATGAAATAGGACAGGATAAGCGTCTGAACATGAACACAACGGCATTAATGCTGACACAGGGAACCAACGGAGGAACAAACAGAAATAAACGGGGCAATCAACAAAGGGAAGGAGTCCAGGTGAGTCTAATGAGCAGTGCTGCGCGTAATGATGGTGACAGGTGTGCGTAATGAAGGGCAGCCTGGCACCCTCGACCGCCAGAGAGGGAGAGCGGGAGCAGGCATGACAGGTTTAGAGAGCTGAGCCACAGTGACCACACTCCAGGTTTAGAGAACTGAGCCACTGTGACCCACACTCCAGTTTTAGAGAGCTGAGCCACAGCGACCCACACTCCAGGTTTAGAGAGCTGAGCCACAGCGACCCACACTCCAGGTTTAGAGAGCTGAGCCACAGCGACCCACACTCCAGGTTTAGAGAGCTGAGCCACCGTGACCACACTCCAGGTTTAGAGAACTGAGCCACAGTGACCTACACTCCAGGTTTAGAGAGCTGAGCCACAGTGATCCACACTCCAGGTTTAGAGGGCTGAGCCACAGT
Source organism: Salvelinus fontinalis (assembly GCF_029448725.1). NCBI lineage: Eukaryota > Metazoa > Chordata > Actinopteri > Salmoniformes > Salmonidae > Salvelinus > Salvelinus fontinalis. Next base: position 987,670 of record NC_074689.1, on the reverse strand, counting down.
GACCTACACTCCAGGTTTAGAGAACTGAGCCACTGTGACCCACACTCTAGGTTTAGAGAGCTGAGCCACGGTGACCTACACTCCAGGTTTAGAGAGCTGAGCCACAGTGACCCACTCTCCAGGTTTAGAGAGCTGAGCCACAGTGACCCACACTCCAGGTTTAGAGAGCTGAGCCACAGTGACCCACACTCCAGGTTTAGAGAGCTGAGCCACAGTGACCCACACTCTAGGTTTAGAGAGCTGAGCCACAGTGACCCACACTCCAGGTTTAGAGAGCTGAGCCACAGTGACCTACACTTCAGGTTTAGAGAGCTGAGCCACAGTGACCCACACTCCAGGTTTAGAGAGCTGAGCCACAGTGACCCACACTCCAGGTTTAGAGAGCTGAGCCACAGTGACCCACACTCCAGGTTTAGAGAGCTGAGCCACAGTGACCCACACTCCATGTTTAGAGAGCTGAGCCACAGTGACCCACACTCCATGTTTAGAGAGCTGAGCCACAGTGACCCACACTCCAGGTTTAGAGAGCTGAGCCACAGTGACCCACACTCCAGGTTTAGAGAGCTGAGCCACAGTGACCCACACTCCAGGTTTAGAGAGCTGAGCCACAGTGACCCACACTCCAGGTTTAGGGAGCTGAGCCACAGTGACCCACACTCCAGGTTTAGAGAGCTGAGCCACAGTGACCCACACTCCAGGTTTAGAGAGCTGAGCCACAGTGACCCACACTCCAGGTTTAGGGAGCTGAGCCACAGTGACCCACACTCCAGGTTTAGAGAGCTGAGCCACAGTGACCCACACTCCAGGTTTAGAGAGCTGAGCCACAGTGACCCACACTCCAGGTTTAGGGAGCTGAGCCACAGTGACCCACACTCCAGGTTTAGAGAGCTGAGCCACTGCGACCCACACTCCAGGTTTAGAGAGCTGAGCCACAGTGACCCACACTCCAGGTTTAGAGAGCTGAGCCACAGTGACCCACACTCCAGGTTTAGAGAGCTGAGCCACAGTGACCTACACTCCAGGTTTAGAGAGCTGAGCCACAGTGACCCACACTCCAGGTTTAGAGAGCTGAGCCACAGTGACCCACACTCCAGGTTTAGAGAGCTGAGCCACAGTGACCTACACTCCAGGTTTAGAGAGCTGAGCCACAGTGACCCACACTCCATGTTTAGAGAGCTGAGCCACAGTGACCCACACTCCAGGTTTAGAGAGCTGAGCCACAGTGACCCACACTCCAGGTTTAGAGAGCTGAGCCACAGTGACCCACACTCCAGGTTTAGAGAGCTGAGCCACAGTGACCCACACTCCAGGTTTAGAGAGCTGAGCCACAGTGACCCACACTCCAGGTTTAGAGAGCTGAGCCACAGTGACCCACACTCCAGGTTTAGAGAGCTGAGCCACAGTGACCCACATTCTAGGTTTGGGAGAGAGAAGAAGAAAGAAGGATTTTATGTACTTATTGGAATAGCATTCAACCAACAACTAGATGCAAACAGATCTTTCATGCTCAGTGGTGTGAAGTACTTAAGTAGCAATACTTTAAAGTACTACTTAAGGAGTTTTTTTGGGTATTTGTACTTTACTTTATTATTTATATTTTTGACATCTTTTACTTTTACTTCACTACATTTCTAAAGAAAATTATGTACTTTTTACTCCATACATTTTCCGTGACACCCAAAAGTACTTGTTACATTTTGAATGCTTAGCAGGACAGAAAATGGTCCAATTCTCACACTTATCAAGAGAACATCCCTGGTCATCCCTACTGCCTCTGATGTGATGGACTTACTAAACACAAATGCTTTGTTTTTAAATGATGTCGGAGTGGTGGAGTGTGACCCTGGCTATCTGTAAATAAATAAAAACAAGAAAATTGTGCCATCTGGTTTGCTTAATATAAGACATTTTTAATTATCTGTACTTTTACTTTTAATACTTAAGTATATTTTAGCAACTACATTTACTTTTGATACTTAAGTGTATATACAAACAAATACTTTTAGACGTCTACTCAATTAGTATTTTACTGGGTGACTTTCACTTTTACTTGAGTCATTTTCTATTAAGGTATCTTTACTTTTTACTCAAGTATGAGTACTTTTTCCACCACTGCTCATGCTTAAATAACATTAATTATTCATAACAGATACTTTATGATTGAATAATATTCATATTCATAGGATGTTTGTATGATTAATGAAATTAACTCATACTAAATAAAACCACACTCACCTTATCCTGCTTATTTATAATGCTGCATTATTGTTTGGGTGAAGAATAAATAGGCCTAAACGCAATTGAATACAGTTTTGTTATAGCCACTGGATTCTGGGCCACTGGTGTTGATGAAAGTATTAAGAATAACAAGACAATACTGGCACTAAAGATCACAAACTTCATCCTAAAGTAGAGGCAGCTAAGTGAACTATGTGAGTATTTGCCGATCCTTTGCAATTTTGTGGGACTGGTACCGTACAACAGTTCATTCGTTCCAACCGTGTCTGCACCGTCTCAGTAAATTGCGGCCCGGAGCAGAGAGGCGAAAGGCAGGGAGGGGGAACGGGGGGGAGAATAGAAAGGGAGGGAGGTAGAGAGCGAGGGAGACCGATCTGAAGGGAGAATACAAGGGAGGAGTCAGGCAAGGGAAAGAGAAGCTGGATTTCCACATTTCACCCTATTCTCTTCGAAAAGCATACTTAATGTAATACCAACAGTCCACGAGTTTTTGAAAACACATGTTTTCTTATTCATACAGGTTTCATATCTGATATCGGGCAGGTATGTAGGGAGGTTCGCGGTATTAGCTCAGTGTTCGCTCTATTCAGCAAACTGTGAAAAGAAGAAAGACGCGGAGAAGAAGGAAAAGTCTGGCAGAGCGGAGTTGGAGTTGCAACGGAGTCACATAGTCACATAGAAGCACATCTGCAAACAAGCGAAAAAAAGACTTCACTTACGAGAAGACAAAAAAAGTTCAAGAATTATAGGAGGGGAAACATCATTCGAACACGTAAGTGCAAAAAAACACAACGAGTCATAATGAACTGTTTCCTTCGAACATTTTGTGATTTGCTGGCTTTGAACATGTTAAAGAGAAAACAAGTTTATTTCAAAAACTGTCGAGAGGTATCACGTTTAAAATAAATCATAGAAGTCCACAAATCGGAGGGGGGGGGGTGATGATATATAAGCAGAAAATAGTATGAAAACCCAACCTATTCACTAATATACTCACTTGCGCAACATAAACTACTTTAGACACAGCGTAATATGTATACTAACACTACGTATTTTGCTGGATGTTGTCTACTTTCTTTAAAGTTACAAGTTGACCCATTGCACATTTTCGAAACTGATGCATTTTCTTAGAAGGTGATAGACACTTGGCAATGGTTCTTATTCCCGTAAATCTGATTTAAAGGTGTGTTTAAAGGTTATTTAATGGAATGTTTATACATTTTAATTTTGTGTATTGGATACACTTGAATGCAAAAGTAATTGCTGAGAATTGTGATATTGGCTGAAACTTCTTTTGGAACTTCCAATACTAACACAAAAAACTTCCTCTACTGGACTTTTGTCCAAAGACACGCATGGGAGGCATGCGTATTCACATGTGATCACATTTCAGCAGGATTTTACCATGTTATCGATTCAGCCTCTTATCCATTAGGCCTAATATGGGTTATGCCTGGATTGGTGTACTATACTTTATAGACTATTGTTCAGAATCACATAGCCTATTCACAAAAAAATCTAATGCAACCAACGAAGTCCCTATTTCTACAATCAAACTATGAAAGTAAGCCCACGTTTATTTTACAATGCCATAGGCACAGTTTAACGATTATACAGGCATGTAGACCTATAGAATGAGCATTGTAAGGCCCATCGTGTTTGACAATAGAAAATCAACTAGGTTTTATCAAATGAAATGGAACAGTTCACAATAGAAAATTGAATTTCTCTGTTTAAGTAGCCTACACTAGAGGCTACTTTTGGAAAGCCCTTATATTCGCGCGTCCACATTTGGATTACTTTCCCTTAATATTTTATTGACTTGATTTATAATTAGACCTACTTATTATGCTTGGCGTTTTTTTGTTGTCTTTTATCCATTTCGTTTTTTTTTTCTCGTATGTATTTTTCGGTCAGTTAGGCTATGTATCATGGCAGCGTGCCTTCACATGTGTAGATATTTGTTTTAAACTTTCCCTTCTGCTCCCAGCCAGCTGTTCCACATTTTATCTGCTTGTCAGATTCGGTGTGAGTGACTGGTGGACCGTTTGTGTCTCGGGTTTCACGCCGCTATACAAACGACAAGGGTTCGAGGCGTTTAGCCGTGCGGTGACGGCTCAGACAAACCTTCTTTGACACTTGGCAAATTATTAACGGAGATCTACAGTAACTGGCAGTAAAGGTTTGAATGCAAAACAACAAAATGTTAAGAGTTTGTGCAGATGAAAGTTTTTATTTCTTTTTAACCTCGGGTTAAGTACATGATCATCTGGACTGGCCAGTTTTAGGCCCCTATGAGATCTCTCTTGTGCTGCGTTTAAGAAGGAAAGAAAAATTACAAGAACATAGGCCTTTAACCCACTAAATTTAGTGATCGTTTTCACGCATATTTTTTTGTTGTTGCATGATCCCAAATCTTTATGCACTATTTTTTAAATCATATGCTCAGTATTTAATCATTTAATTGATAGTGGAACCCCCCCCCCCCCAACTATGTTTTATGAAATAATATTTGGTTAGAGTATGAACATCGAGGAAGCCATAAATCTATATTTTAGCTTAAGTCTCAATATCTCAATAGATTATTGTTCCTAATCAAAACTAGTGTTTGCTAGAGTGATATGATTCATTGTTATCCTTATCTATCCACGAAACGAAATCTAAATGTCATTTTATCATTAATGCATTTTTGCCTTTCAGGTATGTATTTTAATCAAGAGAAAGTTTTTGGCTTGCAAAAATCCAAATGTTACACCTCAATTTGATAAGGCCTACCTGCATTTTAAAACTATCATCTGTTATTTTATTTAGTGAGGATGCAATGGACTTAATAAACATACTTCAATTTATACATTTCTGGTATTTTGATATTAAGTTTTATTTTTGTAGTGATTCATGGTGGACAGAAAGCTCAATGACAGAGTGCAATTTTCATGATGAATGTGTGATTGCTTACCCCCAGATTTAATGATCACCAAATTAAACGTAATTATATTAATTTAAGCTCTGATTAGCCTTAATGGATGGCTGATATTTTCCACGAGAAAACGGTGTTCAGAAATAACCACAGATTGGCTCTAAGTACATGCCTATATGTGTATGGAGCTGGATATATTGGATGATTTAATCATATTAAATATGAATGATATCTGATGAACACACTCAGTAATATAAATATGTATGGCGTTACTGTTTGACATCTCCGAAACAGAACGCAGCTCAGCTAGAGGCTGTAGCTTCACTTGAACAGGTGCAATTTTACAAAACAACCACTGCATGTCAAATGACTCAGTAACAGTAATAAATACACACAATGTTTAAAAAAGGCTCAATGAAGAAGCCATTTTTTTTCTTCTTCACCGGCCAACATGAATCAATGCCCGCCTGATGAAGGGAACAATCTTTAACTCACAGTACCACAGATAGGGAAAGAAAGTCACGGATAACCCGTATCCCTCCCTCCCAATTCCTCCTCAGCCCTTCTGATAGCAGAGCAGCGCTTTATCTCTATATTAGCATACCTTTACATTCAATTATGCATAGCTGCGACACACCAGGCAGTGATCTCCTGACCTTTCTAACTTGCCCAAAATGGGGCCTGTTACACAAGCAGATGTTAATGCACAAAGATGACACACTATTACCCTTAAATTAAGCGCCTCTCAAATCTACTATTCTAGGCAGGCCTCTTGTCTTTAGGCTCTTTTACATCCTAGAGGAAGAATACCTGTTAAAAGGTGTGTATGCATGAGGCCCTAATGATGTCTGTTGTTGTGCTAATGGGACTCAATAAAGACACACTCAGAGGTACCAAGTGTATTGTTCTATGAGGGTAATCTAGGGGAAGTTGATTTAATCTAAGGTAACGTGTACCAAGGCTTTTCTTTGTGCGTTTATTCACATTTTTGGTTTGTTGTGTTGTGGATACGTCGGTGTGTGGCAGATATAGTGTGTGATTTCTTTTGTGGTACTCCAAGGTTGTTATAGTCGGTCACAGATGTTAATATGATGAAAGGTTTATCTGTGTCTTTCAATGGAGGCTCAACTCTTTAGCAGAGCGCTAAGTACATCTATCCCACAAACCACAGTTTACATTAGCAGGTGAGGAGAGGCACCGTTACCTCAGCTATTTAGAGCATGTTGGGCAGAAATAAATAAACACACTATCACAATGGTTACCCAATCAAAGTTTGGAATCTTTTCCCCTAAGTGATTTGATTCGCCAACGCTGCCCTGTGAATATAGACGCTACATGAATAGATGGCCCCCAATAGGAATCCTTCACTTTGATGATTCTGAACTTTGATATATTGACATCAAATGGAAAAGTTACAGTGGGGAAAAGAAAGAGAACGGAGAGAGAGAGAGACATTGAGAGAAAAAAGGCAGCGAGACAAGAGACAGAGGTGTGTGTGTGTGTGTGACGTGTGAGTGACTCCTTCACCTCCTTGTAAAAAGTTGGGGCCATGGCAGTATGCCGCTGAGTGTAGTCTACATCAAAGTGTCTGGATGCATTTGCGTGTGAGCGGCGAGAAGGAGGAGGCAGGCAGGCGTGCGCGAGGCGCGGCTCAGCATGAGGGGCTCCTCCTTGGCCCTCCTAATCCCCAGGCCCAGCCATCCCTTCAGGGCATGCCTCAGATCTGGCTCTCCTAGCTCTCCGCATGGACGTACCCAGCCTCTGCCGGCCGATTTAATATGCTATGTGTTCCTGCTCCCCTTCACCTTCACCAGCAGCGTCCTAGAGCGGGACCCCATTCACCCCCATTCTCTGATTCAAGGAGTCCCACTTAAGGCACCTTTCACTGGGCACGTCTTTGCACAGTGAGGGGGTGGGTAATCTGACAATAATAATTTGGTGGGTGCTTATATTTGTCACATTTCACACATGTACAAGTGTGTATTATAAGCATCTGTGAATTGGAAATGTGTATTTTGCATATCCCATCTGCCCCTGAGAAACCCTCGGAGAGTGGGGTCATGGCCAGGGTCTGACATTATCAATGGGGACCCTGGAGCAATTGCGGTTAAGTGCCTTGCTCAAGGGCACATCGGCAAATGTTTCACCTTGTTGGCTCGGGGATTCCAACTTGCGGCCTTTAGGTGACTGGCCCAGCGCTCTAACCACTAGGCTACCTGCCGCTTACAGGGGGGTGCGAGAGAGACGCATAGTGTAATGAAATGCATAGTCAGCTCCACACCATACGCAGAGGCTCACAAATGTACTCTTACTCCATATGCATGTTTTTAAAAATGTTTTAAAAATCCAAATGCACCTCTGCATAAAATATCCCCATCATCATCATAGACATATTTACACACACACACACACACACACACACACACACACACACACACACACACACACACACACACACACACACACACACACACACACACACACACACACACACACACACACACACACACACACACACACACAGAGAGAGAGAGGAGCGTGCAAGCAGAGTTGCCAGTATTCTTTCTTCAGGAAATAAGAAATGAGAAAAGAAGCCAGAGCTCAAGCAGCCTTACCAGAGGCTGAGTCAGAGTGATGTTTTGTTTTCCAGGGCTTTGGTCTCACTCAGACTGGACCAACCAATTAGCCCGGTCAACCCCCCAGAGAGAGAGAATTTAGTCTGGGGGAGAAAAAATGAAGATGAATACAGGAGTGAAGGAGAGCTAGTAGTCCTGGATGACAGGACTGTGAACCCCAGAGCGTGTCAGTGAGTGCCTGCGTTTTCTTTTCCCACACACTCGAGTGCAAGCGGAGGCAGGTCGCGCCTGGGTGACGACGTCGCTTGACGGCGCTCGTCTCCTCTGTTTGCCATGAGCCGCCGTAAAAGCGTCTTTACGGCTGCGGTGTGAGTATGGCAGCAAGGGGTGAAGTAAGCTGCAGGCCCATTTGCTTGTGACGGGGCTGTATAAAGTTGAGATGCTGAGCTGGGAAAGTGGTGATGTAGTTCCCGAATTCCCCGGGTTCGGGTCTGTTATTGTTATGTGGCATTGTGTCATGGACTTGATGGGAGCTAGTTGTGGCATCCGTAAGGGGGCCCGCTCTCCCTCCTCGTCCAGGGAGCGTGGTGATGGCCAGGGGACAGATGAGGCGGCCAGATCACTGTGAACAATGATCTGTCACCTCCACCTCCTCATCCTGGTTTCTTTGTGTATGTGGAAAGCCATGTGTCAGGCTGCTGCACTAAGACACGCACACACTTGCACAGGCTCAGACAGGCGCACACATGCACGCACATACACAGAAGCACTGCCAGAGAGGGGTCTCTGGTTATTGTGATTGAGACTGAATGGAGTAAAAAAAATGTACACCCCAAAAGTGTATGAAAAATGATTTACAATAAGGAAAATACAATAAAATTCACTGGGAAAAATAAATAAATTACTAATATCAATTTCATAAATATCTGTTTGGAATTCTTTAGTTGTATAGCTCATACTGTTCTGGTACACATAACAATGGTAAAGTTGTTTTAATATGTATGTAGGTGCAGTGCCCCATGCTGGCCTGCTTATCTTAGTGAAACCTGGGGGTTGAGGAGGGGGACATGGTTTCAATGTCAAATGCAAATCCCAAGGTTAATACATGCATGAAGTTCAGGCCGACTTTCTCCCTCCCTTCTGCAAACATGTTTAAATGCGTGCCTCATCCCCTCTTCTCCCCCTTCTCCCCCTACCCCTTCACTTCTGTCCTCTGTTGCAGGGATTGTGAACCCCATTCCCCTCTTCTCAAAAGGGGAACACTACTATCGGAGCAAATTTCTTGCCTGACTTGAAAGAAGGCCTCTTTTGTCAGGATGTCATTTTGAAGGCTAATCAGCGATAGCGAGAGAGCGGGAGGGAGAGAGAGAGGGGGCTATAATACTTCTCGCAGGGGTTGGAAGGGCGGAGGGTGTGGACGGCGGTATTCCTCTCCTCTGCTTATTTTTTAGACAAAGCCCAGGTCCTTGCAGGGTGGGAGGGAGGTGGAGGTGGGGGGATCCAGGAGTTTTTAGATCCTTGAAAAGAGAGAGAGAGGGGCGGGGGGGGGGGGGGCGGACTCCAGCCATTTGAAATGATGGTCTGTCATCGAGGCTGCCCTACCTGCCAGAGGAAACTTCAGGGCGGGCCCCTACCCTGCAACGTAGAGACTATTGACACTGGTCACTTTAATAATGTTTACATGCTGTTTTACCCACTTCATATGTATATAATGTATTCTAGTCAAGGCTCATCCTATTTACGTACTGGTGTACACATCTTTCTATTCATATATAAATATCCATACTGTCCATACTGTTTATACACACACCATCATATACATATATATATATCATATACATATATATATTTATATTCTGGACTCTGACATTGCTCGTTCGGATATTTCTTGATTTCTTTCTTTTCATTTATTTTTATTTTTATTTTTTACTTGTGCGCATTGTTTCGTATTGTTTTACATGAGCATTTTTGTCATTTAGCAGACACTCTTATCTTAATGTCCAGTGTTTCTGCACCGTCGTAGCTGGAAACAAAAGCGTTTCACTGCACCTGCGATAACATCTGCAAACGATGTGTACGCGGCCAATAACATTTGATTTTATTTACACTACCCTGACTCCGACAGGCCTGGCCTGGGGAATAAAAGTGGGCCTCAGAAATGTATCGAGCAACAAAAATATGAATGTGTATATGTGCCCCTAAACCGTCCTTTGGCTATTTCAGGCCTGACTGGTGTTTTTATTAAGAGAGGTCGACATGCTTTGGAAATATATCTTATTCATGAAGAAAAAAAGCCAGGGCTGGACTTCCCAAAGAATTCATTATGTTCCCCTTTCCCATAAGCCTAGCTGCTCCGCAGGTCCCAGCCGGGCCTCAGAGGACGTTGAGAGTGTCGCGCGACACTGTAAAGCCTCCCTTAGCGAGCAGGGGAGTGCGAAGGGTTCCATTAGTCAAAGGTGCACGGCTGTTTTTTTCCCCCTCCCCAACACTTTCCCGGCTCCGTCCCAAACTCATTGTCTGAGCTAAGGCAGGACATTAGTCACTGCGGTGCTAGTGGAGCCTGCAGGGCAGTGGGACCAACCAATGCTGCTTTGGAGCAGGGACTGCTAGTCGGACGGAGAGAGAGAGAGAGAGAGAACTAGAAGAGAGAGAATGAGTACGGTAGAGTGTGTGAAAAAGAGAAGGGGAGGGAGCGAGAGAGAAAGAAAAGGGAGAATTATTTTTTGTATGGGTGTATGTGTTTGAGAAAGGGAGAGAAAGGAGAGTGTGGAAGAAGGAGAGAGAACGTTAGAGGTGTGGAGTCTATAGCTCTACCTCAGGGCTCAGTATGTAAGCCCCTGTCTTCCCCCCAAAGCTGCTTTCACAAAGAGATTTACAAGACAGGTCTCCGGTGTGCTGCTTTGCCCGCCTGCATCATGTGTGTGTGTGTGTGAGTGTGAGAGAGAGAGAGAGTGTGTATTTCTCCAAACTGGGTTAAATTTGCAACGCTAGAAGACATTTTTTCCTGTCTTACATTATCTTAGGTTTTCCTAAATGAGTGGTTCCTAACTGGTCTGTCCTATCCAGAACCAAGGGATGGCATGAGATTATTTATTCTACCTGATGAAGGAGGCATGCGAGGTGGTCGGCGGTATCTTTGGTGTATGTATGTTGAGGGGAGTCAGCAGTCACACATCACACATACAAGGGATCCTGTTAGCTTTAGGAATTATTTATAAAGCTTGGCTTTTGTGTGGCTTTATAGTTCCCTGTCTCCTTCCATTACTGCCTATGACTCTACCTGTGCCACCTTCAACCCCAAACAGTCCCTCTGCCACCGTACTGAGTCTCAGAGTAGGAATGCTGACCTAGGATCAGTTTAGCCATTTAGCTCATAATGAATAAGATCAGGGGTAACTGATCCTCGATCAGCACTCTTTCTACTCTTACACAGTTTATATGGGCTTGTGTTTTTTTATATTCAGAGTTTTTTTTAATGGGTTCACAAGTAGGAGAATAAACAACTGTTGGTCCAATAGTTCCTCTATGGGTTTTATTATTTAGTGGAATTCTAGTTGTAGTGACAGGCACAACTTTGAGACTTCAGAGAAAATCACAAAGTTATACCGACCATTACATATGGGCTTGATTACACTGTAATCCAGTAGAGTTTTGTGTGTATTTATACTGAGTCCGGGTGGACGGTTTAGTGTGTTTGAGATGGTATATGTTAATGTTGCCTTTATTGATACAAGCAGGGATGTGATTATGGTTCAGCTCAGTATATATGAGCAGAGCGCTGATCTAGTTTCCTATTTCTCCCTCTGGCATAGAGATCAATGCAAACCAGCTAACACAGCCTAATAAGCCATTTACACACCTACATTGTGGAAAACATTTACATACATTGAAAATTAAACTGATAAAGTAGATCCATGTCCTAGAGGTAAGAGTTATTGTGCATGTGAGTGATTAGCTTGAGTGAGTGTGTGTGTGTGTGTGAACGCGGGAGAGACCTCTCCCGTGACTGCCAACTAGTCCTGTGTGTGATAGGTGCCAGATTGTATAGCTGCGAGCCAGACTGTCTCTGCCTGTCAGAAAAGAGAGAGAATGAGAAAAGAACAAGAGCAAAGAGAGGGGGGATGATTACAGTACACTGTTCCTCTGATCTGATTCATCACTAACTGTCTCTCATGCAAAGAGTGAACTTATTATCCCTGTCTCAACCTCCAGCACGGTGCCAGCTGCTCACCATGTTTCCCAATTAACCCCCGGCACCCATTTAACTCGCCAATTAAGGCCTCCTCCTCAGCGCTTTTATTTGTGTGTGTTAGCATGTTCACTGGAGCCCTGGGTTGTGTTCATTGTGCACTAAAATAGAATAAAACAGGGAGGGACAACCTGTACCTGGCCAATAGACAGACAAGAAACGCACAATTTGTATCCCGTTGCAAAATGTTTTAAAACGTTTGTGCCCTAATGAATATGACCCTGGTGTGGAGGAATGCAGTGGAGAGGGGGAGGTGAGCGAGTGTTCACCAAGTAGTAAGAGTGTATGCTTAGGAGGTGTCCTAAGCGATGGCTTTACTGCCCCCAGAATTTATTTGAGGCGGCGACGCAAACAGCTGAATGCTTAAACACAGCCAGATGTTAGTTAGCTTCCTGACTGACGACTGCTCCAGGGCCCGAGAGGGCTGCCATTGTAAGTCTTCTTCCCCATGTTTATTTGTGGTCTTTTCTTTTGGGAGCCATTTTGGAGCAGTCTGTATGTCCCCTTTGAGTTTAGGGGTAAGTTTTTGTTTCACACTTGGAAATGCTGTGAGTTTTATGATAAGTCGTGTGGATGCTATTGCATATCTCATAGGAGTATGGGTTTGAAGAGGATGTATATTTTTTTCACCGGACTTGCAGTAAAAGACTGTTTCAATTTCAAATTCAGTATTCACTCCAAAGATATTCAATCAATCAATCAAGTTTATTTTATATAGCCCTTCGTACATCAGCTAATATCTCGAAGTGCTGTACAGAAACCCAGCCTAAAACCCCAAACAGCAAGCAATGCAGGTGTAGAAGCACGTGTGTGTTTTAAAACCTAAAGTACAACCTCAGTAGACCTATATGCCGAGCTCTGGGACATGTGCGTGTGACTCTGTGTGTGTGTGAGTGTAGGTGCAGCTTACTGACGCTGTGAGAGGGATGCGGGCACGTTGGGGAGCGCCAATCCCTCTGTGTGTGTGTGTGTGTGTGTGTGTGTGTGTGTGTGTGTGTGTGTGTGTGTGTGTGTGTGTGTATGTACAGTATGAGCGAGCAGGCCCTGATGGGGGGGGCTTTCATGAAAGTGAGAGTGAATTGTTGTCTCCTTACCAACCTAGCTGTGCTGTTGGGAGACATGTCAGCCGTGGGGGATGCTGGCTGAGTGGAGTTGCATGGGAGTCTGACTCCCTCTGTGTCTCTACTTTCTTTGATCTAACACTTCCTCAACCATACTCCTTATACAGTACAGTAGAGTCTCACCCCCCAGCTTCATTGAAGTGTCTTCACCTCTAGCTGAAGTCAGTTGAAGTCAGTGGTCGATGGCGCCGATGGTCTGGGCTGTGTATCTACAGTATCTACTGAATGGAACTTTGTTGAGCGCAAACAGAAACGTCAAACAACAGAATAAAGAAAGTGTTCGCTTTTAACTTGCTCAGCATTGTGGGTAACGGGATCAAGCTATTAGGAACAAGCAAACAAGGGCAAGTAATTACGAATGGAATGTCATGTGGTAATGTCGTTTGTTTTATACATGTGATTCGGGACACCCGAATGGCGCAGCGGTCTAAGGCACTGCATCTCAGTGCAAGAGTCATCACTACAGTCCCTGGTTCAAATCCAGGCTGAAATACATCTGGCTGTGATTGGGAGTTCCATAGAGCGGTGCACAATTGGCCCAGCATCATCCGGGGTAGGCCATCATTGTAAATAAGAATTTGTTCTTAACTGACTTGCCTAGTCTGAGACAATAAGAAGACAGTGGCAGAATAAATTCAACCACACATTTGTTTCATTACAAAACCGGAGAGCAACATCTGTCCGGGCGAAGTTCACAAAACATATTGCATGTAACAGTTACATGACCTACAGCACGGTCAAGCAAGGTAATGTGTCTGACATTTTCGGATTGATTTAGAACCACCGAGACTTGAGCCGAACGCGCCGGGGTAGGGGTACCGTCACGTATGCTCTCTCTCCAGGGCTCTAGGTTGCCCTGCTCCCGCGTCTCAGCCGGACTGACAGGTTTCCCGCGCCTCAGCAGAGGTGACCGGTCCGCTCCTGATCCCCGGGATCGTCATTTTGGTCGGCTGGAGCCACGTCGGGGAGGGGGTACTGTCTCGTGTGCTCCCTCTCCGGACTCTAGGTCACCAGGCTGCTCGTTATGGTGCACACCTGTCACCATCGCTATGCACACCTGCGCGTCACCTGGACTCATCACTTTCCTGATTACCTTCCCTATATATGTCACTCGCTTTGGTTCCTTCCCCAGGCGTTATTGTTTCTGTTCCTGTGTCATGTCTGTGCGTTGTTCGTGTTTTCTTGTTTTGTATTATGTTGCGTTTATTTATTAAAACACTCGCTCCCTGAACTTTCTTCCCGACTCTCAGCGCACATCGTTACACACCATTTCAACTTCAAAATGTCAACATCATCTAATCACCTATTCTTAGTCTAATACAGTGACAACTAAAAGATATCAAAAACAATTTAGTCTAGTCAACTTAAGCTAAATATGATGTGGCTGTCCATGGTACTGATTTCTGTGTGTGTGTGCAAGGAGAAAAAACATGCTGAATCGCCCTACTTGTAGAGAAACGCCAATGCCATCCTCCTCTTTCATGTTGCCTAAACTGTCTGTGACTCTGTCATACAGTACACGCTTTTAGTTTTTCTTGTCCTAGGCTACCTGGCTAAAATACTTGCTCACCAGCCTAACTTCCTTTCATGGGCGCATCGGCAGGCCAGCTAGTTAACGTTAGCATACCACATCTAGCTAAATGTTGAACTTCCATCCTCTCAGGCCAGGGGCATGATGTATTCATTTATGGTTGGATCAGAATCACTGTTATAATCATTGACCAGTACGGCGTATTAAGTCCAAGTACCTACCTCCATCCATGGCTAAATTAGGAAAGGGGTGATTTTTAGCTAGCGATCTAGCCACCAAAGGACAACAACACAAGGAGTTGCAACAATTCAAGTTTTTTTTCTGTCAATAATGACGTTTGGCTTGTGATGTGATTGGTCAGTAGCCAAATCCGAACCGGCTTCCCTTGACACTTTTGTTTGGTGTGCCAGGACCATTCATAGCTGTGTTCACTCAGTTTAGCTCAACGCTGATTGGCTATTACACTTTTTTTTTTATCAAGGGAGGACAAATGCTTGCTGGCTTCCCTGGCATTCATACTCTTTCTGATCAGACTGTATCAGATAGATACCCTGCACAAACTGACACAGAAGGGAGCTGTTTTGTTCGCTCGGATGCTTTCTCCGGTGAGATACATTCAGCAGGCTCTTGCGAATTGAAGGAAATGTATGAAACATAGAGAGACAAAATAAACAGTTTAGTATTTATCCTTTTTTTTCTTGGTTCATTTTTTGGGGAGGCCTGGCTTCCCATGGCATCCATGGATACACGTCACTACCCCCTATATTTCCGCTGTCCATCACTGCCATGTTAAATTACTATTAGAGCTCTCATAACATGCGGATAGCATGAGCACTCACCAGGTGTTCTTGGCAGAGGCTGTTTGAAGGTATTTCTTAGGCATATGGGCCCTGGTCAAAAGTAGTGCACTAAAAAGGGAATAGGGTGCCATTTGGGACTCAGCCTCAGTCTCAGTGGGTCCAACTGATAAAACAGAATTATCAGAATCGCGTGTTGTCTGTAGTGTGGAATGTATGACTCAATAGCTCTTTGGATGTGAGCCCACCCCTCAGACAGGAAAAGAGGTATTAAAGCCATGCCTTTCCTACTTTTTCACTCCCTCCATCTGTTCATCCTCTCCATCTTCCTCCATCCCTCCCTCACATGCAATTGTGCAAGGGCCTAATTCATTGCATTTTGCAATGTGATGGCATTCCTTTATTTTGCCCTCCCTTTCATCCTCCCTTTATCGCCAGAGAGCCAAACACCAGTGCGACTTCATCTCGCCCAATCATCCTCCCTCTAATACGCTTTAAATGGAGCGGCCGCGAGGGCCCGGACGGAGAATTAATAAGAGCCAATAAAGCGCGCTGACGGGGCATGTCGGTGAGTCTAAGTAAACATTATGACTTCTTGAGGGGGGCATCGGGGGTTGTTGCGACTTGATGAATCATTGCGTAGCTCAGCGAGGGCTAATTTCTCACTTAGCCGTCCTGATGGGGCCTACCTAATAGGGCCCTTTACTGCCTGCTTTGGCTTGCTGATTGTCTGCTTCATGGGTTGATTATTGTGCTGTATTATTATCACGCTGCCCCCTGGCTGTTGTTCCACCACGTGCCCCGCAATGGCCCCGCACTGTCATTAATCACTTCATTCACTACCCTCCTCTCCTCCACTCACTCTGGTCTGTGTTGTACTGTTTATACCACTGACACAGAGGAAGGAAAGAGCAGGGGGTGGAGGAGAGAAAGGCAGCAAGAGAGATGGGTGAGAGCAAGAGAGAGGGAAATGAGAGAAAGAAAGGACAGAGAGAGGGAGGGAAAGAAAAATACAAGAGATAGAGAAAGAGAGTGATGGGAAAATAGACAGAGACAGAGGGAGAGTAGGAGAGCCCAGAGGGAACATGGGGAGTGTAGAAATGAGAGAGGGGCCACAGTAACTTGTGGCTCAGTCTCGTAACAGACAGACAGACACTGTCTGGGGGACATTGGACCAACACCTCCATCACTCCACTGGAACTGACTCAATCTGCATCCCAAATGGCGCCCTATTCCGTTTGTATCCGTTTGTAGTGCACTACTTTTGACCAGGGGCCCTGGTCAAAAGTAGTGTACTGCAAAGGGAATAGAGTAACATGTGGGACACAGCCTGTTTCAGGGAAAAGGATGCCATTTGGGATACACCCAGTGTGTCCAGCTGTATTATTTGACCATACAGTATGTCCACTATGTAAGTACAGTGCACTATCTTGGGAAGAATGCCATTGCCTGCTCAATGCAATGATACAAGTTTAATGATATGAACAGAGGTTGTATGCAGACATTGCATTGAAGAATAATACAGTATAAAGATATGAATGGGAGTTGTACTGTATGTGGACATAAACTCAGCAAAAAAAGAAACGTCCTCTCACTGTCAACTGCGTTTATTTTCAGCAAACTTAACATGTGTAAATATTTGTATGAACATAATAAGATTCAACAACTGAGTTATAAACTGAACAAGTTCCACAGACATGTGACTAACAGAAATGGAATAATGTGTCCCTGAACAAAGGGGGAGTCAAAATCAAAAGTAACAGTCAGTATCTGGTGTGGCCACCAGCTGCATTAAGTACTGCAGTGCATCTCCTCCTCATGGACTGCACCAGATTTGCCAGTTCTTGCTGTGACATGTTACCCCACTCTTCCACCAAGGCCATTTCTGGGGGGAATGACCCTAGCCCTCACCCTCCGATCCAACAGGTCCCAGACGTACTCAATGGGATTGAGATCCGGGCTCTTCGCTGGCCATGGCAGAACACTGACATTCCTGTCTTGCAGGAAATCACACACAGAACGAGCAGTATGGCTGGTGGCATTGTCATGCTGGAGGGTCATGTCAGGATGAGCCTGCAGGAAGGGTACCACATGAGGGAGGAGGATCTCTTCCCTGTAACGCACAGCGTTGAGATTGCCTGCAATGACAACAAGCTCAGTCCGATGATGCTGTGACACACCGCCCCAGACCATGATGGACCCTCACCTCCAAATCGATCCCGCTCCAGAGTACAGGCCTCGGTGTAACGCTCATTCCTTCGACGATAAACGCCAATCCAACCATCACCCCTGGTGAGACAAAACCGCGGCTCGTCAGCGAAGAGCACTTTTTGCCAGTCCTGTCTGGTCCAGCGACGGTGGGTTTGTGCCCATAGGCCCGTGATGTCTGGTGAGGACCAGGCCTACAAGCCCTCAGTCCAGCCTCTCTCCTCTCTCAGCCTATTGCGGACACTCTGAGCACTGATGGAGGGATTGTGCGTTGCTGGTGTAACTCGGGCAGTTGTTGTTGCCATCCTGTACCTGTCCTGCAGGTGTGATGTTCGGATGTACCGATCCTGTGCAGGTGATGTTACACGTAGTCTGCCACTGCGAGGACGATCAGCTATCTGTCCTGTCTCCCTGTAGCGCTGTCTTAGGCGTCTCACAGTACGGACATTGCAGCTTATTGCCCTGGGCACATCTGCAGTCCTCATGCCTCCTTGCAGCATGCCTAAGGCACGTTCACGCAGATGAGCAGGGACCCGAGGCATCTTTCTTTTGGTGTTTTTCAGAGTCAGTAGAAAGGCCCCTTTAGTGTCCTAGTTTTCATAACTGTGACCTTAATGGCCTACCGTCTGTAAGCTGTTAGTGTCTTAACGACCGTTCCACAGGTGCATGTTCATTAATTGTATATGGTTCATTGAACAAGCATGGGAAACAGTGTTTAAACCCTTTGCAATGAAGATCTGTGAAGTTATTTGGATTTGTATGAATTATCTTTGAAAGACAGGGTCCTGAAAAAGGGACGTTTCTTTTTTTGTTGTTGAGTTTACTTGATTAGACATCTCAAGATCTTTATGAATGTGAGTAGTTGTATGTGGAGACATGGAGAAAAGGCCTCCTGTAAAGGGGGAGGGATAGAGGGAGGGAATTATCTGGTCCCCAGGTTCATGCAAGGAGACCCTCTCTCAAAGCCTTACCTGGTCCCTCTACAGCCCCCCCTACTATCCCTCTGCTTTATCCTACTCTCCTCGAAGTTTGTGTGTGTGTGTATGTATGTATTAGTGTTTGTGAGTTTTTCACAAAGGAATTCCTCTGCTTCCCCTCATGCAGTCCCTGGGGTCCCCTCTCTTCTTGATGCTGAGCACACACACGTGTAGATGGAAAGGCACACACACTCTCAAATACAGTACAGAGCATCTCTCCCTCTCTCTTTGACACAGGCTGAAAAACCTATCGTGAAAAACACACTCATACATATATACAAAGCAAAGCACAGGAGGGATGTGTACAGTAGGTACAGTGGTTTTAGTTTTTGTGGTGTCTTCCAAAGTGTTGTGTGAATTGTGTCTTTATAGGTTGGGGCTGCCTTTGCTAAAGAAGAGAGGCCCATTGACAATACGACCCTCACTCTTTCCTCCACTTTGAGTTCCATGCGGTCACTTAACCCAATTTAACAGAGGCTCAAAGATTCAATGTGGTGAATTTTGAACCGAATGGCTAGGAGTTAGAAAAAGAGACAGAGATTTATAATATTTGTATAATAAGCATTGTTGTGGCATTCAAATCCAGATGGGCAAACATTTTAAGGGCCCACATACTTGTTGAGGATTTACGGACAAATGATGGCTCAAGTTTTGGAAAATGTATTGTATTTCTTTGGCTGCTGCAGTGTATTTTAGCTGGATATCAATTTGCAATTGTTGGGTTTCTGCTTGGAAACTAAATAGCTGAACGAGCATCTTTTCCCTCTTTCATGCCGTTTTCAAGGAGTGCAGAAAGTATATAGAACAAACAAAGACTCTGTGGCATCGTGCGGGGAAATGAATCGAATCAAGAGTACAAGCGCGAGAGAGAGCAACCAAGTACCACAACCACTCCACCATGGGAAAAGGACTGACTGCTTTTTCTATTGTTTAAGTCTTGGGGACTTTTTGGTTCCCAGTTGCTCTTAGCTCTAGCATAGTACTAGCATAGTACACAAGTTCTACTAAAACAGAGGAAAATAAATACATCAATAAGCTAATAAGCAGAGGGCTGGGTGAGTGGGGAACGCTGGAGGAACGCCGGAGGTTTCCATTGTGGCCCGCCTCTTTATTTGCCCCTTATCTACCGGGTAGCAAGCGCAAAAGATGCCTTGTGTAAGCATTAAGATTACATCGTGTGGTATTGTTACCCAGGAATGTACGATGTACTCCACTCGTTGCTGTGTGACACGACACATGGTCCCTCGCCAGTCCTCCAAAGCATCTTAAGTGGAGAGGTCTGGGAGACGGAGGCGCGCAACGAGGATAATCGCATTAGCTCCGCCGAAAGCCCCCAATGGGCCGCGTTGTTGCACTGTTTGTCCTTGAAAACAACATGTAAAGCCTCTCACTCGTTCACGTTGCACTTGCCACCTCCCCATTCCCAAATACCTGCCCAGTATTGATACTTAGGACAAAAAGCCCCAGTTTTGTTGAAATGATTCCTCTTGAATGTGTCTGTGTGAGATAGGTAGATGTTGACAGACTTCTATTAGACATAAAACCTAGCTGTTTCTCTACACTGAAGGCCTTTTTCATTAGACACTTATCTAGAACTCATTGCCCCACAAACAGTTTGGATTTACAGTTGCATACGGTGAGGAGGTCTAGAACTGAACCAGTTGAATGGTTTGTTTGTGTGTGTGTGTGTGTGTGTGTGTGTGTGTGTGTGTGTGTTTGTGTGTGATGAGGCGTGACTAATTGCTACTAAATGTCACTTACTTCGGGGGACGATCCCCCATCAGCTGTAGACCAGACTTAGTGCCATCTGGGCACAATGTTAAGTCTCAACCTTCTTGAATGGAACCCACTACCCAAATCCTCCATCCAGCAGAGAATCCCACTCCCCTTCCCCTCCCATAGGGCCAAAGGCAACCCCATATTCCCACCGGTGCAGTGTAGCACGCAGTATGGCATCCTAAGTATGTGCTATTCACTCAATGACCATTGAGCTTGTGATTGTGAACGTCTCTCTAGTCTCTTCAATAAAGGGATTGAACCAGGGAGCAACCTTTGACCATTTGGTCACAGTTGAGGTTCGCTTACCGCTCCACCTTGCAGCAGTTTCTCTTGGTTCTGCATCCCAAATGGCACCATATGGATCCTGGTCAAAAGTAGTGTACTAAATAGGGAGTAGGGTGCCATTTGGGATGCATGCTTGGTTTATGTGTGCTCCTTTTGTAGGGCCCTTTCCTTTAACCACCAACCTCCGTCTCAAAAGCAAACACAAATTGCAAACACAAATCAAATTGTATTTGTCACATGTTTTGTCAACAACAGGTGTAGAGTAACAATGAAATGCTTACTTATGGGCACTTTCCAACAATGCAAAGAGAAACATTTCAAAATAATAGAAAAATAATAACGCGAGCAATAAATACAAAATAGAGTAATGATAACTTGCCTCCATAAAGTATTCATATCCTTGACTTATTTCACGTATTGTTGTGTTACAGCCTGAATTCAAATGGAGTAAATATATTTTTCTTCTCACCCATCGACACACAATACCCCATAATGACAAAGTGAAAAGATGTTTTTAGAAATCAGGAACATTCAACATTCAATGTCATCTTGGTAAGCAACTCCAGTGTAGATTTGTCCTTGTGTTTTAGGTTATTGTCCTACTGAAAAGGGAATTTGTCTCCCAGTGTCTTTTGGAAAGCAGACTGAACCAGGTTTTCCTCTCGGATCTTGCCTGTGCTTAACTCTATTCCCTTTCTTTTTATCCTTGGTGATGACAAGTGTAACTGGTGTGAAATGTCTTGCTAGTTGTTGTTGCGTGCTAGTGGCATTAAAAATCGGCAACTTCACTCGTTCTGAATCCTGAAGTAGATGTTTCCTTGCTTTGCAAGGGCTGCGGCTTTTGTGGAGCGATAGGTAACGATGCTTCGAGGGTGACTGTTGTCGATGTGTGCAGCGGGTCCCTGGTTCAAGCCCAGGTTGGTGCAAGGAGAGGGTCGGAAGCAATACTGTTACACAAGCATACCCATAACATGATGCAGCCCCCACCATGCTTTCAAATATGAAGAGTGGTACTCAGTAATGTGTTTTATTGGATTTGACCCAAACATAACATTTGTATTCAGGACATGAATTACATTTCTTTGCCACATTTTTGTTGCAGTTTTACTTTAGTGCCATATTGCAAACAGAATACATGTTTCGGAATATTCTATTCTGTATAGGCTTCTTTCTTTTCACCCTGTCATTTAGGTTAGTATTGTGGAGTAACTACAATGTTGTTGATCCATCCTCAGTTTTCTCCTATCACAGCCATTAAACTCTTTAACTGTTTTAAAGTCACTATTGGCCTCATGGTGAAATCCCTGAGCGGTTTCCATCCTCTCCGGCAACTATCCAAAGTGTAGTTAATAACTTCACCATGCTCAAAGGGACATTCAATGTCTGCTTTTTTGTTGTTATTGACCCATCTACCAATAGGCCTTCTTTGTGAGGCATTGGAAAACCTCCCTGTTCTTTGTGGTTGAATATGTGTTTTAAATTCACTGCTCGACTGAGGGACCTTACAGATAATTGTACGCGTGGGGTACAGAGATGAGGTAGTCATTAAAAAAATCATGTTAAACACTATTATTGCTCACACAGTGAGTCCATGCAACGTATTATGTGACTTGTTAAGCAAATGTTTACTCCAGAACTGATTTAAGCTTGCCATAATAAAGGGCTTGAATACTTATTGACTCTAGACATGTCAGCTTTTTATTTTTAATGAATTTGTAAAAAGATTGTAAAAAGATTATTCCACTTTGACATTATTGGGTATTGTGTGTAGGCCAGTGACACACAATCTAAATTTAATCCATTTTAAATTCAGGCTGTAACACAACAAAATGTGCAAAACGTCAAGGGTTGTGAACACTTTCTTAAGGTACTGTACACCGGGTACCAGTACCCACATTTACATTTACATTTAAGTCATTTAGCAGACGCTCTTATCCAGAGCGACTTACAAATTGGTGCATTCACCTTATGACATCCAGTACCCGAGTTGATGTGCAGGGGTATGAGGTAATTGACATAGATATGTACATATAACTAGGAATAAAGTGACTAGGAAACAGGATAGATAATAAACAGTAACAGCAGCATATGTGATGAGTCCAAAAAATGTAGTGGAGGAAGGGTCAATGCAGGTAGTCCAAGTAGCTATTTGGTTAAGTATTTAGCAGTCTTATGGCTAGGGGATAGAAGCTGTCCAGGGTCATGTTGGATCTAGACCTGGTGCATCGGTACCGCTTGCCATGCAGGAACAGACAGAATGGTCTATGACTTGGGTGGCTGGAGTCTTTGACAGGGTTTAGCCTTCCTCTGACCACGCCTAGTATAGAGGTCCTGGATGGCAGGAAGCTTGGCCCCAGTGATATACTGGGCCGTACACACTACCCTCTTCAGCACCTTCCAGTCGGATGCCAAGCAGTTGCCATACCAAGCTGTGATGCAGCCTGTCAAGATGCTCTCAACGGTGCAGCTGAATAACTTTTTGAGGATCTGAGGGCTCATGCTAAATCTTTTCAGCCTCCTGAGGGGGAAGAGGAATTGTCGTGCCTACTTCACGACTGTGTTGGTTTGTTTGGACCATGGGGGCCAATACAGAGCATTCTGTTTTCTTGATAGATTCAGCTAATCTTGCAGAGAGGTTATGGTTATACTCCTCCTCCTTTCCCCTCGGCAAATCTCCTCACTCTTTCCAGATCTTTTCCTCCGTTGATGGAATGACATGGCGCGCTACCTTTTTTCCTCTTTCATATCTCTTTTTATCCTCTCTATCAAATCAAATGTATTTATATAGCCCTTCTTACATCAGCTGATATCTCAAAGTGCTGTACAGAAACCCAGCCTAAAACCTCAAACAGCAAGCAATGCAGGTGTAGAAGCACGGTGGCTTGGAAAAACTCCCTAGATAGGCCAAAACCTAGGAAGAAACCTAGAGAGGAACCAGGCTATGAGGGGTGGCCAGTCCTCTTCTGGCTGTGCCGGGTGGAGTTTATAACAGAACATGGCCAAGATGTTCAAATGTTCATAAATGACCAGCATGGTCAAATAATAATAATCACAGTAGTTGTCGAGGGTGCAGCAAGTCAGCACCTCAGGAGTAAATGTCAGTTGGCTTTTCATAGCCGATCATTAAGAGTATCTCTACCACTCCTGCTGTCTCTAGAGAGTTGAAAACAGCAGGTCTGGGACAGGTAGCACGTCCGGTGAACAGGTCAGTGTTCCGTAGCCGCAGGCAGAACAGTTGAAACTGGAGCAGCAGCACGGCCAGGTGGACTGGAGACAGCAAGGAGTCATCATGCCAGGTAATCCTGAGGCATGGTTCTAGGGCTCAGGTCCTCCAAGAGAGAGAGGAAGAGAGAATTAGAGAGAGCATACTTACATTCACACAGGACACCGGATAAGACAGGAGAAGTACTCCAGATATAACAAACTGACCCTAGCCCCCCGACACATAAACTACTGCAGCATAAATACTGGAGGCTGAGACAGGAGGGGTCAGGAGACACTGTGGCCCCATCCGATGATACCCCCGGACAGGGCCAACCAGGAAGGATAAACCCCCCCCCCACTTTGCCAAAGCACTGCCCCCACACCACTAGAGGGATATCTTCAACCACCAACTTACCATTCTGAGACAAGGCCGAGTAAAGCCCACAAAGATCTCCGCCACGGCACAATCCAAGGGGGGGCGCCAACCCAGACAAGAAGATCATGTCAGTGACTCAACCCACTCAAGTGACGCACCCCTCCTAGGGACAGCATGAAAGAGCACCAGTAAGCCAGTGACTCAGCCCCTGTAATAGGGTTAGAGGCAGAGAATCCCAGGGGAGAGAGAGGAACTGGCCAGGCAGAGACAGCAAGGGCGGTTCGTTGCTCCAGAGCCTTTCCGTTCACCTTCACACTCCTGGGCCAGACTACACTCAATCATATGACCCACTGAAGAGATGAGTCTTCAGTAAAGACTTAAAAGTTGAGACCGAGTCTGCGTCTCTCACATGGGTCGGCAGACCATTCCATAAAAATGGAGCTCTATAGGAGAAAGCCCTGCCTCCAGCTGTTTGCTTAGAAATTCTAGGGACAATTAGGAGGCCTGCGTCTTGTGACCGTAGCGTACGTGTAACAGTATAACTTTAGACCGTCCCCTCGCCCCGACACGGACGCGAACCAGGGACCCTCTGCACACATCAACAACTGACACCCACGAAGCGTCGTTACCCATCGCTCCACAAAAGCTGCGGGGAAACACTACTTCTAGGTTTCAGAGCAAGTGACGTAACTGATTGAAACGCTATTAGCGCGTACCCGCTAACTAGCTAGCCATTTCACATCCGTTACACTCACCCCCCTTTCAACCTCCTCCTTTTCCGCAGCAACCAGTGATCCAGGTCAACAGCATCAATGTAACAGTATAACTTTAGACCGTCCCCTCGCCCCAACACGGGCGCGAACCAGGGACCCTCTGCACACATCAACAACTGACACCCACGAAGCGTCGTTACCCATCGCTCCACAAAAGCCGCGGCCCTTGCAGAGCAAGGGGAACCACTACTTCTAGGTTTCAGAGCAAGTGACGTAACTGATTGAAACGCTATTAGCGCGTACCCGCTAACTAGCTAGCCATTTCACATCCGTTACATACGGCAGGACCAAATCGGAAAGATAGGTAGGAGCAAGCCCATGTAATGCTTTGTAGGTTTGCAGTAAAACCTTGAAATCAGCCCTTGCCTTAACAGGAAGCCAGTGAAGGGAGGCTAGCACTGGAGTAATATGATACATTTTTTGGGGTTCTAGTCAGGATTCTAGCAGCCGTATTTAGCACTAACTGAAGTTTATTTAGTGCTTTATCTGGGTAGCCGGAAAGTAGAGCATTGCAGTAGTCTAACCTAGAAGTAACAAAAGCATGGATACATTTTTCTGCATCATTTTTGGACAGAAACTTTCAGATTTTTTGCAATGTTATGTAGATGGGAAAAAGCTGTCCTTGAAACAGTCTTGATATGTCTATCCACCTCTTTTCTAAATCTCCCCCCTTATCTTTCGCCCTCCTCTCCATTCATCCCTCCTACCCTCTCTCTATTTATCCCACTTTTCCTCACAACCTCTCTCATTCCTCAATCTCCTCTCCCCCTCTACCCCCCCCCCCCCCCCCTCTTTGTGCTGTAGTGTGTTTGTGCACTGTTGATAAGCGTCAGATAAAGGTTCTCGGTGGTCACTGATGTAATGATGATGAATGCTGCAGCGCTGCCAGTACCCCCCCCCCCCCCCCCCCCCACATGAAATGAACACAAATTCAGTATCCCCTCAGCAAGTGGTGGGGGTCGCCAAATCTAAAAAGACACTTAAGAGTTTATAGAGAGATCTCCCCCAGTGTGTGTGTTTGTGCGTGCTTGCGTGCGTGCGTGCGTTCTAGATGAAATGGTGCAATTGGAGGTACACGATCAGTATTTTTATCTGTAATATTATTTTTGTTTATATAAGTTTCCATACTGTGTTTAGTGTGTAACGACAACAATAGATTGACTATTTCGATACCTTCGATAATGGTCTCCTTAAAACTTCTTATGGCTGCAATCCCGTTAACGGGATGATATGACAACAGCCAGTGAAAGTGCAGAGCGCCAAATTCAAACAACAGAAATCCCATAATTAAAATACATGTTTCTTATACCATTTTAGATGTAATCTTGTTGTTAATCCCACCAAAGTGTCCGATTTCAAATAGGCTTTTCAGCGAAAGCACCACAAACGATTATGTTAGGTCACCACTAACTCACAGAAAAATTCTGCCATTTTTCCAGCCAAAGAGAGGAGTCACAAAAAGCACAAATAGAGATAAAATTGATCATTAACCTTTGATGATCTTCATCAGATGACACTCATAGGACTTCATGTTACACAATACATATATGTTTTGTTCGACAAAGTTCATATTTATATCCAAAAACCTCAGTTTACATTGGTGCCATGTTCAGAAATGCCTCGAAAATATCTGGAGAAATTGCAGAGAGCCACGTCAAATAACAGAAATACTCATCATTTACATAGAGTTAAAGATACCCTTGTTCTTAATACAACCGCTGTGTCAGATTTCAAAAAGCTTTACGGCAAAACACAATATTGAATAATCTGAAAACATCGTTCAGCCACAAAAGCAAGCCATACAGTTACCCGCCAAATTGTGCAGTCAACAAAACTCATAAAAAGCATTATAAATCTTCACTTACCTTAGCTGATCTTTGTTGGAATGCACTCCCAGGACTCCCACTTCCACAATAAATTTTCGTTTTGTTCGGTAATGTCCATCATTTATGTCCAAATAGCTATTTTTGTAGCGTGTTTGGTAAACAAATCTAACGTCAGGAAGCGCGTTCACTAAAAGATGACGAAATGTCCAAAAGTTCCGTAACAGTCAGTAGAAACATGTCAAACGATGTATTGAATCAATCTTTAGATTTTTTTTATTTTTTTATTTTTTTTTATAATAAATTTTACCTCCAATTTTCGTGGTATCCAATTGCTAGTAATTACTATCTTGTCTCATCGCTACAACTCCCGTACGGGCTCGGGAGAGACGAAGGTCGAAAGCCATGCGTCCTCCGAAACACAACTCAACTAAGCCGCACTGCTTCTTAACACAGCGCGCCTCCAACCCGGAAGCCAGCCGCACCAATGTGTCGGAGGAAACACCGTGCACCCGGCTCCCTTGGTTAGTGCGCACTGCGCCCGGCCCGCCACAGGAGTTGCTGGTGCACGATGAGACAAGGATATCCCTACCGGCCAAACCCTCTCTAACCCGGACGACGCTAGGCCAATTGTGCTTCGCCCCACGGACCTCCCGATCGCGGGCCGGCTGCGACAGAGCCTGGGCGCAAGCCCAGAGTCTCTGGTGGCGCAGCTAGCGCTGCGGTGCAGTGCCCTAGACCACTGCGCCACCCGGGAGGCCCTTCTTTAGAATGTTTTTAACATAAATCTTGAATAACGTTCCAACCGGAGAATTACATTGACTTCAGATGAGCGATGGAACAGAGCTCCCTCATGTGAACTCGCATGGTGAAAGCATGGTCAGGTCATGGCAGACCTGACTAAATCCACTCTCATTTGCCCCCTCTTTACAGTAGAGGCATCAGACAAGGTTCTACAGACTGTTGACATCTAGTGGAAGCCGTAGGAAGTGCAAACTCATCCATATCTCGCTGTGATTTCAATAGGATCTTGGTTGAAAATCGACCAGCCTCAGAATTCCCACTTCCTGTTTGGATTTTTTCTCAAGTTTTTGCCTGCCATATGAGTTCTGTTATACTCACATACAGTGGGGAGAACAAGTATTTGATACACTGCCGATTTTGCAGGTTTTCCTACTTACAAAGCATGTAGAGGTCTGTAATTTTTTATCATAGGTACACTTCAACTGTGAGAGACAGAATCAAACAAAAATCCAGAAAATCACATTGTATGATTTTATAGTAATTAAAATCATACAATGTGAAAAAATTTTTTATTGCATGACACAAGTATTTGATAACCTACCAACCAGTAAGTTTTAGTTTTTCTTTAAGAAGCCCTCCTGTTCTCCACTCATTACCTGTATTAACTGCACCTGTTTGAACTCGTTACCTGTATAAAAGACACCTGTCCACACACTCAATCAAACAGACTCCAACCTCTCCACAATGGCCAAGACCAGAGAGCTGTGTAAGGACATCAGGGATAAAATTGTAGACCTGCACAAGGCTGGGATGGGCTACAGGACAATAGGCAAGCAGCTTGGTGAGAAGGCAACAACTGTTGGCGCAATTATTAGAAAATGGAAGAAGTTCAAGATGACGGTCAATCACCCTCGGTCTGGGGCTCCATGCAAGAAGCTTTTTGGTCTAATCTCCACTCGCCGTGTTTGGAGGAAGAAGAAGGATGAGTACAACCCCAAGAACACCATCCCAACCGTGAAGCATGGGGGTGGAAACATCATTCTTTGGGGATGCTTTTCTGCAAAGGGGACAGGACGACTGCACCGTATTGAGGGGAGGATGGATGGGGGCCATGTATCGCGAGATCTTGGCCAACAACCTCGTTCCCTAAGTAAGAGCATTGAAGATGGGTCGTGGCTGGGTCTTCCATCATGACAACGACCCGAAACACACAGCCAGGGCAACTAAGCAGTGGCTCCGTAAGAAGCATCTCAAGGTCCTGGAGTGGCCTAGCCAGTCTCCAGACCTGAACCCAATAGAAAATCTTTGGAGGGAGCTGAAAGTCCGTATTGCCCAGCGACAGCCCCGAAACCTGAAGGATCTGGAGAAGGTCTGGGCCAAAATCCCTGCTGCAGTGTGTGCAAACCTGGTCAAGAACTACAGGAAACGTATGATCTCTGTAATTGCAAACAAAGGTTTCTGTACCAAATATTAAGTTCTGCTTTTCTGATGTATCAAATACTTATGTCATGGAATAAAATGCAAATGAATTACTTAAAAATCATACAATGTGATTTTCTGGATTTTTAGATTCCGTCTCTCACAGTTGAAGTGTACCTATGATAAAAATTACAGACCTCTACATGCTTTAAGTAGGAAAACCTGCAAAATCGGCAGTGTATCAAATACTTGTTCTCCCCACTGTACATAATTCAAACAGTTTTAGAAACTTCAGAGTGTTTTCTATCCAATACTAATAATAAAATGCATATATTAGCAACTATGACTGAGGAACAGGCTGTTTACTCTGGGCACCTCTGTGCAACTTTCATCCAAGCTACTCAATACTGCCCCTGCAGCCATAAGAAGTTAAGCAGTTGCAGAAAGAAAATTATTTTTCAAAGGCAATGTTTCTTTAGCTTGTTATTTAACCCGGTGTAAAAAAAACCCCACTGCTTAAAAAAAAAATCCATGGCCCTATTCCCACTACGAGAGATGAAGGAGAGTCTGAGTGGCAAAGTGGCGAAAGAGATTTCTACTTTTCAATTCACATTACATCCTTGCTTTACCTTTTATGGTGGCTGGCAATGCAACATTCTTGGTCCGCAGCTCAAATTGACCTTAAATATCACAGTAGCCACTAGTACTTAGTCTCTTCCTCATCACAGAACTCTCTGAAACAAATCATTTGATTGGGCAAACTTATCAAGCACCAACTATTTAACAATCCTAGCAACTTTTCTTCTAAAACCTATTACAATATTGAATAATGCAACCAAACCATATTACACTCTTGAATAATAAAACAATCCACAAGCATGTGCAGACAATTAAAGGGCTTATTTTCTCATCCGTACACATTAAATTAGCTGAGAATACACAGCTAACTCCTAGCTAACTAAAATTAACAACATGCTTCATGAACAAGTAACGTTAGCATATCAATAAAGAATGTTTACCCCTCCCATAAGATTATAAAAATACAGTAACGTTATCATACAGTGTCATTCATATTATCATTTAGGCTACTCAGCTAGCTGAAGTTAGCTAGCAAGTCCCCCAAACCCTGTGGGAATTTCGCCTATGTGTTAGGCTAACACTAGCTACCATATTAAAGCTACTATAGAACACTATGGTAAGAGCAAATTGTGACTGAAACCGTCTAATGTCAATTGCTCATGTTTCTTGGCCCAAGCAAGTCTCTTCTTCTTATTGGTGTCCTTTAGTAGTGTTTTTTTTGCAGCAATTCGACCATGAAGGCCTGGTTCACGCAGTCTCCTCTGAACAGTTGATGTTGAGATGTGTCTGTTACTTGAACTGTGTGAAGCATTTATTTGGACTACAATTTCTCTAATCTCTGGCTAGTAATCATTAGTAACTCTAATGAAATCATTAGTAACTTTAATGAACTTATCCTCCGCAGCAGAGGTAACTCTGGGTCTTCCTTTCATGTGGCGGTCCTTACGAGAGCCAATTTCATCATAGCGCTTGATGGTTTTTGTGACTGCACTTGAAGAAACTCGGATTGACTGACCTTCATGTCTTAAAGTAATGATGAACTGTTGTTTCTCTTTGCTTATTTGAGCTGTTATTGCCATAATATGGACTAGGTCTTTTACCAAATAGGGCTATCTTCTGTATACCACCCCTACCTTGTCACAACACAACTGATTGTCTCAAATGCATTAATTCCACAAATTAACTTTTAACAAGCCACACCTGTGTCATGACGTTGGCGTGTCATGACGTTGGCCCCCCATAAATACCTTTCTCCCTTCCCTCTCTCTCTCGAATAGCCTTTGTTAAACATAGACAGTCTGGGAACATCAAACAAGTGGAGGGAAAGGGACCATATTTCGGTAATAGAACCAGTTGAAAATATGCGGGGGCACTTAATGAATATGATGTCAGTTCGGTTGTCATCTGAGACATTATGACTGATGACAGGACGACCTAAACTGTATCTGGGAAAGTCTACACATTATAGTTATCAGATTCACATGGAATTGTTGTGCAATTCAAATGTTTAAATATAAAATGATTGGTGAAAAGATTAAATGTAATTTTAGCTTCCAAATGAGAGATTTGGGTTTTCATAAGGTTAGGGCTCTGCTCAATCAGTGGCCCGCCCCTGTGAAGAGACATGGGTGATAAAACTATGAAAGCACACCCTTCTCCCTCCACTATATGAGCCCTTGACGAAAATGTAACCTTCTGTTCCGGGTACATTAGGATGACGATCCGATGTCAGAAGGATTCAAATAATAACTACAGAACGAAGCCAACCTCAGCGTGAGCTTTGGTTGCGAATGGTATGAACTTTGAACTCTTATTCGCTACAGAAGTGATACCTCCTAGCCGCTAAGTTAGCAGTGGCCGCTGTAAACGTGGGCTAGGAAAGGACGGACAGAGTATCCCGTCTACCACACAACGACGACACTACAATGTTTTATGTTCACCACCAGAGACACTCTTCATAGGACAAAGGACTCTGTTGGGCAACACTGCCTTCCATCTACCATCAACCTATTGAAGCGCAGCTCAGAGTAAATATTTATTGCATTTTCCTTTTCCAAATGGCCGATAATTTAGAATGCATAAGATTCTGTATTTACGATAGAGTAGCTGCCTACGGCCCGATAGAGACATCGCTTCTCCCTTTGTTCTTCAGTCTTCCCGCTCTTTCACTCAAACCCAACCCCCTTTTCTTTGGGTAACCAGCTGTCATATCTGTTCCATCCGCTAGAGACGTTTTCCTTTATGACATCATTTGTCATCAATGTATGGTTCATTCTGTGTATATGTAATTCTGTTTGATTAGTTAGGTATTTAGTAAATAAATAATTAAACCCAATTTTGTATTGCTGATTCAACTTGTTAGCCAGGGTTCGTGAAGATAACCAAGAATTTACAACTTTCAGATGAGACTGAAATAAGGTGACGATTAATATTGACTGCTATTGATGTAAAATATTACTAGGTCTTGGAAGATAACTGCTCTATAAATATTATTTCGTGATGCCCCGACTTTTTAGTTAATTACATTTACATGATTAGCTCAATCAGGTCATATTAATTACAGAGAAGGGATTTTATAGAATAGCATATCATATCGCGGCATCCGGCATAGCGAAAGACACGACACCTGTTAATTGAAATGTATTCCAGGTGACTACCTCATAAAGCTGGTTGAGAGAATGCCAAGAGTGTGCAAAGCTGGCATCAAGGCAAAGGTTGGCTACTTTGAAGAATCTCTGATATAAATATATTTAGATTTCTTTGAACACTTTTTTGGTTACCACATGATTCCATATGTGTTATTTCATAGTTTTGATGTCTTCACTATTATTCTACACTGTAGAAAATAGTAAAAATGAAGGAAAACCTTTGACTGGTACTGTATATTTTATTTGACACGCCTGTGTATACATGAATACAAATGTTTTCACCCTGGACATTTACTTTAGACCTTCATACGAATCATACGCTTCAAGTGTTGTCTATGTGTTTAACTTATCACACAAGTTAGTAAAGGTTAGTGACAAACATGCTATGAAAAAGTTATTGTTTTGTAATCAAACAAAATTAAAATGAGTTTATACAAAACTTACATTTGGTCATCCCCAAAATGTTGCCTTTGAAAGCCTTGGTAGTTGTATCCTTCCTCGGGAAATTGTCTGCATACACAGTTGAAGTCAGAAGTTTACATACACCTGAGCCAAATATATTTAAACTCAGTTTTTCACAATTCCTGACATTTAATCCTAGTAAACATTCCCTGTCTTAGGTCAGTTAGGATCACAAAGTTTATTTTAAGAATGTGAAATGTCAGAATAATAGTAGAGAATGATTTATTTCAGCTTTTATTTATTTCATCACATTCCCAGTGGATCAGAAGTTTACATGCACTCAATTAGTATTTGGTAGCATTGCCTTTAAATTGTTTAACTTGCGTCAAACGTTTCATGTAGCCTTCCACAAGCTTCCCACAATAAGCTGGGTGAATTTTGGCCCATTTCTCCTGACAGAGCTGGTGTAACTGAGTCAGGTTTGTAGGCCTCCTTGCTCACACACGCTTTTTCAGTTCTGCCCATAACTTTTCTATAAGATTGAGGTCAGGGCTTTGTGATGGCCACTCCAATACCTTGACTTTGTTGTACTTAAACAATTTTGCCACAACTTTGGAAGTATGCTTGGGGTCATTGTCCATTTGGAAGACCCATTTGCGACCAAGCTTTAACTTCCTGACTGATGTCTTGAGATGTTGCTTCAATATATCCACATCATTTTCCTCCCTCATGATACCATCTATTTTGTGAAGTGCACCAGTCCATCCTGCAAAAAAGCACCCCCACAACATGATGCTGCCACCCCCGTGCTTCACTGTTGGGATGGTGTTCTTCGGCTTGCAAGCATCCCCCTTTTTCTTCCAAACATATCGATGGTCATAATGGCCAAACAGTTCTATTTTTGTTTCATCAGACCAGAGGACATTTCTCCAAAAAGTACAATCTTTGTCCCCATGTGCAGTTGCAAACCGTAGTCTGTCTTTTTTATGGCGGTTTTGGAGCAATGGCTTCTTCCTTGCTGAGCGGCCCTTCAGGTTATGTCGACATAGGACTCGTTTTATTGTAGATATGGATACTTTTGTACCTGTTTCCTCCAGGATCTTCACAAGGTCCTTTGCTGTTGTCCTGGGATTGATTTGCACCTTTCGCACCAAAGTACGTTCATCTCTAGGAGACAGAACGCGTCTCCTTCCTGAGCGGTATGACGGCTACGTGGTCCCCTGGTGTTTATACTTGCGTACTATTGTTTGTACAGATGAACGTGGCACCTTCAGGCGTTTGGAAATTGCTCCCAAGGATGAACCAGACTTGTGGAGGTCTACCATTTTTTTTTCTGAGGTCTTGGCTGATTTCTTTTGATTTCCCCATGATGTCAAGCAAAGAGGGACTGAGTTTGCTGGTAGGCCTCGAAATACAACCACAGGTACACCTCCAATTGACTTAAAGTATGTCAATTAGCCTTTCAGAAGCTTCTAAAGCCATGACATTATTTTCTGGAATTTTACAAGCTGTTTAAAGGCACAGTCAATTTAGTGTACTTTTGACCCACTGGAATTGTGATACAGTGAATTGTAAGTGGAATAATCTGTCTGTTAACAATTTTTGGAAAAATTACTTGTGTCATGAACAAAGTAGATGTCCTAACCGACTTTCCAAAACTATAGTTTGTTAACAATACATTTGTGGCGTGGTTGAAAAACGAGTTTTAATGACTCCAACGGAAGTGTATGTAAACTTCCAACTTCAACTGTAGCTGATAACAGGGTGGCAGGTTTTTTTATGTGTTGTTTGATGTGCTGCTCTAGAGTCTGGGAGACTTTTACAGGGAGGAGAGAGCATGAGTTTTGGCTTGAGTACAGTGAATCCAATCCAACCAGTGGCTGTGGATAATATGCTTTGTCATCACACAGGCAAACTGTTACAGTGAAGGAGATTTGCATAGTGCATCAAGTATACTATTGTGAGTGTAGCTTACTTCTCTGTGCTCTGGAGAGATCACAGGTAGTTGGTCAGAAGGCTGTGGAGGTCATTGGACCATTCTGTCTCTGTAGTACCTGGAGAGAGATGGATAGAGGTAGTGAGTGCTAGAAAGAGAGAGAGCCCTCACCTCTGACCTCCTACTGGCCCAGGGCCTCCTGCCTCGTATCATGACATAGTGTTCCATATTCCTGCTGGTAGCAAACCTCAACCTGGATGCAGAGAAATGTCCTGCCTTGTTGTGTGGTTGCATCCATATCCACCAGGCTCTAAGAAATCAGATAACAAACCTGCAGAGATTAACAAAAGCAAATCTTACCTGTATTTAAGATTCATGTATCAGTTTGCCGATTTCACATTCATGTATGTAAATGACAGCAATAGATCTGATTTAAAAGTATGCATGCCATTTTGGGATAAAGGCTATGACAAATTACATGGCATACATGTGAATTTATTGCTAGCAAAGATATTATTTATATTCTCATCTCACTAACAATTGCTTAGGCGAACAGCAAATTCCAGTATTGTGGCTAATCCATATTGTGGCTAGCTTTACATAGGTGACTTATTCGATCATGACAACATGCTCCTCCTTATTTGACTATAGTTAGCTAGCTGCTAGCTTATTCATTTACTGTCCACTCTATTGCTTAATAACTGATGTAGTTAGCATGAGCTAGGAAACAAGCGTCGCTTCTGACATGCACCGATCCTGCTTGCTTTACATCTGACAGCTATTTGACGACCGTAGCAAGCTAGATTATAATGGTTTATGAAAATTGCAGTTTAGTTAATTAGCCAGCTAGCTAAGTGTAAAACTGAGAGTCTCGCTGTAGCTAGCAGCTAGCTAGCCAACTGGACTTTATCAGTTAGCTAGCTATCTTGATCCTCAGTAACATTAGCTTTCCATGCTTTTCTGGACATTCCTCTTGCCCATCCCGGTCGACAACTCCGTCTCTTGGTCGTCTTCTAGGTTCAAAACTATATGGCTGTTGTCCAGTGCCTTATGTCAAATGCAACCCACTAGTATTTTACATTTATTTAACTAGGCAAGTCCGTTAAGAACAAATTCTTATTTACAATGACAGCGTCTGGCCAAACCCAGACGACGCTGGGCAATTTGTGCGTCTCCCTATGGAACTCCCAATCACGTCCGGGTTGTGATTGAATTCGAACCAGGATGTCTGGTTCAATGCACTGAGATGCAGTGCCTTAGACCACTGCGCCACACAGGAGCCCACAGACACATGGTGCAGGCAGGCAGTCAATGGCTCAGTGTTCCAAAACTGTTCACCAGTTTCGATGTCAAGCAATGCCAGTGTTCCTGTCACGTTCCTGACCTGTTTTCTGTTATTTCTGTATGTGTTTAGTTGGTCAGGACGTGAGTTGGGGTGGGCATTCTATGTTTTGTGTTTCTATGTTTAGGTCGTTTGTAATTAGCCTTAAATGGTTCTCAATCAGGGACAGGTGTTTGACGTTTTCCTCCGATTGAGAACCATATAAAGGTAGGCTGTTCACACTGTTTGTTTGTGGGTGGTTGTCTCCTGTGTCCGTATATGTTACCACACGGGACTGTATCGTTTGTTTGTAGTCTGTACCTGTTCGTGCGTTCTTCGTTATATGTAAGTTCACATGTTTTAGGTCAGTCTACGTTCGTTTGTTATGTTGTAGTTTGTTGAGTGTTTTTGGTTTTCGTCTTTACTTTAATAAACTTCATTATGTCAAATGATCACGCTGCGCTTTGGTCCAATCCCTACTCCTCCTCTTCGTCCGAAGAGGAGGAGGACGACCGTTACAGTTCCATTTGTTCTTTTTATGTTTTTATGGTGCACAGCAGAATATAATAGATTTTATTTCCAATTTCCCCCATAAAGTGACATATTAATACATACAGTACCTATATGTGCGACACATTATTGTTTGGGGGGTTCTAATGAGAAACACAGCCTTTAAACTTTTAACATGTTCTGTCATACTGAACGCAGCACAGACAAATGCAATCGATCTACGTGCCGTGACATTGATCAACAGATGGTGTGTTAGATACCACACACATACATTTGCTTGACACGTCCTCATTATCATATTGGAGGAAGAAATACAGAAATAAAGAAATTATATAAATTAATAACATGAATTAAAATGATTATTTATGTATTTATGTGTGCATTTATTTATTTATTCATTTAATTCTAATTATGGCTGCTTTGGTCCTCCATACAGTGTGAACAAGTAAAAAAATTGACTGTTGAGATTTAAAGCTACGGCGACCATTTCAGAATGTAACAGGTTGTTACTACAATTTCAGGTAAAAACTCAATAAAACAAGTTTAAAACTAAGGAAAATGTTTGTACATTTCAGCTGTTTCAAAACATTGCTATACTATTAAAGAAAATACTGTAAGAGTGTTGACTCAATGAGACAATTCTGTTTACACTGCCCTGCTTAGAGGGGGGCAACTGTTGGCCGAGTGTCGTCCAGACGTGACAAGTTCGCAAGTTTACATTCGAGTATATGTGTAGTCCAGAGTATTTTTTCCAAAAAGTTTAGTTAGTGTGAAGACCCTCAAAGAGAAAAGTTTATTTCGGTGTTTGCCTTTGATGTACACCATTTGCAAATGACTTTCAACTCAGAGCCTTTGTCATCAAAGTGTATAATTTATGTTAAATTGATTTGCTTAATGTGCTTATAAAATAAGAATGTTTATTTTTCTTACCAACAGTCTGAATAGTGGTATTTTTAACCTGTTTAGTTGCCCCCCTTTCTGCGGGAAAGGATTATGGTGGCACACAAATGAAGATACACCCTTTCTTTCTCCATACACTAATTGAGTGTGGGACAGTCATCTCAAGGAATAAACATTAATATGAAATTTGGATTTATTTTGAGTAACGACTTCAACCGATGCGTGGTTCATAATGACTTCTTTTGTAAGGTGCTTACTGAGTATGCAAAGACCAGCCCTTCTGTTATACAGCGAAAATGAACATTATACAGCCTCCGTAAAATGTTGGTTATTTTTGTGATATCTCATGCGAACGTGGTGAAATATTTGATTTTCTAATGACATGTAAGTAGATTAGTATGTATTCTCTGCAGCTAAGGTTTAGGGTAGATGCCCTACAGTACATACAGTATCATGACTTTCAAAAGATCTGCATAATATTTACACTGAGTATGCAAAACATTAAGGACACCTGCCCTTTCAATGACATAGAGTGACCAGGTGAAAGCAATGATCCTTTATTGATGTCACTTGTTAAATCCACTTCAATCAGTGTAGATGAAAGGGCAGAGACTGGTTCAAGGAGGATTTTTAAGCTTTGAGACAATTGAGACATGGATTGTGTATGTGTGCCATTCAAAGGTTGAATGGGCAAGACAAAATATTGAAGTACCTTTGAACGGGGTATGGTAGTAGGTGCCAGGCGCACCAGTATGTGTCAAGAACTGCAACGCTGCTGGGTTTTTCATGCTCAACAGTTTCCTGTGTGTTTCAAGAATGGCCCACCACCCAAAGGACATCCAGCCAACTTGACACAATTGTGTAAAGCATTGGAGTCAAAATGGGACAGCATCTCTGTGGAACGCTTTCGACACCTTGTAGAGTCCATGCCCCAACGAATTATCTCAGGGAGGCTGTTCTGAGGGCAATTTAATATTAGTAAGGTGTCCTTAATGTTTTGTACACTCAGTGTATGCGCCTCCCTGAGATAAATCCTCAGATAGAAAAATAACATTAGCATTTCCTGGCCTAGATTGGAATTTCCATAAATGGCACATCCTGTAAGTACTTAAAATATGACATTCTTATGACTTGTTATATAATAATAATGGTTATAACAAGGCTAGGTTATGACTAGTGCCCAGAGTTTATCCTGGTCAGGGTTCACAAAGTCAGGAAAAACTCTGGGCCCCACTGATAATCCAGGTACTGTATTACCCCTGAGGGGCCCCAGTGTTAAGGATCAGCGTGGCAGACGTGTTGTTGCCTACTCTTACCACCTGGGGGCGGCCCGTCAGGAAGTCCAGGATCCAGTTGCAGAGGGAGGTGTTTAGTCCCAGATTCCTTAGCTTAGTGATGAGCTTCGTGGGCACTATGGTGTTGAACGCTGTAGTCAATGAACAGCATTCTCACATAGGTGTTCCTTTTGTCCAGGTGAGAAAGGGCAGTGTGGAGTGCGATTGAGATTGCATCATCTGTGGATCTGTTGGGGCGGTAAGCGAATTAGAGTGGGTCTAGGGTGTCCGGGAGGATGTTGTTGATGTGAGCCATGACCAGCCTTTCAAAGCACTTCATGGCTACCGATGTGAGTGCCACGTGGCGGAAATCATTTAGGCAGATTACCTTCGCTTCCTTGGGCACAGGGACTATGGTGGTCTGCTTGAAACGAGGTTGAAAATGTCAGTGAAGACACTTGACAGTTGGTCTGCGCATGCTTTGAGTACACGTCCTGGTAATCCGACTGGCCCAGTGGCTTTGTGAATGTTGACCTGTTTAAAGGTTTTGTTCATATCGGCTACCGAGAGCGTAATCACACAGTCATCCAGAACAGCTGGTGCTCTCGTGAATGTTTCAGTGTTGCTTGCCTCGAAGCGAGCATAAAAGGCATTTAGCTCGTCTGGTAGGCTCGCGTCACTGGGGAGCTCGCGTCTGGATTTCCCTTTGTTGTCCGTAATAGTTTAAGCCCTGTCACATCCGATGAGCGTCAGAGCCGGTGTAGTAGGATTCAATCTTAATCCTGTATTGACGCTTTGTTTGTTTGATGGTTAGTCTGAGGGCATAGCAGGATTTCTTATAAGCGTCCGGATTATTCTCCTGCTCCTTGAAAGCGGCAGCTCTATAGCCTTTAGCTCGATGCAGATGCCCGTAATCCATGGCTTCTGGTTGGGATATGTACGTACAGTCACTGTGGGGACAACGTCATCAATGCTCTTATTGATGAAGCCGATGACTGAGGTGATGTATTCCTCAATGCCATTGGATGAATCCCAGAACATATTCCAGTCTGTGCTAGCAAAACAGTCCTGTAGTGTAGCATCCGCGTCATCTGACCACTTGCGTATTGAGCGAGTCACTGGTACTTCCTGCTTTAGTTTTTGCTTGTAAGCAGAAATTAGGAGGATATAATTATGGTCCTATTTGCCAAATGGCAGGCGGGGGAGAGCTTTGTATGCATCTCTGTGTGTGGTGTAAAGGTGGTCCAGGATTTTTTCCCCCTTGTTGCACATGTGACAAGCTGGTAAAAATTTGGTAAAACTGATTTAAGATTGCCTGTATTAAAGCCTCCGGTCACTAGGAGCGCTACCTCTGGATGAGCATTTTCTCCTTTGCTTATGGCCTTATAGAGTTGGTTGAAAGTTTCGGTTTGTGGTGGTAAATAGACGGCTACGAATAATACAGATGAGAACTCTCTTGGTAGATAATGCGGTCTACAGTTTATTATAAGGTACTCTACCTCAGGTGAGCAATACCTCGAGACTTCTTTAATATTAGACATCGCGCACCAGCTGTTATTGATAAAAAAGAGACACCCCTCGTCTTACCAGTAGTAGCGTCTCTGTTCTCCCGGTTCATGGAAAATCCCGCTAGCTCTATATTGTCCATATCTTCGTTCAGCCACGTCTCGGTGAAACATAAGATGTTACAGTTTTTAATGACGTTGGTAGGATAATCTGAATCGTAGTTCATCAATTTTATTGTCCAATGATTGCACGTTAGCGAGAAGAATGGAAGGCAGTGGGAGTTTACTCGCTTGCCTCAGTATTTTCAGAAGGATGCCCGATCTGCGGCCTATTTTCCGGCGTCTTTTCTTCACGCAAAAGGTGTGGATCTGGGCTTGTTCCAGTGAAAACAGGAAATCCTTCTCGTCGGACTCGTTAAAGGAAAAAGTTTATTCCAGTCCGCGGTGAGTAATCGCTTTTCTGATGTTCAGAAGTTATTTTCGGCCATAAGAGACGGTAGCAGCAACATTATGTACACAATAACTTTAAAAAAATAAGTTACACAAAATGAAAAAAAATGAAAAATAATAGCACAATTGGTTGGGAGAACGTAAAACGTCAGCCATGTTCTTCGGCGCCATCTTTCCACTTTGCATTTGTCACGGCTGTTGAAGGAAGTGGACCAAGGTGCAGCATTGTGAGCGTACATTTTCTTCTATTATAAGAAATGACGCCAACAAAACAACAAACGAGAAAACAACCGTGAAGCTAAAGGCAATAGTGCCAACAAACAAAGACAACTTCCCACAAAGACAGGTGGATAAAAGGGCCACCTAAGTATGGTTCTCAATCAGAGACAACGATAGACAGCTGTCCCTAATTGAGAACCCCACCTGTCCAAAACATAGAAATACAAATAATAGAATATAGAATACCCACCCCAACTCACACCCTGACCAAACCAAAATAGAGACATAAACAGGATCTCTAAGGTCAGGGCGTGACAGCATTGCTTAAGTGTGAAGACTGATAAAAGTAACCAAGAAGTGGAAAGAGAAGGTTAAAAGAAAAACAGAATGAGAGAAAGAGACAGACAGACAGAGAGAGAGAGGAACACTTGCAGGATGGGCTGATTGTGTGTAGTGGTGGTGTCCAGGTCAGAGGGATTATGGGGGAAAAGGTCCTGCTTTTAATTGCTGTCTCTAAAACCATGGACTGCTGTGAATGCTTCGCAACACAAAAGGGTGGTCGGCCACGCTTGAGTGGCCAGGAGCTGTGAATATTTGTTCTACCAATGGAATGTGTATGCCCCTGCTTTTCTCCACACCCCACACTCCTCCCCAATATATTTCTCTTCTGAATCTGAATATTCCTCCTCCCTTCCAACCTTTTCTGACTCACCTGGGGGGAGGGAGGTAGAGAGGTTTATAGGTTCAAACAAGGAAGGGAGCCCAAGCACACATACTCATGCTGGCACGCACCTCGCACCCACGCAGGGGACACGCAAACACTGGCAAAAGCACCAGCAGGTTGAGGGTGTAAACAAGTTTCTCCTTTTTCTTCTCTTTTCC
Organism: Salvelinus fontinalis; assembly: GCF_029448725.1. Taxonomy (NCBI): domain Eukaryota; kingdom Metazoa; phylum Chordata; class Actinopteri; order Salmoniformes; family Salmonidae; genus Salvelinus; species Salvelinus fontinalis. The sequence continues at coordinate 946,027 of NC_074689.1, read as the reverse complement.
CTTCGTCTTCTCTTTTGCAAGGAGTTCAATTGTCAGAACGGTGCAATTTAAAAGAGGGCAGAAAAAAAACCTTTGTCTGATCTCCCCTCTGCCAGAGACAGAATGTCAGTCGAGGAGTGCCTCACATTTGAGTTTCTATGGTTGCAGGCCAATGAAAGTGGGTGAGTGGCTTGCTGTCTCTTTCAACCCAGGACCTGAATCGATCGAGTGCTCAGGAACTCACACATGCACACTCACTCACTCTTGTTGTTCTACAAAAATTGAAAAAAGTTCTGAAACTAACCCCAAAACTAAAACACACATCAAACGCGTACCAGTGATTTGAGATGAGACCTGTTGTAGAAAGACTGAAATTAGGTCTGGAGTGACATGGTACACATGTATTCACATGTATGTGGGACTGATTAGAGGAAGAGTTTGTTTAATTCTGTCTTGATTGGTCGGGGAGTAATTGTGCTTTGTTTTTTTGGGGGGGGGGGGGGGGGGGATCCACGATTGCTTACAGATGTCGTTGTCGGCTTAGAATTGACGGCAGGAGGGTTGGAAAAAAACAAACAAAGCGCACCTTGTTTGTCTTAAGTTGCCCCCTCCCTCCCCCTCTACACCACCCTCCCAGGAGAGTTTTGGTAACACCATCCCCTTCTCCTGTCAATTGAACATCCGCCCTGTATATTTCAGCCCTATTCACCAACCCCCCTCTTTCTAATCTGCTAGTGTTTATGGGATGGAGGGCAATTAAATAGTATTGGTAGGCAATTAGGACTCTATTTGAAAGAAATGTTGCACAGACTAAATATTTCCAGCAATTATCCTTGAACAATGGTGTGTTTCGGGGTCTAAGTGATGGGCTTGCAGTGGATTTAAATGATCCCATGTTTTATGTTGTTGTTTAGAATGTTTGGTTGCTGTCTCCATGGCTAGGGTTCAGGGATGACTTGACCCAAATAGAGGTTCTGAACTGAACTGAACTGAGACGGTTTGCTACCATAGACTGTTGGCTGAATCTCTTAAAGGGGCAATCTGAGATTCTAGTCCAAAAATCAATGTACCAAACCCAGATTTGCCCTTCAAAATGGAGAGACAGCATTAACCGAAACAACGTTTGTTCTTTGAGAGAAAGAAAAATTGCCAGGCACCATGATATTCCCAAAAGCACCACAGACGAGCCTTCATTTTTTGAGGTTGTGAATGTTTCTCTCTCTGTAGTATCCCCTGAAGGTTTCTTCTTTCTCTCTGGAAGAGGAGGAATTATCCGAACGTACCTATCCACAACCTTCACTTCCGTGTACTCTAAGATACAGTATAACCCGAACTTACTGAACAGCAACTTCTTTAACTAATATACTTTGAAATAAAATGTATCGAACTTAATTCTCCAACATTACCGGAAGTTTACTATGTCATAGTTCAAAATTGGGTGAGATGAGAAGTTAGCTAGCTGTCCCATTTGTAAGGTTGCAAAATGATCTTAACTTTTAAAAATTCCCAGGTTTTTACAGAAATCCCGGTTGGAAGATTCATGCTTTAAGGCCCATTGGGTGCATTGAGAGGGCAGTGGGAAGATCAAACATAACAATCATGAGTGAAAATAAACAGAGTGGAGCTGGTGGATTGACCCATGGCCCTCTCTGTGGCCAGGGATAAAAGGGGATTGACTGGAAGGACTTCCTTATGGTATAGAGGTTAGAGGTCAGCAAACATGAAGCACCAGTTCCATGGGATTGTTTTCTTGAAGGCTTTTAGATTTCATGCCTTCATACAGTTTGTTTCTCAAGAGGTGGAGACATCCCACTGGGCACAGATGTCAGTTCAACGTCTAGTTTTTATTGACATTTGGTTGTCACCATGTCATTGGATTTTGGTTAAATATTGGGTGACAAAAAGACAACATGCCCTTAAGTTGTTGACTTTTTGCAAATTCAGTTAGTTTTCCATATTGATTCAATGTCATCACATAGATTTTTGGGGTTGAGGTGACGTGGCAACAACCTTGATTCAACCTGTTTTTGCCCAGTGGGATGCTATTGCATCCCTATTGTTGAGAGAGTGTGACATTAACCTTTCGAGCAATGCAACAACGATGTCTTTACACTTAATTACACTTTTGCCTTGTTAAAGAATTGGTCAGTTTAACAATTTCTTGAAGCTTTGAACAAAACAAAAGTGTTAAGAGTTTTTACTATGATACACACTCCTTGGACAATCATCACTGGAAGACCAATGCATCTTGAGAGAATGTTGGGAAACTCTGTAGCGTGACAGTTTGCTCTAATAAAGCTCTGCTCTTGTTGACATCTTCTTGTACACCTGTTCCCCACGCCCCAGGTGTCCTGTCTCCATGAGGTGCTGAGGAATGAGCAGTCGCCATGGAAACCCAGTCCCAGGCCAGTTCTGCAGCTGAGAAGAAGAAGAAGGTGGAGACCATCGTGGCAACCAAGGGCTTGTCCACGTCCGCCGACATCAGCGAGAAGGCTGTGGCCTCCAGCACGACATCCAATGGTAAGGATTGTTTCCAGCTTTTACCTCCTCTTCCTCCCTTCCTTACCCTCTCTGGTCCCCTCTCTTGTTCTCATCCTCACTGGTCCCTTCCATCTCTCTCCTGTCACTTTCTCGTCTTGTCTCACTCCGAACAGGAAGTTGCAAGGAGTTGAATGGTTTGGTCGTAAAGTTAAGATATTGGTGTTTCTTCATCTAGGATGCTGTTTGTAGTGGAATGCAAGATGTAAATGGATCATACACTTACAAACTCAATCATGTGTAATGTTGAAAACAAGGTCAGTCCCTTTTGGAGAAAGTTGAGTTCATACACAACAATCATATATGCAACATATGCAACATCTTGAATACACGACAAAATGTTTTCATTGATCAGTCTTTTGGCCCTCACAACACAGCTGCAGAAACGAAGAATATTAGATAACAAAATAAACGTTTCTCCAGGAGTGACTGGGACTGCCAGACAAAAGTCATAACAAACCTAGAGGACAAATGACCATGACTTAGGTTGCAGCTGTGGTCATTAGCTGCAGCTGGAAGAGTTATGTTTTTTTTTGGGGGGGGGGTTGAGGTGGTAAGAGGGGTGTGGGGGGATGGGGGAGTAGTAGACTTAGGGGTGTCAGCAGAGAGAGAGAGAGAGAGGAGGTAGGGAAGCACTCTTGTCGCCCTGGGTTTCCATCTGATTTGTAGCATGTCAAATGTTATCATTCCAGGTCCGCGGCAGAAGACGTCAAACACTCCAGGAGAAGGTTAATGACTCAGAGGGTCTCTCTCTCACACTCACTGTCTCAATCTCTCACTTTTACTCTCTCTCTCTCTCTCTCTACCTCTCTCTCTCTACCTCTCTCTCTCTCTCTCTCTATCTCTCTCTCTCTCTCTCTCTACCTCTCTCTCTCTCTCTCTCTCTCTCTCTCTCTCTCTTTCTCTCTCTCACACTCACTGTCTCAATCTCTCACTTTTACTCTCTCTCTCTACCCCTCTCTCTCTCTCTCTACCTCTCTCTCTCTACCTCTCTCTCTCTACCTCTCTCTCTCTACCTCTCTACCTCTCTCTCTCTCTCTCTCTCTCTCCATATGGGAGTTATAGCAGGGAGTTGGGTGGGGTGGCGTGTAGGGGGGAATGCATCTCGGGAACACTGTCCCTCTTACTCATTCCCATATGGCAACACTATTTTATTCATTAAAGGATGGAAGAGAAAAATAAGTTTTGCGGTGTGGAAAATGCATGGATGTAATTTGATTCTGGTGATTGTGCATTTTTCTTTGTCATGCTCTGGTAATTACTCCTACTAACAACGTAACGTTTGTCTCGGAAACGTACTCCCGCAATGATCTGAACCTACACAAGGGGCCATACCTGGGGTTAAAGAGTAGGGAAACAAAAAATACTATTCTTATCCAAGATCACAGGAGAGAGAGAGAGAACGATAGGAGGAATCATACTTATCCACAGAGAAAGAGATAGCTTACACATTTTTTTGTGCAGGTTCTAATGACAGCACATTCTCCAAGTTGCCCCAGAACTCATAACATCTTATCAGGTGTAACCTTACACCCCTGTCACCTTTAACCCCTGTAGCCCCCCTGTCCCCACTCCTTCCCCATACAAACAAAAGGTAATTGTGAGCAGCTGTGGAACCCCAGTGGCTGGCTCTTCTCAGGAAGGCCCAGGTGAATATTTCCCCCATCATGCTGCAGAGGAGTGGCCCCTGAACCCACACAGGGTAAACCCTGTAGGACACCCCTCCACCACAGCACGCTAAGATTAGAACGGAAGAAGTAAAAGCTAGCAAAAAGTAAAAAAGAAATAGGAGGAGCAGTTATTGGTGGACTTATGGGCTGTTTAGCTTTGGCATCTCTGAAGTGTTTTCTGTTGCAATACAATTACTACACAATTGCGTGTTTGGGTTTTGTTTGTGATTAAAGCATATGGAAATCATTTTCTGGAAAACCTCGCCTGTGTAAAGGCAGTCATTGTTGTTCTCCTCCTCAAACGAGGAGGAGCATGGATAGGACCAAGATGCGGATTGAGGGAAATAAGCCATCTTTTAATGAAAACAGCAAACAAGACACTACAAAACTACAAAACAACAAACGTGACTAACCTTCAACTGTCCATGTGTGGACACAGGAACAAACACCCACAAAACCCCAGTGAAACCCTGGCTGCCTTAGTATGACTCTCAATTAGAGACAAACGATACACACCTGTCTCTAATTGAGAATCATACCAGGCCGAACACAAAAACCAACCTAGAAATACAAAACATAGACTGCCCACCCAAAACACACGCCCTGACCAAAAACACATACAAAAACAACATAAAACAGGTCAGGACCGTTACAGCCTGATAGGTTTTGTGTCTAAAGTCCAAGTTTTTGGGGGACTTAATTGATTCAAATGTTGGCAAGTCCTGGAGGTTATAATATGATTAAATGACTCCAATTTTCATATGAAATGGAGGCAAGGTTTTTTGTGTGACGAAATTGACTTCATGACGTTACTAACCACTCTCCCAAATCTAATTCCAGAACACAAAGAACAAAGACATAAATATAACTTTTTTCTTTCTAACGATTAGAAGGTTTTGGTTCTTTATATTGTGTATAGATAACACAAGTAAATTAGTTGTGGTTTGTAATCACGATTAAAAACACAGTACTTATATTCAGTTAAAACCCTAGACCTTGGTCTAGTTTACACATACACTATGTAACAGTGTGTGTACATATGTCCTGAGCAGTTCCCTAACTCAATTTAAATCAGAACAGTGGAAAACTTTTGTTACTTCCTTTCTGTCCTTTCTTTGCTCCTTCGTTATTTTCTCATCTCTCACCCTCTCTTTTCTCTCACTTTTCCATATCCTACTACCCTCTCTTTTCTGCCAACGTGCACTCCTCTCTCTTCCACTCTCTCTTCCTCTCTTATTCGTCTATGTAAGTTTTGTCGGAGTTGAGAGAGCTTGCTTGGCTTTGTAATGTGGAGTCTTGGAGGGGGAGCTAGCTAGCTAGCGTTCCCACATGGCTGGCTAAATGGTGGCTTCATCCCGTGTACTATTCATCTTTTCGCCAGCTCCCCTGGCCTGACAGCTCAAAAGGGCCGACTGAGCCACAACAATGCTGTGATTGGTGTTCTTTAGGAGGGGCAAGGGGGAGACCTCCCCCCACCCTCATCATTCTCCAGGCAGGTGGACCACAAAGTCTCCTGATTCTTTTGTTGTTTCCCCGGGCCTTCCAAAAAAAGATGTCCATGCTCTTTGGCTGAATAAATCCTGTCGTCATGGGATAATTTGCTAATAAATAAAAAAAACTAGAAAAGAAGGGAGGGAAAGGCCCCCGCTTATTGATTGAGGAGAGAGAGGGTGAAAAAAAAAGAAACGTTTCTGGTTGGATGGTTCCTTGGATTTTTTTCATATGGATGCTGCTGAATTAGGAAAGTGAGGGAAGAGAGGGACAAAGAGGAGTGAGAGAGAGGGAGGGCTAGAAGAGAGGGAAAGAGTGAGCGAGAGAGGGGAAGTGAGGGTTTGAGTTAGCGAGCTAGTTTAGGAAATTGTAGTGGAATGCATGCCCTAAAGTAGCAGGGTTTTCAGTAGACCAGAGGATGTTAGTGGGAGGAGCTATAGGAGTACGGGATCATTGTAAAGGCAAGGAATGTACATTTTACATTACATTTAAGTCATTTAGCAGACGCTCTTATCCAGAGCGACTTACAAATTGGTGCATTCACCTTATGGTACCAAACACATTGAAACAAAGTGTTTGACTCTGTTTCATTGATTCCATTCCAGCAACCATTACAATGAGCCCGTCCTCATATAGCTCCTCCCACCAGCCTCCTCTGCTGTGAACCCTAATAGTTTATGAAGGAAGGACTCAGAGCCTTTTAAAGGGGTGCTTTGGGATTTTGGCAATGGAGCCCTTTATCTACGTCCCCAGAGTCAGATGAACATGGATACCATTTTTAAGTCTGTGCATCCAGTATGAAGGAAATAGAGGTAATTTTGCGAGCCAACGCTAACTAGTGTTAGCGCAATAACTGGAAGTCTATAATATCTTATAGCATGCTAGCAGTTACCATAGACTTCCAGTCATTGCGCTAGCGCTAGTTAGCAATTGGGTTAACACTATTTAGCAACTTCCTTCAAACTGCACGCAGAGACATAAATATAGTATACGTACGTTTATCTGACTTTGGGGAAGTAGATAAAGTAGTAGTCAAAATCCTGAAGTATGTCTTTAACGGTCACGCTTGGAAGGGCAGGAGCAGGGGTCTCAGAGGCCCAAAAGTTGAGCCTTAAAGAGGAAGGAATTTTCTGCTTACATGTAGAAGGTTACCAGTGAAATCCCTAACCCAAACGGAAAGCGTGGCAAAAGTGTTTAGGAGAGAAAAAGAGCTGTTGACTGCTTTAAAAACATACAAAACCTCAGAGAGAGAGAGAGAGAGGAGAGGAGAAGGGGAGATGCAGAGAGAGGAGGGGAGAGATAAAGAAGAAAACGTCAGGGGCCACCTTCTTTTTAGGTAGTCATTTAAATGATCAATTGTAAATAGAAGGGGGATGTCATCTATCAGAAATAAAGTTTCCGCTTAACAGAGGGGATGGAAAGTAATTTACAGATACGCTGTCCCCGGCCATCTTTGTGCCGCTCAGATAAGGTTTCATTTCAGAAACGGATAGGAGACATTTTCACTTACGGGGCCCCTATTCTGCGACACCTGTGATAACAGCTTGTGGACCCTAATTGAAAATGGGTTTCAAAATGGATTTTCACATTTCTTCTCCTCCCTCCCTCACCCCGTTCCTTACTCATTGCCCCCCTCTCCCCCACCTCCTCACCCCCATCAAGACAAACCCCCCACCTCTGCTCCCATCCCCCCACCTCTGCTCCCAACCCCCCACCTCTGCTCCCGTGGTGTTCCGTGTGTCTGGAAATATTGGAGGAATGGAGGGCCAGGGAGGAGGGGAGGAGAGAGGCCAGTTTTGCGGGCGTTGGGGAAAATGGAGCATGGGGAGCGGATTATCCCTCAGCACCCTGTCAGTGGTATGACAGCCTTGCGATCCATCTTATTAATGAAATCATTGATCACTTGATGGGACTTATAATCAACTTTCTCCAAAGTGTCCTCCTGCCCACCTCCTCACACACGCACGCACGCACACACACACACGTTTGTTTTACAATCCTTGTGGGGACCAAACAATTGATTCCCATTCAAAATCCTATTTTCCCTAACCCGTAACACTAACTGCCACCATCACTGCTCTCCACATTTCATCTATCACTTTTTCTTTCTTTAGATTTACTACACTACCTGTATAATAATAAAAAATAAAAAAAAAGAGATTTTATGAGTGGCTTGATCATTATATAAATGAAAGAAATGAGGCGGCGCTCCTAGTGGCCGGGGACTTTAATGCAGGAAAACTTAAATCCATTTGATCTAATTTTGACCAGCATTTCACACGTGCAACCAGAGTAAAAAAAAAATAACTCTAGACCACCTTTTCTCCACACACAGAGATGCATACAAAGCTCTCCTTCGCCCTCCATTTGGCAAATCTGACCATAATTCTATCCTCCTGATTCCTGATTACAAGCAAAAACTAAAGCAGGACGTACCAGTGACTCGCTCAATAAGGAAATGGTCAGATGACGCAGATCCTAAGCTATAGGACTGTTTTGCTAGCCAAGACTGGAATATGTTCCGGGATTAATCCGATGGTATTGAGGAGTATACCATATCAGTCACCGGCTTCATCAATAAGTGCATCGATGAAGTCGTACCCACAGTGACCGTACGTACATACCCCAACCAGAAGCCATGGATTACAGGCAACATACGCACTAAGCTGAAGGGTAGAGCTGCCGCTTTCAAGGAGTGGGACTCTAACCCGGACGCTTCTAAGAAATTCTGCAATGCCGTCTAACAAACCATCAAACAAGTATAGGGTCAATACAGGACTAAGATTGAATCCTACTACACATGCTCTGATGCTTGTCGGATGTGGCAGGGCTTGCAAACTATTACAGACTACAAAGGGAAGCCCAGTCGAGAGCTGCCCAGTGACGCGAGTGTATCAGACGAGCTAAATGACTTCAATGCACGCTTTGAGGCAAGCAACACTGAAGCATGCATGAGAGCACCAGCTGTTCCAGACAACTGTGATCACACTCTCCGTAGCCGATGTGAGTAAGACCTTTAAACAGGTCAACATTCACAAGGCCGCAGGGCCAGACGGATTACCAGGACGTGCACTCAGAGCATGCGCTGATCAACTGGCAAGTGTCTTCGCTGACATTTTCAACCTGTCCCTGACCGAGTCTGTAATACCTACATGTTTCAAGCAGACCACCATATTCTCTGTGCCAAAAAATACCAAGGTAATCTGCCTAAATGACTACCGACACGTAGCACTCGTGTCTGTAGCCATGAAGTGCTTTGAAAGGCTGGTCATGGCTCACATCAACACCACCATTGCAGAAACCCTAGATCCACTCCAATTCGTAAACCGCCCCAACAGATCTGCAGATGACACAATCTCTATTGCACTCCACAATGCCCTTTTCCCCCCTGGACAAAAGGAACACCTATTTGTGAGAATGCTGTTCATTGACTACAGCCCCGCATTCAACACCATAATGCCCTCAAAGCTCATCACTAAGCTAAGGAATCTGGGACTAAACACCTCCCTCTGCAACTGGATCCTAGAGTTTGACTCGGTACCGGTACATTCGGAAAGTATTCAGACCCTTTCACTTTTTCCAAATATTATTATGTTTATTCTAAAATTGATGAGGGAAAAAATATTTAATCCATCTACATACAATACTCCATAATATCAAAGTAAAACATTTTTTTTAATTTTTACTAATTTATAAAATAATAATGGAAATATCACATTCACATAATTATTCAGACCCTTTATTCAGTACTTTGTTTAAGCACATTTGGCAGTGATTACAGCCTAAAGTTTACCAGTCAAAAGTTTGGACACAGAAAAACCCTTGAATGAGTAGGTGTGTCCAAACTTTTGACCGATACTGTACATTTGGGGAGCTTCTCCCATTCTTCTCTGCAGATCGTCTCAAGCTCTGTCAGGTTGGATGGTGAGCGTCGCTGCACAGCTATTTTCAGGTCTATCCAGAGATGTTAGATCGGGTTCAAGTCCGGGCTCTGGCTGGGCCACTCAGAGACTTGTCCTGAAGCCACTGCTGCATTGTCTTGGCTGTGTGCTTAGGGTCATTGTCCTGTTGGAAGGTGAACCTTTAACAGGAAGTTATTCCTGTTAAAAAAAAAAATACATTTGCTACAATGTCTAAAAATGTGTTTTCACTTTGTCTTTATGGGGCATTGTTTGTAGATTGATTAGATTATAATAAAACATTTTTTTTATTTGATTAAGGCTGTAAAAGGGAAGGTAAATGAATTCTTTCCCATTGCACTATATTGTTGTTTTATGTTTTACTTTTTATAAAACTTATTTTCTTAACTCCTAATTTCTATAAAACTGCATTGTTGGTTAAGGGCTTGTAAGTAAGCATTTTCACAATATGGTCTACACCTGTTGGCGCATGTGCCAAATACAATTTCATTTGATTTGAAAGGAGGGAACACCCAGACACTTTATTGCTGAGGGATGGAGCTCTAGATGGCATCAGAGAGAGAAGTGAGGAGATCTGTTGGTGATATGAAAATATGCCTGTGTAATCATAATTTAGTGGCTGCTTGAACATCTCTTTCTGGCTGGTAGCTCTAGTATGGTAGTGGTGTCGCCATTTCTTGTGAGAAGTTTATAGATCTGCTAGATCTTGTTGATTTACGTCTATGGTTGGGGCTGCGATTGAATATGCTTGTAGACTTGCACAATGTTTGTAGACTTGTAGTCTCCTTTTTGTAATAGTAGTTTTGACTGTGAGTGTGCTAGCGGGGGCTATATAGATGTATAGGTGTAGTGTGGCTCCTGTGGTAGAAAGCAGGGAGGTGGGTTCTCTCTCTCTCTTCTCTTTCTCTCTTCTCTCTCTTCTCTTCTCTCTCTGACAGCCATGGGTTAATGAGAGAGGGGTCTGATGGGGGGATAAGGGACCTCAGGGGGAGTGCTGGCTGCACACCGTGGGTCAAACAGCACAATGGAGGGGGCAGGACGCATACACGTGCCCACGCATGCACACACAAACACACATGCACAGATATGTGAACAGAGAAGCACACACACAAAAGGAGTGACCACCTTCTATTATTATTTTTCACTCTCACTGGGTTTTAGACACACAGCATAACGTTACAGTAAGATGGGTAGAGTGGTGGCCGTTGTTAGATACAGAGCTATGGACAGAAAGTCAATGTGGCCCTGTACACATGCACACGTGCAGGCACACACACAATCGTGCAGTAAGCTGCGGACTCCATCAGTGAGCCAGCCATCTCATGGCCCTCTGCACTGAAGGCAATTTCCTGCAGCAGTGGGGCGACAGGCCTTGGGAGAGACGCCTCACAGCGGCCTGAGGCACAGGATTAGGGTGGCCCGCTGACTACTCAGGCGGAGGGGCCCTCAGCTATCCCCAGCCCAACAACCTCAACCCAGCCTGGCCTCCTTCTGCCTGTCTGGCTGCATGGAGGAACCACACTGATCCATTCAGCATCCACCACCTCTGGACTGCTTTCACCTATTGGGCAGACTGGAAAAAATACTCCAGTACTTTCACCTACTGGGCAGCAGGGGCCACCTTCAGCAGTATTCAAATGTAGCATGCATAATCTGAATCGCCATAATCTTGCTCTCTCTCTGGTCCATAAGGGGTAGGTGGAGGTGTTTTGCCCAGTACCCATCTCTCCTAATCTATGACCACTGTCTTGGAGGGATCTGGCAGGGGTGTTTCTGGGTCTTGGTGTTTTGCAAGATTTTGGTGTTGGCCTATTATGCTAAAATTGTTCTATGTGGGTCACCTTTTTTCTAACGTTTAATTCAGCAAAAGAGGAATGACAAATGCCTTGAAAACAAACATATGGGTAATTCTATTAATTAATCCAGTAGTAATAGATTTGAGTTTAATCTGTTAGTAGAGTTTTACCTCCATTGAAGCTCATGGGGTCATTTTCTATGACGTGGTGAGAGGCATTGAGGCCTATGATGTCAGGGGCCAACCAGGTCAGGAACATGAACCCTAACCAATGAATATCCTTATTGCTCAAAGAGGGAGATCGGTCTGTGCAGAAGGCAGGAGGAGGTCCTTCTCAGTCTATTCCAGGGCACGCACGCACGCACGCAGGCAGGCAGGCAGGCAGGCAGGCAGGCAGGCAGGCAGGCAGGCAGGCAGGCAGACAGACAGACAGACAGACAGACAGACAGACAGACAGACAGACAGACAGAGAGACAGACAGAGAGACAGACAGAGAGACAGACAGAGAGACAGACATAAAGCAGTTAAGTAGGGAAACAGTAGTTGATTATTTTGCTACTCTGTCCATTTGTCGGTATGCATCAGTGGCCTCCCTCCTACTGAAGGGAACAAAGCAGGTGTCCTGACCCTGCCAGCAGAATGTATTGGTCTGTGTCCCTCTTCACCTCTTTCTTTCTCTTTCTTGTTCACGAGTAAGCAACAAGAAAACGAGCCTAGCTAGCCATCAAGACCATGCAGAAATGATGACAATTTACATCACAGGAAAGGTACCACTAAACACATATACACAAGTGTCCATATAGCTTAATAACTATGATTTAGCTCTGTAACAAGAGATATCTGAACACTTAAAGTAGCTAACGTAAACTCACGTAAACTCGTACATCGCCTTGGTCCGTACAATTGCCCTTATTTTAGCGCCCCAAAAACGTAATACTTCCAGATCAACTGTAATGTCAATACCATTGTAAAGCACAATTTCTCCCCTTTCCAACATTATCGATTACATGACCTATACGCTGCCCGTTTCTGCATAATTCAAGCAGGCAATGAGCCATGTCGGGTCTTTTTAAAAATGGCGGGTGGGGGGGCGGAACTAGCATGTTGGAGTGAACGGCGGTGTGTGAGAGGCTAATCTAACTTAACCTACTTTAAGATACTTTTTACAACAAACGTTTCTTTCTAATACAACATTGTAACTTTCTGTGTAAAAATGCCGAGTAATAAGCGACCAAAGGACAATAAATCCACATCGGAGGCCTACTCCACACCAAACAACGAGATGTAATACAGAAATGTAATATTGGAGATGTGTTCATAAATTGGATCCAGCTTTTATATAGGAACCCCTGTGCGAGAATACTCACTAACCAATCATTGTCGCCCCGATTTAACCTTTACAGAGGGACAAGGCAGGGTTGTGCGCTGTCCCCTATGCTCTTCGCCCTAATCATTGAACCTCTCGCTCAGGCGATTAGATCTCATGCAGCAATACACGGCTATAATACTAAACATACTCTAAATAAGATTTCCCTATACGCAGATGACATTCTCCTCTATGTAACAGAACCCCAAGCTAGTATTCCAGCTATTCTTGATGTGATTAATTTGTTTGGTACCTTCTCGGGATACAGAATAAATTGGAACAAGAGTGAATTAATGACCATACGGTTACAAAACACCTCCTGGCTAGAACATCTTCCAGTTAAGCTATCTTAAGAAAAATTTACCTATCTAGGAATTGTAGTTACCAAACAATACTCCTTACTATTTAAAGATAATTTCCCCTCTCTGATGAAAAAACTCAAGACAAACATGCAATTTTGGAGAACTCTCCCAATTTCTCTGCTCGGAAGAATTAATGCCATTAAAATGGTCTTCCTCCCACAACTGCTCTACCTATACCAGAACATCCCAGTATTCATACCTAAATCCTTTCATAATCAACTGGACTCAATTATCACTCCTTTCATCTGGGATTATAAAACACACAGGATAGGTAAAAAACACCTCTGCAAATCCAAAATGTTTTGCATAAAAATATCCCCCACCTCAGACAAAGATATCTCGTCTATATGATGCTTTTCAAGCATCTAAGCACACCTTCTACAGATGCCATTAAGGCAAAATGGGAGGAAGAACTAGGGACTGACATTTCGGTGGCAGACTGGGAAGATAGCTTGGAGTATATCCACACCTGCTCCATTAACTCCAGACATCGTCTCATACAATTCAAGGTATTACACAGATTACACTATTCCAAAACCAAACTGCGTAGGATATTTCCTGATACATGACCATACGGTTAAAATCCCCTATGTGTGATAAATGTCAGGCTGCACAGGGTACACTACTCCACTGCTTTGCCCTATGCTCTAGCTTGTATGGTTATTGGTGTGGAATTTTTAGGATCCTCGCTGAAGTTCTGGAGACTTCAATTGACCCAGACCCGCTTCTGATAATCCTGGGAGTGTCTGATTCCCTAAACGGATTAACCAACCCTCAAAAACAACTCATCTCTTACAGTCTCATTTCAGCAAAAAAACTAATCTTGTTGTTTTGGAAAAGGAGGGAAGCGCCCTCTACCAAAATATGGCTCAGCGAATTGGCAAACACTGTACACTTAGAAAGAATTAGATATATCCTGAACAATAAATTATCAACATTTGTTCAAATCTGGCAACCTTTCCTCTCTTACTTGGCCTATTCGGTGCTGTGAATTTGTACTTTTTAACGCACTCGCAATAGTAATATTTTAATCCACCTTTGGGCAGCATGTGCTGGCACCGCCACCCGAGCAGTCGTGAGGGGAATAAGGGGAAGGGATAAAGGGGGGGAAGAAGCGGGGGAGGGATAAGGGGGGGAATAAGTGGGGGGTGACACCTACCCTCTTTCTTTCTACCTGTCCTTGTTCTGTATGTCTTGTTTTGTAATATTTGTTTTGTACCCAGAACTCTGGGTCTTTTTGTTTCTGTCTGCTCTTTTATGTTTAGATAAGAATTGTATACCTGTCTTTTATACCTATACACCATTCTTGTGTGTGTTCAATAAAAAATATTTGAACGAAAAAATGGCGGTTGGGGAAGCGAAACTAATGCGTGGTAGTGAGAAGGACAGATGTCGTGTGGAAAATTGCTTTTTTCACTCGATCTGTCCAACTTATCGCCTCTAAAATGTAATGTAATGAATGTGTCATTACATACCTATTTGAAGGTTTGTGTCGAATTTGAATCGGGTTTTTAGGGCGGTGTTAAAGGGATCTTAGATGTAAACAGCGGCTTTGAGAATGATGATCGCATGCAATGATGACAAAAAAAATTACTAGGTATCCCCCCTTACCCCCGTCACTGTCCATTTCTTGTTTTTAAACGATGAGAAAAGTGCTACACCTGGTGGAGAGAGATTGTAAGACAGAAATAGTTGCTTTATGCGTGCTGTACATTACGACATGACACGTCAAGATGTAACGGAGGGTCAGTTTTTTCAACTTTTCTCCAATACTATAGACCCATTAGCATGTCGATCAACGCTTGAATAGAAACCTAGTTCACACCCCCGATTTTGAAGTCAACACAGTCGCTACAGTACCATTAGTTTTCTTTGTAGCCTCGTTTGAATGTCGCGGTTACGCACATTTGTACGGAATGGGGTGAGTTTACGTTAGATACATCCAAAAACCAAAGAAGCGAATTCCGTCAAAAAAACGATAGCTAGCATGCTAACACGCAATGTTAAGTGAATGGGTGATAGTTAGCGCAATTAGCTTAGCATCATCGGGAACTTATAAAACTAGAATAAGCATGTATAAAACATAAATATTCTAGAAACACTTTATACAATAACAAGTTGTGTAGAAAGTTCACATCTGCACTTCGATGGTGCCAAGTGTGCTTATGTCTGCATAACGAGGAAGTAAGAAAAAAATGTATACTTCTAACTATTTCTTGTCTAGCGATTTGAACAAGTCAAAATATACACATTGCGAGATATTTGACGAAATATACCAGCATGCCTCTCCATAGGAAAACAATGGGGGGAGCTCAACGTTCCAAGGGCAAAAGGTGTTTCGGGGCTAGCGTTTGATGACAATGAAATACACTGTCCAGCCTTACATAATTAGAAAGAGCAGATTCTCATGATTGAAATGGTGTCCAATTTTGTAAAAATCTAAATATACACATTGTGAGATATTTGGCGAAATAGACAGACATACCTATATTTCCCTATAGGAAACAATTGGACGACCTGTCACGCCCTGACCTTAGAAATCCTTATTTCTTCTCTATGTTTGGTTAGGTCAGGGTGTGACTCGGGTGGGAGGATCAATGTTTTCTATTTCTTTGTGTTTTTGGCTGAGTATGGTTCCCAATCAGAGGCAGCTGTCTATCGTTGTCTCTGATTGGGGATCACATATAGCTTGTCATTTTCCGTTTGGGTGTTGTGGGGAGTTATTTTCTGTTTAGCTGTTTTGTTGCCTGACAGAACTGTGCGCTTTCGTTTTTTTCTACTTTGTTATTTTGTTGCGGTGTTCAGTTTATTAAAAATCATGAACGTCTACCACGCTGCACCTTGGTCTCCTTCTTCATCCGACGACACACGTTACACGACCTCAGAGTTCCATGAGTAATGTTTTGTTGTTGTTTACATTTTAACTACCAGCAACGTGGGCAGGTCTCATTGCCAACAATAGCAAAGCAGGCATTGTGACGGAGAACAAAAGGCTGGTAATAGAACTTTCAGAAGGCGTGTTGGTGCCACGGTGCTCAATAGAGCTAATAGGAGCTGGCAGGGTGAAAAATGCCCCAAAATAAGGCCTGTTTTTACGTGATTACTTCAAAACTATGGCAAGCAGCTGGGACATATGGTAATATTATGAAACTGGGCTCTATGGAGGATGCAATGAACTACTTTTTATCAGAAAAAAAGCATTGTTTAAAATGTCATGTGTCCAGCTATCAGAACTGTGTGTGTGTGTGTGTGTGTGTGTGTGTGTGTGTGTGTGTGTGTGTGTGTGTGTGTGTGTGTGTGTGTGTGTGTGTGTGTGTGTATATAAATACTTGTGCTTCAGGGAGAGGGTGTGTTGTGCTGTATGTGAGCTTTGGTGAGACAGTGTTTTTATGTTTGTCAGTGAATAAGATGTACTGTATGTTGTCCAGAGTGTGTGTAGGTATATGAATGATTGAGTGTTTAATTGTGTATACATTTGTATTTGTTTTCTAATACATCTGTGCGGAAGACGTGATCTTAGGTTTCTGGGTGCAGATATGTGTGAGTGTGTGTACAGTGGTTCCTCCTTTAAAAGTTGCATCATACTGCAGCACACCTTATGGGCTGCTGCAGAATTCTATGGCGCGTTATTTAATTGTCAGCCATTTTTACTATTAATTCTATTTAGTGCTAGTTTGACCACCAGAGGGCATATTTGAGAAGCATTTGATAGTCTTCAATATTGGCATTATTAGAGAATGTAAAACCTTTTTTGTAAGAATATAGTGTATGGGATTGATTTTAAGAAATGTAGCTTAATTAATTTGATTAATATTATGGTGTTTCTATTCCAAGAAAATGAAAAACGAAACCCTCAGGGTTTCCGTTAGGATGGAACGGAAAATATGGCGCTGTACAATGTGATGTTTGTGAGTAGGCTACAGTACTAAGAGCATAAGGAAATTGGAGGATTCCAAATTGATATCTAGGGCATTTTTCATTAGGGCAAATCTGATCTGTTAGAATATCTAAGGGGCTTTTTTATATTTCTAAATGAATTAATAATAATAATAATAATCGCTTTGTTTAAAAAATAACAATATTTTGGAGATGATTTCATTTTCATTTAACCTAGAGTGAGCGAGAAAAAGGCCATTCTTGAACATTGGGTGAGACATTCTCACTAATTTGTAAATAAAGCCAGTTTGTTATTTAGAATGATTTATTTCTGTTTTTAAAGGGAGAGAAACCAAAAGTGCCTCATTGTTCTCCCGGTGGCGGCCGGCACGGGTATCGAACCAGCATCTGTAGCAATGCAGTTTTCACTGCGATGCAGTGTCTTAGACCGCTGCAACGCTCCGTTAGGAAAATATGGCGCTGTACAAAGTGACCGGTCGGGAGTCGGCTACAGTACTAAGAGCATAACATTTCCACACCCTAATTGTAGTGTAAACAATACCCAATCAGATATTCAGTGAAAATAAAAAATCTCATTGATTTATCAAGACCAGTCCCCATGCTTGTCTCAGAGCAGCGCGAAACGATGCTGAAATAGTTATTGTTTCAAATCCTATTGCTTCTAACTTCAATATGCTTTTTAAATGAATAAGACCTACACCACTTTTAACAGCACATTACTTAACACTAGAGAGACTCATTTCGCCTACAGTATATCTACAAATATTTTTTTCAATGACGTGACTCTTCACCAATAATTACATTTAGAGGATTGGGTGATTCTAAATTAATATCTAACGGGCATTTTTCATTAGGGCAAATCTGATCTGTGAGAATATCTGTAGCCATGCAGTTTGCACTGCCGTGCAGTTTCTCAGACCCCTGCGCCACTCAGGAGGCCCCATCCACAAAGTTTTTAATGCTGATCAATTGCCTTGCACAAAGTATCAAAATACAGAGAGGTGTTGGTAAGCGTATATTGTCCTGCTAAGAGCCTATAATTGGCTATCATAATACTGTACATGGTGTCCAGGTCAGGATAACCAAAACATTTCTTTATTAAAGACTATCAGAAAGAATGTTGGTACTTATTTATTTTGATCCAAAGCCATGAATGAGTGAGTCACTCAGGCTGTATGACTGTGCCATCAACTTGATTATTTAGCAGACATCACTTGCTTGTTACATTGTTACTAATTTATAAATAAAGCCAGTTTGTTATTTAGAATGATTTATTTCTGTTTTTAGAGGGCGAGTAATCAAAAGCCTACCAACACCTCATGGGTCTCCCGGTCACAGCCAACATGGGTATTGAACCAACATCTGTAGCAACGCAGTTTGCACTGCGATGCAGTGTCTTAGACCGCTGTGTCACTCGTGCACTATACAACATGACTGGTCGGGAGAAGGCTACAGTACTACAGTAAGAGAAAAATAATCCTAACATTTCCACACCCTAATTGTAGTCTAAGTTTCTCTTAGAATAAAAACCTTAGTGTAACAACAGTTTTACTAAGTAATACCGACGAGTAGTAACAAAAAGTGTATTTTTCCGAGTGTGAGCTGCAGAACAGAGGAATAGTAATTCTTACACTATTGTTCTAAATTCAATCACCTTCTTCATCCTCATTGTTCAGTTACTTGAAATTACATTTTGAAGTCGTGCACAATTATCAGTTTCTATTTGGTTTATGTCGCCCATTCATTGTCAGTTAGAGACACAGTAGTGCATTGGGACCCAAAAGCATAATCAGTGCTCTAACTCCCCCTTGC
This sequence comes from Salvelinus fontinalis, assembly GCF_029448725.1. Lineage (NCBI taxonomy): Eukaryota > Metazoa > Chordata > Actinopteri > Salmoniformes > Salmonidae > Salvelinus > Salvelinus fontinalis. The sequence goes on along the minus strand of NC_074689.1, from coordinate 927,197 downwards.
TCTGGTCTGGAGCAATGAAGTGGTGACGCAGGGTACCGTACTAAACCACAAATTACCTCTAAGTCCCGCAGCATAATCGCAAAACTTTTAGTGGAGCAACCACTGTACCATGTGCTAGTTTGCACCCTTCACCGCTTAATCTCTCAACTCTGACCTCACCACACCCTGGCTCCCCCTTTCTCCTCTCTCCTCCTGTCCCTTCGCTACTCTCTCCCTCACTAGTGCGAAAGAGGAGCCAGGATCAAAGAGTGTAAAACCCTGGCAGGGATTTCTGGTGATAGATTAGAAAGTAGCAGCGGCACTTTCCTCGCCGTCTTTTCTTCCCACCCTCTTGTCGGCTGCGTGCGCACCCTCCCAGGGTCCTCATAAGTAGCTCAGGTTTTCAAGCCCGTGCTTATTGGTAGCCAGTACCAAGAAATACCAAGTAACAACATCCATGCTGGAACGAGCTCCGAGCTCAGGCTGTTTTAGGTTTTGGATGTGCGTGTTGGAAGGTCGGTTGATAAGATCCATTTGTTGTCTTCCTACTGTCTAATAATCCCTTAGCCCTGGTACAATCTGTTGTAAACTGAGGGAGGAGAGGAATGGAGGAGAGGAATTGATTTTCAGAAAAGGAGGGCATGCAGAGATTTGAACTCAGATGTGTAGTGGAGACGGGGGTTTGAAAATAAATAAATGTCAGACTAACGGGGAAACTGAACTCCCGTCTTATGCTTACAGCAGATGGGCATGCAGTTTGAATATGAGCAAGACCCTTCTCATGTGAATCAATGCCATAGCTGTCTCTCATCATCTCCCCTTCCCTCATTCCTAACACAAGCCAATCCAAGGCCATGGTCCCCTGACAACTGAAGGGCCCCCTAAAGGCATATTAAAGTGCCATGCTTATTCAATTTTATTGAGATAAATATGCTGTAATGGGAGCAGAAATGCAAGCATGCACACAGGAATGCACACCCAGGAATACATGCAGACATGTACATCAGTGACGTTTAAAATGAGGGATTATTTTTTTTTTTTAATAAGCATGGCTCTATTTCTATTACAGCATATTGGATGACTGTCATTCATATTCCATTCACCCACTCCAATGTAAAATCGCTAGGTTTAGGCTATTACATACTAAAATTTTCCCTATATCCATCATGAGGTTACTGCAACCTACAGTGCTTCGGAAAGTATTCAGACCCTTTTTTACAAATAATACCCCATAATTAAAAAGCAAAAATAGGTTTTTTGATTTTTTTGCAAATGTATTAACAAATAATAAACAGAAATACTATTTACATAACTATTCAGACCTTTTGCTATGAGACTCGAAATTGAGCTCTGTTACATCCTGTTTCTAAAGATCATCCTTGAGATGTTTCTACAATTTGATTGGAGTCCACCTGTGTTAAATTCAATTGATTGGACATGATTTGGAAAGGCACACGCCTGTCTATATAAGGTCCCACAGTTGACAGTGTATGTCAAAGCAAAAGCCATGAGGTTGAAGGAATTGTCCGTAGAGCTCTGAGACAGGATTGTGTCGAGGTACAGATCTGGGGAAGGGCACCTAAACATTTCTGCAGCATTGAAGGTCCCCAAGAACACAGTAGCCTCCATCATTCTTAAATGGAAGAAGTTTGGAACCACCAATACTCTTCCTAGAGCTAACCGCTTGGCCAAACTGAGCAATCGGGGGAGAAGAGCCTTGGTTAGAGAGGTGACCAAGAACCCGATGGTCACTCTGACAGACCTCCAGATTTCCTCTGTAGACGTGACAATCTTCCAGAAGGACAACCATCTCTGCAGCACTCCACCAATCAGGCCTTTGTTGTAGTGGCCAGAAGCAAGCCACTCCTCAGTAAAAGGCACATGACAGCCCGCTTGGAGTTTTCTGAAAGGCACCTAAAGGACTCAGACCATGATATACAAGATTCCCTGGTCTGATGAAACCATGAATGAACGCTTTGGCCTGAACGCCAAGCGTCACATCTGGAGTAAACCTGGCACCATTCCTACGGTGAAGCATGGTGGTGGCAGCATCATGTTGTGGGGATGTTTTTCAGTGGCAAGGACTGGAAGACTAGTCAGGATTGAGGGACAGATGAATGGAGCAACGTACAGAGAGATCCTTGATTAAAACCTGCTCCAGAGCACTCAGGACCTCAGACTGGGGCAAAGGTTCACCTTCCAACAGGACAACAACCCTAAGCACACAGCCAAGACAACGCAGGAGTATCTGAATGTCCTTAAGTGGCCCAGCCAGAGCCCGGACTTGAACCCGATCGAACATCTCTGGAGAGACCTGAAAATAGCTGTTCAGCGACGCTCTCCATCCAACCTGATAGAACTTGAGGATCTGCAGAGAAGAATGGGAGAAACTCCACAAGTACAGGTGTGCCAAGCTTGTAGTGTCATACCCAAGAAGACACAAGGCTGTAACTGCTTTCAAAGGTGCTTCAACAAAGTACTGAGTAACGGTTCTGAATACTTATGTAAATGTGATATTACAGATTTGTATTTTTAATACATTAGCAAACATTTCTAAAAACCTGTCATAGATTGATGAGGGGGGAAAAAACTGTTTCATCCAGGTTGTAAAGTAATCAAATGTGGAAAAAGTCAAGGGGTCTGAATACTTTCCGAATGCACTGTATTCACTGAGGAGTATGGCCCTCCCCTTCCTCCTCTGAGGAGCCTCCAGTGATATACATGCATATACACACACAGTCTTGTACAGCTAATCTTGTGGGGACACACAATTAAGTCCCATCAAAATCCTATTTTCTCTAACCCCAACCCTAAACCTAACCCTAACCCGTACTCTAACCCTAACCCGTACTCTTACCCCAACCTTAACCCTAACCCTAACCCTAACTCTAGCTCCTAACTCTAACCCAAGCTCCTAATCCTAACCCTTAACGTAATTCTTACCCGAACACTAATTCTAACCTTAACCCTAAAACCCCTAGAAATTGCATTTGACCTTGTGGGGACTAACAAAATGTCCCCAGTTGGTCAAATGTTTGTTTGTTTACTATTCTTGTGGGGACTTCTGGGACACACACACACACACACACACACACACACACACACACACACACACACACACACACACACACACACACACACACACACACACACACAGCCCCATTGTATCTCTCTCTCTCTCTTAGTCTCTTACTTTGGGTCTCACCTGAAGCTGTGAGCCTAATGATGTTGAAGTTTCAGCCTCGCAGCACAGCTCCAGTCCAGGGGAGATCAGACTGCGCGCCAGACAGACTCTGACAGAGGGAGAAAGGGGGGGTCATACTCCCCTATCACTGGACCCAAGCAGAAAACTACTAGAGAAACTCTCATTAGATCGTATTGTGTTTTATCAATGACCTTTACACATGATCATGCAAGTAATCACACACACACACACACACACACACACACACACACACACACACACACACACACACACACACACACACACACACACACACACACACACACACACACACACACACACACACACACACACACACACACACCCCACAATCTCCTCTCTACACAAACACTCCCTGGGAGCTGAAGCAGGATGGGCCTCCTCTGCGTACTAACTGTTTGCCGACCTCATGACTTCATCTGTGGTGCTTTAAGAACGGAGGAGAGGATAGGCGGACCACATTATGTTTCCTCAGTCCTGGCAGCACCGCTTACTCAATAGGTTCTTTGTTCTGGTCTGGCATGTCGGCTACAGCATAGGGCTGTCTCAACCATACAGTCCCAGGGAGAGAGGGAGGGAGGACAGGGAGGGAGGGGAAGGAAGGAGGGGGAGAGGGAGGCGAGAGGTAGAGATTGGGGGGAAAGAGGGGTGATATAATATCTAGGGGTTTAGTTTGCTAAAGTTTCTTAACCATTGGTGGCCGACCTTCTCGATTCGGTGTTATGTAGCAAAATTATAAATTGTGTTTTGTTACATTGGATAAAAGTACAGAGTCAGAGCTAGAAAATGGTACATCATACACTGCAGTTGAGGAACAATGGGAAAGTAATTCTGCTTTGAAAGTTGATAAACTTGTAACACAACTTTTGAGAAAATGGCCATTGAATGTTTTGGTACAGCTACTGTACTGGAGAGCTCTACTTTGTCTACACCCATTCAGCATCGTTCACTGAATGGGTGTAGCAGCCCCACCCATCTCTTTAAGGATTCACACGTGAGGCCACGTGGTAAACACACACTATATCAAATAAAATCTACATTTAGTTGTCACATGCACAGGATACAGAAGGTATACACGGTACAGTGGAATGTTTACTTGAATAGTAGCAATATCAAAATATAAAGTGTTCAGATATAAATATTTTATAATTATTAGATGACACCTGACACACTTACCCGACATGCTGTAACCATCCCCCAGCCACATCTAGCTAAGTGGATTGGTCACAATTGTCTAGAAATGTACACATGTTCATGAAATACAATAGATGGCCTTAAATACCCCCCAGACACACCTGGCTAACGTGATGGGTCAAGCTAAACAATGCACCAGGATAATCCCAACTCATACTAGCTACTACCAAAACAAACATTTTCATGGCTGTAGTATGAATCTGCAGGAAGCTAAAGCTAACAAACTAGGTTCAATGTTAGCTAGCTAACATTAGGCTATAACTAGCAATGCAAACAATTCAGGGCATCAATGTTGTTGACAAATGTAGCAAAACCTTTGTAGTTGTTTACATTTAAGTCATTTAGCAGATGCTCTTATCCAGAGCGACTTACAAGTACATACATTCATACTTTTTTTTTTTTTTTCTGTACTGGCCCCCCGTGGGAATCGAACCCACAACCCTGGCGTTGCAAGCGCCATGCTCTACCAACTGAGCCACACGGGGCCTCAATGTTATCTTTCAAAAACGGCACGGTAGAAAGGATTATCGACCCACAGTGATTATCTCACGTTATAGACAGAAGGATGCTACATGGCAGACCAATCCAAACTCATCTCCCGGCATGTCCAACCCATCCATTATCTCAGCTAGTCATGGCTAGCTGGAAGGTTCCTGTCTTTTTCCGTGGCTAAATCAACTAGGCTTGTAATTTAACAATTGTATTTGTATTTACAGATGGAATAGAAGTTTGCTATTAAGGCACATGAAAGTTCACATGTTCCAGAAGGTATTTCTGCCAATAAACACATTTTGATAAAAAAAATATATGAAACCTACCCACATCCTATGTTTACGTTCAAATGCCTCTCCTGTGAAGTAGTGACGTGCAACATAGGCCTAGTTTCCTGAAATGAGTTACATTTAGCATTTAGATTAGCTCCTATCATGATTGTGTTGGTACATGATGTTCAGTACAGTCTACACGTCAACATAGTCCTTATCCACCATTTTAAAGTCATGATCATGTAAAGCATAACAGAGCTGTAAGACAAAGCTGTTGTCCTTAGGGAAACAATTTCAGACGTGCAATGTGTCGGTTGGTCATCCCATCTGTGTGTGTGTGTGTGTGGAATGTTGGGATTAATGGGAATTTAATGGGCTGATTTAAAGAGTAGGGGAGTTTGGTGGCAGACACATCTCTAGAGCAACGAGGTGGAGAGGAGGACGAGGTGGAGAGGAGGATTTCACAGGCCGTGGTGACAGGATAGGTCACAGAGGAGTAAATCTCATTACTGAGAGGGGACAGCAACAGGAAGCAATACTGCCAAAAAGAGAGGGAGGGAGGGAGAGAGAAAAAGGGCAGAGGGACAATGTTGAGAATGATTATGACAGAGAGAGAGAGGAAGGAGTATTAGGGAGAAGGGGGAGAGAGTGATAGAAAATGAAATATTATGTAAGCGACAGAGAAGTAGAATACCAGTGTGAGAAAGGATGGATAATCATTGAGGTTGATGTAGGAGAGGAAAAAGGATGGTGAGAGCACATCTAGTAACAAGCACTTCCTTTCCCACAATGCACTATTGTGGTCCCTGCTCAGCTCCGACTTGAACTTAACCTTCTTCTATCTTCCCACTGCACTCCTCCAACTCTTTCCCTCCTCTTTTTTAATCCCCCCTGTTATTTTCTGTCCCTAGCATGGTGACCTGGCTTTGGTTAAGTTGGCTATGTAATCATAGGGAGCCTTGTTCTTTACCCACCTCCCACCTCTCCTCAGACCCAGACTGTGGTTAAGTCTGTATGGCCAACATGACAGATCCTTTAATCTCTAATGCTTTCTCTGTCTGCCTGAGACAGTGTAATGACGGGGTCTGCACCTCACCTAGGTGTTTTGGGGACTGAATTACACTCTGTTTACAGTGGTCACTCCCTCCCAGATCACGGGAGGTGAAAAAGGAACTGTAGATGGTGGTTTAAGTTGTCCAAATATCTACTGAGTGTACAAAACATTAGAAACACCATACTAATATTGAGTTGCTCCCCATTTTGCCCTCAGAACAGCCTCCTTTTTTGGGGGCATGGACTCTACAAGGTGTCGAAAGCGTTCCATAGGGATGCTGGCCCATGTGGACTCCAATGCTTCCCACAGTTGTGTCAAGTTGCCTGGATGTCTGTTGGGTGGTGAACCATTATTTTTTTATGCTTTGTGCTTTGTGCTTTATGCTTTGTAATAAATATGTTTCCTGGAGGTATATGGCCTGTGCTTTCTCCTTTTTAATTCTTGCAATAACCATACTTCTCCTAATAGGATTGTTCAAACCATTCACATTTAAGGACACCAACCTAATGTCATTCGTCATATGTTGCATTATTTTTGTACATCAAGACGGTATTGGATCCCAGGTAATAAAACCATTTAAACCCTGAACATCTGCATACAAAATCTCAATAAAATAGACCTCCAAAAAATGGGTTGCGCTATGCAGCCCTCCCCACACACCCCCTGTGTTGTTCGACGAGAAAAATCCACGCACTGTGGAGGCCTCTCTCTAGCAGTGCGGAGATGGCTGAAAATTCTCCCTCTGCACACTCTAGCTATAACCAGTTTCTGACTCACACCCACCGGTCTTGGTTACTATTCAAAAGAGTCAGTGTTCCATTTGCAAGATTCCCTTCGTTTGTGAGTTTCCAAATAAAACGTTATTGCGGTTAAAGTAAACAGTCAGCCTTTTGAGCGATCATTTTCTGGAAATAAAATTGTATGTTGGTCGATTGGCCTTAATCCTCAAGTTACCCTATCCAAGGCTGGGTTATAGCCTATAAACAATGACAGTTTTAGCCCCAAAACAAATTAGCCAGGCTGATGTTACAGGCTGTTTGGCTAGCTATAAATTGGTCAAACCGACCCAGCAATATGATAGCCAACCAGCCAGCCATAGTTGCTATTCATCTACCCTAGCTAGCTAAACTGCCATCTGTAGATGTTATCCACCTACATCATATTTCAACCCTAGGAAATTCCTCACACCCATTATTACAAATCGCCTATGTATCCTTAGAATTGGGTCTCAGCTTGAATTCCTGCAATCTGTCCCTTGCTCGTTGTAGCGTCTCCTCTCCTCCGGCTCTGGCTCCAGCTGTATTCCGCCCCCTCCCACACGCCTTCACGTCAACACTCGTTGTAGTTGTCCCTCACTAGTGATACTGTTTGGCCCGTCCTCTCCTCCGGCCGGTACCTCGATAATGAATCCCCTCTTCCTCACGAGAATCCAAGATGGCGTAGCAGTCGGACGTGTGTTTGTCTTGTCCCGTCTTGTCCCATTTTCCGTCTCACTTTCCACCTACGATCTAAATATATTTTCCTGCAACCTGCCTCACCGACTGTGGTACGGATCTGCTATTTTTATACGTTATAACTGGAACCCCATCAGAAGCTAGTCAGCTAACTAGCTACTAGCTAGTAGTCACTGTTAGCCACGGCTAGCGGTCTTCACCTGTAGCTCGGACACCAGCCAGCTTTAGCTCGGTCAATACCTGCCAGTTTGCACAACGCAATATCAACCCAGAGCATATCGGACTGCTTTTCTCCACCACATCACTGGATTCCTGCCTCAAACTCTAGGCCATTACACCGGATCATCGCAGCTAGCTAGCTGCAACCGAGTGGCTACTGCTGGCTAATGCCTCTGTCCCGAAGCAAGCACCAGTTAGCCTTGAGCTAGCCTCGAGCTAGGCCCATCTCCCGGCTAGCCAAAGAGGTATACCCGCTAATTCGTGGGCTACAATACCTCTTTTGCCAATTGGCCTGGACCCTTTATTGCCGACACGGAGCCCCGCCGATCCATCACGACTGGTCTGTCGACGTAATCGTCCGATGTGGTTTCAACAGGCTTTTCCGTTGCGATGTCGCCGAAGACCCATCTACATCTATTCTACCATGCCCAGAAATCTGCCCCTTTTATTCTCTGTTCCCAACGCACTGGACGACCAGTTCTTATAGCCTTTAGCCGTACCCTTATCCTACTCCTCCTCTGTTCCTCTGGTAATGTAGAGGTTAACCTAGGCCTTGTAGCCCCCAGCATCACAACTACTCCCCAGGCACTCTCATTTGTTGACTTCTGTAACCGTAAAAGCCTTGGTTTCATGCATGTTAACATCAGAAGCCTTCTCCCTAAATTTGTTTTATTCACTGCTTTAGCATACTCCACCTACCCTGATGTCCCAGCCATGTCTGTATCCTGGCTTAGGAAGGCCACCAAAAATGCTGACATTTCCATCCCCAACAACAACATTTTCCGTCAAGATAGAATTGCCGAAGGGGGCGGTGTTGCAATCTACTGCAGAGATAGTCTGCAGAGTTCTGTCATGCACTTAAATATTTTGTCTTGCTCATTCACCCTCGGAATGGCACACATACACAACCCATGTCTCTATTGTCTCCAGGCTTAAACATCCTCTTCAACCTGTCTCCTCCTCTTCATCTACATTGATTGAAGTGGACTTAACAGGTGACATCATTAAGGTATCGTAGTTTTCACCTGGATTCACCTGGTCAGTCTATGTCATGGAAAGAGCACTGTTTATGATGGGGGTTGTGTAGGGTGTAGGAAGTTTGGTACCTTTGTAATAAGGGATTCTTTGTGGATTTTTGAATGTGATTTGACGGAGGTACTTCGACTGAAAGAAGTAAGTCTCGAGCTGGGAGGAAAGGGAGAAAAACAGCATGGTAAATCAACTGATGGCTTTCAAATGATTGTCGTGTCAAGGTAGAGAATGTTGATTCGATTTAACCTTGAAGCGGTTTTTCTTTTTCCTTCTGACTTTAGGTGACTGCATGTGTTGAGAGTGTTCAGAAAGTCCTGATTACCAGTTTGGGTTGTTTTATGGCTTTGGGCAAGTGGTGCAGGAATCTGTTTGGTCCTGTTCATTTTTATGACGTTTGGCTTGTAGTTTGGAATTCTGATTGTCATGCTCTCCCTGTAAAAAGAGGCCGTATGTCTGAATGTGGCGGCTGAGAAACGGTAAGCAGTAACAGCTGCTGCATCAAAGCTGCCTGGGCGTGTTATGCATTTAACCCAAATCCGTCACGCTCGCACACAGCCCCTGATTCAACCTGTAATGTAGACATTGAACAGAAAGCGTCAGACCACAACCAATGAGAAATTACGGACTTTAATTAACCCATAACACCTCACCTCTGTATGACAGGTCAGAGGTCAGCTAGGCTTGCCCCTGATTGTTTCCTGGAATGGCTACGGGGTTGAGGTCATGTGCTTCTAGAATTTATTTTCATTTGGCAAAATTGTGCCTGAAAGCATCAAAAAGCTGCCATGTCTCAGTAGAATGAAAAGGTTGAATCAACTTTTTGTTGAGCTGTTAAGTAGGTAGTTACAGCCAGAATAGATCAACAACTAAGGGAGTACCGGCCAGGGCAGTGAACCGATCCATACATTGAGTGTAACATCAGAAGAACCATAATAACTATGGCCACTGAGCTGGGGAGAGGGAAAGAGGGCCAAGGAGAGGAACCGAGCGATGGATGGTCCACTCCGAGTCTGAGACATTTACCAGTCATTGATAGCAGGCAAATTAATGAAACGACAGAGAGAGAGAGATTGATTTTTGGACGAAGGGGGAAGGAGGAGGGCAGTAGTGGACCCGGGAGGGGGGGTAATCCGGTTCCAGCTAAACGGCTGATCCCTCTCATTCCTCAGATATCAAATGTCAAAAGTTAAATTAGCCTGCTAGCTTCAGATACGAGTTAATATGCATTTAACCGGGGTGAGGGGGTGGGAAAGGTGCCGGGACAGTTACCGTGCAGGTGCCTTTGAAGTGTCTACTTATCCCTCTGACTAGTAAGCACTGGCTAACTCTCTTAATATTCACACACACATGCACACGCACACATTTATTTAAAAAAAAATTATTTCACCTTTATTTAACCAGGTAGGCTAGTTGAGAACAAGTTCTCATTTACAACTGTGACCTGGCCAAGGTAAAGCAAAGCAGTGCGACACAAACAACAACACAGAGTTACTCATGGAATAAACAAGCATACAGTCAATATAGGGGGAAAAAATAAAGTCTATATACAGTGTGTGCAAATGGCGTGAAGAGGTAAGGCAATAAATAGGCCATAGTAGCAAAGTAATTACAATGTAGCAAATTAACACTGGAGTGATAGATGAGCAGATGGTGATGTGCAAGTAGAAATACTGGTGTGCAAAAGAGCAGAAAAGTAAATAAAAACAATATGGGGATGGTGTAGGTAGAATGGGTGGTCTATTTACAGATGGGCTATGTACAGCTGCCGCGATCGGTTAGCTGCTCAGATAGCTGATGTTTAAAGTTAGTGAGGGAAATATATCACTATATATAAGGAAATATCTCAATATATAAGTCTCCAGCTTCAGCGATTTTTGCAATTCGTTCCAGTCATTGGCAGCAGAGAACTGGAAGGAAAGGCGGCCAAAGGAGCTGTTGGCTTTGGGGATGACCAGTGAAATAACCCTGCTGGAGCGCGTGCTACGGGTGGGTGTTTTTATCGTGACCAGTGAGCTGAGATAAGGCGGAGCTTTACCTAGCATAGACTTATAGATGACTTGGAGCCAGTGGGTCTGGCGACGAATATGTAGCGAGGGCCAGCCGACTAGAGCATACAGGTCGCAGTGGTGGGTGGTATAAGGGGCTTTGGTGACAAAACGGATGGCACTGTGATAGACTGCATCCAGTTTGCTGAGTAGAGTGTTGGAACCTATTTTGTAAATGACATCGCCGAAGTCGAGGATTGGTTGGATAGTCAGTTTTACGTTAGTATGTTTGGCAGCGTGAATGAAGGAGGCTTTGTTGCGAAATAGGAAGCCGATTCTAGATTTAATTTTGGATTGGAGATGTTTAATATGAGTCTGGAAGGAGAGTTTACCTAGGTATTTGTAGTTGTCCACATATTCTAAGTCAGAACCGTCCAGAGTAGTGATGCTAGTCGGGCGTGCGGGTGCGGGCAGCGAACGGTTGAAGAGCATGCATTTGGTTTTACTAGCATTTAAGAGCAGTTGGAGGCCACCGAAGGAGTGTTGTATGGCATTGCAGCTCGTTTGGAGGTTAGTTAACACAGTGTCACAGGAAGGGCCAGATATATACAGAATGGTGTCGTCTGCGTAGAGGTGGATCAGGGAATCACCCGCAGCAAGAGCGACATCGTTGATATATACAGAGAAAAGAGTCGGCCCGAGAATTGGATCATGTGGTACCCCCATAGAGACTGCCAGAGGTCCAGACAACAGGCCCTCCGATTTGACACACTGAACTCTATCTGAGAAGTAGTTGGTGAACCAGGCGAGGCAGTCATTTGAAACCAAGGCTGTTGAGTCTGCCGATAAGAATACGGTGACTGACAGAGTCGAAAGCCTTGGCCGTGACCAGCTCGAAAACCGAGCGTGGCTGAGGTGCACCCGTGACCAGCTCGAAAATCGGATTGCACAGCGAAGAAGGTACGGTGGGATTCGAAATGGTCAGTGATCTGTTTATTAACTTGGCTTTCGAAGACTTTAGAAAGGCAGGGCAGGATGGATATAGGTCTATAACAGTTTGGGTCTAGAGTTTCTCCCCCTTTGAAGAGGGGGATGACCGCGGCAGCTTTCCAATCTTTAGGGATCTCGGACGATACAAAAGAGAGGTTGAACAGACTGTAATAGGGGTTGCAACAATGGCGGCATATAATTTTAGAAAGAGAGGGTCCAGATTGTCTAGCCCAGCTGATTTGTACGGGTCCAGGTTTTCCAGCTCTTTCAGAACATCTGCTATCCGGATTTGGGTGAAGGAGAAGCTGGAGAGGCTTGGGCAAGTAGTTGCAGGGGGTGCGGCGCTGTTGGCCAGGGTTGAGGTAGCCAGGAGGAAAGCATGGCCAGCCGTAGAGAAATGCTTCTTGAAATTCTCGATTATCGTAGATTTATCGGTGGTGACAGTGTAACCTAGCCTCAGTGCAGTGGGCAGCTGGGAGGAGGTGCTCTTGTTCTCATGGACTTTACAGTGTCCCAGAACTTTTTGGAGTTAGTGCCACAGGATGCAAATTTCTGTTTGAAAAAGCTAGCCTTAGCTTTCCATCATCTATCCATCGCAATGTGTTAGCAAAGCAGCACTCAGAGGCAGCCTTGAGACTCTTCATAGAGTTTGCAGAAACTTTAGTGAAGTAAATGTATAATATTTTGTATAATTCTGTATTGTTTTCACTACCACAGTGGCATTTGGACATATTTCACTAACTATTTTTTATTTTGCTCTAATTTGTTGGTTGTCACTTCCCCACCTCTTGCTTTGCTGGGTGTCCAGATTCTCTTGGCGAGTGCCTCCTAATCTGAGTGCTATGACCCACCGCTACTACACCGAACAAAAATATAAACGCAACATGCAACAATTTCTAAGATTTACTGAGTTACAGGCCATATAAGGAAATCAGTCAATTGAAATGAATTCATTAGGCCCTAATCTATGGATTTCACATGACTGAGAATACAGATATGCATCTGTTGGTCACAGATACCTTAAAAAAAAGTAGGGGCATGGGTCAGAAAACCAGTCAGTATCTGGTGTGACCACCATTTGCCTCATGCAGCATGACAAATCTCCTTCTCATAGAGATGATCAGGCTATTAATTGTGGCCTGTGGAATGTTGTCCCACTCCTCTTCAATGGCTGTGCGAATTTGCTGGATATTGGCGGGAACTGGAACACGCTGCCGTACACATCAATTCTGGGCATCCCAAACTGGCTCAATGGGTGAAATGTCTGGTGAGTATGCAGGCCATGGAAGAACTGGGACATTTTCAGCTTTCAGGAAATGTGTACAGATCCTTGCGACATGGGTCCGTGCATTATCATGCTGAAACATGACGTGATGGCGGCGGATGAATGACACGACCATGGACCTCAGGATCTCGTCACGGTTTCTCTGTGTATTCAAATGGCCATTGATAAAATGCAATCGTGTTTGTTGTCCATAGCTTATCCCTGCCAATACCATAAGCCCTCCGCCACCCTGGGGCACTCTGTTCACAATGTTGAGATCAGCAAACCGTTCACCCACACAATGCCATACACGCTGTCTGCCATCTGCCTGGTACAGTATTCACCTGTGAAGAGCACACTTCTCCAGGTGCCAGTGGCCATCGAAGGTGAGTGTTTTCCCACTGAAGTCAGTTACGATGCCGAACTGCAGTCAGATCAAGATCCTGGTGAGGACGACGTGCACACAGAGAAGCTTCCCTGAGAGGGTTTCTGACAGTTTGTGCAGCTGTCCGGGTGGATGGTCTCAGACGATCCCGTAGGTGAAGAAGCTGGATGTCTAGGTCCTGGGCTGGCGTGGTTACACGTGGTCTGCGGTTGTGAAGCCGGTTAGTCATACTGCCAAATTCTCAAAAAAATATTAGAGGCGGCTTATGGTAGAGAAATTAATATTAAATTCTCGAGGGACAGTTCTGGTGGAAATTCCTGCAGTCAGCATGCCAATTGCACACTCCCTCAACTTGAGACATCTGTGGCATTGTGTTGCTAGACAAAACTGCACATTTTAGTGGCCTTTGTAACGATCATTCTGTTTAATATGCTTCTTGATATACCACACCTGTATGGATTATCTTGGCAAAGGAGAAATGCTTAATAACAGTGATGTAAACAACATTTGAGAGAAATAAGCTTTTTGTGTATATGGAACATTTCTGGGATCTTTTATTTCAGCTCATGAAACATGGAACCAAAACCTTATATATTTTTTTCAGTTTAAATGAATATAGTGGAAATTGCCTTTGTTATTGCTTTTGTGGTTTTCAGCACTGATCAAATGCATCTCCTGGGTTTGATCCTTAAAGGTGCCCTTTGACTGAAATTCTTAAACATTCTAAAAGGCATGGATACCCATGGCCCAAACCCATCACTGTGCATTTTAGCCGGTGCTTGTAGCTCTTTGACAAGAACATCACTGCTCATTCACAATGTGCTCCTGATGAAATGGGTTGATGGGCTGTAGAGAGTGCTCCGTGCCCCAACGGTGGGCCTGCGTCAGGCCCCTGATGTGTGAAAGGGAGTCAGTGGGGATTGGAGTGGGGTTAGGCACAGCCCTGCTGTGAGGCTGATTTGAGCACAGAGAGCACAGAGACAAGGGAAGGTGGAAGAAGCCTAGCTTTCTTTTGATTCCTCCCCTCTCTTCCCTCTGCCTTCTAGGCCAGGGTTTCCCGAACTCTGTCTTGGGTCCCCCCATGGGTGCAATTTTTGGGGGGGAGGGCGGGGGGCAGGACTGAGTTTGGGAAACCCTGCTCTAGGCTATGGGCTGGGACTGAGAGCCAGGGGCCTCTGGTAGGGCCCCAGAAGAGCCCCAGCGCCAGAGTGGGGGACTCCAGGCAGGGGAGATGGGGGGTTGCCCGAGGATTGGGGCGGTACGCCTCAGAGCCAAATTGAGACGTGGGAGCTGTCAAAAATTACCCTAGATGAATATCGAGGAGAGCAGCAGTCGGGGCTGTGGGGGAAATCAGAGGCTGACAACGGGTTGCCAGTGTGGAGCAGGAATCCTCCCGACTTGCCCACCGCTTCTCACTGTAATTACGCCAAGCATCACTCACATCGCCCGTATTTAAATAATGCAGCACTATGGGACCACTCTGCAGAGAGAAGAAATAAGACAAGGACTAAAAGTTAGAGGGAACTCTGGCGTATTACGCACTTGCACACTTTTGTGTGGTTTCCACATTGATTTTATAGATTGGTAACTGTCTACTTTTCTCTGTTGGTATCCTGAAAATTAATATTATCAAAGTTATATTCATACTTCTATGGTTTGTGATTGATAAATGGGAAGATGGCCGATAGTCTATTGTCCATGATGCTACAGATCATGGCTTGGGAGGTTAAGAGAACAGGTTGTTATCTGATACTGTGCTAGTGTCGTGACATACGACAATAACACGTTTCCATGTGAAAGACACTTGAAGAAGTTCCATTAAGACTCCTTCAACACAATACACAACTCAACTCTGTTGTGGGAGATGTCACATTCTTGCAAAAACCTGCATCCTATAGGACAGCTAGCCAAGAAGGTGATCAGAAAAACACAGACAATTGCACTTATCCATGCTGATCTCTTCTCTTGTTGTGTTTGCGATTCCTCCTCTCGTGGAGTTTGAAGGTTCTCTTTCTCCTTTCAGTCTGTGCTGCTAATCGTAAATTATTCCCTCCGTCTATAGTTAGCGCAGGTGCCAGGTACAGCAAGCTCTCCCTAAGCCGCTTGGAGAGTTAGCTGCTGCGCTCCTATTAAACCCTAGCCAGCTGCTGTAATTTCGCCTCCTTCTCTCATTGTTAATTGGGTAGTCTTGAGTCTTTTTGCCGGGAGTTGATTTACAGGAGAAAGAAAAAAGGAGAGATAGAGAAAGATAATTGCACAGGAGGAGAGGAGCTTTGAAGAAGCGTTTTGTGTTTTCCGTCTGCATCCTCCAATCCTCCTCTCCCCCTTCCTCCATCGGGTTCTCCAGCCAAACCCCATCATCACCACGCCACAGACCACATGACTTGCAAAAATGTGCAGGTGGAGGAGAATGGTTGTGTTGTTGCCGGCACTTGTTCAGAGGCACAACGAATGGCACCTCCTTGATGATAAAGGCTCCGCCCAACAAAGCCGGTTCAGTGTGTAGAATGTGCAACAATGTGCAAATGCCCTTTCGTGATCCTCTGACTGAAACACATGTAGTAGAGACTACTACATCATCTTGTCTGTAGGGTACCAAGTCAAATTTTCTGAGAGGCTGGAGCAGATTGGCACACATAACCCCTTGTTATACACAACGGCTGGTGCCTTTGAGAAACACTAACTCCCTCCGAAGCAGCCAGGCTTTTTGTCTTCTCTCCCTCTCATTACTTTGAATTAGCCAGGCACCCGTAACTTCAGCCCCCTTGTCCCAGGGCCCAACTCTCTATCTCTCTCTCTCTTTCCCCTCCTTGAAGGAATTGGCTCCTCTCCAACTCCATACCTCATTATAATTTAATTTTGTCATTTGTTGCATGAGTTCCCTCCTCCTTTATTCCCCGCCATTAAAGGCCCTCCTCCCCTGCTCAGGCATGGGGCTTCTCTAAAGGTATCCAGAGCAGCCTTTTACATTGAACGGCCCCAGAATAAAAAAGGGAGAAACCTGGGGATTAGGATTTAATGATCGGTTGGCTGGGCGAGAAAGAGAGATCGAGAGAGCGAGAAAGTGAGATAGAAAGTGAGAGCATGTGAAAATGAAGAATGAGAGAGGAAGAGGAAAAAGTGAGTGAGAAGGTGGGTAGAGAACAAGAATGCCAGGGAGAGAGGATGGAGAGAGCACTAGGCTCCATTATAGTGGCAGAGAAAGCCCCTGAAATACTAGTGTGTGCTCTGATCAGGAAGGCGGTGAGCACAATTACTTTCTTTTCAAATCCTTCAGTGACACTGCGGGAGGAAGGAGGACTTTGAAACTTGAAAGGTAGGAGCTCACTTTCAACCTCAAACGCGAGCAGGAAAGGGCTCTGAAATTTGTTCAGTGCTCCCCATCCACCATTAGCTTGTTTCTTCCTCTCGCCTCCAGGCATTTAAGCGCTTTTTGAAAAGATGTTAAGAAATTCAATCACCATAGAGAGACCAGGACAGTTCTTTTTTCATTTTTTTTGTGTGTGAGGCATGCTTCCCTTGGTCCACTGAGGACCGGCTTGCTGCTTTGTGTTGTTGGTGAATAGACCTGTGAATCGGTGGAGGAGAAGAGGACGGGATGGGGGCAACGGTGGGAAAAAGGGGGGGAAATGAAAGAGGAATGAAAAATGAGGGAAGGAAGAAAGAGAAAAAGCCAAAAGGGTCTGTTTGAGGCTGATGATGGTCAGGGTTAGAGAGGTGCTCCTGAAGTTCAGGCTTTTCAAAGTGTTTGCAGACACCTGTGTCCTCCACATCAGAGCAAGAGCACTCAGTGCCACCGCAATGGATGAGAACACTGACTGGAATGCCTCTGAGCTTTTTTTTTGCTTCACATTAACTTTACAGAGTACCAGGACATTTTAGCCCAAAATCTGGTTGCCTATGCCAGGAGGCTGAATCTTGGCCGCAAGTGGATCTTCCAGCAAGACAATAACCTCAAGCACACATCAAAATTCACAAAGACATTTTTCACTGGCCACAAAATCAACATTTTGCTATGGTCGTCTCAGTCTCGGGGTTTGAACTCCTTTGAAAACCTGTGGTTTCAATTGAAGAGTTCAGTCCATAAGCGCAGACGAAGGATATCAAGGATCTGAAAAGATTCTGTATGGAAGAATGGTCTAAGATCCCTCCCAATGTGTTCTCCAATCTCTCTTAAAACATTTCAGAAAAAGGCTCAGTGCCGTTATCCTCGCAAAGTGAAGTATTGAAAACAGCGGTGCCAATAATTTCAACCCATATCTTTTTGAGAAGACAAGAATATTACTTGTTTAACAAAATCGCTTTCTCTGAGCAATTGTATTAGTATAAAATAATATAATTTCCTCATTTTTTTTGAGCATTCAATATAGTTAGGTATTTGTGTTATTTATTTTATACAGTCTATTGCTTATTTTTATCAAGTGGGGCGTTTTGGACCTGATGGTAAGAATCATTATAAGTAAACTGCACCTATGAAGCTCAGAAGGGTTAAAATAAAGTCAGATAAAATATAAGTTTTCCAGCCATTTTGTTTGGATGACATTAGAACGGGATATAAATATAATAAGCCTTGGGGTAATTCCTCCTCTTTCAGCATCACCATTCAAGTGTTAGTTGTTGACCTTCTGCTGCCCAGTGTTTGTTAAACCATTTAAGGTGGTACATTTGAAGTCGGAAGTTTACATACTTTAAATTGGCGTCATTAAAACTCGTTTTTCAACCACTCCACAAATTTCTTGTTAACAAACTATAGTTTAGGCAAGTTGGTTAGGACATCTACTTTGTGCATGACACAAGTCATTTTTCCAACAATTGTTTACAGACAGATTATTTCACTTATAATTCACTGTATCACAATTCCAGTGGGTCAGAAGTTTACAGACACTAAGTTGACTGTGCCTTTAAACAGCTTGGAAAATGTAATTAAATGATGTCATGGCTTTACAAGCTTCTGATAGGCTAATTGACATCATTTCAGTCAATTGGAGGTGTACCTGTCGATGTGTTTCAAGGCCTACCTTCAAACTCAGTGCCTCTTTGCTTGACATAACGGGAAAATCAAAAGAAATCAGCCAAGACCTCAGAAAAACAATTGTAGACCTCCACAAATCTGGTTCATCCTTGGGAACAATTTCCAAATGCCTGAAGGTACCACGTTCATCTGTACAAACAATAGTACACAAGTATAAACACCATGGGACCACACAGCTGTCATACCGCTCAGGAAGGAGCGGTATGACAGCTGAGATGAATGTACTTTGGTGCGAAAAGTACAAATCAATCCCAGAACAACAGCAAAGGACCTTGTGAAGATGCTGGAGGAAACAGGTACAAAAATATCTATATCCACAGTAAAACAAGTCCTATATCGACATAACCTGAAAGGCCGCTCAGCAAGGAAGAAGCCACTGCTCCAAAACCGCCATAAAAAAGCCAGACTACGGTTTGCAACTGCACATGGGGACAAAAATCGTACTTGAGAAATGTCTCTGGTCTGATGAAACAAAAATAGAACTGTTTGGCCATAATGACCATCGTTATGTTTGGAGGAAAAAGGGGGAAGCCGAAGAACACCATCCCAACCGTGAAGCATGGGGGTGGCAGCATCATGTTGTGGTGGTGCTTTGCTGCAGGAGGGACTTGTGCACTTCACAAAATAGATGGCATCATGAGGTAGGAAAATTATGTGGATATATTGAAGCAACATCTCAAATCATCAGTCAGGAAGTTAAAGCTTGGTCGCAAATGGGTCTTCCAAATGGACAATGACCCCAAGCATACTTCCAAAGTTGTGGCAAAATGGCTTAAGGACAACAAAGTCAATGTATTGGAGTGGCCATCACAAAGCCCTGACCTCAATCTTATAGAAAATTTGTAGGCAGAACTGAAAAAGCGTGTGCGAGCAAGGAGGCCTACAAACCTGACTCAGTTACACCAGCTCTGTCAGGAAGAATGGGACACAATTCACCCATCTTATTGTGGGAAGCTTGTGGAAGGCTACCCGAAAAGTTTGACGCAATTTAAACAATTTAAAGGCAATGCTACCAAATACTAATTGAGTGTATGTAAACTTCTGACCCACTGGGAATGTGATGAAATAAATAAAAGCTGAAATAAATCATTCTCTCTACAATTATTCTGACATTTCACATTCTTAAAATAAAGTGGTTATCCTAACTGACCTAAGACAGGGAATTTTTACTATGATTAAATGTCAGGAATTGTGAAAAACTGAGTATAAATGTGGCTGAGGTGAATGTAAACTTCCGACTTCAACTGTATATGCTAAAAATAATTAACCCATTTTAGGTGGTATACGCTAAAATAAAGAACCCATTTAGATGGTATATCACGTTTCAGGTATGACCCAGATGCAGAACCAAAAGTTTATTTCTAATACAGGGGTAGGCCAACAACGGCAGGCAGGGGTCAATAATCCAGAGAGGGTGCAAAAGGTCCAGAACGTCAGGCAGTCTCAGGGTCAGGGCAGGCAGGGGTCAATAATCCAGTAAGGTGGGGCAAGGTACAGAACGGCAGGCAGTCTCAGGGTCAGGGCAGGCAGGGGTCAATAATCCAGTAAGGTGGGGCAAGGTACAGAACGGCAGGCAGTCTCGGGGTCAGGGCCGGCAGAGCGATTAAAAAATGGGAAGGGCTAGAAAACAGGAGCAAGAAACAAACGCTGGTAGGTTTCACGAACAAAACGAATTGGCAACAGACAAACAGAGAACACAGGTATAAATACACAGGGGAAGATGGGTGACACCTAGAGGGGGGTGGAGACAAGCACAACGACTGGTGAGACCGATCAGGGTGTGACAGGTATAGACTGAAAAAATGGACACCCTTAAGGTGGTATTCGGAAGAATGATGAACCCCCCTGACTCAGTAGAGGGAGGAGGGGAATGGAGTGACACTGGTTTGATTGAACTATTATCTGCTTGACATCTCAGAGACATGAGTGAATAGGGCTGGATTTCACTGAGAGAGAAATAGATAGAGAGGGGGAGGGAGGGAGGGAGAGAAAGAGAGACACCCAACTGGGGAGAGGGCGAAGAAGCCAAAGAGAAAGATAGGAATGTAGTGTAATAATATCTTTGGGAATAATGACCACAGTATTTTGTCTCGAGCAAGAGTTCATATACACTGTTTAGCTGGGCTTGTGGGAGTTTGGCTTCACTTGCAAAAGTCCAAAGACTATTGCTACAAGCACATTGTGTATGTCAAGTCTATGGAACTCATACATAAATAAACTAGACCAAGAACCAGAAACGAATCCAGGTCTACGATAGATACAAGGTCTTATTCCCGGCCTCTGCACTCTGTTTGCTGGATGAGTATTCAGTACGTATAGGCCCACACTCCTCTCAGCAGCACTATCCTTTGCTCTGTTGGCTCCCAGCACAGTTTACACTCGCGACTTCCTTCCTTAAATCCACTTTGTGCGAGAACATGAACCCAGAGTCTGAAATCCCTTTATGTTAATATTGCGCTTTGCAAGAGCAGACCCTATTAATCCAGCTTTAACAGCATAAATGCCATTATTCCCTTAATAAGATCAGGGGCTGTGCAGTATAGGATTAAATACTTATATCATAACTGACACTGTCATTTCCTGCGGATGAGAGCGTGAGCCTCTGCTCTCTCACTGGCTTGTCAGTTCCGCATTAAGACTCGTGGAATTTGCTGCTCTGAGCGCCGTGGCGCCATTCGGGGCATGGCTGGGCCCTTAACGCAGGTAATGGATGTGGGAGAGTGAGAGGAATCAATGGCAGACCCGTGGGTCTCTCTCTTTCTCTCTTCTCTCTCTCTCTCTCTCTCTCCTTTCGTGCCCCTCTCTCGCTACTGTAGCGGCCAACTTGGGGCGCTCAGGGTAGCGCTCTTTAATCTAGCCCTCTCTTCTCCTCTTAATTGGCTTTTGGAGGGCTGCAGTTTTCCGCTGCCTGCAGTTCATAGGGGGGCCTTGCAGTGCTAGGCTGGTAAGTGTTACAGAACCTTTGGCACCGGCACCGCGGCACTCTGCCAGGGCCCTCAGTGAGACATTTAAAAGAGAGAGACGGAGAGAGAGAGAGAGACAGAGACAGACTGTGGGTAATGGGCACTGGACCGTGCTGATCATCAACAACCACAGTGAAATTAGAATCAACCAGGAACTTGGACCAGGGGAGATTTCCCAGCAGCGTCTAATGAAGTGAATCTGTTGCTCAGAATAAACTTGGTGGACTCTGGATCTGGTAGAGGAATGGGTTGGATTTGAGGTATTGAGAAAGATTGATAGAATCATATGTAACTGAATCAAACTGCCTCTGCAATAGCTCTGAATTGCACAAGGCAAGAGCTGCCAGTGTAAAACGTTCAATCGTACAAAGCATTTACCTAAAAACATTCAACTCTAATAATTTATCATAATCATACTTTAGGTACTGATGATAGGAATAATCTCAGACCAGAATTTTTTTGCCCAGAGTATCTTCTCTTTAGGGACTACTCCTAATAAGTCTGTACAGTATCACCCACCAGGTCAGGGGCCAGGCGACCCCATGAAGGCCAGGGTCAGTGTTTAGGTCAACGGTCAAGTCTTTCCAAAGCAGATCAGTCCTTGAACTCTCTTCACTTTTATCCCCACTAACTCCAGCACACCAGGGATAGCTTCTCAGGGGAACTCTCCTTTCCGTCTCTCCGTCTCTCCTCTTAATTTCTCTCCTTCACCCCGAGAGAGAAAGAGAGCGAGAGATTACTCTGGAAGAGAGGGGGTTGAGGAGGAGGGAGAAGGGGGTGGGGGGGGTTGATACTACCCATGAGGCTGGTTAATGGGCAGTTTGGAATGCAGGCGAGAAGACCCAGTTGCTTTCTCCATGGGAATCCATTTATTTTATAAAAAGAACAGAGCTGCCTTTAAGATCTGACTTGTGGGAATTGCTCCCCCTCTGACTGTGGCCACGATGCAGGGGGTTGGGTTTGTTTAGTTGGTGAGAGCACCAGAGATAAGTCCTATTGGATTTATCTGACTGCTGCTTGCTGGCTCCTATGGAGGCTAAACCCGGGTGGATTTGCGTACTTGGTTGGTTGCAGGTGTACAAAACAAATCTACTGCCCCTCACAGGAGTATGCTGCGTGATCTTACTTCTTTCCCATGTCTATGGGTGTCTTGTCTTGTGTGTGTGCGCGCGCGTGTGCGTGCGCGTGCGTGCGTGCATACTCTGAGAGGTAAAGAAATTCCCCTTGACGGCAGCAGCCGTAAGTCACTGTTACGATTCTACTGACAGTGAAACCACTTTCACAACCAAATTTGGATTTCAGGTTGTGAAGAATTAAGCAGACTTTCGACTCAGCATCTCACAGTATATTTCAATGTACCGAGATCTATGCTGTATCGTCAGTAAATATGGACTCATATTTTTACCCAAATATATAATTTCACCCTCTCTCTCTCTCCCCTGTCCCCTTAAAGAAGATGAGCGATTGGGCACGCTGTACCACCACCACCGCGAGAGGCGCAATGCCATCAGCACCCAGGCCTCCACGCCTGGCACCCCTGGCAGCAAGCTGGGTGAGGAGCCCTCCACGTCCACAGAAGAGCGCCCCCCACTGGTAAAGAAAGAGCTGCACAGCTCACTGCCCCACCTGGCGGACCACGGCCTGCCCTATCGCGGAACACTGTTTGCCATGGATCCCCGCAACGGATACCTGGATTCCCACTACGGTGAGTACAGAAAACAGAAGTTTGAAGAGGAGGGGTTGGATAGGTTGTTCTTATATGATTGTTAGAGAGTGTCTATGAAGTCCAAAGTAGTGGGTACATGGCTAGTTTGTGTCGGCAGGGCTTTTGGTCATCAGACAACTTGAATTGCCTCAGTGATTTAGTATATTGATGGATAATTACATAAAACCTAACATACAATATTTTCGGGGGTTAAGATAGAACATTTGGCCTTGTTCTATGTATATTTATGAACAATATACTGTAATTTGAGTGAGGCGGCAGGCTCAAGGACTTGCCTGTTGACCCCCCCCCCCCCCCCCCCCCCCCCAACAGTGGCACCAAGGTTCTCTCTGTACAGTAATAGGTAAAAGGCAGGGCTGCTAGTCGCTTGATTAGGCCTGACGGATCAGCTGCATTCTCTACCTCTCTCCCTTCCTCCCTCTCCTTTGCTCTCTCCCCAATTCGGTCTCTCTCTCTTTCGCTCGCTCTCTGGGAAGTTAGTATGGGGGAGCGTTCAGCGTAGCTTCTTAATTCTCTCATTAGGGGCCTGTCTGAGCACAGTACTCCACTTTCACTCATCAACACACACATCAAAGCCCCAACACTGCACTGCACTGCACAGTCAAACCACTCTCACTACCCCCTCTGTCTCACTTCTCTCTCACTGGGACGGAGGGAGTGTGGGTAAGAGGAAGGGGGAGGAATAGAGGAGTGAGGCTGATAGAGTGAGGTAGGAAAGATACTGTTGATATGAAGAGAGAAGGGTTGGACATGAGGTTTGAGGGAGAGGGAGAGTATGATAGAAAAATATAATATTAGAGAGAGAGAGAAAGAGGAGGGAAATAGAACAAAGGAATAAGAGAAAGATGCAGTTATAGAATGAGAGACAGATGAGTGGAGAGCGAGGGGGGGGGGGGGGCGTTTAGGAGGTCAATTTCGTGCATGTGCGTGGCCTCCGGACAAGGATTTGATGTGATGGCCTGTTTAGTTTTGCTAAATTGCCTGCGAATGGAGCCTGACCGAGTAGTTTTAATCTGCAGGCTGTAATGAAAAGGTCTCTCTCTCCCTGGCTCCGGCTTTGGTCCTTTACTGTAACTGTATGTGTTTAGTTCATTAGCCGGCATCTCCTTTGTACGCACTGGTGCGTACATCCACCACAAAGCTACAGTACTAATGTGAAAGGTTACTTAAAGTCAGGCCCAGGGTCTGTTCTTTGGCGTAGCCGACAGGATCCTCGCAAGCAGAACATTACTGTCGATTACAGCCCGGTCTTAGCTCAGCATGACTGCCACTGTTGATTGTGTGTGTGAGAGAAAGAGAAAGTGTGCGTGAGAGAGTGTGTGTGTGAGCACTGGTGGTACAGGGTTCCAGACCACTGAAGCCAAGGGAAACTAGGGGCCGTGGTTGGGGTGGCTTGTGGTTGGGGTGGTGGTTGGGGGTCACAGTAAGGGGTGGCAGTGCCTCGGGGTAGTGCTTAAAAGTCACAGTCAAATGGAGAGTTCAGAAGCTGTAGGACAAGTCAAAGGGGCCATAGAGCCTGAAAGGGCTCCATTCTTTCTGCAGAACAGGCAGTGGATGGAGAGAGTCATACTGCTGTTGGGGTACACTGTCTTCCGTTTCTCTCTGTCTCTCTGTCTCTCTGTCTCTCTGTCTCTCTCTCTCTCTCTCTCTCTCTCTCTCTCTGTCTCTCTCTCTCTCTCTCTCTCTCTCTCTCTCTCTCTCTCTCTCTCTCTCTCTCTCTCTCTCTCTCTCTCTCTCTCTCTCTCTCTCTCTCTCTCTCTCTCTCTCTCTCACCCTCTCTCTGACTCAGATAATGATGAAATATTAATTCCATTCCAATGTTTTACCAGAGGCTGTATTTAACAGAATTTAGATGCCTAATGGAGCACATGCTGAAATGCGAAGGCAGTTGTTTTTCCTCTGAGGGTGGAGTGTGCTGTAAATGGATGTCGTTGGGACGTGCCCTGACCCTGACTCAGTTCAGAAAGAGTTACGACCAGCGGTGAGAGAAAAGAGCAGGCCGGGGGGCTGTGTAAAATGGCTTCCTCTGGTACCAGGTGTGGGGAATACGAGGTGTCCCTGAAGGCGCCTGCCGGTCGGCCCGGTCTCATTTTGTCTGATTGGCCCATGATCCAGGCTCCTAATCCGCCGATGGCCCCTTTGAACACGGAGCCCCATGGCTCCACCACTCCACCACTGCTACCCCCAGAGGCTGGGAAGTGCGAAGAACATTGATCCCTGTTCTTGGTTGAACACCCCCTTCCCGCCCATCCTTCCATGGTCCACTCCACCAACACTACCCTCTCCCTGGGGTCTCTGACTGACTGTCACCTTCCTAAATGTATCCCAGGTGTGTGTTGTGTATGTGAGGGTGATGGAGAGGGAGTCCTGGGTCTTTGTGCTGTGCTTGCAGAGTGCGGGGCGCTGCACGACCTGGCTACGGCTGACAGCCAGGTAAATGTGATTACTCTTCCCGCTGGTGTGTTGTCAGTGCTTAATGCAGCTAAACACGCCGGCACCTGCAGCCTCAAGCGCACTTGGACTGCTGGGTTGTCATGGTTGTCGCTGTGGCGGCGATGGGGGGAGAAGGGTGGGGGGACAGCCCCTTCTGTGCTCTATCCCACTCCTCTAAGGACTCTGTGTTTATTCTCACCTGTACACCCACTTGCCCACATCAAGGAGGCATTATTAAGAAAAAAATTGTCCCTATTACGTGCATTAGCTAAATTGCGGTGATGCATAGAGTCTAGGACTCTTTTCTTGGGCAAACACTGGATAAGTGTCCATATCCCGCTTACCACAACACTAATACGTGGGGCTTTCGCCTGGATAAGGAGGAGGAAGCATTGGGGAGGAGGATTCATGAGAAACTTGGCTTTTTAAAGATTTGTGTATCGCGAGGAGATGTGTATTGTGAAGGCGTTACCATGGCGGCACTAGCAACATCTGTTTACATTGTGGGCTTATTAGCGGGTCAGTGGTCCTCAGCAACAGTGGAACACTTTCTGGAGTTTCGTCTGTTGTCTCCGCTTACTCTCTCCTCCGGGATCCCTCTTCTTCCTTCAAGTGTTTTGTCTTTTTCTTAAGCACTTTTTCTTCCTTCCCCAGCCAGTCAAAACATGTCCGGTTGCGGGATTGTAAGCACATTCTCTTCAATGGACAGCTTTCTCATGTTTCTTTCCAATCCTAGCAGTATTGAAACATCAGAAAATGTTTTGTCAAAGGAAGGCGACTGGGGAGGGTGGGAAAATCACAAAGCTTTTCCCACCCTCTCACCCTCCCCAGCACTCACTAAGTATGTTGGTTGGTTCCTCAACGACCAAGGCTGTTTGGTGGTTGTGTGTGTCTGTGATGACCCAGTAGTAGGTCATTATGTGGACCGAGACAGACTTTTATAGCTGAAGTATAAGTGGACCTATATCAGCCTATATCAGTCTGTCGTCTGCAGACTGATGGAATCAAGATTGAGATCCTAGGCCAAGCACCACCAGCTGGTAATCCTCAAACCAAAACCTTGGTCATGTCTCACCTCTGTGACCTCTTAGACCGGGGCTGCTAAGCCATAGCAAGGTGGAAGTACATGGCTGGTCTAGTGGATGGTTTGGTCACCATCAGGCTATATCCCTTAACCTTGCTCTTCTTGGCCAAAACTCTGACAGAAGTGACCATTACCTGGGATTGTGGGGAGCCAGCCAGGGCTCAACCAGACCCAGGGCGTATGGAGTGGGGGGCGGGATGGTGATCTCCAGCTCCAAACAGGGGTTAAGTTAACCTCCAAGGCTGCATTGTAGAGGAGATCTCAGGTCTACTGGTTCCGTAGCATGGCAAGTACTGGGTCCACGTCAATCTGTCTGCCGCTTTATCAAACTACAGCAGCTGATCAGTGAACTGAATGAGCTGGCTGTCACAAAATTCCAATGTGATTTGCACCACGACTGCATTACTGCTCTCCCTGATTCAGAGTCAGAAGTATAGGCCATACAGGAACTATAGGAAAGCTTTCCTGCCACAGAAAAAAGTCACGAAAATAACCCACACTGGAAAAGTAATTTATAACGCATTTCTTCGCTCAAGGAGGCCAACTTTCTGGGTTCCACATTGGTTCCTTGTCACGAGTTTTGGCAAAACAGTTTCAAGCACTCCTCCCCACAGAAATGATAATACGGAGGAGCGGGGGTGGTGGCGGGAATGCGCTGGGAGACATGTTGTTACGTCCGTCGTTAGAATGAGGAGACCAAGGTGCAGCGTGGTAGGCGTACATCTTCCTTTTTATTAAAATGACACCGAAAAAAAAAAGAAAATACAAAAACGAACGTAAAGCTATATGCAGTGCAGAAAGCAACTACACACAGACACGATCCCACAAACTCAGGTGGAAAACAGGCTTCCTAAGTATGATCCCCAATCAGAGACAACGATAGACAGCTGCCTCTGATTGGGAACCATACCCGGCCAACAAAGAAATAGAACACATAGATTTGCCCACCCAAGTCACACCCTGACCTAACCAAATAGAGAATAAAAAAGGCTCTCTAAGGTCAGGGCATGACACATGTACCCATTTCAAGGACAATTGGGGGGGGTTACCCGTGGTGAACCCGGGGGCCACCCTACAGTACAGGCCACGGAAAGGACTCTCTTCCATCCACCTCCTTTGATTATGAAAGCGAAACATGGCTGGGCAGCTCTTCAATTAGCTCCGCCGTCCAGCGCACCAGGGATAATCGCTGTGATCCCCTTTTATACAGCTTATTACAGGAATCTCACAGTATAATGCGGATAAAGTTTGAAGTGATCAAAGAAAGCCACTTTCGCTCTAAGTGAAGGTCAGGCTTTCTTGCATTTACTCTTAGTACCACAGAGCCCGAGAACGTGTGTGAATTGCATTTTTAACAGTAATGTTGTTAATAAATATTGTTACAATAACAATATTCATTTGGAGTGGCTCAAAAAGAATGAGAAATATCTTAACAAATGAGTACTCGGCATTTCTTCATATCATTCTTGCAACATCTGTCTGTGTTTTGGACCCCCTTGTCAAATGAAGAATGGCTAATCGGTCAAAAAACACACAGAGGCATCACATGCCTAAAACAATAGGCGTGCTTTGAAGTGGCGAAGGCTTAAAAAAAAGACTCGCAGCGTGTTTCTCTGACTGTCCGTAAGGATACGCCACCAGCACAACCAACACCAACAAACACACCACCAACCACAACAATAACGCCATTCAACATAATGGCCATCAAGACGTGAGTGCAGGCAGGAACGACATGAGGCTCATGGGTCTTCTCCTCCTATTCCTGCTGGTTTTTGAACCATGACATCTTGAGCCTTCCTTTTCTCCCACTGAAGTATTCAGTGGGAATAAGAAGCAGGATAATCACCCTTGTGTGGAGTGGGATATTCACACTCATTTCATGCAACGCCTATATGTTTGTTCACTGTAAGCAAATCTCACCGCCTGGCCTTGTAGCGCAGCGATTTGTGTCCCTCTTCTCATAGAGTTAGCACCCTTATCCCTTCGACCAACACCCAACGCCTCCCTCCCCCCTCTCCTCTCTTCTTCTCTCCTGAGGATGGACTGTACCTATTATTCTATAGGAGGAGGGGGCTGAGACATGCTGGGTAATTAACATGTTTCCTCTCAGCTCCGTTACGGGCTGGAGCAAATAAGTAGACTAGAGTACATCCTCTTGTCCATACCACAGGGTAGAGACTTACAAAAGAGAGAGAGGGAGAGAGAAAGAGGCAGAGAGTAAGAGAGAGACAGAAAGTGAGAGAAATTAGAGAGAGAAAGAGGACTGGAGAAAGGGAGGAAGAAAGAGAGACGGAAGGGCAAAAAAGGGAGAGAAGAAGTGCCAATGAGAGAGAGAGAGTGAGGCTGGAGAAGGAGAGTAAAGGAGAGAGGAGTAGGAGGGGGGATGTAAACAAAGCAGAAAATGAAGAGAGACATAAAGGAATGGGAGCTCGAGGAGGTCAGGCTTAGTGTTTCCTTCAAAGATGGCTGGGACAGGTGGCAGTTCCAGACAATCTCACTCCACAGAGCAGCATCCTCTCAGGAGGAGATAAGGGATTCCTCCATCCAGCCCTCCCCTCTCCTCCATCTCATCCTCTCCTCTCTCTCCTCGGCTCGGCTCCCCCAGCCGGGGCTGCTTTGATGTGGCTCGGTGTGAGCAGGTTGAGCTTAGGCTCATGGATGGGGCCTGTTGGACCGCTGGGCTGCTGCAGGGGCCTCCGGGAGCCAGACTCTCTGCCTCTCTGGCCCGGCTCAATCAGCGTTGCTCTCCGGTGCCCGCAACTTTCAGGTCTCATTAAAGCACTCCGGCAGCGTTAATCCTCTTTAAGTTTTTACACGGCGCCCCTTTTGTCTCTCAGCCACAGGCACAGGGACCATGGGGACCCCAGGGCGCCGCCTGCGTGACATAATGCAAAAATATCACTGCGACACCGAGTTCCGCTCTCTTCTCTTCTACACTCCCTCGCTCCTCTGTGTACAGTATTGTATGTTCTACTCTCCTTTTCTTTTCTCTTCTCTCTTTGGGTGCAATCGCTCCTTCTCATTGTGCGCTCTCCCTTCTCTCTCTCTCCCTCCGTTCCCTTGATAGTACCTAGCTCTGGTTGTAAATCGTTCAGGATTATTTTGGGGGGGGAATTTGTTGACAAGGGTGGAGTAAATGGATTACAAGTTGTCCTTGTTTTTGGGAGGAGGGAGAGGGGAGAGATCAGGCTCGGCTTTGAGTAAGGGACAAAGAGAGAAGGGGCGGAGAAAGGGAGATAGAGAGAGAAAGAAAGAGGGTGAAGTGAGGAAGAGACAGAAATACAGGCCCGTGTGTGAGAGAGACAGAGAAAGACGTGGAAGAGTGTGAGAGAGAGAGAGAAAGAGAGTGAGAGAGCTACAGAGAGTGTTGCGGTGCGGAGGGGAAGAGCCAGGGCCGTAATTGGCGCAGAGGTGACGACCCCTGACTACTCCTAAGATTCAGCAGTCATTTGTCTGCTTGCTGTGACTCTGCATCCCAAATGGCACTCTATTCACTAAAGTGCACTACTTTTGGCCAGAATCCATAAGTAGGGAATAGGGTGCCATTTGGGTTTCCCTTTTGCTTTACACTGCCTGGTGTGACCCACCGTTTCCTCCATTAGACACCCATAATGGACAATAGATATAGTCTACTTAGAGAGATTGTCTGTAAACAAGCACGTGCACTACATATTCCAATTAACAACAACTTTGTTTTTTATGTGAACAAAGGACAGAATTCTTGAATCTTGAATATCACGTTGAAAAAAAAAAGAAAGAAATCTATCAGACCGAAGAATAAATCAACACAATGTAAATGTAAAATGTACATAACTAATGAGGGAAATAGATAGTAGTAAATGAATCATTTCTACTAAGTTCCTAGTTTTCTCCTAAACTGTCCCCATAACACATGTGGACATCAACTTGGATGCCCTTGGCCACAGTCACGCTGACCAATGCCTTGTTGAATCCCAACCCTGCTCACTAGCTAGTTTCTCTCTCTCTCTCTCTCGGTGGGTTAGAATTAAGCTGGGTCCGAGTGCTGCTTTCCCCTGCCGTGCCAGGCCTGTGTATTATTAACCTTACAGCCAGAACAGCTGTATTAGCCTCAGTCATTGACTCTCACACTGCAGAGTTACTCTCCTACACGCTGTCATGCTGGGTCAGCCCCAATATTACCTGCCGTGGGGCCCAGGGGGGAGCTGCACCGTGGGGATATCGAGGCTATGGGGCTCTGGAGGGTCAATCCAGAGTGGACCTGCATCATTAGGCTGTGAGAGAATGAAAGGATGGCGCACTTTCCCATTGACTCAGACTCACACCAGCCTAGACAGTTGGGATGTGAGCATAAAATACACATTTCCATTCAAGTTAATTGACAATAAAATGCATCTTATTTTATCATATACTTATATTACTATATATACACTATGCATTAGACATGCTTAAATATATGTTTCGTGGACGGTCTGGCACAAAATGTTCCTTTTTATTTATTAATTGGAGTTAGACTTTAAAAAGACACAGATCTGAAAATAGTATAGTCTCGGTCGGACCAATATCAATCACATGGGAATAAAACCCAAATAAGCGTGTAGCTTGGTCCTGTTGAGTTAAGCTGAGGTTTAAATCATTTCCTTTCTACCGCAAGATCATTGTTTGGACTGGCTGGCTGGCTGCTCGGGGGTCATGCACTGGGCAGAGAGAGATAGAGACCACTATGGACTCACCCAAAATGAAGGAAATCGTTGACTATGTACAGACTCAGTGAGCATAGTCCTTGCTATTTAGAGAGGCCGCCGTAGGCAGACCTGGCTCTCAAGAGAAGACCGGCTATGTGCACGCTGCCCACAAAATGAGGTGGAAACCGAGCTGCACTTCCTAACCTCCTGCCAAATGTATGACCATATTAGAGACACATATTTCCCTCAGATTACACAGACTCACTAAGAATAAAAAAACAAATCCAATTTTGATTAACTCCCATATCTATTGGGTGAAATACCATCACATAAGCAAGATTTGTGACCTGTTGCCACATGAAAAGAGCAACCGGTAAAGAACAAACACCATTGTAAATACAACCCATATTTGGTTATTTATTTTCCCTTTTGTACTTGAACTATTTGCACATCGTTACAATAGCCGTAATATAACATTTTAAACGTCTCTATTCCTTTGGAACACTTGTGTAATGTTTATGTTTACTTGCTTTGGCAATGTGAACATGTGTTTCCCATGCCAATAAAGCCCTTTGAATTGAATTGAGAGAGTGGGAGACAGAGTGGAGACTAGAGAGTTTTAGTGCAGTGTTTCTGCCACTAAATCGCTGTGTAAATCTCTACCCAGCTGGGAAAGGGGGGAGAGGGAGGAAGAGGAGGGTGAACCGACGCACGGCGCTTTGTTCTGCTCCCCAGCTAAGGCAATCTGGAGGAATTCACCAAATGCAGGAGATAGATTGGCGCTCCGCAGAGGACCCCATGAAATAACCTTCACTTCTCTGCTGCTCTGTACTGGGATGGAGGGAGGAGGGAGGGAGGAGGAAGGGAGGGCCCTTGCCGGGTGCGCAATTTGTTAATATTGACTCCACTTGGTAAATCTCTTGCAGATGCGGGACTTCCATTGAGCTGTTTGAGGTGGGGGTAAGAGGAGTACGGGGGTAAGGGGAATAAGGGAGGGTAAATTGCTTTGACCAAACATATTCACTGCCTAATCTCAACCCTCATCTCTATCCTGCTTCCTGATTGGTTTAAATCATCTACAGTATATGCCCCAGTATGTAAGGAACTGTCAGCAATGCATAGGCACAACGCCAAAAGACCCTGCACAGAGTGACTTATGCAGTGTAAACTAGAACGTTCTTTGCTTCTTTGAGAGAGAGAGAGGGAGACAGCGAGAGAAAAAGGAGGTAGAGAGAGCGGAAGAAGAGAAGTGTATTGATTTACTGGGAAAGGAGAAAGTGCAATCTGCCAACGTTTCTCTCGATGATGAATGGCAGAGAGATTGGCAAGCCAACACATTAAACACACTTCTTTTGTTTAACCTCTACCCTCTTGCCTTGTCTTCTCTCTCACAGTTAGTCTTTGCTGAGTAAAGGATCTGTTTTCTCCCCAGTCAAACACACGCGCACACCCACGAAAACACACCCACACGCACACTAGCTGTTTTGCTGTTTTGCTGAGTCTAGGCCGCTCACACACCTCGTACAGTACTGCAGAGAGCCTCAGCACAGCGAGAGCATTAGGCTAATTTATACAGCGGTAATTAGCCCATTAGACGTGCAACAATCTGGGACAGTAATTCAGCAAAACGCTCCAAAAGTCAACAGGAACTCCCACTGAGCTTAGCCGAACAGTCCCGGAATGTGTTATTTACATGTTGAAAACAGCTTGAGGTCTCAGTGTAAGCAAACACAAGCAAACAACTAGAGCAGTGGTGCAGGGGGCGAGGGATTGATCTGGAGGCGATGGGGACGTTCCGCAGCCCTCCATCCCAAAAAACAACCTCCAACATCACACACACTCCTCGTGATATTGACACAGTCCGCATGGGGTTCCCCTTCATGTGAACAGTTGTAGCCGAACAGAGACACAGGTGTGCTGGTGTGATTCTTGATCCTGTGGAGGTGTTTTGCGAGGGAAGGGTCGGTGTCGCGCAGTTTGTGGAGTTGAGAGAAGGTGAGGGGATTGTAGGGATCGCAGAGGGGGTTTTGTTATCTAACTTAACGTAGACGTACACGCGCTCACTCATTCGCGTACACGCGCCGTTACTCATAGTCAGTCATACACGCGCACGCGCCCTCAACGAGCATCTCTCACGCGCTCAACTAAGCCAGCGCTCTCCCGCTCCCTCGTCAGTCATCATCTGGCTCCGGGCAGCGGCGAAGGCGGCGTGCCTGAGTGTTGAGATCATGAGCGAGGAGAGAAGTGGCGTAATGAAACTTGGCAGTGCTGCAGGCCCAGCGCCGCCATCATATGTTCCACATTACCCATTCACAAACCTGTGGAGCAGAGCAGGCCCCGGCAGCAGCCCTTTTCTCACTCCGCTTCAGTCGGTTATGACAATCTGTCAGTGCGTCTTTGTGCTTTTGCACCAGAGCATGGAGGAGCGGAGGAGACTCGGTGGGTTCTGGATGACTGTTCTTCCTCAGTGTCAGGCTGCAGATGACACAGTGTGGGCGTCCCAATGGGCTCCCTTTCCCCTATTTAGTGCCCTGGTCAAAAGTAGTGCACTATGTAGGGAATAGGGCGCCATTCGGGACGCAGACACAGCGCTGGAGGAGAGCCGGCAGCAGTCAGTACGGGACAGGAGGAATCTCCCCTTATGGCAAGTCGTCAACCTTCTGAAGAGGTAACACGGGAGACATTGTTTATGTGAAATTGCGGTTCAAATTCGGTGAGAGTATGGTTGACTATTCAGATTATTTTCAAGCGCGGCAACACACAAACTATAGCCATACTCTAGACCTTACTAGACCTTACATTAAGGGAATACATGAACTAATAAGAAACCACTAGAATAATCTGCTTTAGGCTTTATTCTCTCAATCCCCCTCCTCTTTAAAAACCCTTTTATGTGTCCAATAAAAGACAAAGTAATTATCATCCTCTTCTTAATGAAGGGGAAGCAGTAGGCTTTTGGTCCTCAGTAACAGTGTGTTTGTGTTAGAATTACAACTAATGAGTCTGGTCAAAGTGGCCAACTAATTGTCCTTTCATTACACACCCATTTGTAATCACGTCTTAATGAGTTCCGTCCCTAAAAAATATGAAGCGAAAAATTAATACTGCTCTTATGCAAAGTTATGCAGGGTCATTAAAATACTTCAAAAGAATGTGAGACTTATTTGGTACTGGTTAGTGATGAATTGCTGTTGAGTTGCGGTTTTGGAAATGTACTCAAATTGATACATTTTGATACACCCCCCCCCCCCCCCCCTCTCCAAAGCAAAAAGTTGCCTGACTTTTGGTTGGTACAATACAGTATGGATGTGTCCCAAAATGCACTCTATTCCCTATCTACACTGAGTGTACAAAACATGCTCTTTCTATAACAGACTGAAAGCTATGATCCATTATTGATGTCACTTGTTAAATCCATTTCAATCAGTGTAATCACTGGTTCTCAGTCCTGGTCCTGAGGACCCAAAGGGGTGAACATTTTTGTGTTTGCCCTAGCACTACACAGCTGATTCAAATGATCAACCCGTCAAAAGGTGAAGGGGAGGAGACAGGTTAAAGAAGGATCTTTAAGCCATGAGACAACTGAGACATGGGTTGTGTATGTGTGCCATTCAGAGGGTGAATGGGCAAGACAGAAGATTTAAGTGCCTTTGAACTGGGTATGGTAGTAGGTGCCAGGCACACTTATTTTATTTTAGTGTGTCAAGAATTGCAAAGTTGTTAGGTTTTTCACGCTCAACAGTTTCCCATGTGTATCAAGAATGGTCCACACCCCAAAGGACATCCAGCCAACTTGCCACAACTGTGGGAAGCATTGAAGTCAACATGGGCCAGCATTCCTGTGGAAAGCTTTTGACACCTTGTAAAGTCCATGCCCCGACGAATTGAGGCTGTTCTGAGGGCAAAAGAGGGTGCAACTCAATATTAGGAAGGTGTTCCTAATGTTTTGTACACTCAGTGTAACGCATAACTTTTAACCAGTAAAAACGAGTGCACTAAATATGGAATAGGGTGCCTTTTGGGATACAAGTTACGCTTTACCCTGTAATGGTTTACTATATCGGCGGTGGGGACGGTAAAAGCTGTGACACGCGCATTAACTCTGATC